>NC_082729.1:0-656250 GCF_030144855.1 Hypanus sabinus
CCTAACCCTAACCCTAACCCTAACCCTAACCCTAACCCTAACCCTAACCCTAACCCTAACCCTAACCCTAACCCTAACCCTAACCCTAACCCTAACCCTAACCCTAACCCTAACCCTAACCCTAACCCTAACCCTAACCCTAACCCTAACCCTAACCCTAACCCTAACCCTAACCCTAACCCTAACCCTAACCCTAACCCTAACCCTAACCCTAACCCTAACCCTAACCCTAACCCTAACCCTAACCCTAACCCTAACCCTAACCCTAACCCTAACCCTAACCCTAACCCTAACCCTAACCCTAACCCTAACCCTAACCCTAACCCTAACCCTAACCCTAACCCTAACCCTAACCCTAACCCTAACCCTAACCCTAACCCTAACCCTAACCCTAACCCTAACCCTAACCCTAACCCTAACCCTAACCCTAACCCTAACCCTAACCCTAACCCTAACCCTAACCCTAACCCTAACCCTAACCCTAACCCTAACCCTAACCCTAACCCTAACCCTAACCCTAACCCTAACCCTAACCCTAACCCTAACCCTAACCCTAACCCTAACCCTAACCCTAACCCTAACCCTAACCCTAACCCTAACCCTAACCCTAACCCTAACCCTAACCCTAACCCTAACCCTAACCCTAACCCTAACCCTAACCCTAACCCTAACCCTAACCCTAACCCTAACCCTAACCCTAACCCTAACCCTAACCCTAACCCTAACCCTAACCCTAACCCTAACCCTAACCCTAACCCTAACCCTAACCCTAACCCTAACCCTAACCCTAACCCTAACCCTAACCCTAACCCTAACCCTAACCCTAACCCTAACCCTAACCCTAACCCTAACCCTAACCCTAACCCTAACCCTAACCCTAACCCTAACCCTAACCCTAACCCTAACCCTAACCCTAACCCTAACCCTAACCCTAACCCTAACCCTAACCCTAACCCTAACCCTAACCCTAACCCTAACCCTAACCCTAACCCTAACCCTAACCCTAACCCTAACCCTAACCCTAACCCTAACCCTAACCCTAACCCTAACCCTAACCCTAACCCTAACCCTAACCCTAACCCTAACCCTAACCCTAACCCTAACCCTAAACCCTAACCCTAACCCTAACCCTAACCTTTGCCAGCTAAACATATAGATCCACCAGCCCTACACTTAAACCTAATCCTAAAGTCCAAAAGGGGCATACACCCCCATAAATAGGCAAATTCCAAGAGGGGTAGTCACCCCCATAAACCCTAGGCAACTTCCAAGGGGGGCATACACCCCCACAAACCCTAGGCATTCCCCGATTAACTTTTGATATTCTGAGAGGGGTAGGATTCAACAAGGGCAAGTGTGGGACCTGGTTAATGAAGGCGTGGGCCAGATCAAAGTGGCAGGGTGATGTGAAACAGAATCTCAAGTGAGGAGATCAGAAATCACAAGAGGGCTTTTTAGCCCACTGCCCGCATAATTTCAACCTAACCTATCAGTGACACGCTCTTCATTCTCCCGGCCCCAGAAAGGCCAATAAGAAAACCCAGATGTTTTATTTCACCTATTAGGTGTTCAAAAATTCATAGTTAAAAGAATGGAGAGGTTCACCAATCAGCAGCTAATGTACCTTTAAGGGCTGAGGTGAGCCGGTCTCCTAGCAACAGCCAGGTTTGCAGCAGTTGGACAATTAGGTTTTAGTATCACATTAGTTTAAAGAGGCCCTGCGGGGGGAAGAAGGTGAGGGACGTTTTAACTGGATAGCAGTACTGTCTGGGTTTAGAGACTCCACAGAAGACCCGAGTGACGGACGAGAGTCGAGTTGGACCTTCCGGTCGGGAATCACGCTTTTTTGAAGGCAATTGGTTGGAGTCGAAATCGCAGACGCAAGATAAGCAGTAGGAACATTATTCTTTTATTTATTGTCTTACTTACATTATTGTCTTAATGATGTGGAAAGGCAAAGATAGGAGAGGTTGTGTGGATCGATACCTGCCACGTGGGCGAGTGGGTAACTCTGGTTAGTGTCCCTGGGGATTCCTTCTTAACCACGGTCAGGTTAAAAATAGTCCAGAACTTTCATTATGTGAAAATTCTGGAAAAATAGTCCCAACTACTAAAGGGAATTAAGAAGTAGGCCTACAGATTCTCCACATGGCCTGAATGAGGCCCAAGGAGCTAGGCCGCCCTGGAATTAAACCCTTAGAAGTAGTATGACCTGTACAATTTTGTGCCTTTCGTTGTCTGGTCTAGGGGGTAGTACATACGCCAAGCGTGATTGGCTTGGTTTAAGCCATTTCAGGGGAGGTGTCGCCTTTCATTGTCTGGTCCAGGGGTAATACACACGGCAAGCTTGATCAACTTGACGGAGCCGGCTCGGGGAGGGTGTCTAATGTAAAGGCTCGAAACACCCGACGATCCGAGAGTGCATTACTGATGATGTGTCCTGGCACATGATAATGAGAGGTTTCGATTTTCCTATACAAGCAGCTGGCTTAGGAGCTCAGACTTTAAATTCTGCAGACTAACCTTTGCCAGCTAAACATATAGATCCACCAGCCCTACACTTAAACCTAATCCTAAAGTCCAAAAGGGGCATACACCCCCATAAATAGGCAAATTCCAAGAGGGGTAGTCACCCCCATAAACCCTAGGCAACTTCCAAGGGGGGCATACACCCCCACAAACCCTAGGCATTCCCCGATTAACTTTTGATATTCTGAGAGGGGTAGGATTCAACAAGGGCAAGTGTGGGACCTGGTTAATGAAGGCGTGGGCCAGATCAAAGTGGCAGGGTGATGTGAAACAGAATCTCAAGTGAGGAGATCAGAAATCACAAGAGGGCTTTTTAGCCCACTGCCCGCATAATTTCAACCTAACCTATCAGTGACACGCTCTTCATTCTCCCGGCCCCAGAAAGGCCAATAAGAAAACCCAGATATTTTATTTCACCTATTAGGTGTTAAAAAATTCATAGTTAAAAGAATGGAGAGGTTCACCAATCAGCAGCTAATGTACCTTTAAGGGCTGAGGTGAGCCGGTCTCCTAGCAACAGCCAGGTTTGCAGCAGGTGGACAATTAGGTTTTAGTATCACATTAGTTAAAAGAGGCCCTGCGGGGGGAAGAAGGTGAGGGATGTTTTAACTGGATAGCAGTACTGTCTGGGTTTAGAGACTCCACAGAAGACCCGAGTGACGGACGAGAGTCGAGTTGGACCTTCCGGTCGGGAATCACGCTTTTTTGAAGGCAATTGGTTGGAGTCGAAATCGCAGACGCAAGATAAGCAGTAGGAACATTATTCTTTTATTTATTGTCTTACTTACATTATTGTCTTAATGATGTGGAAAGGCAAAGATAGGAGAGGTTGTGTGGATCGATACCTGCCACGTGGGCGAGTGGGTATCTCTGGTTAGTGTCCCTGGGGATTCCTTCTTAACCACGGTCAGGTTAAAAATAGTCCAGAACTTTCATTATGTGAAAATTCTGGAAAAATAGTCCCAACTACCTAAGGGAATTAAGAAGTAGGCCTACAGATTCTCCGCATGGCCTGAGTGAGGCCCAAGGAGCTAGGCCGCCCTGGAATTAAACCCTTAGAAGTAGTATGACCTGTACAATTTTGTGCCTTTCGTTGTCTGGTCTAGGGGGTAGTACATACGCCAAGCGTGATTGGCTTGGTTTAAGCCATTTCAGGGGAGGTGTCGCCTTTCATTGTCTGGTCCAGGGGTAATACACACGGCAAGCTTGATCAACTTGACGGAGCCGGCTCGGGGAGGGTGTCTAATGTAAAGGCTCGAAACACCCGACGATCCGAGAGTGCATTACTGATGATGTGTCCTGGCACATGATAATGAGAGGTTTCGATTTTCCTATACAAGCAGCTGGCTTAGGAGCTCAGACTTTAAATTCTGCAGACTAACCTTTGCCAGCTAAACATATAGATCCACCAGCCCTACACTTAAACCTAATCCTAAAGTCCAAAAGGGGCATACACCCCCATAAATAGGCAAATTCCAAGAGGGGTAGTCACCCCCATAAACCCTAGGCAACTTCCAAGGGGGGCATACACCCCCACAAACCCTAGGCATTCCCCGATTAACTTTTGATATTCTGAGAGGGGTAGGATTCAACAAGGGCAAGTGTGGGACCTGGTTAATGAAGGCGTGGGCCAGATCAAAGTGGCAGGGTGATGTGAAACAGAATCTCAAGTGAGGAGATCAGAAATCACAAGAGGGCTTTTTAGCCCACTGCCCGCATAATTTCAACCTAACCTATCAGTGACACGCTCTTCATTCTCCCGGCCCCAGAAAGGCCAATAAGAAAACCCAGATATTTTATTTCACCTATTAGGTGTTAAAAAATTCATAGTTAAAAGAATGGAGAGGTTCACCAATCAGCAGCTAATGTACCTTTAAGGGCTGAGGTGAGCCGGTCTCCTAGCAACAGCCAGGTTTGCAGCAGGTGGACAATTAGGTTTTAGTATCACATTAGTTAAAAGAGGCCCTGCGGGGGGAAGAAGGTGAGGGATGTTTTAACTGGATAGCAGTACTGTCTGGGTTTAGAGACTCCACAGAAGACCCGAGTGACGGACGAGAGTCGAGTTGGACCTTCCGGTCGGGAATCACGCTTTTTTGAAGGCAATTGGTTGGAGTCGAAATCGCAGACGCAAGATAAGCAGTAGGAACATTATTCTTTTATTTATTGTCTTACTTACATTATTGTCTTAATGATGTGGAAAGGCAAAGATAGGAGAGGTTGTGTGGATCGATACCTGCCACGTGGGCGAGTGGGTATCTCTGGTTAGTGTCCCTGGGGATTCCTTCTTAACCACGGTCAGGTTAAAAATAGTCCAGAACTTTCATTATGTGAAAATTCTGGAAAAATAGTCCCAACTACCTAAGGGAATTAAGAAGTAGGCCTACAGATTCTCCGCATGGCCTGAGTGAGGCCCAAGGAGCTAGGCCGCCCTGGAATTAAACCCTTAGAAGTAGTATGACCTGTACAATTTTGTGCCTTTCGTTGTCTGGTCTAGGGGGTAGTACATACGCCAAGCGTGATTGGCTTGGTTTAAGCCATTTCAGGGGAGGTGTCGCCTTTCATTGTCTGGTCCAGGGGTAATACACACGGCAAGCTTGATCAACTTGACGGAGCCGGCTCGGGGAGGGTGTCTAATGTAAAGGCTCGAAACACCCGACGATCCGAGAGTGCATTACTGATGATGTGTCCTGGCACATGATAATGAGAGGTTTCGATTTTCCTATACAAGCAGCTGGCTTAGGAGCTCAGACTTTAAATTCTGCAGACTAACCTTTGCCAGCTAAACATATAGATCCACCAGCCCTACACTTAAACCTAATCCTAAAGTCCAAAAGGGGCATACACCCCCATAAATAGGCAAATTCCAAGAGGGGTAGTCACCCCCATAAACCCTAGGCAACTTCCAAGGGGGGCATACACCCCCACAAACCCTAGGCATTCCCCGATTAACTTTTGATATTCTGAGAGGGGTAGGATTCAACAAGGGCAAGTGTGGGACCTGGTTAATGAAGGCGTGGGCCAGATCAAAGTGGCAGGGTGATGTGAAACAGAATCTCAAGTGAGGAGATCAGAAATCACAAGAGGGCTTTTTAGCCCACTGCCCGCATAATTTCAACCTAACCCTAACCCTAACCCTAACCCTAACCCTAACCCTAACCCTAACCCTAACCCTAACCCTAACCCTAACCCTAACCCTAACCCTAACCCTAACCCTAACCCTAACCCTAACCCTAACCCTAACCCTAACCCTAACCCTAACCCTAACCCTAACCCTAACCCTAACCCTAACCCTAACCCTAACCCTAACCCTAACCCTAACCCTAACCCTAACCCTAACCCTAACCCTAACCCTAACCCTAACCCTAACCCTAACCCTAACCCTAACCCTAACCCTAACCCTAACCCTAACCCTAACCCTAACCCTAACCCTAACCCTAACCCTAACCCTAACCCTAACCCTAACCCTAACCCTAACCCTAACCCTAACCCTAACCCTAACCCTAACCCTAACCCTAACCCTAACCCTAACCCTAACCCTAACCCTAACCCTAACCCTAACCCTAACCCTAACCCTAACCCTAACCCTAACCCTAACCCTAACCCTAACCCTAACCCTAACCCTAACCCTAACCCTAACCCTAACCCTAACCCTAACCCTAACCCTAACCCTAACCCTAACCCTAACCCTAACCCTAACCCTAACCCTAACCCTAACCCTAACCCTAACCCTAACCCTAACCCTAACCCTAACCCTAACCCTAACCCTAACCCTAACCCTAACCCTAACCCTAACCCTAACCCTAACCCTAACCCTAACCCTAACCCTAACCCTAACCCTAACCCTAACCCTAACCCTAACCCTAACCCTAACCCTAACCCTAACCCTAACCCTAACCCTAACCCTAACCCTAACCCTAACCCTAACCCTAACCCTAACCCTAACCCTAACCCTAACCCTAACCCTAACCCTAACCCTAACCCTAACCCTAACCCTAACCCTAACCCTAACCCTAACCCTAACCCTAACCCTAACCCTAACCCTAACCCTAACCCTAACCCTAACCCTAACCCTAACCCTAACCCTAACCCTAACCCTAACCCTAACCCTAACCCTAACCCTAACCCTAACCCTAACCCTAACCCTAACCCTAACCCTAACCCTAACCCTAACCCTAACCCTAACCCTAACCCTAACCCTAACCCTAACCCTAACCCTAACCCTAACCCTAACCCTAACCCTAACCCTAACCCTAACCCTAACCCTAACCCTAACCCTAACCCTAACCCTAACCCTAACCCTAACCCTAACCCTAACCCTAACCCTAACCCTAACCCTAACCCTAACCCTAACCCTAACCCTAACCCTAACCCTAACCCTAACCCTAACCCTAACCCTAACCCTAACCCTAACCCTAACCCTAACCCTAACCCTAACCCTAACCCTAACCCTAACCCTAACCCTAACCCTAACCCTAACCCTAACCCTAACCCTAACCCTAACCCTAACCCTAACCCTAACCCTAACCCTAACCCTAACCCTAACCCTAACCCTAACCCTAACCCTAACCCTAACCCTAACCCTAACCCTAACCCTAACCCTAACCCTAACCCTAACCCTAACCCTAACCCTAACCCTAACCCTAACCCTAACCCTAACCCTAACCCTAACCCTAACCCTAACCCTAACCCTAACCCTAACCCTAACCCTAACCCTAACCCTAACCCTAACCCTAACCCTAACCCTAACCCTAACCCTAACCCTAACCCTAACCCTAACCCTAACCCTAACCCTAACCCTAACCCTAACCCTAACCCTAACCCTAACCCTAACCCTAACCCTAACCCTAACCCTAACCCTAACCCTAACCCTAACCCTAACCCTAACCCTAACCCTAACCCTAACCCTAACCCTAACCCTAACCCTAACCCTAACCCTAACCCTAACCCTAACCCTAACCCTAACCCTAACCCTAACCCTAACCCTAACCCTAACCCTAACCCTAACCCTAACCCTAACCCTAACCCTAACCCTAACCCTAACCCTAACCCTAACCCTAACCCTAACCCTAACCCTAACCCTAACCCTAACCCTAACCCTAACCCTAACCCTAACCCTAACCCTAACCCTAACCCTAACCCTAACCCTAACCCTAACCCTAACCCTAACCCTAACCCTAACCCTAACCCTAACCCTAACCCTAACCCTAACCCTAACCCTAACCCTAACCCTAACCCTAACCCTAACCCTAACCCTAACCCTAACCCTAAACCCTAACCCTAACCCTAACCCTAACCTTTGCCAGCTAAACATATAGATCCACCAGCCCTACACTTAAACCTAATCCTAAAGTCCAAAAGGGGCATACACCCCCATAAATAGGCAAATTCCAAGAGGGGTAGTCACCCCCATAAACCCTAGGCAACTTCCAAGGGGGGCATACACCCCCACAAACCCTAGGCATTCCCCGATTAACTTTTGATATTCTGAGAGGGGTAGGATTCAACAAGGGCAAGTGTGGGACCTGGTTAATGAAGGCGTGGGCCAGATCAAAGTGGCAGGGTGATGTGAAACAGAATCTCAAGTGAGGAGATCAGAAATCACAAGAGGGCTTTTTAGCCCACTGCCCGCATAATTTCAACCTAACCTATCAGTGACACGCTCTTCATTCTCCCGGCCCCAGAAAGGCCAATAAGAAAACCCAGATGTTTTATTTCACCTATTAGGTGTTCAAAAATTCATAGTTAAAAGAATGGAGAGGTTCACCAATCAGCAGCTAATGTACCTTTAAGGGCTGAGGTGAGCCGGTCTCCTAGCAACAGCCAGGTTTGCAGCAGTTGGACAATTAGGTTTTAGTATCACATTAGTTTAAAGAGGCCCTGCGGGGGGAAGAAGGTGAGGGACGTTTTAACTGGATAGCAGTACTGTCTGGGTTTAGAGACTCCACAGAAGACCCGAGTGACGGACGAGAGTCGAGTTGGACCTTCCGGTCGGGAATCACGCTTTTTTGAAGGCAATTGGTTGGAGTCGAAATCGCAGACGCAAGATAAGCAGTAGGAACATTATTCTTTTATTTATTGTCTTACTTACATTATTGTCTTAATGATGTGGAAAGGCAAAGATAGGAGAGGTTGTGTGGATCGATACCTGCCACGTGGGCGAGTGGGTAACTCTGGTTAGTGTCCCTGGGGATTCCTTCTTAACCACGGTCAGGTTAAAAATAGTCCAGAACTTTCATTATGTGAAAATTCTGGAAAAATAGTCCCAACTACTAAAGGGAATTAAGAAGTAGGCCTACAGATTCTCCACATGGCCTGAATGAGGCCCAAGGAGCTAGGCCGCCCTGGAATTAAACCCTTAGAAGTAGTATGACCTGTACAATTTTGTGCCTTTCGTTGTCTGGTCTAGGGGGTAGTACATACGCCAAGCGTGATTGGCTTGGTTTAAGCCATTTCAGGGGAGGTGTCGCCTTTCATTGTCTGGTCCAGGGGTAATACACACGGCAAGCTTGATCAACTTGACGGAGCCGGCTCGGGGAGGGTGTCTAATGTAAAGGCTCGAAACACCCGACGATCCGAGAGTGCATTACTGATGATGTGTCCTGGCACATGATAATGAGAGGTTTCGATTTTCCTATACAAGCAGCTGGCTTAGGAGCTCAGACTTTAAATTCTGCAGACTAACCTTTGCCAGCTAAACATATAGATCCACCAGCCCTACACTTAAACCTAATCCTAAAGTCCAAAAGGGGCATACACCCCCATAAATAGGCAAATTCCAAGAGGGGTAGTCACCCCCATAAACCCTAGGCAACTTCCAAGGGGGGCATACACCCCCACAAACCCTAGGCATTCCCCGATTAACTTTTGATATTCTGAGAGGGGTAGGATTCAACAAGGGCAAGTGTGGGACCTGGTTAATGAAGGCGTGGGCCAGATCAAAGTGGCAGGGTGATGTGAAACAGAATCTCAAGTGAGGAGATCAGAAATCACAAGAGGGCTTTTTAGCCCACTGCCCGCATAATTTCAACCTAACCTATCAGTGACACGCTCTTCATTCTCCCGGCCCCAGAAAGGCCAATAAGAAAACCCAGATGTTTTATTTCACCTATTAGGTGTTCAAAAATTCATAGTTAAAAGAATGGAGAGGTTCACCAATCAGCAGCTAATGTACCTTTAAGGGCTGAGGTGAGCCGGTCTCCTAGCAACAGCCAGGTTTGCAGCAGTTGGACAATTAGGTTTTAGTATCACATTAGTTTAAAGAGGCCCTGCGGGGGGAAGAAGGTGAGGGACGTTTTAACTGGATAGCAGTACTGTCTGGGTTTAGAGACTCCACAGAAGACCCGAGTGACGGACGAGAGTCGAGTTGGACCTTCCGGTCGGGAATCACGCTTTTTTGAAGGCAATTGGTTGGAGTCGAAATCGCAGACGCAAGATAAGCAGTAGGAACATTATTCTTTTATTTATTGTCTTACTTACATTATTGTCTTAATGATGTGGAAAGGCAAAGATAGGAGAGGTTGTGTGGATCGATACCTGCCACGTGGGCGAGTGGGTAACTCTGGTTAGTGTCCCTGGGGATTCCTTCTTAACCACGGTCAGGTTAAAAATAGTCCAGAACTTTCATTATGTGAAAATTCTGGAAAAATAGTCCCAACTACTAAAGGGAATTAAGAAGTAGGCCTACAGATTCTCCACATGGCCTGAATGAGGCCCAAGGAGCTAGGCCGCCCTGGAATTAAACCCTTAGAAGTAGTATGACCTGTACAATTTTGTGCCTTTCGTTGTCTGGTCTAGGGGGTAGTACATACGCCAAGCGTGATTGGCTTGGTTTAAGCCATTTCAGGGGAGGTGTCGCCTTTCATTGTCTGGTCCAGGGGTAATACACACGGCAAGCTTGATCAACTTGACGGAGCCGGCTCGGGGAGGGTGTCTAATGTAAAGGCTCGAAACACCCGACGATCCGAGAGTGCATTACTGATGATGTGTCCTGGCACATGATAATGAGAGGTTTCGATTTTCCTATACAAGCAGCTGGCTTAGGAGCTCAGACTTTAAATTCTGCAGACTAACCTTTGCCAGCTAAACATATAGATCCACCAGCCCTACACTTAAACCTAATCCTAAAGTCCAAAAGGGGCATACACCCCCATAAATAGGCAAATTCCAAGAGGGGTAGTCACCCCCATAAACCCTAGGCAACTTCCAAGGGGGGCATACACCCCCACAAACCCTAGGCATTCCCCGATTAACTTTTGATATTCTGAGAGGGGTAGGATTCAACAAGGGCAAGTGTGGGACCTGGTTAATGAAGGCGTGGGCCAGATCAAAGTGGCAGGGTGATGTGAAACAGAATCTCAAGTGAGGAGATCAGAAATCACAAGAGGGCTTTTTAGCCCACTGCCCGCATAATTTCAACCTAACCTATCAGTGACACGCTCTTCATTCTCCCGGCCCCAGAAAGGCCAATAAGAAAACCCAGATGTTTTATTTCACCTATTAGGTGTTCAAAAATTCATAGTTAAAAGAATGGAGAGGTTCACCAATCAGCAGCTAATGTACCTTTAAGGGCTGAGGTGAGCCGGTCTCCTAGCAACAGCCAGGTTTGCAGCAGTTGGACAATTAGGTTTTAGTATCACATTAGTTTAAAGAGGCCCTGCGGGGGGAAGAAGGTGAGGGACGTTTTAACTGGATAGCAGTACTGTCTGGGTTTAGAGACTCCACAGAAGACCCGAGTGACGGACGAGAGTCGAGTTGGACCTTCCGGTCGGGAATCACGCTTTTTTGAAGGCAATTGGTTGGAGTCGAAATCGCAGACGCAAGATAAGCAGTAGGAACATTATTCTTTTATTTATTGTCTTACTTACATTATTGTCTTAATGATGTGGAAAGGCAAAGATAGGAGAGGTTGTGTGGATCGATACCTGCCACGTGGGCGAGTGGGTAACTCTGGTTAGTGTCCCTGGGGATTCCTTCTTAACCACGGTCAGGTTAAAAATAGTCCAGAACTTTCATTATGTGAAAATTCTGGAAAAATAGTCCCAACTACTAAAGGGAATTAAGAAGTAGGCCTACAGATTCTCCACATGGCCTGAATGAGGCCCAAGGAGCTAGGCCGCCCTGGAATTAAACCCTTAGAAGTAGTATGACCTGTACAATTTTGTGCCTTTCGTTGTCTGGTCTAGGGGGTAGTACATACGCCAAGCGTGATTGGCTTGGTTTAAGCCATTTCAGGGGAGGTGTCGCCTTTCATTGTCTGGTCCAGGGGTAATACACACGGCAAGCTTGATCAACTTGACGGAGCCGGCTCGGGGAGGGTGTCTAATGTAAAGGCTCGAAACACCCGACGATCCGAGAGTGCATTACTGATGATGTGTCCTGGCACATGATAATGAGAGGTTTCGATTTTCCTATACAAGCAGCTGGCTTAGGAGCTCAGACTTTAAATTCTGCAGACTAACCTTTGCCAGCTAAACATATAGATCCACCAGCCCTACACTTAAACCTAATCCTAAAGTCCAAAAGGGGCATACACCCCCATAAATAGGCAAATTCCAAGAGGGGTAGTCACCCCCATAAACCCTAGGCAACTTCCAAGGGGGGCATACACCCCCACAAACCCTAGGCATTCCCCGATTAACTTTTGATATTCTGAGAGGGGTAGGATTCAACAAGGGCAAGTGTGGGACCTGGTTAATGAAGGCGTGGGCCAGATCAAAGTGGCAGGGTGATGTGAAACAGAATCTCAAGTGAGGAGATCAGAAATCACAAGAGGGCTTTTTAGCCCACTGCCCGCATAATTTCAACCTAACCTATCAGTGACACGCTCTTCATTCTCCCGGCCCCAGAAAGGCCAATAAGAAAACCCAGATGTTTTATTTCACCTATTAGGTGTTCAAAAATTCATAGTTAAAAGAATGGAGAGGTTCACCAATCAGCAGCTAATGTACCTTTAAGGGCTGAGGTGAGCCGGTCTCCTAGCAACAGCCAGGTTTGCAGCAGTTGGACAATTAGGTTTTAGTATCACATTAGTTTAAAGAGGCCCTGCGGGGGGAAGAAGGTGAGGGACGTTTTAACTGGATAGCAGTACTGTCTGGGTTTAGAGACTCCACAGAAGACCCGAGTGACGGACGAGAGTCGAGTTGGACCTTCCGGTCGGGAATCACGCTTTTTTGAAGGCAATTGGTTGGAGTCGAAATCGCAGACGCAAGATAAGCAGTAGGAACATTATTCTTTTATTTATTGTCTTACTTACATTATTGTCTTAATGATGTGGAAAGGCAAAGATAGGAGAGGTTGTGTGGATCGATACCTGCCACGTGGGCGAGTGGGTAACTCTGGTTAGTGTCCCTGGGGATTCCTTCTTAACCACGGTCAGGTTAAAAATAGTCCAGAACTTTCATTATGTGAAAATTCTGGAAAAATAGTCCCAACTACTAAAGGGAATTAAGAAGTAGGCCTACAGATTCTCCACATGGCCTGAATGAGGCCCAAGGAGCTAGGCCGCCCTGGAATTAAACCCTTAGAAGTAGTATGACCTGTACAATTTTGTGCCTTTCGTTGTCTGGTCTAGGGGGTAGTACATACGCCAAGCGTGATTGGCTTGGTTTAAGCCATTTCAGGGGAGGTGTCGCCTTTCATTGTCTGGTCCAGGGGTAATACACACGGCAAGCTTGATCAACTTGACGGAGCCGGCTCGGGGAGGGTGTCTAATGTAAAGGCTCGAAACACCCGACGATCCGAGAGTGCATTACTGATGATGTGTCCTGGCACATGATAATGAGAGGTTTCGATTTTCCTATACAAGCAGCTGGCTTAGGAGCTCAGACTTTAAATTCTGCAGACTAACCTTTGCCAGCTAAACATATAGATCCACCAGCCCTACACTTAAACCTAATCCTAAAGTCCAAAAGGGGCATACACCCCCATAAATAGGCAAATTCCAAGAGGGGTAGTCACCCCCATAAACCCTAGGCAACTTCCAAGGGGGGCATACACCCCCACAAACCCTAGGCATTCCCCGATTAACTTTTGATATTCTGAGAGGGGTAGGATTCAACAAGGGCAAGTGTGGGACCTGGTTAATGAAGGCGTGGGCCAGATCAAAGTGGCAGGGTGATGTGAAACAGAATCTCAAGTGAGGAGATCAGAAATCACAAGAGGGCTTTTTAGCCCACTGCCCGCATAATTTCAACCTAACCTATCAGTGACACGCTCTTCATTCTCCCGGCCCCAGAAAGGCCAATAAGAAAACCCAGATGTTTTATTTCACCTATTAGGTGTTCAAAAATTCATAGTTAAAAGAATGGAGAGGTTCACCAATCAGCAGCTAATGTACCTTTAAGGGCTGAGGTGAGCCGGTCTCCTAGCAACAGCCAGGTTTGCAGCAGTTGGACAATTAGGTTTTAGTATCACATTAGTTTAAAGAGGCCCTGCGGGGGGAAGAAGGTGAGGGACGTTTTAACTGGATAGCAGTACTGTCTGGGTTTAGAGACTCCACAGAAGACCCGAGTGACGGACGAGAGTCGAGTTGGACCTTCCGGTCGGGAATCACGCTTTTTTGAAGGCAATTGGTTGGAGTCGAAATCGCAGACGCAAGATAAGCAGTAGGAACATTATTCTTTTATTTATTGTCTTACTTACATTATTGTCTTAATGATGTGGAAAGGCAAAGATAGGAGAGGTTGTGTGGATCGATACCTGCCACGTGGGCGAGTGGGTAACTCTGGTTAGTGTCCCTGGGGATTCCTTCTTAACCACGGTCAGGTTAAAAATAGTCCAGAACTTTCATTATGTGAAAATTCTGGAAAAATAGTCCCAACTACTAAAGGGAATTAAGAAGTAGGCCTACAGATTCTCCACATGGCCTGAATGAGGCCCAAGGAGCTAGGCCGCCCTGGAATTAAACCCTTAGAAGTAGTATGACCTGTACAATTTTGTGCCTTTCGTTGTCTGGTCTAGGGGGTAGTACATACGCCAAGCGTGATTGGCTTGGTTTAAGCCATTTCAGGGGAGGTGTCGCCTTTCATTGTCTGGTCCAGGGGTAATACACACGGCAAGCTTGATCAACTTGACGGAGCCGGCTCGGGGAGGGTGTCTAATGTAAAGGCTCGAAACACCCGACGATCCGAGAGTGCATTACTGATGATGTGTCCTGGCACATGATAATGAGAGGTTTCGATTTTCCTATACAAGCAGCTGGCTTAGGAGCTCAGACTTTAAATTCTGCAGACTAACCTTTGCCAGCTAAACATATAGATCCACCAGCCCTACACTTAAACCTAATCCTAAAGTCCAAAAGGGGCATACACCCCCATAAATAGGCAAATTCCAAGAGGGGTAGTCACCCCCATAAACCCTAGGCAACTTCCAAGGGGGGCATACACCCCCACAAACCCTAGGCATTCCCCGATTAACTTTTGATATTCTGAGAGGGGTAGGATTCAACAAGGGCAAGTGTGGGACCTGGTTAATGAAGGCGTGGGCCAGATCAAAGTGGCAGGGTGATGTGAAACAGAATCTCAAGTGAGGAGATCAGAAATCACAAGAGGGCTTTTTAGCCCACTGCCCGCATAATTTCAACCTAACCTATCAGTGACACGCTCTTCATTCTCCCGGCCCCAGAAAGGCCAATAAGAAAACCCAGATGTTTTATTTCACCTATTAGGTGTTCAAAAATTCATAGTTAAAAGAATGGAGAGGTTCACCAATCAGCAGCTAATGTACCTTTAAGGGCTGAGGTGAGCCGGTCTCCTAGCAACAGCCAGGTTTGCAGCAGTTGGACAATTAGGTTTTAGTATCACATTAGTTTAAAGAGGCCCTGCGGGGGGAAGAAGGTGAGGGACGTTTTAACTGGATAGCAGTACTGTCTGGGTTTAGAGACTCCACAGAAGACCCGAGTGACGGACGAGAGTCGAGTTGGACCTTCCGGTCGGGAATCACGCTTTTTTGAAGGCAATTGGTTGGAGTCGAAATCGCAGACGCAAGATAAGCAGTAGGAACATTATTCTTTTATTTATTGTCTTACTTACATTATTGTCTTAATGATGTGGAAAGGCAAAGATAGGAGAGGTTGTGTGGATCGATACCTGCCACGTGGGCGAGTGGGTAACTCTGGTTAGTGTCCCTGGGGATTCCTTCTTAACCACGGTCAGGTTAAAAATAGTCCAGAACTTTCATTATGTGAAAATTCTGGAAAAATAGTCCCAACTACTAAAGGGAATTAAGAAGTAGGCCTACAGATTCTCCACATGGCCTGAATGAGGCCCAAGGAGCTAGGCCGCCCTGGAATTAAACCCTTAGAAGTAGTATGACCTGTACAATTTTGTGCCTTTCGTTGTCTGGTCTAGGGGGTAGTACATACGCCAAGCGTGATTGGCTTGGTTTAAGCCATTTCAGGGGAGGTGTCGCCTTTCATTGTCTGGTCCAGGGGTAATACACACGGCAAGCTTGATCAACTTGACGGAGCCGGCTCGGGGAGGGTGTCTAATGTAAAGGCTCGAAACACCCGACGATCCGAGAGTGCATTACTGATGATGTGTCCTGGCACATGATAATGAGAGGTTTCGATTTTCCTATACAAGCAGCTGGCTTAGGAGCTCAGACTTTAAATTCTGCAGACTAACCTTTGCCAGCTAAACATATAGATCCACCAGCCCTACACTTAAACCTAATCCTAAAGTCCAAAAGGGGCATACACCCCCATAAATAGGCAAATTCCAAGAGGGGTAGTCACCCCCATAAACCCTAGGCAACTTCCAAGGGGGGCATACACCCCCACAAACCCTAGGCATTCCCCGATTAACTTTTGATATTCTGAGAGGGGTAGGATTCAACAAGGGCAAGTGTGGGACCTGGTTAATGAAGGCGTGGGCCAGATCAAAGTGGCAGGGTGATGTGAAACAGAATCTCAAGTGAGGAGATCAGAAATCACAAGAGGGCTTTTTAGCCCACTGCCCGCATAATTTCAACCTAACCTATCAGTGACACGCTCTTCATTCTCCCGGCCCCAGAAAGGCCAATAAGAAAACCCAGATGTTTTATTTCACCTATTAGGTGTTCAAAAATTCATAGTTAAAAGAATGGAGAGGTTCACCAATCAGCAGCTAATGTACCTTTAAGGGCTGAGGTGAGCCGGTCTCCTAGCAACAGCCAGGTTTGCAGCAGTTGGACAATTAGGTTTTAGTATCACATTAGTTTAAAGAGGCCCTGCGGGGGGAAGAAGGTGAGGGACGTTTTAACTGGATAGCAGTACTGTCTGGGTTTAGAGACTCCACAGAAGACCCGAGTGACGGACGAGAGTCGAGTTGGACCTTCCGGTCGGGAATCACGCTTTTTTGAAGGCAATTGGTTGGAGTCGAAATCGCAGACGCAAGATAAGCAGTAGGAACATTATTCTTTTATTTATTGTCTTACTTACATTATTGTCTTAATGATGTGGAAAGGCAAAGATAGGAGAGGTTGTGTGGATCGATACCTGCCACGTGGGCGAGTGGGTAACTCTGGTTAGTGTCCCTGGGGATTCCTTCTTAACCACGGTCAGGTTAAAAATAGTCCAGAACTTTCATTATGTGAAAATTCTGGAAAAATAGTCCCAACTACTAAAGGGAATTAAGAAGTAGGCCTACAGATTCTCCACATGGCCTGAATGAGGCCCAAGGAGCTAGGCCGCCCTGGAATTAAACCCTTAGAAGTAGTATGACCTGTACAATTTTGTGCCTTTCGTTGTCTGGTCTAGGGGGTAGTACATACGCCAAGCGTGATTGGCTTGGTTTAAGCCATTTCAGGGGAGGTGTCGCCTTTCATTGTCTGGTCCAGGGGTAATACACACGGCAAGCTTGATCAACTTGACGGAGCCGGCTCGGGGAGGGTGTCTAATGTAAAGGCTCGAAACACCCGACGATCCGAGAGTGCATTACTGATGATGTGTCCTGGCACATGATAATGAGAGGTTTCGATTTTCCTATACAAGCAGCTGGCTTAGGAGCTCAGACTTTAAATTCTGCAGACTAACCTTTGCCAGCTAAACATATAGATCCACCAGCCCTACACTTAAACCTAATCCTAAAGTCCAAAAGGGGCATACACCCCCATAAATAGGCAAATTCCAAGAGGGGTAGTCACCCCCATAAACCCTAGGCAACTTCCAAGGGGGGCATACACCCCCACAAACCCTAGGCATTCCCCGATTAACTTTTGATATTCTGAGAGGGGTAGGATTCAACAAGGGCAAGTGTGGGACCTGGTTAATGAAGGCGTGGGCCAGATCAAAGTGGCAGGGTGATGTGAA
Organism: Hypanus sabinus; assembly: GCF_030144855.1. Taxonomy (NCBI): domain Eukaryota; kingdom Metazoa; phylum Chordata; class Chondrichthyes; order Myliobatiformes; family Dasyatidae; genus Hypanus; species Hypanus sabinus. The sequence continues at coordinate 17,816 of NC_082729.1, forward strand.
ACAGAATCTCAAGTGAGGAGATCAGAAATCACAAGAGGGCTTTTTAGCCCACTGCCCGCATAATTTCAACCTAACCTATCAGTGACACGCTCTTCATTCTCCCGGCCCCAGAAAGGCCAATAAGAAAACCCAGATGTTTTATTTCACCTATTAGGTGTTCAAAAATTCATAGTTAAAAGAATGGAGAGGTTCACCAATCAGCAGCTAATGTACCTTTAAGGGCTGAGGTGAGCCGGTCTCCTAGCAACAGCCAGGTTTGCAGCAGTTGGACAATTAGGTTTTAGTATCACATTAGTTTAAAGAGGCCCTGCGGGGGGAAGAAGGTGAGGGACGTTTTAACTGGATAGCAGTACTGTCTGGGTTTAGAGACTCCACAGAAGACCCGAGTGACGGACGAGAGTCGAGTTGGACCTTCCGGTCGGGAATCACGCTTTTTTGAAGGCAATTGGTTGGAGTCGAAATCGCAGACGCAAGATAAGCAGTAGGAACATTATTCTTTTATTTATTGTCTTACTTACATTATTGTCTTAATGATGTGGAAAGGCAAAGATAGGAGAGGTTGTGTGGATCGATACCTGCCACGTGGGCGAGTGGGTAACTCTGGTTAGTGTCCCTGGGGATTCCTTCTTAACCACGGTCAGGTTAAAAATAGTCCAGAACTTTCATTATGTGAAAATTCTGGAAAAATAGTCCCAACTACTAAAGGGAATTAAGAAGTAGGCCTACAGATTCTCCACATGGCCTGAATGAGGCCCAAGGAGCTAGGCCGCCCTGGAATTAAACCCTTAGAAGTAGTATGACCTGTACAATTTTGTGCCTTTCGTTGTCTGGTCTAGGGGGTAGTACATACGCCAAGCGTGATTGGCTTGGTTTAAGCCATTTCAGGGGAGGTGTCGCCTTTCATTGTCTGGTCCAGGGGTAATACACACGGCAAGCTTGATCAACTTGACGGAGCCGGCTCGGGGAGGGTGTCTAATGTAAAGGCTCGAAACACCCGACGATCCGAGAGTGCATTACTGATGATGTGTCCTGGCACATGATAATGAGAGGTTTCGATTTTCCTATACAAGCAGCTGGCTTAGGAGCTCAGACTTTAAATTCTGCAGACTAACCTTTGCCAGCTAAACATATAGATCCACCAGCCCTACACTTAAACCTAATCCTAAAGTCCAAAAGGGGCATACACCCCCATAAATAGGCAAATTCCAAGAGGGGTAGTCACCCCCATAAACCCTAGGCAACTTCCAAGGGGGGCATACACCCCCACAAACCCTAGGCATTCCCCGATTAACTTTTGATATTCTGAGAGGGGTAGGATTCAACAAGGGCAAGTGTGGGACCTGGTTAATGAAGGCGTGGGCCAGATCAAAGTGGCAGGGTGATGTGAAACAGAATCTCAAGTGAGGAGATCAGAAATCACAAGAGGGCTTTTTAGCCCACTGCCCGCATAATTTCAACCTAACCTATCAGTGACACGCTCTTCATTCTCCCGGCCCCAGAAAGGCCAATAAGAAAACCCAGATGTTTTATTTCACCTATTAGGTGTTCAAAAATTCATAGTTAAAAGAATGGAGAGGTTCACCAATCAGCAGCTAATGTACCTTTAAGGGCTGAGGTGAGCCGGTCTCCTAGCAACAGCCAGGTTTGCAGCAGTTGGACAATTAGGTTTTAGTATCACATTAGTTTAAAGAGGCCCTGCGGGGGGAAGAAGGTGAGGGACGTTTTAACTGGATAGCAGTACTGTCTGGGTTTAGAGACTCCACAGAAGACCCGAGTGACGGACGAGAGTCGAGTTGGACCTTCCGGTCGGGAATCACGCTTTTTTGAAGGCAATTGGTTGGAGTCGAAATCGCAGACGCAAGATAAGCAGTAGGAACATTATTCTTTTATTTATTGTCTTACTTACATTATTGTCTTAATGATGTGGAAAGGCAAAGATAGGAGAGGTTGTGTGGATCGATACCTGCCACGTGGGCGAGTGGGTAACTCTGGTTAGTGTCCCTGGGGATTCCTTCTTAACCACGGTCAGGTTAAAAATAGTCCAGAACTTTCATTATGTGAAAATTCTGGAAAAATAGTCCCAACTACTAAAGGGAATTAAGAAGTAGGCCTACAGATTCTCCACATGGCCTGAATGAGGCCCAAGGAGCTAGGCCGCCCTGGAATTAAACCCTTAGAAGTAGTATGACCTGTACAATTTTGTGCCTTTCGTTGTCTGGTCTAGGGGGTAGTACATACGCCAAGCGTGATTGGCTTGGTTTAAGCCATTTCAGGGGAGGTGTCGCCTTTCATTGTCTGGTCCAGGGGTAATACACACGGCAAGCTTGATCAACTTGACGGAGCCGGCTCGGGGAGGGTGTCTAATGTAAAGGCTCGAAACACCCGACGATCCGAGAGTGCATTACTGATGATGTGTCCTGGCACATGATAATGAGAGGTTTCGATTTTCCTATACAAGCAGCTGGCTTAGGAGCTCAGACTTTAAATTCTGCAGACTAACCTTTGCCAGCTAAACATATAGATCCACCAGCCCTACACTTAAACCTAATCCTAAAGTCCAAAAGGGGCATACACCCCCATAAATAGGCAAATTCCAAGAGGGGTAGTCACCCCCATAAACCCTAGGCAACTTCCAAGGGGGGCATACACCCCCACAAACCCTAGGCATTCCCCGATTAACTTTTGATATTCTGAGAGGGGTAGGATTCAACAAGGGCAAGTGTGGGACCTGGTTAATGAAGGCGTGGGCCAGATCAAAGTGGCAGGGTGATGTGAAACAGAATCTCAAGTGAGGAGATCAGAAATCACAAGAGGGCTTTTTAGCCCACTGCCCGCATAATTTCAACCTAACCTATCAGTGACACGCTCTTCATTCTCCCGGCCCCAGAAAGGCCAATAAGAAAACCCAGATGTTTTATTTCACCTATTAGGTGTTCAAAAATTCATAGTTAAAAGAATGGAGAGGTTCACCAATCAGCAGCTAATGTACCTTTAAGGGCTGAGGTGAGCCGGTCTCCTAGCAACAGCCAGGTTTGCAGCAGTTGGACAATTAGGTTTTAGTATCACATTAGTTTAAAGAGGCCCTGCGGGGGGAAGAAGGTGAGGGACGTTTTAACTGGATAGCAGTACTGTCTGGGTTTAGAGACTCCACAGAAGACCCGAGTGACGGACGAGAGTCGAGTTGGACCTTCCGGTCGGGAATCACGCTTTTTTGAAGGCAATTGGTTGGAGTCGAAATCGCAGACGCAAGATAAGCAGTAGGAACATTATTCTTTTATTTATTGTCTTACTTACATTATTGTCTTAATGATGTGGAAAGGCAAAGATAGGAGAGGTTGTGTGGATCGATACCTGCCACGTGGGCGAGTGGGTAACTCTGGTTAGTGTCCCTGGGGATTCCTTCTTAACCACGGTCAGGTTAAAAATAGTCCAGAACTTTCATTATGTGAAAATTCTGGAAAAATAGTCCCAACTACTAAAGGGAATTAAGAAGTAGGCCTACAGATTCTCCACATGGCCTGAATGAGGCCCAAGGAGCTAGGCCGCCCTGGAATTAAACCCTTAGAAGTAGTATGACCTGTACAATTTTGTGCCTTTCGTTGTCTGGTCTAGGGGGTAGTACATACGCCAAGCGTGATTGGCTTGGTTTAAGCCATTTCAGGGGAGGTGTCGCCTTTCATTGTCTGGTCCAGGGGTAATACACACGGCAAGCTTGATCAACTTGACGGAGCCGGCTCGGGGAGGGTGTCTAATGTAAAGGCTCGAAACACCCGACGATCCGAGAGTGCATTACTGATGATGTGTCCTGGCACATGATAATGAGAGGTTTCGATTTTCCTATACAAGCAGCTGGCTTAGGAGCTCAGACTTTAAATTCTGCAGACTAACCTTTGCCAGCTAAACATATAGATCCACCAGCCCTACACTTAAACCTAATCCTAAAGTCCAAAAGGGGCATACACCCCCATAAATAGGCAAATTCCAAGAGGGGTAGTCACCCCCATAAACCCTAGGCAACTTCCAAGGGGGGCATACACCCCCACAAACCCTAGGCATTCCCCGATTAACTTTTGATATTCTGAGAGGGGTAGGATTCAACAAGGGCAAGTGTGGGACCTGGTTAATGAAGGCGTGGGCCAGATCAAAGTGGCAGGGTGATGTGAAACAGAATCTCAAGTGAGGAGATCAGAAATCACAAGAGGGCTTTTTAGCCCACTGCCCGCATAATTTCAACCTAACCTATCAGTGACACGCTCTTCATTCTCCCGGCCCCAGAAAGGCCAATAAGAAAACCCAGATGTTTTATTTCACCTATTAGGTGTTCAAAAATTCATAGTTAAAAGAATGGAGAGGTTCACCAATCAGCAGCTAATGTACCTTTAAGGGCTGAGGTGAGCCGGTCTCCTAGCAACAGCCAGGTTTGCAGCAGTTGGACAATTAGGTTTTAGTATCACATTAGTTTAAAGAGGCCCTGCGGGGGGAAGAAGGTGAGGGACGTTTTAACTGGATAGCAGTACTGTCTGGGTTTAGAGACTCCACAGAAGACCCGAGTGACGGACGAGAGTCGAGTTGGACCTTCCGGTCGGGAATCACGCTTTTTTGAAGGCAATTGGTTGGAGTCGAAATCGCAGACGCAAGATAAGCAGTAGGAACATTATTCTTTTATTTATTGTCTTACTTACATTATTGTCTTAATGATGTGGAAAGGCAAAGATAGGAGAGGTTGTGTGGATCGATACCTGCCACGTGGGCGAGTGGGTAACTCTGGTTAGTGTCCCTGGGGATTCCTTCTTAACCACGGTCAGGTTAAAAATAGTCCAGAACTTTCATTATGTGAAAATTCTGGAAAAATAGTCCCAACTACTAAAGGGAATTAAGAAGTAGGCCTACAGATTCTCCACATGGCCTGAATGAGGCCCAAGGAGCTAGGCCGCCCTGGAATTAAACCCTTAGAAGTAGTATGACCTGTACAATTTTGTGCCTTTCGTTGTCTGGTCTAGGGGGTAGTACATACGCCAAGCGTGATTGGCTTGGTTTAAGCCATTTCAGGGGAGGTGTCGCCTTTCATTGTCTGGTCCAGGGGTAATACACACGGCAAGCTTGATCAACTTGACGGAGCCGGCTCGGGGAGGGTGTCTAATGTAAAGGCTCGAAACACCCGACGATCCGAGAGTGCATTACTGATGATGTGTCCTGGCACATGATAATGAGAGGTTTCGATTTTCCTATACAAGCAGCTGGCTTAGGAGCTCAGACTTTAAATTCTGCAGACTAACCTTTGCCAGCTAAACATATAGATCCACCAGCCCTACACTTAAACCTAATCCTAAAGTCCAAAAGGGGCATACACCCCCATAAATAGGCAAATTCCAAGAGGGGTAGTCACCCCCATAAACCCTAGGCAACTTCCAAGGGGGGCATACACCCCCACAAACCCTAGGCATTCCCCGATTAACTTTTGATATTCTGAGAGGGGTAGGATTCAACAAGGGCAAGTGTGGGACCTGGTTAATGAAGGCGTGGGCCAGATCAAAGTGGCAGGGTGATGTGAAACAGAATCTCAAGTGAGGAGATCAGAAATCACAAGAGGGCTTTTTAGCCCACTGCCCGCATAATTTCAACCTAACCTATCAGTGACACGCTCTTCATTCTCCCGGCCCCAGAAAGGCCAATAAGAAAACCCAGATGTTTTATTTCACCTATTAGGTGTTCAAAAATTCATAGTTAAAAGAATGGAGAGGTTCACCAATCAGCAGCTAATGTACCTTTAAGGGCTGAGGTGAGCCGGTCTCCTAGCAACAGCCAGGTTTGCAGCAGTTGGACAATTAGGTTTTAGTATCACATTAGTTTAAAGAGGCCCTGCGGGGGGAAGAAGGTGAGGGACGTTTTAACTGGATAGCAGTACTGTCTGGGTTTAGAGACTCCACAGAAGACCCGAGTGACGGACGAGAGTCGAGTTGGACCTTCCGGTCGGGAATCACGCTTTTTTGAAGGCAATTGGTTGGAGTCGAAATCGCAGACGCAAGATAAGCAGTAGGAACATTATTCTTTTATTTATTGTCTTACTTACATTATTGTCTTAATGATGTGGAAAGGCAAAGATAGGAGAGGTTGTGTGGATCGATACCTGCCACGTGGGCGAGTGGGTAACTCTGGTTAGTGTCCCTGGGGATTCCTTCTTAACCACGGTCAGGTTAAAAATAGTCCAGAACTTTCATTATGTGAAAATTCTGGAAAAATAGTCCCAACTACTAAAGGGAATTAAGAAGTAGGCCTACAGATTCTCCACATGGCCTGAATGAGGCCCAAGGAGCTAGGCCGCCCTGGAATTAAACCCTTAGAAGTAGTATGACCTGTACAATTTTGTGCCTTTCGTTGTCTGGTCTAGGGGGTAGTACATACGCCAAGCGTGATTGGCTTGGTTTAAGCCATTTCAGGGGAGGTGTCGCCTTTCATTGTCTGGTCCAGGGGTAATACACACGGCAAGCTTGATCAACTTGACGGAGCCGGCTCGGGGAGGGTGTCTAATGTAAAGGCTCGAAACACCCGACGATCCGAGAGTGCATTACTGATGATGTGTCCTGGCACATGATAATGAGAGGTTTCGATTTTCCTATACAAGCAGCTGGCTTAGGAGCTCAGACTTTAAATTCTGCAGACTAACCTTTGCCAGCTAAACATATAGATCCACCAGCCCTACACTTAAACCTAATCCTAAAGTCCAAAAGGGGCATACACCCCCATAAATAGGCAAATTCCAAGAGGGGTAGTCACCCCCATAAACCCTAGGCAACTTCCAAGGGGGGCATACACCCCCACAAACCCTAGGCATTCCCCGATTAACTTTTGATATTCTGAGAGGGGTAGGATTCAACAAGGGCAAGTGTGGGACCTGGTTAATGAAGGCGTGGGCCAGATCAAAGTGGCAGGGTGATGTGAAACAGAATCTCAAGTGAGGAGATCAGAAATCACAAGAGGGCTTTTTAGCCCACTGCCCGCATAATTTCAACCTAACCTATCAGTGACACGCTCTTCATTCTCCCGGCCCCAGAAAGGCCAATAAGAAAACCCAGATGTTTTATTTCACCTATTAGGTGTTCAAAAATTCATAGTTAAAAGAATGGAGAGGTTCACCAATCAGCAGCTAATGTACCTTTAAGGGCTGAGGTGAGCCGGTCTCCTAGCAACAGCCAGGTTTGCAGCAGTTGGACAATTAGGTTTTAGTATCACATTAGTTTAAAGAGGCCCTGCGGGGGGAAGAAGGTGAGGGACGTTTTAACTGGATAGCAGTACTGTCTGGGTTTAGAGACTCCACAGAAGACCCGAGTGACGGACGAGAGTCGAGTTGGACCTTCCGGTCGGGAATCACGCTTTTTTGAAGGCAATTGGTTGGAGTCGAAATCGCAGACGCAAGATAAGCAGTAGGAACATTATTCTTTTATTTATTGTCTTACTTACATTATTGTCTTAATGATGTGGAAAGGCAAAGATAGGAGAGGTTGTGTGGATCGATACCTGCCACGTGGGCGAGTGGGTAACTCTGGTTAGTGTCCCTGGGGATTCCTTCTTAACCACGGTCAGGTTAAAAATAGTCCAGAACTTTCATTATGTGAAAATTCTGGAAAAATAGTCCCAACTACTAAAGGGAATTAAGAAGTAGGCCTACAGATTCTCCACATGGCCTGAATGAGGCCCAAGGAGCTAGGCCGCCCTGGAATTAAACCCTTAGAAGTAGTATGACCTGTACAATTTTGTGCCTTTCGTTGTCTGGTCTAGGGGGTAGTACATACGCCAAGCGTGATTGGCTTGGTTTAAGCCATTTCAGGGGAGGTGTCGCCTTTCATTGTCTGGTCCAGGGGTAATACACACGGCAAGCTTGATCAACTTGACGGAGCCGGCTCGGGGAGGGTGTCTAATGTAAAGGCTCGAAACACCCGACGATCCGAGAGTGCATTACTGATGATGTGTCCTGGCACATGATAATGAGAGGTTTCGATTTTCCTATACAAGCAGCTGGCTTAGGAGCTCAGACTTTAAATTCTGCAGACTAACCTTTGCCAGCTAAACATATAGATCCACCAGCCCTACACTTAAACCTAATCCTAAAGTCCAAAAGGGGCATACACCCCCATAAATAGGCAAATTCCAAGAGGGGTAGTCACCCCCATAAACCCTAGGCAACTTCCAAGGGGGGCATACACCCCCACAAACCCTAGGCATTCCCCGATTAACTTTTGATATTCTGAGAGGGGTAGGATTCAACAAGGGCAAGTGTGGGACCTGGTTAATGAAGGCGTGGGCCAGATCAAAGTGGCAGGGTGATGTGAAACAGAATCTCAAGTGAGGAGATCAGAAATCACAAGAGGGCTTTTTAGCCCACTGCCCGCATAATTTCAACCTAACCTATCAGTGACACGCTCTTCATTCTCCCGGCCCCAGAAAGGCCAATAAGAAAACCCAGATGTTTTATTTCACCTATTAGGTGTTCAAAAATTCATAGTTAAAAGAATGGAGAGGTTCACCAATCAGCAGCTAATGTACCTTTAAGGGCTGAGGTGAGCCGGTCTCCTAGCAACAGCCAGGTTTGCAGCAGTTGGACAATTAGGTTTTAGTATCACATTAGTTTAAAGAGGCCCTGCGGGGGGAAGAAGGTGAGGGACGTTTTAACTGGATAGCAGTACTGTCTGGGTTTAGAGACTCCACAGAAGACCCGAGTGACGGACGAGAGTCGAGTTGGACCTTCCGGTCGGGAATCACGCTTTTTTGAAGGCAATTGGTTGGAGTCGAAATCGCAGACGCAAGATAAGCAGTAGGAACATTATTCTTTTATTTATTGTCTTACTTACATTATTGTCTTAATGATGTGGAAAGGCAAAGATAGGAGAGGTTGTGTGGATCGATACCTGCCACGTGGGCGAGTGGGTAACTCTGGTTAGTGTCCCTGGGGATTCCTTCTTAACCACGGTCAGGTTAAAAATAGTCCAGAACTTTCATTATGTGAAAATTCTGGAAAAATAGTCCCAACTACTAAAGGGAATTAAGAAGTAGGCCTACAGATTCTCCACATGGCCTGAATGAGGCCCAAGGAGCTAGGCCGCCCTGGAATTAAACCCTTAGAAGTAGTATGACCTGTACAATTTTGTGCCTTTCGTTGTCTGGTCTAGGGGGTAGTACATACGCCAAGCGTGATTGGCTTGGTTTAAGCCATTTCAGGGGAGGTGTCGCCTTTCATTGTCTGGTCCAGGGGTAATACACACGGCAAGCTTGATCAACTTGACGGAGCCGGCTCGGGGAGGGTGTCTAATGTAAAGGCTCGAAACACCCGACGATCCGAGAGTGCATTACTGATGATGTGTCCTGGCACATGATAATGAGAGGTTTCGATTTTCCTATACAAGCAGCTGGCTTAGGAGCTCAGACTTTAAATTCTGCAGACTAACCTTTGCCAGCTAAACATATAGATCCACCAGCCCTACACTTAAACCTAATCCTAAAGTCCAAAAGGGGCATACACCCCCATAAATAGGCAAATTCCAAGAGGGGTAGTCACCCCCATAAACCCTAGGCAACTTCCAAGGGGGGCATACACCCCCACAAACCCTAGGCATTCCCCGATTAACTTTTGATATTCTGAGAGGGGTAGGATTCAACAAGGGCAAGTGTGGGACCTGGTTAATGAAGGCGTGGGCCAGATCAAAGTGGCAGGGTGATGTGAAACAGAATCTCAAGTGAGGAGATCAGAAATCACAAGAGGGCTTTTTAGCCCACTGCCCGCATAATTTCAACCTAACCTATCAGTGACACGCTCTTCATTCTCCCGGCCCCAGAAAGGCCAATAAGAAAACCCAGATGTTTTATTTCACCTATTAGGTGTTCAAAAATTCATAGTTAAAAGAATGGAGAGGTTCACCAATCAGCAGCTAATGTACCTTTAAGGGCTGAGGTGAGCCGGTCTCCTAGCAACAGCCAGGTTTGCAGCAGTTGGACAATTAGGTTTTAGTATCACATTAGTTTAAAGAGGCCCTGCGGGGGGAAGAAGGTGAGGGACGTTTTAACTGGATAGCAGTACTGTCTGGGTTTAGAGACTCCACAGAAGACCCGAGTGACGGACGAGAGTCGAGTTGGACCTTCCGGTCGGGAATCACGCTTTTTTGAAGGCAATTGGTTGGAGTCGAAATCGCAGACGCAAGATAAGCAGTAGGAACATTATTCTTTTATTTATTGTCTTACTTACATTATTGTCTTAATGATGTGGAAAGGCAAAGATAGGAGAGGTTGTGTGGATCGATACCTGCCACGTGGGCGAGTGGGTAACTCTGGTTAGTGTCCCTGGGGATTCCTTCTTAACCACGGTCAGGTTAAAAATAGTCCAGAACTTTCATTATGTGAAAATTCTGGAAAAATAGTCCCAACTACTAAAGGGAATTAAGAAGTAGGCCTACAGATTCTCCACATGGCCTGAATGAGGCCCAAGGGGCTAGGCCGCCCTGGAATTAAACCCTTAGAAGTAGTATGACCTGTACAATTTTGTGCCTTTCGTTGTCTGGTCTAGGGGGTAGTACATACGCCAAGCGTGATTGGCTTGGTTTAAGCCATTTCAGGGGAGGTGTCGCCTTTCATTGTCTGGTCCAGGGGTAATACACACGGCAAGCTTGATCAACTTGACGGAGCCGGCTCGGGGAGGGTGTCTAATGTAAAGGCTCGAAACACCCGACGATCCGAGAGTGCATTACTGATGATGTGTCCTGGCACATGATAATGAGAGGTTTCGATTTTCCTATACAAGCAGCTGGCTTAGGAGCTCAGACTTTAAATTCTGCAGACTAACCTTTGCCAGCTAAACATATAGATCCACCAGCCCTACACTTAAACCTAATCCTAAAGTCCAAAAGGGGCATACACCCCCATAAATAGGCAAATTCCAAGAGGGGTAGTCACCCCCATAAACCCTAGGCAACTTCCAAGGGGGGCATACACCCCCACAAACCCTAGGCATTCCCCGATTAACTTTTGATATTCTGAGAGGGGTAGGATTCAACAAGGGCAAGTGTGGGACCTGGTTAATGAAGGCGTGGGCCAGATCAAAGTGGCAGGGTGATGTGAAACAGAATCTCAAGTGGGGAGATCAGAAATCACAAGAGGGCTTTTTAGCCCACTGCCCGCATAATTTCAACCTAACCTATCAGTGACACGCTCTTCATTCTCCCGGCCCCAGAAAGGCCAATAAGAAAACCCAGATATTTTATTTCACCTATCGGGTGTTAAAAAATTCATAGTTAAAAGAATGGAGAGGTTCACCAATTAGCAGCTAATGTACCTTTAAGGGCTGAGGTGAGCCGGTCTCCTAGCAACAGCCAGGTTTGCAGTAGGTGGACAATTAGGTTTTAGTATCACATTAGTTAAAAGAGGCCCTGCGGGGGGAAGAAGGTGAGGGATGTTTTAACTGGATAGCAGTACGGTCTGGGTTTAGAGACTCCACAGAAGACCCGAGTGACGGACGAGAGTCGAGTTGGACCTTCCGGTCGGGAATCACGCTTTTTTGAAGGCAATTGGTTGGAGTCGAAATCGCAGACGCAAGATAAGCAGTAGGAACATTATTCTTTTATTTATTGTCTTACTTACATTATTGTCTTAATGATGTGGAAAGGCAAGGATAGGAGAGGTTGTGTGGATCGATACCTGCCACGTGGGCGAGTGGGTAACTCTGGTTAGTGTCCCTGGGGATTCCTTCTTAACCACGGTCAGGTTAAAAATAGTCCAGAACTTTCATTATGTGAAAATTCTGGAAAAATAGTCCCAACTACTAAAGGGAATTAAGAAGTAGGCCTACAGATTCTCCGCATGGCCTGAGTGAGGCCCAAGGAGCTAGGCCGCCCTGGAATTAAACCCTTAGAAGTAGTATGACCTGTACAATTTTGTGCCTTTCGTTGTCTGGTCTAGGGGGTAGTACATACGCCAAGCGTGATTGGCTTGGTTTAAGCCATTTCAGGGGAGGTGTCGCCTTTCATTGTCTGGTCCAGGGGTAATACACACGGCAAGCTTGATCAACTTGACGGAGCCGGCTCGAGGAGGGTGTCTAATGTAAAGGCTCGAAACACCCGAAGATCCGAGAGTGCATTACTGATGATGTGTCCTGGCACATGATAATGAGAGGTTTCGATTTTCCTATACAAGCAGCTGGCTTAGGAGCTCAGACTTTAAATTCTGCAGACTAACCTTTGCCAGCTAAACATATAGATCCACCAGCCCTACACTTAAACCTAATCCTAAAGTCCAAAAGGGGCATACACCCCCATAAATAGGCAAATTCCAAGAGGGGTAGTCACCCCCATAAACCCTAGGCAACTTCCAAGGGGGGCATACACCCCCACAAACCCTAGGCATTCCCCGATTAACTTTTGATATTCTGAGAGGGGTAGGATTCAACAAGGGCAAGTGTGGGACCTGGTTAATGAAGGCGTGGGCCAGATCAAAGTGGCAGGGTGATGTGAAACAGAATCTCAAGTGGGGAGATCAGAAATCACAAGAGGGCTTTTTAGCCCACTGCCCGCATAATTTCAACCTAACCTATCAGTGACACGCTCTTCATTCTCCCGGCCCCAGAAAGGCCAATAAGAAAACCCAGATATTTTATTTCACCTATCGGGTGTTAAAAAATTCATAGTTAAAAGAATGGAGAGGTTCACCAATTAGCAGCTAATGTACCTTTAAGGGCTGAGGTGAGCCGGTCTCCTAGCAACAGCCAGGTTTGCAGTAGGTGGACAATTAGGTTTTAGTATCACATTAGTTAAAAGAGGCCCTGCGGGGGGAAGAAGGTGAGGGATGTTTTAACTGGATAGCAGTACGGTCTGGGTTTAGAGACTCCACAGAAGACCCGAGTGACGGACGAGAGTCGAGTTGGACCTTCCGGTCGGGAATCACGCTTTTTTGAAGGCAATTGGTTGGAGTCGAAATCGCAGACGCAAGATAAGCAGTAGGAACATTATTCTTTTATTTATTGTCTTACTTACATTATTGTCTTAATGATGTGGAAAGGCAAGGATAGGAGAGGTTGTGTGGATCGATACCTGCCACGTGGGCGAGTGGGTAACTCTGGTTAGTGTCCCTGGGGATTCCTTCTTAACCACGGTCAGGTTAAAAATAGTCCAGAACTTTCATTATGTGAAAATTCTGGAAAAATAGTCCCAACTACTAAAGGGAATTAAGAAGTAGGCCTACAGATTCTCCGCATGGCCTGAGTGAGGCCCAAGGAGCTAGGCCGCCCTGGAATTAAACCCTTAGAAGTAGTATGACCTGTACAATTTTGTGCCTTTCGTTGTCTGGTCTAGGGGGTAGTACATACGCCAAGCGTGATTGGCTTGGTTTAAGCCATTTCAGGGGAGGTGTCGCCTTTCATTGTCTGGTCCAGGGGTAATACACACGGCAAGCTTGATCAACTTGACGGAGCCGGCTCGAGGAGGGTGTCTAATGTAAAGGCTCGAAACACCCGAAGATCCGAGAGTGCATTACTGATGATGTGTCCTGGCACATGATAATGAGAGGTTTCGATTTTCCTATACAAGCAGCTGGCTTAGGAGCTCAGACTTTAAATTCTGCAGACTAACCTTTGCCAGCTAAACATATAGATCCACCAGCCCTACACTTAAACCTAATCCTAAAGTCCAAAAGGGGCATACACCCCCATAAATAGGCAAATTCCAAGAGGGGTAGTCACCCCCATAAACCCTAGGCAACTTCCAAGGGGGGCATACACCCCCACAAACCCTAGGCATTCCCCGATTAACTTTTGATATTCTGAGAGGGGTAGGATTCAACAAGGGCAAGTGTGGGACCTGGTTAATGAAGGCGTGGGCCAGATCAAAGTGGCAGGGTGATGTGAAACAGAATCTCAAGTGGGGAGATCAGAAATCACAAGAGGGCTTTTTAGCCCACTGCCCGCATAATTTCAACCTAACCTATCAGTGACACGCTCTTCATTCTCCCGGCCCCAGAAAGGCCAATAAGAAAACCCAGATATTTTATTTCACCTATCGGGTGTTAAAAAATTCATAGTTAAAAGAATGGAGAGGTTCACCAATTAGCAGCTAATGTACCTTTAAGGGCTGAGGTGAGCCGGTCTCCTAGCAACAGCCAGGTTTGCAGTAGGTGGACAATTAGGTTTTAGTATCACATTAGTTAAAAGAGGCCCTGCGGGGGGAAGAAGGTGAGGGATGTTTTAACTGGATAGCAGTACGGTCTGGGTTTAGAGACTCCACAGAAGACCCGAGTGACGGACGAGAGTCGAGTTGGACCTTCCGGTCGGGAATCACGCTTTTTTGAAGGCAATTGGTTGGAGTCGAAATCGCAGACGCAAGATAAGCAGTAGGAACATTATTCTTTTATTTATTGTCTTACTTACATTATTGTCTTAATGATGTGGAAAGGCAAGGATAGGAGAGGTTGTGTGGATCGATACCTGCCACGTGGGCGAGTGGGTAACTCTGGTTAGTGTCCCTGGGGATTCCTTCTTAACCACGGTCAGGTTAAAAATAGTCCAGAACTTTCATTATGTGAAAATTCTGGAAAAATAGTCCCAACTACTAAAGGGAATTAAGAAGTAGGCCTACAGATTCTCCGCATGGCCTGAGTGAGGCCCAAGGAGCTAGGCCGCCCTGGAATTAAACCCTTAGAAGTAGTATGACCTGTACAATTTTGTGCCTTTCGTTGTCTGGTCTAGGGGGTAGTACATACGCCAAGCGTGATTGGCTTGGTTTAAGCCATTTCAGGGGAGGTGTCGCCTTTCATTGTCTGGTCCAGGGGTAATACACACGGCAAGCTTGATCAACTTGACGGAGCCGGCTCGAGGAGGGTGTCTAATGTAAAGGCTCGAAACACCCGAAGATCCGAGAGTGCATTACTGATGATGTGTCCTGGCACATGATAATGAGAGGTTTCGATTTTCCTATACAAGCAGCTGGCTTAGGAGCTCAGACTTTAAATTCTGCAGACTAACCTTTGCCAGCTAAACATATAGATCCACCAGCCCTACACTTAAACCTAATCCTAAAGTCCAAAAGGGGCATACACCCCCATAAATAGGCAAATTCCAAGAGGGGTAGTCACCCCCATAAACCCTAGGCAACTTCCAAGGGGGGCATACACCCCCACAAACCCTAGGCATTCCCCGATTAACTTTTGATATTCTGAGAGGGGTAGGATTCAACAAGGGCAAGTGTGGGACCTGGTTAATGAAGGCGTGGGCCAGATCAAAGTGGCAGGGTGATGTGAAACAGAATCTCAAGTGGGGAGATCAGAAATCACAAGAGGGCTTTTTAGCCCACTGCCCGCATAATTTCAACCTAACCTATCAGTGACACGCTCTTCATTCTCCCGGCCCCAGAAAGGCCAATAAGAAAACCCAGATATTTTATTTCACCTATCGGGTGTTAAAAAATTCATAGTTAAAAGAATGGAGAGGTTCACCAATTAGCAGCTAATGTACCTTTAAGGGCTGAGGTGAGCCGGTCTCCTAGCAACAGCCAGGTTTGCAGTAGGTGGACAATTAGGTTTTAGTATCACATTAGTTAAAAGAGGCCCTGCGGGGGGAAGAAGGTGAGGGATGTTTTAACTGGATAGCAGTACGGTCTGGGTTTAGAGACTCCACAGAAGACCCGAGTGACGGACGAGAGTCGAGTTGGACCTTCCGGTCGGGAATCACGCTTTTTTGAAGGCAATTGGTTGGAGTCGAAATCGCAGACGCAAGATAAGCAGTAGGAACATTATTCTTTTATTTATTGTCTTACTTACATTATTGTCTTAATGATGTGGAAAGGCAAGGATAGGAGAGGTTGTGTGGATCGATACCTGCCACGTGGGCGAGTGGGTAACTCTGGTTAGTGTCCCTGGGGATTCCTTCTTAACCACGGTCAGGTTAAAAATAGTCCAGAACTTTCATTATGTGAAAATTCTGGAAAAATAGTCCCAACTACTAAAGGGAATTAAGAAGTAGGCCTACAGATTCTCCGCATGGCCTGAGTGAGGCCCAAGGAGCTAGGCCGCCCTGGAATTAAACCCTTAGAAGTAGTATGACCTGTACAATTTTGTGCCTTTCGTTGTCTGGTCTAGGGGGTAGTACATACGCCAAGCGTGATTGGCTTGGTTTAAGCCATTTCAGGGGAGGTGTCGCCTTTCATTGTCTGGTCCAGGGGTAATACACACGGCAAGCTTGATCAACTTGACGGAGCCGGCTCGAGGAGGGTGTCTAATGTAAAGGCTCGAAACACCCGAAGATCCGAGAGTGCATTACTGATGATGTGTCCTGGCACATGATAATGAGAGGTTTCGATTTTCCTATACAAGCAGCTGGCTTAGGAGCTCAGACTTTAAATTCTGCAGACTAACCTTTGCCAGCTAAACATATAGATCCACCAGCCCTACACTTAAACCTAATCCTAAAGTCCAAAAGGGGCATACACCCCCATAAATAGGCAAATTCCAAGAGGGGTAGTCACCCCCATAAACCCTAGGCAACTTCCAAGGGGGGCATACACCCCCACAAACCCTAGGCATTCCCCGATTAACTTTTGATATTCTGAGAGGGGTAGGATTCAACAAGGGCAAGTGTGGGACCTGGTTAATGAAGGCGTGGGCCAGATCAAAGTGGCAGGGTGATGTGAAACAGAATCTCAAGTGGGGAGATCAGAAATCACAAGAGGGCTTTTTAGCCCACTGCCCGCATAATTTCAACCTAACCTATCAGTGACACGCTCTTCATTCTCCCGGCCCCAGAAAGGCCAATAAGAAAACCCAGATATTTTATTTCACCTATCGGGTGTTAAAAAATTCATAGTTAAAAGAATGGAGAGGTTCACCAATTAGCAGCTAATGTACCTTTAAGGGCTGAGGTGAGCCGGTCTCCTAGCAACAGCCAGGTTTGCAGTAGGTGGACAATTAGGTTTTAGTATCACATTAGTTAAAAGAGGCCCTGCGGGGGGAAGAAGGTGAGGGATGTTTTAACTGGATAGCAGTACGGTCTGGGTTTAGAGACTCCACAGAAGACCCGAGTGACGGACGAGAGTCGAGTTGGACCTTCCGGTCGGGAATCACGCTTTTTTGAAGGCAATTGGTTGGAGTCGAAATCGCAGACGCAAGATAAGCAGTAGGAACATTATTCTTTTATTTATTGTCTTACTTACATTATTGTCTTAATGATGTGGAAAGGCAAGGATAGGAGAGGTTGTGTGGATCGATACCTGCCACGTGGGCGAGTGGGTAACTCTGGTTAGTGTCCCTGGGGATTCCTTCTTAACCACGGTCAGGTTAAAAATAGTCCAGAACTTTCATTATGTGAAAATTCTGGAAAAATAGTCCCAACTACTAAAGGGAATTAAGAAGTAGGCCTACAGATTCTCCGCATGGCCTGAGTGAGGCCCAAGGAGCTAGGCCGCCCTGGAATTAAACCCTTAGAAGTAGTATGACCTGTACAATTTTGTGCCTTTCGTTGTCTGGTCTAGGGGGTAGTACATACGCCAAGCGTGATTGGCTTGGTTTAAGCCATTTCAGGGGAGGTGTCGCCTTTCATTGTCTGGTCCAGGGGTAATACACACGGCAAGCTTGATCAACTTGACGGAGCCGGCTCGAGGAGGGTGTCTAATGTAAAGGCTCGAAACACCCGAAGATCCGAGAGTGCATTACTGATGATGTGTCCTGGCACATGATAATGAGAGGTTTCGATTTTCCTATACAAGCAGCTGGCTTAGGAGCTCAGACTTTAAATTCTGCAGACTAACCTTTGCCAGCTAAACATATAGATCCACCAGCCCTACACTTAAACCTAATCCTAAAGTCCAAAAGGGGCATACACCCCCATAAATAGGCAAATTCCAAGAGGGGTAGTCACCCCCATAAACCCTAGGCAACTTCCAAGGGGGGCATACACCCCCACAAACCCTAGGCATTCCCCGATTAACTTTTGATATTCTGAGAGGGGTAGGATTCAACAAGGGCAAGTGTGGGACCTGGTTAATGAAGGCGTGGGCCAGATCAAAGTGGCAGGGTGATGTGAAACAGAATCTCAAGTGGGGAGATCAGAAATCACAAGAGGGCTTTTTAGCCCACTGCCCGCATAATTTCAACCTAACCTATCAGTGACACGCTCTTCATTCTCCCGGCCCCAGAAAGGCCAATAAGAAAACCCAGATATTTTATTTCACCTATCGGGTGTTAAAAAATTCATAGTTAAAAGAATGGAGAGGTTCACCAATTAGCAGCTAATGTACCTTTAAGGGCTGAGGTGAGCCGGTCTCCTAGCAACAGCCAGGTTTGCAGTAGGTGGACAATTAGGTTTTAGTATCACATTAGTTAAAAGAGGCCCTGCGGGGGGAAGAAGGTGAGGGATGTTTTAACTGGATAGCAGTACGGTCTGGGTTTAGAGACTCCACAGAAGACCCGAGTGACGGACGAGAGTCGAGTTGGACCTTCCGGTCGGGAATCACGCTTTTTTGAAGGCAATTGGTTGGAGTCGAAATCGCAGACGCAAGATAAGCAGTAGGAACATTATTCTTTTATTTATTGTCTTACTTACATTATTGTCTTAATGATGTGGAAAGGCAAGGATAGGAGAGGTTGTGTGGATCGATACCTGCCACGTGGGCGAGTGGGTAACTCTGGTTAGTGTCCCTGGGGATTCCTTCTTAACCACGGTCAGGTTAAAAATAGTCCAGAACTTTCATTATGTGAAAATTCTGGAAAAATAGTCCCAACTACTAAAGGGAATTAAGAAGTAGGCCTACAGATTCTCCGCATGGCCTGAGTGAGGCCCAAGGAGCTAGGCCGCCCTGGAATTAAACCCTTAGAAGTAGTATGACCTGTACAATTTTGTGCCTTTCGTTGTCTGGTCTAGGGGGTAGTACATACGCCAAGCGTGATTGGCTTGGTTTAAGCCATTTCAGGGGAGGTGTCGCCTTTCATTGTCTGGTCCAGGGGTAATACACACGGCAAGCTTGATCAACTTGACGGAGCCGGCTCGAGGAGGGTGTCTAATGTAAAGGCTCGAAACACCCGAAGATCCGAGAGTGCATTACTGATGATGTGTCCTGGCACATGATAATGAGAGGTTTCGATTTTCCTATACAAGCAGCTGGCTTAGGAGCTCAGACTTTAAATTCTGCAGACTAACCTTTGCCAGCTAAACATATAGATCCACCAGCCCTACACTTAAACCTAATCCTAAAGTCCAAAAGGGGCATACACCCCCATAAATAGGCAAATTCCAAGAGGGGTAGTCACCCCCATAAACCCTAGGCAACTTCCAAGGGGGGCATACACCCCCACAAACCCTAGGCATTCCCCGATTAACTTTTGATATTCTGAGAGGGGTAGGATTCAACAAGGGCAAGTGTGGGACCTGGTTAATGAAGGCGTGGGCCAGATCAAAGTGGCAGGGTGATGTGAAACAGAATCTCAAGTGGGGAGATCAGAAATCACAAGAGGGCTTTTTAGCCCACTGCCCGCATAATTTCAACCTAACCCTAACCCTAACCCTAACCCTAACCCTAACCCTAACCCTAACCCTAACCCTAACCCTAACCCTAACCCAAACCCTAACCCTAACCCTAACCCTAACCCTAACCCTAACCCTAACCCTAACCCTAACCCTAACCCTAACCCTAACCCTAACCCTAACCCTAACCCTAACCCTAACCCTAACCCTAACCCTAACCCTAACCCTAACCCTAACCCTAACCCTAACCCTAACCCTAACCCTAACCCTAACCCTAACCCTAACCCTAACCCTAATGCAAAGTACCTCATACTTAAAATTCTGCAGCCTAACCTCTGCCAGCCAAACTTATACATCCACCAGCCCTACACTCATACCTAATCCTAAAGTCCAAAAGGGACAGACACCCCCACAAACCCTAGGCAAATTCCAAATGGGGCACACAACCCCACAAACCCTAGGCAACTTCCAAAAGGGGCACAAACCCCCACAAACCCTAGGCACTTCCCGACTAGCCCTGGCTTCGGCCCCAGAAAGCCTAAGCACACCCCGATTAACCCTTGCTAAACCCCCATAAACCGGATATCCTATGTCGAGAGGGGCAAGATTCAACAAAGGCAAGTGTTGGACCTGGTTAATGAAGGTGTGGGCCTGATCAAAGTGGCACAGTCGCGTGAAACTGAATCTCAAGTGACGAGATCAAAAAGCACAAGAGGTCTGATTCGCCCACTGCCCACATACGCTCAACCTAATGTTTTGTGGAGAACACTCCCAGCTGGTGGTGTACTGTCGCAAAGACAGTTGTGCTGTTGATAATAGTCCCACCTGGTGATGTCCTCCCAGAATGGCAGGTCCTCTGTGGATAACAGTACCTACTGGTGGTGTTCTGCCGCAAAGATAGATCAGATGTGGACAATACTCTCACCTGGTGGTGTCCTGCCATAACAACACGTTAGTTGTGGGACAAGACTGCCACCTGGTGGTGTCCTGCCACAATGACATGTTCGCTGTGTATAACATTCCCACCTGGTAGTGTCCTGCAGTGATGTGTGTTTTGGTGTGGACAACACTCCCACCTGGTGGTGTCCTGTCATAAGGACAGATCAGATGTGTACAACACTCCCACCTGCTGGTGTCCTGCCACCATGACAGATCAGATGTGGACAGTACTCCCACCTGGTGGTGTCCTGTCATAACGACAGATCAGATGTGTACAATACTCCCACCTGGTGGTGTCCTGCCACCATGACAGATCAGATGTGGACAATACTCCCACCTGGTGGTGTCCTGTCATAACGACAGATCAGATGTGTACAATACTCCCACCTGGTGGTGTCCTGTCATAAGGACAGATCAGATGTGTACAACACTCCCACCTGCTGGTGTCCTGCCACCATGACAGATCAGATGTGGACAGTACTCCCACCTGGTGGTGTCCTGTCATAAGGACAGATCAGATGTGTACAACACTCCCACTTGCTGGTGTCCTGCCACCATGACAGATCAGATGTGGACAATACTCCCACCTGGTGGTGTCCTGTCATAACGACAGATCAGATGTGTACAATACTCCCACCTGGAGGTGTCCTGCCACCATGACAGATCAGATGTGGACAATACTCCCACCTGGTGGTGTCCTGTCATAACGACAGATCAGATGTGTACAATACTCCCACCTGGTGGTGTCCTGTCATAAGGACAGATCAGATGTGTACAACACTCCCACCTGCTGGTGTCCTGCCACCATGACAGATCACATGTGGACAATACTCCCACCTGGTGGTGTCCTGCCATAACGACAGATCAGATGTGTTCAACACTCCCACCTGCTGGTGTCCTGCCACCATGACAGATCAGATGTGGACAATACTCCCACCTGGTGGTGTCTTGCAGCAATGACAGTTCGTCCGTAGACAATACTCCCACCTGGTGGTGTCCTGTCATAAGGACAGATCAGATGTGTACAACACTCCCACCTGCTGGTGTCCTGCCACCATGACAGATCAGATGTGGACAATACTCCCACCTGGTGGTGTCCTATGATAATGACAGATCAGATGTGTACAACACTCCCACTTGCTGGTGTCCTGCCACCATGACAGATCAGATGTGGACAATACTCCCACCTGGTGGTGTCCTGTGATAACGACAGATCAGATGTGGACAATACTCCCACCTGGTGGTGTCCTGCCATAACGACAGATCAGATGTGTTCAACACTCCCACCTGCTGGTGTCCTGCCACCATGACAGATCAGATGTGGACAATACTCCCACCTGGTGGTGTCTTGCAGCAATGACAGTTCGTCCGTAGACAATACTCCCACCTGGTGGTGTCCTGTCATAAGGACAGATCAGATGTGTACAACACTCCCACCTGCTGGTGTCCTGCCACCATGACAGATCAGATGTGGACAATACTCCCACCTGGTGGTGTCCTATGATAATGACAGATCAGATGTGTACAACACTCCCACTTGCTGGTGTCCTGCCACCATGACAGATCAGATGTGGACAATACTCCCACCTGGTGGTGTCCTGTGATAACGACAGATCAGATGTGTACAATACTCCCACCTGGTGGTGTCCTGTCATAAGGACAGATCAGATGTGTACAACACTCCCACCTGCTGGTGTCCTGCCACCATGACAGATCACATGTGGACAATACTCCCACCTGGTGGTGTCCTGCCATAACGACAGATCAGATGTGTTCAACACTCCCACCTGCTGGTGTCCTGCCACCATGACAGATCAGATGTGGACAATACTCCCACCTGGTGGTGTCTTGCAGCAATGACAGTTCGTCCGTAGACAATACTCCCACCTGGTGGTGTCCTGTCATAAGGACAGATCAGATGTGTACAACACTCCCACCTGGTGGTGTCCTGTGATAATGACAGATCAGATGAGTACAACACTCCCACCTGCTGGTGTCCTGCCACCATGACAGATCAGATGTGGACAATACTCCCACCTGGTGGTGTCTTGCAGCAATGACAGTTCGTCCGTAGACAATACTCCCACCTGGTGGTGTCCTGTCATAAGGACACATCAGATGTGTACAACACTCCCACCTGCTGGTGTCCTGTCATAATGACAGATCAGATGTGGACAATACTCCCACCTGGTGGTGTCCTGTCACAATGAAGGATTAGGTGAAGACAGAAATCCCACCTGGTGGTGACCTGTCGGTACGACAGTTTCGCAACAAAATCCTAACCCTTACCCTCATGTGACCCTACCCGCCATAGCAGTTCATACATCACCGCTCAAAACTCGACAGCATTACCTGTGACTGCCACACATATACATCCACCAGACCAACACTCAAACCAAATCCGAAAGTGCAAAAGGGGCACACACCCCAACAAACACTAGGCACTCCCCGATTAACCCTTGCTAAAACCCCATAAACCGGATATCCTATGTCGAGAGGGGTAGGATTCAACAAGGGCAAGTGTGGGACCTGGTTAATGAAGGCGTGGGCCAGATCAAAGTGGCAGGGTGATGTGAAACGGAATCTCAAGTGAGGAGATCAAAAATCACAAGAGGGCTTTTTAGCCCACTGCCCGCATAATCTCAACCTAACCTATCAGTGACACGCTCTTCATTCTCCCGGCCCAAAGAAAGGCCAATAAGAAAACCCAGATATTTTAACCCAAAAATTGACATAGAAGTTGGAGATTAAGACCAACCCCTGATATAATTAATTAAGTAATTGATAAATCACCAGCAGAAGTGACGAATTTACCTAGGTTATATAACCCCATCATGCCCATAGAACAATGAAGTAATGGGTTGAACCCTACAGTCATAATAAACTAATATAATTTAAAAAGAGGAATAATTTGAGATCTCACCTATTAGGGGTTGTGCTGTCTTTACGACAGTTATTTAGTTTATAATATTTTCGCTTAGTAATTCATTCAATAGTATTTTCTAGTTAGAATTAGAAGTGTTTAAAGTATATTCATTGCATGTAAAATATATCGGCATGCGATGACGTCACATCCGGTTTCGCCGCGTCTTGTGGGAAAATACCGGTTTGAAATTAGCGCGAGGGTGGGGGCTTTCCACGAGGCTCACCTGAGCAGAAGTAGTTTTGCAGGCATGAGAAATCACAGTGAGAGCAACGCTGTAAGTTAATAGATAATCGATATATTGAACTAAGATGTTAATGCCGATCCTGTTAGAAGTAACGACGGTAGATAATGTTTATGCTTTCGTTAATTAAAGAGTCGCGGATAGTTTGCATGGAAGTGTATTTAAAGTAGTCAATGGAGCAGGTAAACTCTCCCTGTATACTGCACCTTAGTGTAATGTAGTTATAGTCACCTTTGCAAGTATTTACACTTGAAATGTGATATTAAGGAAGGAACAAATACTGTATCAATCTTGTATTGTTTTATCAACAGTTTTCACCATATGTTAATGTGAAGAGTGAACAGTAAATGGTTAATCTTACTGCGATCTGGTTTCATTGACTGTGGTTTATCTCGACGTTGAATTCGGTGTTATTAGTACACCCGAAGGAGAACGTTACAGGGGTTATGAAATTAGAAATGAAAAATTTAGAGTTAAAAGAATGGAGGGGTCCACCAACCCTGAGGGACAATTAGCAGATAATGTACCTTTAAGAGTTGAGCAAATAAGGTGGGCCGGTTTCCTAGCAACAGCCAGGTTTGCAGCAGGTGGACAATTAGGTTTTAGAATAACAATAGTTAAAAGAGGCCCTGCGGGGGGAGGAAGGTGAGGGACGTTTTAACTGGACAGCAGTACTGTCTGGGTTTAGAGACTCCACAGGAGACCCGAGTGACGGACGAGAGTCGAGTTGGACCTCCCGGTCGGGAATCACGCTTTTTTGAAGGCAATCCGCTGGAGTCGAAATCGCAGACGCAAGACAAGCAGTAGGAACATTATTCTTTTATTTATTGTCTTACTTACATTATTGTCTTAATGATGTGGAAAGGCAAAGATAGGAGAGGTTGTGTGGATCGATACCTGCCAGGTAGGCGAGTGGATAACTCCGGTTACTACTGGGACCCCGGTGCCCCTGGGGATTCCTTCTCAACCACGGTCAGGTTAATTTATAAAATAGTCCAGAACCTTCATCATATGAAAATTCTGGAAAAACAGTCCCAACCACCAAAGGGAATCATGAAGTAGGCCCACAGATTCTCCGTATGGCCTGAACGAGGCCTAAGGAGCTTGGCCGCCCTGGGATTAAACCCTTAGAAGTAGCATGACCCGCACAATTCCATGCCTTTCATTGTCTGGTCCAGGGGTAATACACACGCCAAGCTTGATCGCCTTGGCGGAGCCGTCTCGGGGAGGGTGTCTAATGTAAAGGCTCGAAACACCTGACGATCCGAGAGTGCATTACTGACGATGTGTCCTGGGACATGATAATGAGAGGCTTCGACCAGATTAACCTGATTTCCCCATACAAGCCTAGCTGGCTTAGTAGCTCAGATTTTAAACTCTGCAGACTAACTTCTGCCAGCCAAGCATATAGATCCACCAGCCCTACACTCAAACCTAATCCTAAAGTCCAAAAGGGGCACACACCCCCACAAACCTTAGGCAAATTCCAAGAGGGGCAGACACCCCCACAAGCCCTAGGTAACTTCCAAGGGGGGCACACACCCCCACAAACCCTAGGCACTCCCCGATTAACCCTTGTTAAATCCCCATAAACCGGATATCCTATGTCGAGAGGGGTAGGGTTCAATAAGGGCAAGTGTGGGACCTGGTTAATGAAGGCGTGGGCCAGATCAAAATGACAGGGTAATGTGAAATTGAATCTCAAGTGAGGAGATCAAAAATCACAAGAGGGCTTTTTAGCCCACTGCCCGCATAATTTCAACCTAACCTATCAGTGACACGCTCTTCATTCTCCCGGCCCCAGAAAGGCCAATAAGAAAACCCAGATATTTTATTTCACCTATTAGGTGTTAAAAAATTCATAGTTAAAAGAATGGAGAGGTTCACCAATCAGCAGCTAATGTACCTTTAAGGGCTGAGGTGAGCCGGTCTCCTAGCAACAGCCAGGTTTGCAGCAGGTGGACAATTAGGTTTTAGTATCACATTAGTTAAAAGAGGCCCTGCGGGGGGAAGAAGGTGAGGGATGTTTTAACTGGATAGCAGTACTGTCTGGGTTTAGAGACTCCACAGAAGACCCGAGTGACGGACGAGAGTCGAGTTGGACCTTCCGGTCGGGAATCACGCTTTTTTGAAGGCAATTGGTTGGAGTCGAAATCGCAGACGCAAGATAAGCAGTAGGAACATTATTCTTTTATTTATTGTCTTACTTACATTATTGTCTTAATGATGTGGAAAGGCAAAGATAGGAGAGGTTGTGTGGATCGATACCTGCCACGTGGGCGAGTGGGTATCTCTGGTTAGTGTCCCTGGGGATTCCTTCTTAACCACGGTCAGGTTAAAAATAGTCCAGAACTTTCATTATGTGAAAATTCTGGAAAAATAGTCCCAACTACCTAAGGGAATTAAGAAGTAGGCCTACAGATTCTCCGCATGGCCTGAGTGAGGCCCAAGGAGCTAGGCCGCCCTGGAATTAAACCCTTAGAAGTAGTATGACCTGTACAATTTTGTGCCTTTCGTTGTCTGGTCTAGGGGGTAGTACATACGCCAAGCGTGATTGGCTTGGTTTAAGCCATTTCAGGGGAGGTGTCGCCTTTCATTGTCTGGTCCAGGGGTAATACACACGGCAAGCTTGATCAACTTGACGGAGCCGGCTCGGGGAGGGTGTCTAATGTAAAGGCTCGAAACACCCGACGATCCGAGAGTGCATTACTGATGATGTGTCCTGGCACATGATAATGAGAGGTTTCGATTTTCCTATACAAGCAGCTGGCTTAGGAGCTCAGACTTTAAATTCTGCAGACTAACCTTTGCCAGCTAAACATATAGATCCACCAGCCCTACACTTAAACCTAATCCTAAAGTCCAAAAGGGGCATACACCCCCATAAATAGGCAAATTCCAAGAGGGGTAGTCACCCCCATAAACCCTAGGCAACTTCCAAGGGGGGCATACACCCCCACAAACCCTAGGCATTCCCCGATTAACTTTTGATATTCTGAGAAGGGTAGGATTCAACAAGGGCAAGTGTGGGACCTGGTTAATGAAGGCGTGGGCCAGATCAAAGTGGCAGGGTGATGTGAAACAGAATCTCAAGTGAGGAGATCAGAAATCACAAGAGGGCTTTTTAGCCCACTGCCCGCATAATTTCAACCTAACCTATCAGTGACACGCTCTTCATTCTCCCGGCCCCAGAAAGGCCAATAAGAAAACCCAGATATTTTATTTCACCTATTAGGTGTTAAAAAATTCATAGTTAAAAGAATGGAGAGGTTCACCAATCAGCAGCTAATGTACCTTTAAGGGCTGAGGTGAGCCGGTCTCCTAGCAACAGCCAGGTTTGCAGCAGGTGGACAATTAGGTTTTAGTATCACATTAGTTAAAAGAGGCCCTGCGGGGGGAAGAAGGTGAGGGATGTTTTAACTGGATAGCAGTACTGTCTGGGTTTAGAGACTCCACAGAAGACCCGAGTGACGGACGAGAGTCGAGTTGGACCTTCCGGTCGGGAATCACGCTTTTTTGAAGGCAATTGGTTGGAGTCGAAATCGCAGACGCAAGATAAGCAGTAGGAACATTATTCTTTTATTTATTGTCTTACTTACATTATTGTCTTAATGATGTGGAAAGGCAAAGATAGGAGAGGTTGTGTGGATCGATACCTGCCACGTGGGCGAGTGGGTATCTCTGGTTAGTGTCCCTGGGGATTCCTTCTTAACCACGGTCAGGTTAAAAATAGTCCAGAACTTTCATTATGTGAAAATTCTGGAAAAATAGTCCCAACTACTAAAGGGAATTAAGAAGTAGGCCTACAGATTCTCCACATGGCCTGAATGAGGCCCAAGGAGCTAGGCCGCCCTGGAATTAAACCCTTAGAAGTAGTATGACCTGTACAATTTTGTGCCTTTCGTTGTCTGGTCTAGGGGGTAGTACATACGCCAAGCGTGATTGGCTTGGTTTAAGCCATTTCAGGGGAGGTGTCGCCTTTCATTGTCTGGTCCAGGGGTAATACACACGGCAAGCTTGATCAACTTGACGGAGCCGGCTCGGGGAGGGTGTCTAATGTAAAGGCTCGAAACACCCGACGATCCGAGAGTGCATTACTGATGATGTGTCCTGGCACATGATAATGAGAGGTTTCGATTTTCCTATACAAGCAGCTGGCTTAGGAGCTCAGACTTTAAATTCTGCAGACTAACCTTTGCCAGCTAAACATATAGATCCACCAGCCCTACACTTAAACCTAATCCTAAAGTCCAAAAGGGGCATACACCCCCATAAATAGGCAAATTCCAAGAGGGGTAGTCACCCCCATAAACCCTAGGCAACTTCCAAGGGGGGCATACACCCCCACAAACCCTAGGCATTCCCCGATTAACTTTTGATATTCTGAGAGGGGTAGGATTCAACAAGGGCAAGTGTGGGACCTGGTTAATGAAGGCGTGGGCCAGATCAAAGTGGCAGGGTGATGTGAAACAGAATCTCAAGTGAGGAGATCAGAAATCACAAGAGGGCTTTTTAGCCCACTGCCCGCATAATTTCAACCTAACCTATCAGTGACACGCTCTTCATTCTCCCGGCCCCAGAAAGGCCAATAAGAAAACCCAGATATTTTATTTCACCTATTAGGTGTTAAAAAATTCATAGTTAAAAGAATGGAGAGGTTCACCAATCAGCAGCTAATGTACCTTTAAGGGCTGAGGTGAGCCGGTCTCCTAGCAACAGCCAGGTTTGCAGCAGGTGGACAATTAGGTTTTAGTATCACATTAGTTAAAAGAGGCCCTGCGGGGGGAAGAAGGTGAGGGACGTTTTAACTGGATAGCAGTACGGTCTGGGTTTAGAGACTCCACAGAAGACCCGAGTGACGGACGAGAGTCGAGTTGGACCTTCCGGTCGGGAATCACGCTTTGTTGAAGGCAATTCGTTGGAGTCGAAATCGCAGACGCAAGATAAGCAGTAGGAACATTATTCTTTTATTTATTGTCTTACTTACATTATTGTCTTAATGATGTGGAAAGGCAAAGATAGGAGAGGTTGTGTGGATCGATACCTGCCACGTGGGCGAGTGGGTAACTCTGGTTAGTGTCCCTGGGGATTCCTTCTTAACCACGGTCAGGTTAAAAATAGTCCAGAACTTTCATTATGTGAAAATTCTGGAAAAATAGTCCCAACTACTAAAGGGAATTAAGAAGTAGGCCTACAGATTCTCCACA
Organism: Hypanus sabinus; assembly: GCF_030144855.1. Classification (NCBI taxonomy): domain Eukaryota; kingdom Metazoa; phylum Chordata; class Chondrichthyes; order Myliobatiformes; family Dasyatidae; genus Hypanus; species Hypanus sabinus. The sequence goes on from NC_082729.1 coordinate 46,609, forward strand.
TGGCCTGAATGAGGCCCAAGGAGCTAGGCCGCCCTGGAATTAAACCCTTAGAAGTAGTATGACCTGTACAATTTTGTGCCTTTCGTTGTCTGGTCTAGGGGGTAGTACATATGCCAAGCGTGATTGGCTTGGTTTAAGCCATTTCAGGGGAGGTGTCGCCTTTCATTGTCTGGTCCAGGGGTAATACACACGGCAAGCTTGATCAACTTGACGGAGCCGGCTCGGGGAGGGTGTCTAATGTAAAGGCTCGAAACACCCGACGATCCGAGAGTGCATTACTGATGATGTGTCCTGGCACATGATAATGAGAGGTTTCGATTTTCCTATACAAGCAGCTGGCTTAGGAGCTCAGACTTTAAATTCTGCAGACTAACCTTTGCCAGCTAAACATATAGATCCACCAGCCCTACACTTAAACCTAATCCTAAAGTCCAAAAGGGGCATACACCCCCATAAATAGGCAAATTCCAAGAGGGGTAGTCACCCCCATAAACCCTAGGCAACTTCCAAGGGGGGCATACACCCCCACAAACCCTAGGCAATCCCCGATTAACTTTTGATATTCTGAGAGGGGTAGGATTCAACAAGGGCAAGTGTGGGACCTGGTTAATGAAGGCGTGGGCCAGATCAAAGTGGCAGGGTGATGTGAAACAGAATCTCAAGTGAGGAGATCAGAAATCACAAGAGGGCTTTTTAGCCCACTGCCCGCATAATTTCAACCTAACCTATCAGTGACACGCTCTTCATTCTCCCGGCCCCAGAAAGGCCAATAAGAAAACCCAGATATTTTATTTCACCTATTAGGTGTTAAAAAATTCATAGTTAAAAGAATGGAGAGGTTCACCAATCAGCAGCTAATGTACCTTTAAGGGCTGAGGTGAGCCGGTCTCCTAGCAACAGCCAGGTTTGCAGCAGGTGGACAATTAGGTTTTAGTATCACATTAGTTAAAAGAGGCCCTGCGGGGGGAAGAAGGTGAGGGACGTTTTAACTGGATAGCAGTACTGTCTGGGTTTAGAGACTCCACAGAAGACCCGAGTGACGGACGAGAGTCGAGTTGGACCTTCCGGTCGGGAATCACGCTTTGTTGAAGGCAATTGGTTGGAGTCGAAATCGCAGACGCAAGATAAGCAGTAGGAACATTATTCTTTTATTTATTGTCTTACTTACATTATTGTCTTAATGATGTGGAAAGGCAAAGATAGGAGAGGTTGTGTGGATCGATACCTGCCACGTGGGCGAGTGGGTAACTCTGGTTAGTGTCCCTGGGGATTCCTTCTTAACCACGGTCAGGTTAAAAATAGTCCAGAACTTTCATTATGTGAAAATTCTGGAAAAATAGTCCCAACTACTAAAGGGAATTAAGAAGTAGGCCTACAGATTCTCCACATGGCCTGAATGAGGCCCAAGGAGCTAGGCCGCCCTGGAATTAAACCCTTAGAAGTAGTATGACCTGTACAATTTTGTGCCTTTCGTTGTCTGGTCTAGGGGGTAGTACATATGCCAAGCGTGATTGGCTTGGTTTAAGCCATTTCAGGGGAGGTGTCGCCTTTCATTGTCTGGTCCAGGGGTAATACACACGGCAAGCTTGATCAACTTGACGGAGCCGGCTCGGGGAGGGTGTCTAATGTAAAGGCTCGAAACACCCGACGATCCGAGAGTGCATTACTGATGATGTGTCCTGGCACATGATAATGAGAGGTTTCGATTTTCCTATACAAGCAGCTGGCTTAGGAGCTCAGACTTTAAATTCTGCAGACTAACCTTTGCCAGCTAAACATATAGATCCACCAGCCCTACACTTAAACCTAATCCTAAAGTCCAAAAGGGGCATACACCCCCATAAATAGGCAAATTCCAAGAGGGGCATACACCCCCACAAACCCTAGGCATTCCCCGATTAACTTTTGATATTCTGAGAGGGGTAGGATTCAACAAGGGCAAGTGTGGGACCTGGTTAATGAAGGCGTGGGCCAGATCAAAGTGGCAGGGTGATGTGAAACAGAATCTCAAGTGAGGAGATCAGAAATCACAAGAGGGCTTTTTAGCCCACTGCCCGCATAATTTCAACCTAACCCTAACCCTAATGCGGGCCCTAACCCTAACCCTAACCCTAACCCTAACCCAAACCCTAACCCTAACCCTAACCCTAACCCTAACCCTGACCCTAACCCTAACCCTAACCCTAACCCTAACCCTAACCCTAACCCTAACCCTAACCCTAACCCTAACCCTAACCCTAACCCTAACCCTAACCCTAACCCTAATTGAATCTCAAGTGAGGAGATCAAAAATCACAAGAGGGCTTTTTAGCCCACTGCCCGCATAATTTCAACCTAACCCTAACCCACCCCCACAAACCCTAGGCAACTTTCAAAAGGGGCACACACCCCCACAAACCCTAGGCACTCCCCGATTAACCCTTGCTAAACTCCCACAAACCGGATATCCAATGTCGAGAGGGGCAAGATTCAACAAGGGCAAGTGTGGGACCTGGTTAATGAAGGCGTGGGCCAGATCAAAGTGGCAGGGTGATGTGAAACGGAATCTCAAGTGAGGAGATCAAAAATCACAAGAGGGCTTTTTAGCCCACTGCCCGCATAATCTCAACCTAACCTATCAGTGACACGCTCTTCATTCTCCCGGCCCACGAAAGGCCAATAAGAAAGCCCAGGTACACACAAGGCAAGAGAGAACCAGTAAATTTAACCCCTGATGGGGACGACAGACAGGTCAGTGCTAAACTCAGGTACAGCTCTGCTGAATGCCCAGTAAACACTCTCAATTTAACCCATGCAATCCCAGGCATACAAGTGCCAGGAAATGATATTTAAAAATATCATTACCCTTAGAATTACATGCCTCTCAATATTGGTCCCTGGGAAAAATACAGGCAGTGTTTGAGTCAGACACTGTTGGGCCGCTTCTGTAGGCTGTCTAGTGATTAAAGGCCCGAAACAGCTGAGGATCGGAATGTTCACTACTGACGATGTGCCCCAGTGCACACCCGGTTTGCAAGTGGTGTCGGACTACGATATTGAAAGGCATGGCCCAGATTAACCTGACTTCCCTGTACAAGCCTAGCCAGCATAGAAGCTCAGTCTTCAAACTCTGCAGACTAACCTCTGCCAGCCAAACATGTAGATCCACCAGGCCTACACTCAAACCTAATCCTAAAGTCCAAAAGGGGCACACACCCCCACAAACCCTAGGCAAATTCCAAAAGGGGCACACACACCCACAAACCCTAGGCATTCCCCGATCTCATACTTCAAATTCTGCATGCTAACCTCTGCCAGCCAAACATGTAGATCCACCAGCCCTACACTCAAACCTAATCCTAAAGTCCAAAAGGGGCACACACCCCCACAAACCCTAGGCAAATTCCAAAAGGGGCACACACCCCCACAAACCCTAGGCATTCCCCGATCTCATACTTCAAATTCTGCAGGCTAACCTCCGCCAGCCAAACATATACATCCACCAGCCATACACTCAAACCTAATCCTAAAGTCCAAAAGGGGCACACACCCCCACAAACCCTAGGCAAATTCCAAAAGGGGCAGACAGCCCCACAAACCCTAGGCAACTTTCAAAAGGGGCACACACCCCCACAAACCCTAGGCACTCCCCGATTAACCCTTGCTAAACTCCCACAAACCGGATATCCCATGTCGAGAGGGGCAAGATTCAACAAGGGCAAGTGTGGGACCTGGTTAATGAAGGCGTGGGCCAGATCAAAGTGGCAGGGTGATGTGAAACGGAATCTCAAGTGAGGGGATCAAAAATCACAAGAGGGCTTTTTAGCCCACTGCCCGCATAATCTCAACCTAACCCTAATGCTGCCCGCATAATTTCAACCTAACCTATCAGTGACACGCTCTTCATTCTCCCAGCCAATGAAAGGCCAATAAGAAAGCCCAGATACACAGAAGGTGAGAGAGAACCATTAAATTAAACCCCGGATAGGGACGACAGACATGTCAGTGCTGAGCTCGGGTACAGCTCAGCTGAATACCAAGTGGAAACTCTCAATTTGACCGATGCAATTCCAGGCATACAGGTGCCAGGTAATAATATTCAAAAAAACAATTACCCTCAGAATTACATGCCTCTCATTATTGTTCCCTGGGAAAAACACAAGCAGTGTCTGAGTGTCACTGTTGGGCCGCTTCTGTAGGCTGTCTAGTGATTAATGGCCCGAAACAGCCGACGCTCCAAATGTTCACTACTGACGATGTGCCCCAGTGCACACCCGGTTCGCTGAACCAAGTAGTGTCGGACCACAATAATGAAAGGCATGGACCAGATTAACCTGACTTCCCAGTACAAGCCTAGCCAGCAAAGTACCTCATACTTAAAATTCTGCAGCCTAACCTCTGCCAGCCAAACTTATACATCCACCAGCCCTACACTCATACCTAATCCTAAAGTCCAAAAGGGACAGACACCCCCACAAACCCTAGGCAAATTCCAAATGGGGCACACAACCCCACAAACCCTAGGCAACTTCCAAAAGGGGCACAAACCCCCACAAACCCTAGGCACTTCCCGACTAGCCCTGGCTTCGGCCCCAGAAAGCCTAAGCACACCCCGATTAACCCTTGCTAAACCCCCATAAACCGGATATCCTATGTCGAGAGGGGCAAGATTCAACAAAGGCAAGTGTTGGACCTGGTTAATGAAGGTGTGGGCCTGATCAAAGTGGCACAGTCGCGTGAAACTGAATCTCAAGTGACGAGATCAAAAAGCACAAGAGGTCTGATTCGCCCACTGCCCACATACGCTCAACCTAATGTTTTGTGGAGAACACTCCCAGCTGGTGGTGTACTGTCGCAAAGACAGTTGTGCTGTTGATAATAGTCCCACCTGGTGATGTCCTCCCAGAATGGCAGGTCCTCTGTGGATAACAGTACCTACTGGTGGTGTTCTGCCGCAAAGATAGATCAGATGTGGACAATACTCTCACCTGGTGGTGTCCTGCCATAACAACACGTTAGTTGTGGGACAAGACTGCCACCTGGTGGTGTCCTGCCACAATGACATGTTCGCTGTGTATAACATTCCCACCTGGTAGTGTCCTGCAGTGATGTGTGTTTTGGTGTGGACAACACTCCCACCTGGTGGTGTCCTGTCATAAGGACAGATCAGATGTGTACAACACTCCCACCTGCTGGTGTCCTGCCACCATGACAGATCAGATGTGGACAGTACTCCCACCTGGTGGTGTCCTGTCATAACGACAGATCAGATGTGTACAATACTCCCACCTGGTGGTGTCCTGCCACCATGACAGATCAGATGTGGACAATACTCCCACCTGGTGGTGTCCTGTCATAACGACAGATCAGATGTGTACAATACTCCCACCTGGTGGTGTCCTGTCATAAGGACAGATCAGATGTGTACAACACTCCCACCTGCTGGTGTCCTGCCACCATGACAGATCAGATGTGGACAGTACTCCCACCTGGTGGTGTCCTGTCATAAGGACAGATCAGATGTGTACAACACTCCCACTTGCTGGTGTCCTGCCACCATGACAGATCAGATGTGGACAATACTCCCACCTGGTGGTGTCCTGTCATAACGACAGATCAGATGTGTACAATACTCCCACCTGGAGGTGTCCTGCCACCATGACAGATCAGATGTGGACAATACTCCCACCTGGTGGTGTCCTGTCATAACGACAGATCAGATGTGTACAATACTCCCACCTGGTGGTGTCCTGTCATAAGGACAGATCAGATGTGTACAACACTCCCACCTGCTGGTGTCCTGCCACCATGACAGATCACATGTGGACAATACTCCCACCTGGTGGTGTCCTGCCATAACGACAGATCAGATGTGTTCAACACTCCCACCTGCTGGTGTCCTGCCACCATGACAGATCAGATGTGGACAATACTCCCACCTGGTGGTGTCTTGCAGCAATGACAGTTCGTCCGTAGACAATACTCCCACCTGGTGGTGTCCTGTCATAAGGACAGATCAGATGTGTACAACACTCCCACCTGCTGGTGTCCTGCCACCATGACAGATCAGATGTGGACAATACTCCCACCTGGTGGTGTCCTATGATAATGACAGATCAGATGTGTACAACACTCCCACTTGCTGGTGTCCTGCCACCATGACAGATCAGATGTGGACAATACTCCCACCTGGTGGTGTCCTGTGATAACGACAGATCAGATGTGGACAATACTCCCACCTGGTGGTGTCCTGCCATAACGACAGATCAGATGTGTTCAACACTCCCACCTGCTGGTGTCCTGCCACCATGACAGATCAGATGTGGACAATACTCCCACCTGGTGGTGTCTTGCAGCAATGACAGTTCGTCCGTAGACAATACTCCCACCTGGTGGTGTCCTGTCATAAGGACAGATCAGATGTGTACAACACTCCCACCTGCTGGTGTCCTGCCACCATGACAGATCAGATGTGGACAATACTCCCACCTGGTGGTGTCCTATGATAATGACAGATCAGATGTGTACAACACTCCCACTTGCTGGTGTCCTGCCACCATGACAGATCAGATGTGGACAATACTCCCACCTGGTGGTGTCCTGTGATAACGACAGATCAGATGTGTACAATACTCCCACCTGGTGGTGTCCTGTCATAAGGACAGATCAGATGTGTACAACACTCCCACCTGCTGGTGTCCTGCCACCATGACAGATCACATGTGGACAATACTCCCACCTGGTGGTGTCCTGCCATAACGACAGATCAGATGTGTTCAACACTCCCACCTGCTGGTGTCCTGCCACCATGACAGATCAGATGTGGACAATACTCCCACCTGGTGGTGTCTTGCAGCAATGACAGTTCGTCCGTAGACAATACTCCCACCTGGTGGTGTCCTGTCATAAGGACAGATCAGATGTGTACAACACTCCCACCTGGTGGTGTCCTGTGATAATGACAGATCAGATGAGTACAACACTCCCACCTGCTGGTGTCCTGCCACCATGACAGATCAGATGTGGACAATACTCCCACCTGGTGGTGTCTTGCAGCAATGACAGTTCGTCCGTAGACAATACTCCCACCTGGTGGTGTCCTGTCATAAGGACACATCAGATGTGTACAACACTCCCACCTGCTGGTGTCCTGTCATAATGACAGATCAGATGTGGACAATACTCCCACCTGGTGGTGTCCTGTCACAATGAAGGATTAGGTGAAGACAGAAATCCCACCTGGTGGTGACCTGTCGGTACGACAGTTTCGCAACAAAATCCTAACCCTTACCCTCATGTGACCCTACCCGCCATAGCAGTTCATACATCACCGCTCAAAACTCGACAGCATTACCTGTGACTGCCACACATATACATCCACCAGACCAACACTCAAACCAAATCCGAAAGTGCAAAAGGGGCACACACCCCAACAAACACTAGGCACTCCCCGATTAACCCTTGCTAAAACCCCATAAACCGGATATCCTATGTCGAGAGGGGTAGGATTCAACAAGGGCAAGTGTGGGACCTGGTTAATGAAGGCGTGGGCCAGATCAAAGTGGCAGGGTGATGTGAAACGGAATCTCAAGTGAGGAGATCAAAAATCACAAGAGGGCTTTTTAGCCCACTGCCCGCATAATCTCAACCTAACCTATCAGTGACACGCTCTTCATTCTCCCGGCCCAAAGAAAGGCCAATAAGAAAACCCAGATATTTTAACCCAAAAATTGACATAGAAGTTGGAGATTAAGACCAACCCCTGATATAATTAATTAAGTAATTGATAAATCACCAGCAGAAGTGACGAATTTACCTAGGTTATATAACCCCATCATGCCCATAGAACAATGAAGTAATGGGTTGAACCCTACAGTCATAATAAACTAATATAATTTAAAAAGAGGAATAATTTGAGATCTCACCTATTAGGGGTTGTGCTGTCTTTACGACAGTTATTTAGTTTATAATATTTTCGCTTAGTAATTCATTCAATAGTATTTTCTAGTTAGAATTAGAAGTGTTTAAAGTATATTCATTGCATGTAAAATATATCGGCATGCGATGACGTCACATCCGGTTTCGCCGCGTCTTGTGGGAAAATACCGGTTTGAAATTAGCGCGAGGGTGGGGGCTTTCCACGAGGCTCACCTGAGCAGAAGTAGTTTTGCAGGCATGAGAAATCACAGTGAGAGCAACGCTGTAAGTTAATAGATAATCGATATATTGAACTAAGATGTTAATGCCGATCCTGTTAGAAGTAACGACGGTAGATAATGTTTATGCTTTCGTTAATTAAAGAGTCGCGGATAGTTTGCATGGAAGTGTATTTAAAGTAGTCAATGGAGCAGGTAAACTCTCCCTGTATACTGCACCTTAGTGTAATGTAGTTATAGTCACCTTTGCAAGTATTTACACTTGAAATGTGATATTAAGGAAGGAACAAATACTGTATCAATCTTGTATTGTTTTATCAACAGTTTTCACCATATGTTAATGTGAAGAGTGAACAGTAAATGGTTAATCTTACTGCGATCTGGTTTCATTGACTGTGGTTTATCTCGACGTTGAATTCGGTGTTATTAGTACACCCGAAGGAGAACGTTACAGGGGTTATGAAATTAGAAATGAAAAATTTAGAGTTAAAAGAATGGAGGGGTCCACCAACCCTGAGGGACAATTAGCAGATAATGTACCTTTAAGAGTTGAGCAAATAAGGTGGGCCGGTTTCCTAGCAACAGCCAGGTTTGCAGCAGGTGGACAATTAGGTTTTAGAATAACAATAGTTAAAAGAGGCCCTGCGGGGGGAGGAAGGTGAGGGACGTTTTAACTGGACAGCAGTACTGTCTGGGTTTAGAGACTCCACAGGAGACCCGAGTGACGGACGAGAGTCGAGTTGGACCTCCCGGTCGGGAATCACGCTTTTTTGAAGGCAATCCGCTGGAGTCGAAATCGCAGACGCAAGACAAGCAGTAGGAACATTATTCTTTTATTTATTGTCTTACTTACATTATTGTCTTAATGATGTGGAAAGGCAAAGATAGGAGAGGTTGTGTGGATCGATACCTGCCAGGTAGGCGAGTGGATAACTCCGGTTACTACTGGGACCCCGGTGCCCCTGGGGATTCCTTCTCAACCACGGTCAGGTTAATTTATAAAATAGTCCAGAACCTTCATCATATGAAAATTCTGGAAAAACAGTCCCAACCACCAAAGGGAATCATGAAGTAGGCCCACAGATTCTCCGTATGGCCTGAACGAGGCCTAAGGAGCTTGGCCGCCCTGGGATTAAACCCTTAGAAGTAGCATGACCCGCACAATTCCATGCCTTTCATTGTCTGGTCCAGGGGTAATACACACGCCAAGCTTGATCGCCTTGGCGGAGCCGTCTCGGGGAGGGTGTCTAATGTAAAGGCTCGAAACACCTGACGATCCGAGAGTGCATTACTGACGATGTGTCCTGGGACATGATAATGAGAGGCTTCGACCAGATTAACCTGATTTCCCCATACAAGCCTAGCTGGCTTAGTAGCTCAGATTTTAAACTCTGCAGACTAACTTCTGCCAGCCAAGCATATAGATCCACCAGCCCTACACTCAAACCTAATCCTAAAGTCCAAAAGGGGCACACACCCCCACAAACCTTAGGCAAATTCCAAGAGGGGCAGACACCCCCACAAGCCCTAGGTAACTTCCAAGGGGGGCACACACCCCCACAAACCCTAGGCACTCCCCGATTAACCCTTGTTAAATCCCCATAAACCGGATATCCTATGTCGAGAGGGGTAGGGTTCAATAAGGGCAAGTGTGGGACCTGGTTAATGAAGGCGTGGGCCAGATCAAAATGGCAGGGTAATGTGAAATTGAATCTCAAGTGAGGAGATCAAAAATCACAAGAGGGCTTTTTAGCCCACTGCCCGCATAATTTCAACCTAACCTATCAGTGACACGCTCTTCATTCTCCCGGCCCCAGAAAGGCCAATAAGAAAACCCAGATATTTTATTTCACCTATTAGGTGTTAAAAAATTCATAGTTAAAAGAATGGAGAGGTTCACCAATCAGCAGCTAATGTACCTTTAAGGGCTGAGGTGAGCCGGTCTCCTAGCAACAGCCAGGTTTGCAGCAGGTGGACAATTAGGTTTTAGTATCACATTAGTTAAAAGAGGCCCTGCGGGGGGAAGAAGGTGAGGGATGTTTTAACTGGATAGCAGTACTGTCTGGGTTTAGAGACTCCACAGAAGACCCGAGTGACGGACGAGAGTCGAGTTGGACCTTCCGGTCGGGAATCACGCTTTTTTGAAGGCAATTGGTTGGAGTCGAAATCGCAGACGCAAGATAAGCAGTAGGAACATTATTCTTTTATTTATTGTCTTACTTACATTATTGTCTTAATGATGTGGAAAGGCAAAGATAGGAGAGGTTGTGTGGATCGATACCTGCCACGTGGGCGAGTGGGTATCTCTGGTTAGTGTCCCTGGGGATTCCTTCTTAACCACGGTCAGGTTAAAAATAGTCCAGAACTTTCATTATGTGAAAATTCTGGAAAAATAGTCCCAACTACCTAAGGGAATTAAGAAGTAGGCCTACAGATTCTCCGCATGGCCTGAGTGAGGCCCAAGGAGCTAGGCCGCCCTGGAATTAAACCCTTAGAAGTAGTATGACCTGTACAATTTTGTGCCTTTCGTTGTCTGGTCTAGGGGGTAGTACATACGCCAAGCGTGATTGGCTTGGTTTAAGCCATTTCAGGGGAGGTGTCGCCTTTCATTGTCTGGTCCAGGGGTAATACACACGGCAAGCTTGATCAACTTGACGGAGCCGGCTCGGGGAGGGTGTCTAATGTAAAGGCTCGAAACACCCGACGATCCGAGAGTGCATTACTGATGATGTGTCCTGGCACATGATAATGAGAGGTTTCGATTTTCCTATACAAGCAGCTGGCTTAGGAGCTCAGACTTTAAATTCTGCAGACTAACCTTTGCCAGCTAAATCTATAGATCCACCAGCCCTACACTTAAACCTAATCCTAAAGTCCAAAAGGGGCATACACCCCCATAAATAGGCAAATTCCAAGAGGGGTAGTCACCCCCATAAACCCTAGGCAACTTCCAAGGGGGGCATACACCCCCACAAACCCTAGGCATTCCCCGATTAACTTTTGATATTCTGAGAAGGGTAGGATTCAACAAGGGCAAGTGTGGGACCTGGTTAATGAAGGCGTGGGCCAGATCAAAGTGGCAGGGTGATGTGAAACAGAATCTCAAGTGAGGAGATCAGAAATCACAAGAGGGCTTTTTAGCCCACTGCCCGCATAATTTCAACCTAACCTATCAGTGACACGCTCTTCATTCTCCCGGCCCCAGAAAGGCCAATAAGAAAACCCAGATATTTTATTTCACCTATTAGGTGTTAAAAAATTCATAGTTAAAAGAATGGAGAGGTTCACCAATCAGCAGCTAATGTACCTTTAAGGGCTGAGGTGAGCCGGTCTCCTAGCAACAGCCAGGTTTGCAGCAGGTGGACAATTAGGTTTTAGTATCACATTAGTTAAAAGAGGCCCTGCGGGGGGAAGAAGGTGAGGGATGTTTTAACTGGATAGCAGTACTGTCTGGGTTTAGAGACTCCACAGAAGACCCGAGTGACGGACGAGAGTCGAGTTGGACCTTCCGGTCGGGAATCACGCTTTTTTGAAGGCAATTGGTTGGAGTCGAAATTGCAGACGCAAGATAAGCAGTAGGAACATTATTCTTTTATTTATTGTCTTACTTACATTATTGTCTTAATGATGTGGAAAGGCAAAGATAGGAGAGGTTGTGTGGATCGATAACTGCCACGTGGGCGAGTGGGTATCTCTGGTTAGTGTCCCTGGGGATTCCTTCTTAACCACGGTCAGGTTAAAAATAGTCCAGAACTTTCATTATGTGAAAATTCTGGAAAAATAGTCCCAACTACCTAAGGGAATTAAGAAGTAGGCCTACAGATTCTCCGCATGGCCTGAGTGAGGCCCAAGGAGCTAGGCCGCCCTGGAATTAAACCCTTAGAAGTAGTATGACCTGTACAATTTTGTGCCTTTCGTTGTCTGGTCTAGGGGGTAGTACATACGCCAAGCGTGATTGGCTTGGTTTAAGCCATTTCAGGGGAGGTGTCGCCTTTCATTGTCTGGTCCAGGGGTAATACACACGGCAAGCTTGATCAACTTGACGGAGTGATGCACCATCAATAACTCACGCTGAGACGTAGGCGAGATATCGGCTTTTATTGACTGGAAGAAGGAACCAGGAGTGAGTGTCTATCATACAAGGTCCTGGAGACTGAGGCCGAGCGTCAGGCCGCAGGTCTCCTTTATACAGGGGCCTGTGGGAGGAGCCACAGGAGCAGTCAGCAGGGGCGTGTCCCGACAGGCACATAGTTCACCACATTCACCCCCCCTTCGTTTGAAAAAGTCCTCATGTAGCGAAGGTTCTTACAAGTCAAGCCGATCAGGCGGTCGAATCTGTCGCTGCGATCTACGTAGCACCGGCTGTGACCCCATAGGTGCCGGCAACATTGGCGATTGCACAGGGGACGGGGGTTGCGCGTGTTCTTGCCCACTAGGCGCCGGTGATCCCTCATGCATGTGCGAGGCGCCTGGTATAAACGCGTACGAAACGCCCGGTATACAAGTGTCGTGAGGAGTCTGTGTAGGGCCTGGTGCGTACGGTGTCACCTCTGGTGCAGGGTTCACAGTTACCGGAGAGCCTTCAGGGTAGTGGTCTGCTGCACCTGCGGGTGCCAGGTCGCGGATGGAGACCGTGTCCTCCCGCCCATCAGGTAAGACCACGTAAGCATACTGGGGGTTCGCATGGAGAAGGTGAACCCTCTCCACCAGCGGGGAGTATTTATTGCTCCTCACATGTTTCCGGAGCAGCACTGGCCCCGGGGACGTCAGCCAAACTGGTAGGGTGGTCCCAGTGACAGACTTCCTGGGAAAAGAGAATAGGCGTTCGTGAGGGGTGGCATTGGTGGACGTACATAACAGAGAGCGGATAGAGTGCAGTGCCTCAGGGAGGACCTCCTGCCATCGAGAGACCGGCAACCCTTTGGACTTAAGGGCTAAAAGTGTGGCCTTCCACACTGTGGCATTCTCCCGCTCTACCTGGCCATTACCCCGGGGATTATAACTCGTGGTCCGACTGGTAGCAATGCCCCTAGCTAGCAAGTACTGGCGCAGCTCCTCACTCATAAAGGAGGACCCTCTATCACTGTGGATATAGCAGGGATACCCGAACAGAGTGAAGAGCTGGCGCAGGGCTTTTATGACGGACGTGGCAGTGGTGTCGGGGCAGGGGATGGCAAAGGGGAACCGTGAGAACTCGTCAATAACACTGAGAAAATAGACATTGCGGTCAGTGGAGGGAAGGGGGCCCTTAAAGTCAACACTCAGGCGTTCAAAAGGGCGGGTGGCCTTGACAAGTTGTGCCGTGTCAGGACAGTAGAAGTGCGGTTTGCACTCGGCACAAATTTGGCAGTCCCTGGTCATCGTCCTGATGTCCTCCAGGGAGTACGGCAGGTTCCGAGCTTTCACAAAATGGTAAAATCGGGTGACCCCCGGATGGCAAAGTTGTGCATGAAGGGCGTACAGCTGGTCGAGCTGTGTGCTAGCACATGTTCCCCGGGATAGGGCATCAGGGGGCTCATTGAGTCTGCCAGGCCGGTACAGGATATCATAGGTGTAGGTGGAGAGTTCTATCCTCCACCGCAAAATCTTATCATTTTTGATCTTGCCCCGCTGTTGGTTGCTGAACAGGAACGCAACCGAGCGCTGGTCGGTCAGCACAGTGAATCTTTTGCCAGCAAGATAGTGCCTCCAGTGCCTAACAGCCTCCACTATGGCCTGGGCTTCTTTCTCCACCGCGGAGTGCCGAATTTCAGAGCCTTGGAGGGTGCGAGAAAAGAATGCTACTGGTCTGCCTTCCTGATTAAGGGTAGCAGCCAGAGCGAAATCGGAGGCATCACACTCCACTTGGAAGGGAGCGGTCTCGTCCACTGCATGCATCGTAGCTTTGGCAATGTCCGCTTTAATGCAGTTGAAGGCCGCGCAGGCCTCAGCAGAGAGGGGAAACGAGGTAGACTTGACCAGGGGGCGAGCCTTGTCTGCGTAATGGGGGACCCATTGGGCGTAATAGGAAAAAAACCCCAGGCACCGTCTGAGGGCCTTGAGAGTGGTGGGAAGAGGGAGCTCTAACAGGGGGCGCATACGTTCGGGATCAGGCCCAATAACCCCGTTTTCCACGACATACCCAAGTATAGCAAGGCGGGTGGTACCAAAAACACACTTGTCCCTGTTATAAGTAAGGTTCAGAGCTGCGGCCACTTGGAGAAACCGTTGGAGGTTGGCGTCGTGATCTGGCCTGTCATGACCACAGATGGTGATGTTATCCAGATAGGGAAATGTGGCCTGCAGTTGGTACTGGTCCACCATCCGGTCCATTTCCCTCTGGAAGACAGAGACACCATTCGTGACACCGAAAGGGACGCGCAGGAAGTGATAGAGCCGGCCGCCCGCCTCGAAGGCGGTGTAGGGGCGGTCCTCTGGGCAGATGGGGAGCTGGTGATAAGCGGATTTCAGATCTATTGTCGAGTACACCTTATACTGAGCAATCTGGTTGACCATATCTGCGATGCGGGGTAGGGGGTATGCGTCAAGCTGCGTAAACCTATTGATGGTTTGACTATAGTCCACCACCATCCTATTTTTCTGCCCAGTCCGAACAACAACCACCTGGGCCCTCCAAGGGCTTGTGCTCGGCTCAATGATCCCCTCCCTGAGCAGCCGCTGCACCTCCGACCGAATGAAGGCCCGGTCCCCCGCGCTGTACCTCCTGCTTTTGGTTGCCACAGGTTTACAGTCGGGGGTCAGGTTGGCGAACAGCGGTGGGGAAGGGATCTTGAGAGTGGAGAGGCTGCAAGTGTCGGTAGCGCAGCTGTTGGCCTGGTTCTGGATGGGATGTGTGTGTCCGTGTGTGTGTGTGGTCAGTAGCGGGGTATGTGAAGAAGTCCCACAAAACTGAGGATTCTTGACAGTGAGTGGTGGGAGGGGCCCGTCGTATACCATAGTCACACTTTCGAGATGGCTCTGGAAGTCCAGCCCCAATAGCACAGGTGCGCACAGATTAGGCATGACCAGCAGTTCAAAGTCCCGATATACTGTGCCTTGCACCACCAAAGTCGCTACACAACCCGCCCGGATGTCTGCGGACTGCGACCCAGAGGCCAAATGGAACCTCCGACTGACCGGCCGCGTTGCAAGTCCGCAGCGTTGCACTGTGTCCGGGTGAATAAAACTCCCAGTGCTGCCCGTGTCAAACAGGCATCCAGTCCAATGCCCCTCCACCTGGATGTCCATCATGGATCTTGCAAGCTGGTGTGGGGCGCTTTGGTCGAGAGTCACAGTGGCCAGAGTTGGATCGCCGTCGGGGTACCCGGTCAGCATCGGAGGGTCGGGGGCGGGGCATGCTGACGCCGACAAAGATGGCCGCTCACATCCGGGGTACCCGGTCAGCATCCGAGGATCGGGGGCGGGGCGTGCTGACGTCGACAAAGATGGCCGCCCACATCCGGGCATGCAAGATGGCGGCCCCCACGTTTCACCCGCAGCGCTGCACTCCGCTCGAGGTTGAGACTTACAGACCTTGGCGAAGTGGCCCCGCTTTCCGCAGCTGGAGCAGGTCGCTTCTCGCGCTGGACAGCGTTGTCGAGGATGTTTCTTTTGGCCACAGAAATAACAAGGCACGAGTTGCTTACGGGCCACAGCCGTGGTCTGGGTCGGGGAGCTCGTGGAATGGCGACTGGCGGCGGCGTTGGCGAATTCGCTCCCGGGAGCCGGCGGTGGCGGGGTCTGAGGCGTCCACGAAACCGGCGGGGAATCGCGCGACTGGACAGCGTCGGCGTAGTGCCGCGCAGCTTCTAGAGCGTTGGCCTTCTCTATCGCCGAGCTTAAGGTAAGATCCGAGTTCTCCAGCAGCCGCTGGCGCATGTACACTGACCTCAGTCCCGTCACAAAGGCGTCTCGCACCAGCAGCTCCGCATGCTGTTCTGCCGTGAGCGTCTTGCAGTCACAAGCTCGGACGAGTGTCTGTAGTGCTCGGAGAAACTCAGCGCACGATTCGCCAGGCCGCTGTTGCCGGGTAGCTAAGCGATGTCTTGCGTAGACGGTGTTCACCGGCCGCAGGTACTGTCGTTTGAGGGCGTCCAGTGCCCCATCGTAGGTCGGCAGGTCCCGGATAAAGGAGTAAACTTTGGAGGAGACCCTCGAGAGTAGGATTCTGTGCATAACGGCGGGTTCAGTCGCACGAAGCTCCGCCAAGTACGATTGGAAGCATGCAAGCCAGTGTTCAAAAGCGAGAGCTGCGTCAGGGTCTTGAGGGTCCAAATCCAACCGGTCCGGACGCAAAACGGGTTCCATGTTTTAAAAATTCCAGTCAATAAAATTGATGCACCATCAATAACTCACACTGAGACGTAGGCGAGATATCGGCTTTTATTGACTGGAAGAAGGAACCAGGAGTGAGTGTCTATCATACAAGGTCCTGGAGACTGAGGCCGAGCGTCAGGCCGCAGGTCTCCTTTATACAGGGGCCTGTGGGAGGAGCCACAGGAGCAGTCAGCAGGGGCGTGTCCCGACAGGCACATAGTTCACCACACGGAGCCGGCTCGGGGAGGGTGTCTAATGTAAAGGCTCGAAACACCCGACGATCCGAGAGTGCATTACTGATGATGTGTCCTGGCACATGATAATGAGAGGTTTCGATTTTCCTATACAAGCAGCTGGCTTAGGAGCTCAGACTTTAAATTCTGCAGACTAACCTTTGCCAGCTAAACATATAGATCCACCAGCCCTACACTTAAACCTAATCCTAAAGTCCAAAAGGGGCATACACCCCCATAAATAGGCAAATTCCAAGAGGGGTAGTCACCCCCATAAACCCTAGGCAACTTCCAAGGGGGGCATACACCCCCACAAACCCTAGGCATTCCCCGATTAACTTTTGATATTCTGAGACGGGTAGGATTCAACAAGGGCAAGTGTGGGACCTGGTTAATGAAGGCGTGGGCCAGATCAAAGTGGCAGGGTGATGTGAAACAGAATCTCAAGTGAGGAGATCAGAAATCACAAGAGGGCTTTTTAGCCCACTGCCCGCATAATTTCAACCTAACCTATCAGTGACACGCTCTTCATTCTCCCGGCCCCAGAAAGGCCAATAAGAAAACCCAGATATTTTATTTCACCTATTAGGTGTTCAAAAATTCATAGTTAAAAGAATGGAGAGGTTCACCAATCAGCAGCTAATGTACCTTTAAGGGCTGAGGTGAGCCGGTCTCCTAGCAACAGCCAGGTTTGCAGCAGGTGGACAATTAGGTTTTAGTATCACATTAGTTAAAAGAGGCCCTGCGGGGGGAAGAAGGTGAGGGATGTTTTAACTGGATAGCAGTACTGTCTGGGTTTAGAGACTCCACAGAAGACCCGAGTGACGGACGAGAGTCGAGTTGGACCTTCCGGTCGGGAATCACGCTTTTTTGAAGGCAATTGGTTGGAGTCGAAATCGCAGACGCAAGATAAGCAGTAGGAACATTATTCTTTTATTTATTGTCTTACTTACATTATTGTCTTAATGATGTGGAAAGGCAAAGATAGGAGAGGTTGTGTGGATCGATAACTGCCACGTGGGCGAGTGGGTATCTCTGGTTAGTGTCCCTGGGGATTCCTTCTTAACCACGGTCAGGTTAAAAATAGTCCAGAACTTTCATTATGTGAAAATTCTGGAAAAATAGTCCCAACTACCTAAGGGAATTAAGAAGTAGGCCTACAGATTCTCCGCATGGCCTGAGTGAGGCCCAAGGAGCTAGGCCGCCCTGGAATTAAACCCTTAGAAGTAGTATGACCTGTACAATTTTGTGCCTTTCGTTGTCTGGTCTAGGGGGTAGTACATACGCCAAGCGTGATTGGCTTGGTTTAAGCCATTTCAGGGGAGGTGTCGCCTTTCATTGTCTGGTCCAGGGGTAATACACACGGCAAGCTTGATCAACTTGACGGAGCCGGCTCGGGGAGGGTGTCTAATGTAAAGGCTCGAAACACCCGACGATCCGAGAGTGCATTACTGATGATGTGTCCTGGCACATGATAATGAGAGGTTTCGATTTTCCTATACAAGCAGCTGGCTTAGGAGCTCAGACTTTAAATTCTGCAGACTAACCTTTGCCAGCTAAACATATAGATCCACCAGCCCTACACTTAAACCTAATCCTAAAGTCCAAAAGGGGCATACACCCCCATAAATAGGCAAATTCCAAGAGGGGTAGTCACCCCCATAAACCCTAGGCAACTTCCAAGGGGGGCATACACCCCCACAAACCCTAGGCATTCCCCGATTAACTTTTGATATTCTGAGAAGGGTAGGATTCAACAAGGGCAAGTGTGGGACCTGGTTAATGAAGGCGTGGGCCAGATCAAAGTGGCAGGGTGATGTGAAACAGAATCTCAAGTGAGGAGATCAGAAATCACAAGAGGGCTTTTTAGCCCACTGCCCGCATAATTTCAACCTAACCTATCAGTGACACGCTCTTCATTCTCCCGGCCCCAGAAAGGCCAATAAGAAAACCCAGATATTTTATTTCACCTATTAGGTGTTAAAAAATTCATAGTTAAAAGAATGGAGAGGTTCACCAATCAGCAGCTAATGTACCTTTAAGGGCTGAGGTGAGCCGGTCTCCTAGCAACAGCCAGGTTTGCAGCAGGTGGACAATTAGGTTTTAGTATCACATTAGTTAAAAGAGGCCCTGCGGGGGGAAGAAGGTGAGGGATGTTTTAACTGGATAGCAGTACTGTCTGGGTTTAGAGACTCCACAGAAGACCCGAGTGACGGACGAGAGTCGAGTTGGACCTTCCGGTCGGGAATCACGCTTTTTTGAAGGCAATTGGTTGGAGTCGAAATCGCAGACGCAAGATAAGCAGTAGGAACATTATTCTTTTATTTATTGTCTTACTTACATTATTGTCTTAATGATGTGGAAAGGCAAAGATAGGAGAGGTTGTGTGGATCGATACCTGCCACGTGGGCGAGTGGGTAACTCTGGTTAGTGTCCCCGGGGATTCCTTCTTAACCACGGTCAGGTTAAAAATAGTCCAGAACTTTCATTATGTGAAAATTCTGGAAAAATAGTCCCAACTACTAAAGGGAATTAAGAAGTAGGCCTACAGATTCTCCGCATGGCCTGAGTGAGGCCCAAGGAGCTAGGCCGCCCTGGAATTAAACCCTTAGAAGTAGTATGACCTGTACAATTTTGTGCCTTTCGTTGTCTGGTCTAGGGGGTAGTACATACGCCAAGCGTGATTGGCTTGGTTTAAGCCATTTCAGGGGAGGTGTCGCCTTTCATTGTCTGGTCCAGGGGTAATACACACGGCAAGCTTGATCAACTTGACGGAGCCGGCTCGAGGAGGGTGTCTAATGTAAAGGCTCGAAACACCCGATGATCCGAGAGTGCATTACTGATGATGTGTCCTGGCACATGATAATGAGAGGTTTCGATTTTCCTATACAAGCAGCTGGCTCAGGAGCTCAGACTTTAAATTCTGCAGACTAACCTTTGCCAGCTAAACATATAGATCCACCAGCCCTACACTTAAACCTAATCCTAAAGTCCAAAAGGGGCATACACCCCCATAAATAGGCAAATTCCAAGAGGGGTAGTCACCCCCATAAACCCTAGGCAACTTCCAAGGGGGGCATACACCCCCACAAACCCTAGGCATTCCCCGATTAACTTTTGATATTCTGAGAGGGGTAGGATTCAACAAGGGCAAGTGTGGGACCTGGTTAATGAAGGCGTGGGCCAGATCAAAGTGGCAGGGTGATGTGAAACAGAATCTCAAGTGAGGAGATCAGAAATCACAAGAGGGCTTTTTAGCCCACTGCCCGCATAATTTCAACCTAACCTATCAGTGACACGCTCTTCATTCTCCCGGCCCCAGAAAGGCCAATAAGAAAACCCAGATATTTTATTTCACCTATTAGGTGTTCAAAAATTCATAGTTAAAAGAATGGAGAGGTTCACCAATCAGCAGCTAATGTACCTTTAAGGGCTGAGGTGAGCCGGTCTCCTAGCAACAGCCAGGTTTGCAGCAATTGGACAATTAGGTTTTAGTATCACATTAGTTAAAAGAGGCCCTGCGGGGGGAAGAAGGTGAGGGACGTTTTAACTGGATAGCAGTACTGTCTGGGTTTAGAGACTCCACAGAAGACCCGAGTGACGGACGAGAGTCGAGTTGGACCTTCCGGTCGGGAATCACGCTTTTTTGAAGGCAATTGGTTGGAGTCGAAATCGCAGACGCAAGATAAGCAGTAGGAACATTATTCTTTTATTTATTGTCTTACTTACATTATTGTCTTAATGATGTGGAAAGGCAAAGATAGGAGAGGTTGTGTGGATCGATACCTGCCACGTGGGCGAGTGGGTAACTCTGGTTAGTGTCCCTGGGGATTCCTTCTTAACCACGGTCAGGTTAAAAATAGTCCAGAACTTTCATTATGTGAAAATTCTGGAAAAATAGTCCCAACTACTAAAGGGAATTAAGAAGTAGGCCTACAGATTCTCCGCATGGCCTGAGTGAGGCCCAAGGAGCTAGGCCGCCCTGGAATTAAACCCTTAGAAGTAGTATGACCTGTACAATTTTGTGCCTTTCGTTGTCTGGTCTAGGGGGTAGTACATACGCCAAGCGTGATTGGCTTGGTTTAAGCCATTTCAGGGGAGGTGTCGCCTTTCATTGTCTGGTCCAGGGGTAATACACACGGCAAGCTTGATCAACTTGACGGAGCCGGCTCGAGGAGGGTGTCTAATGTAAAGGCTCGAAACACCCGATGATCCGAGAGTGCATTACTGATGATGTGTCCTGGCACATGATAATGAGAGGTTTCGATTTTCCTATACAAGCAGCTGGCTCAGGAGCTCAGACTTTAAATTCTGCAGACTAACCTTTGCCAGCTAAACATATAGATCCACCAGCCCTACACTTAAACCTAATCCTAAAGTCCAAAAGGGGCATACACCCCCATAAATAGGCAAATTCCAAGAGGGGTAGTCACCCCCATAAACCCTAGGCAACTTCCAAGGGGGGCATACACCCCCACAAACCCTAGGCATTCCCCGATTAACTTTTGATATTCTGAGAGGGGTAGGATTCAACAAGGGCAAGTGTGGGACCTGGTTAATGAAGGCGTGGGCCAGATCAAAGTGGCAGGGTGATGTGAAACAGAATCTCAAGTGAGGAGATCAGAAATCACAAGAGGGCTTTTTAGCCCACTGCCCGCATAATTTCAACCTAACCTATCAGTGACACGCTCTTCATTCTCCCGGCCCCAGAAAGGCCAATAAGAAAACCCAGATATTTTATTTCACCTATTAGGTGTTCAAAAATTCATAGTTAAAAGAATGGAGAGGTTCACCAATCAGCAGCTAATGTACCTTTAAGGGCTGAGGTGAGCCGGTCTCCTAGCAACAGCCAGGTTTGCAGCAATTGGACAATTAGGTTTTAGTATCACATTAGTTAAAAGAGGCCCTGCGGGGGGAAGAAGGTGAGGGACGTTTTAACTGGATAGCAGTACTGTCTGGGTTTAGAGACTCCACGGAAGACCCGAGTGACGGACGAGAGTCGAGTTGGACCTTCCGGTCGGGAATCACGCTTTTTTGAAGGCAATTGGTTGGAGTCGAAATCGCAGACGCAAGATAAGCAGTAGGAACATTATTCTTTTATTTATTGTCTTACTTACATTATTGTCTTAATGATGTGGAAAGGCAAAGATAGGAGAGGTTGTGTGGATCGATACCTGCCACGTGGGCGAGTGGGTAACTCTGGTTAGTGTCCCTGGGGATTCCTTCTTAACCACGGTCAGGTTAAAAATAGTCCAGAACTTTCATTATGTGAAAATTCTGGAAAAATAGTCCCAACTACTAAAGGGAATTAAGAAGTAGGCCTACAGATTCTCCGCATGGCCTGAGTGAGGCCCAAGGAGCTAGGCCGCCCTGGAATTAAACCCTTAGAAGTAGTATGACCTGTACAATTTTGTGCCTTTCGTTGTCTGGTCTAGGGGGTAGTACATACGCCAAGCGTGATTGGCTTGGTTTAAGCCATTTCAGGGGAGGTGTCGCCTTTCATTGTCTGGTCCAGGGGTAATACACACGGCAAGCTTGATCAACTTGACGGAGCCGGCTCGAGGAGGGTGTCTAATGTAAAGGCTCGAAACACCCGATGATCCGAGAGTGCATTACTGATGATGTGTCCTGGCACATGATAATGAGAGGTTTCGATTTTCCTATACAAGCAGCTGGCTCAGGAGCTCAGACTTTAAATTCTGCAGACTAACCTTTGCCAGCTAAACATATAGATCCACCAGCCCTACACTTAAACCTAATCCTAAAGTCCAAAAGGGGCATACACCCCCATAAATAGGCAAATTCCAAGAGGGGTAGTCACCCCCATAAACCCTAGGCAACTTCCAAGGGGGGCATACACCCCCACAAACCCTAGGCATTCCCCGATTAACTTTTGATATTCTGAGAGGGGTAGGATTCAACAAGGGCAAGTGTGGGACCTGGTTAATGAAGGCGTGGGCCAGATCAAAGTGGCAGGGTGATGTGAAACAGAATCTCAAGTGAGGAGATCAGAAATCACAAGAGGGCTTTTTAGCCCACTGCCCGCATAATTTCAACCTAACCTATCAGTGACACGCTCTTCATTCTCCCGGCCCCAGAAAGGCCAATAAGAAAACCCAGATATTTTATTTCACCTATTAGGTGTTCAAAAATTCATAGTTAAAAGAATGGAGAGGTTCACCAATCAGCAGCTAATGTACCTTTAAGGGCTGAGGTGAGCCGGTCTCCTAGCAACAGCCAGGTTTGCAGCAATTGGACAATTAGGTTTTAGTATCACATTAGTTAAAAGAGGCCCTGCGGGGGGAAGAAGGTGAGGGACGTTTTAACTGGATAGCAGTACTGTCTGGGTTTAGAGACTCCACAGAAGACCCGAGTGACGGACGAGAGTCGAGTTGGACCTTCCGGTCGGGAATCACGCTTTTTTGAAGGCAATTGGTTGGAGTCGAAATCGCAGACGCAAGATAAGCAGTAGGAACATTATTCTTTTATTTATTGTCTTACTTACATTATTGTCTTAATGATGTGGAAAGGCAAAGATAGGAGAGGTTGTGTGGATCGATACCTGCCACGTGGGCGAGTGGGTAACTCTGGTTAGTGTCCCTGGGGATTCCTTCTTAACCACGGTCAGGTTAAAAATAGTCCAGAACTTTCATTATGTGAAAATTCTGGAAAAATAGTCCCAACTACTAAAGGGAATTAAGAAGTAGGCCTACAGATTCTCCGCATGGCCTGAGTGAGGCCCAAGGAGCTAGGCCGCCCTGGAATTAAACCCTTAGAAGTAGTATGACCTGTACAATTTTGTGCCTTTCGTTGTCTGGTCTAGGGGGTAGTACATACGCCAAGCGTGATTGGCTTGGTTTAAGCCATTTCAGGGGAGGTGTCGCCTTTCATTGTCTGGTCCAGGGGTAATACACACGGCAAGCTTGATCAACTTGACGGAGCCGGCTCGAGGAGGGTGTCTAATGTAAAGGCTCGAAACACCCGATGATCCGAGAGTGCATTACTGATGATGTGTCCTGGCACATGATAATGAGAGGTTTCGATTTTCCTATACAAGCAGCTGGCTCAGGAGCTCAGACTTTAAATTCTGCAGACTAACCTTTGCCAGCTAAACATATAGATCCACCAGCCCTACACTTAAACCTAATCCTAAAGTCCAAAAGGGGCATACACCCCCATAAATAGGCAAATTCCAAGAGGGGTAGTCACCCCCATAAACCCTAGGCAACTTCCAAGGGGGGCATACACCCCCACAAACCCTAGGCATTCCCCGATTAACTTTTGATATTCTGAGAGGGGTAGGATTCAACAAGGGCAAGTGTGGGACCTGGTTAATGAAGGCGTGGGCCAGATCAAAGTGGCAGGGTGATGTGAAACAGAATCTCAAGTGAGGAGATCAGAAATCACAAGAGGGCTTTTTAGCCCACTGCCCGCATAATTTCAACCTAACCTATCAGTGACACGCTCTTCATTCTCCCGGCCCCAGAAAGGCCAATAAGAAAACCCAGATATTTTATTTCACCTATTAGGTGTTCAAAAATTCATAGTTAAAAGAATGGAGAGGTTCACCAATCAGCAGCTAATGTACCTTTAAGGGCTGAGGTGAGCCGGTCTCCTAGCAACAGCCAGGTTTGCAGCAATTGGACAATTAGGTTTTAGTATCACATTAGTTAAAAGAGGCCCTGCGGGGGGAAGAAGGTGAGGGACGTTTTAACTGGATAGCAGTACTGTCTGGGTTTAGAGACTCCACAGAAGACCCGAGTGACGGACGAGAGTCGAGTTGGACCTTCCGGTCGGGAATCACGCTTTTTTGAAGGCAATTGGTTGGAGTCGAAATCGCAGACGCAAGATAAGCAGTAGGAACATTATTCTTTTATTTATTGTCTTACTTACATTATTGTCTTAATGATGTGGAAAGGCAAAGATAGGAGAGGTTGTGTGGATCGATACCTGCCACGTGGGCGAGTGGGTAACTCTGGTTAGTGTCCCTGGGGATTCCTTCTTAACCACGGTCAGGTTAAAAATAGTCCAGAACTTTCATTATGTGAAAATTCTGGAAAAATAGTCCCAACTACTAAAGGGAATTAAGAAGTAGGCCTACAGATTCTCCGCATGGCCTGAGTGAGGCCCAAGGAGCTAGGCCGCCCTGGAATTAAACCCTTAGAAGTAGTATGACCTGTACAATTTTGTGCCTTTCGTTGTCTGGTCTAGGGGGTAGTACATACGCCAAGCGTGATTGGCTTGGTTTAAGCCATTTCAGGGGAGGTGTCGCCTTTCATTGTCTGGTCCAGGGGTAATACACACGGCAAGCTTGATCAACTTGACGGAGCCGGCTCGAGGAGGGTGTCTAATGTAAAGGCTCGAAACACCCGATGATCCGAGAGTGCATTACTGATGATGTGTCCTGGCACATGATAATGAGAGGTTTCGATTTTCCTATACAAGCAGCTGGCTCAGGAGCTCAGACTTTAAATTCTGCAGACTAACCTTTGCCAGCTAAACATATAGATCCACCAGCCCTACACTTAAACCTAATCCTAAAGTCCAAAAGGGGCATACACCCCCATAAATAGGCAAATTCCAAGAGGGGTAGTCACCCCCATAAACCCTAGGCAACTTCCAAGGGGGGCATACACCCCCACAAACCCTAGGCATTCCCCGATTAACTTTTGATATTCTGAGAGGGGTAGGATTCAACAAGGGCAAGTGTGGGACCTGGTTAATGAAGGCGTGGGCCAGATCAAAGTGGCAGGGTGATGTGAAACAGAATCTCAAGTGAGGAGATCAGAAATCACAAGAGGGCTTTTTAGCCCACTGCCCGCATAATTTCAACCTAACCTATCAGTGACACGCTCTTCATTCTCCCGGCCCCAGAAAGGCCAATAAGAAAACCCAGATATTTTATTTCACCTATTAGGTGTTCAAAAATTCATAGTTAAAAGAATGGAGAGGTTCACCAATCAGCAGCTAATGTACCTTTAAGGGCTGAGGTGAGCCGGTCTCCTAGCAACAGCCAGGTTTGCAGCAATTGGACAATTAGGTTTTAGTATCACATTAGTTAAAAGAGGCCCTGCGGGGGGAAGAAGGTGAGGGACGTTTTAACTGGATAGCAGTACTGTCTGGGTTTAGAGACTCCACGGAAGACCCGAGTGACGGACGAGAGTCGAGTTGGACCTTCCGGTCGGGAATCACGCTTTTTTGAAGGCAATTGGTTGGAGTCGAAATCGCAGACGCAAGATAAGCAGTAGGAACATTATTCTTTTATTTATTGTCTTACTTACATTATTGTCTTAATGATGTGGAAAGGCAAAGATAGGAGAGGTTGTGTGGATCGATACCTGCCACGTGGGCGAGTGGGTAACTCTGGTTAGTGTCCCTGGGGATTCCTTCTTAACCACGGTCAGGTTAAAAATAGTCCAGAACTTTCATTATGTGAAAATTCTGGAAAAATAGTCCCAACTACTAAAGGGAATTAAGAAGTAGGCCTACAGATTCTCCGCATGGCCTGAGTGAGGCCCAAGGAGCTAGGCCGCCCTGGAATTAAACCCTTAGAAGTAGTATGACCTGTACAATTTTGTGCCTTTCGTTGTCTGGTCTAGGGGGTAGTACATACGCCAAGCGTGATTGGCTTGGTTTAAGCCATTTCAGGGGAGGTGTCGCCTTTCATTGTCTGGTCCAGGGGTAATACACACGGCAAGCTTGATCAACTTGACGGAGCCGGCTCGAGGAGGGTGTCTAATGTAAAGGCTCGAAACACCCGATGATCCGAGAGTGCATTACTGATGATGTGTCCTGGCACATGATAATGAGAGGTTTCGATTTTCCTATACAAGCAGCTGGCTCAGGAGCTCAGACTTTAAATTCTGCAGACTAACCTTTGCCAGCTAAACATATAGATCCACCAGCCCTACACTTAAACCTAATCCTAAAGTCCAAAAGGGGCATACACCCCCATAAATAGGCAAATTCCAAGAGGGGTAGTCACCCCCATAAACCCTAGGCAACTTCCAAGGGGGGCATACACCCCCACAAACCCTAGGCATTCCCCGATTAACTTTTGATATTCTGAGAGGGGTAGGATTCAACAAGGGCAAGTGTGGGACCTGGTTAATGAAGGCGTGGGCCAGATCAAAGTGGCAGGGTGATGTGAAACAGAATCTCAAGTGAGGAGATCAGAAATCACAAGAGGGCTTTTTAGCCCACTGCCCGCATAATTTCAACCTAACCTATCAGTGACACGCTCTTCATTCTCCCGGCCCCAGAAAGGCCAATAAGAAAACCCAGATATTTTATTTCACCTATTAGGTGTTCAAAAATTCATAGTTAAAAGAATGGAGAGGTTCACCAATCAGCAGCTAATGTACCTTTAAGGGCTGAGGTGAGCCGGTCTCCTAGCAACAGCCAGGTTTGCAGCAATTGGACAATTAGGTTTTAGTATCACATTAGTTAAAAGAGGCCCTGCGGGGGGAAGAAGGTGAGGGACGTTTTAACTGGATAGCAGTACTGTCTGGGTTTAGAGACTCCACAGAAGACCCGAGTGACGGACGAGAGTCGAGTTGGACCTTCCGGTCGGGAATCACGCTTTTTTGAAGGCAATTGGTTGGAGTCGAAATCGCAGACGCAAGATAAGCAGTAGGAACATTATTCTTTTATTTATTGTCTTACTTACATTATTGTCTTAATGATGTGGAAAGGCAAAGATAGGAGAGGTTGTGTGGATCGATACCTGCCACGTGGGCGAGTGGGTAACTCTGGTTAGTGTCCCTGGGGATTCCTTCTTAACCACGGTCAGGTTAAAAATAGTCCAGAACTTTCATTATGTGAAAATTCTGGAAAAATAGTCCCAACTACTAAAGGGAATTAAGAAGTAGGCCTACAGATTCTCCGCATGGCCTGAGTGAGGCCCAAGGAGCTAGGCCGCCCTGGAATTAAACCCTTAGAAGTAGTATGACCTGTACAATTTTGTGCCTTTCGTTGTCTGGTCTAGGGGGTAGTACATACGCCAAGCGTGATTGGCTTGGTTTAAGCCATTTCAGGGGAGGTGTCGCCTTTCATTGTCTGGTCCAGGGGTAATACACACGGCAAGCTTGATCAACTTGACGGAGCCGGCTCGAGGAGGGTGTCTAATGTAAAGGCTCGAAACACCCGATGATCCGAGAGTGCATTACTGATGATGTGTCCTGGCACATGATAATGAGAGGTTTCGATTTTCCTATACAAGCAGCTGGCTCAGGAGCTCAGACTTTAAATTCTGCAGACTAACCTTTGCCAGCTAAACATATAGATCCACCAGCCCTACACTTAAACCTAATCCTAAAGTCCAAAAGGGGCATACACCCCCATAAATAGGCAAATTCCAAGAGGGGTAGTCACCCCCATAAACCCTAGGCAACTTCCAAGGGGGGCATACACCCCCACAAACCCTAGGCATTCCCCGATTAACTTTTGATATTCTGAGAGGGGTAGGATTCAACAAGGGCAAGTGTGGGACCTGGTTAATGAAGGCGTGGGCCAGATCAAAGTGGCAGGGTGATGTGAAACAGAATCTCAAGTGAGGAGATCAGAAATCACAAGAGGGCTTTTTAGCCCACTGCCCGCATAATTTCAACCTAACCTATCAGTGACACGCTCTTCATTCTCCCGGCCCCAGAAAGGCCAATAAGAAAACCCAGATATTTTATTTCACCTATTAGGTGTTCAAAAATTCATAGTTAAAAGAATGGAGAGGTTCACCAATCAGCAGCTAATGTACCTTTAAGGGCTGAGGTGAGCCGGTCTCCTAGCAACAGCCAGGTTTGCAGCAATTGGACAATTAGGTTTTAGTATCACATTAGTTAAAAGAGGCCCTGCGGGGGGAAGAAGGTGAGGGACGTTTTAACTGGATAGCAGTACTGTCTGGGTTTAGAGACTCCACAGAAGACCCGAGTGACGGACGAGAGTCGAGTTGGACCTTCCGGTCGGGAATCACGCTTTTTTGAAGGCAATTGGTTGGAGTCGAAATCGCAGACGCAAGATAAGCAGTAGGAACATTATTCTTTTATTTATTGTCTTACTTACATTATTGTCTTAATGATGTGGAAAGGCAAAGATAGGAGAGGTTGTGTGGATCGATACCTGCCACGTGGGCGAGTGGGTAACTCTGGTTAGTGTCCCTGGGGATTCCTTCTTAACCACGGTCAGGTTAAAAATAGTCCAGAACTTTCATTATGTGAAAATTCTGGAAAAATAGTCCCAACTACTAAAGGGAATTAAGAAGTAGGCCTACAGATTCTCCGCATGGCCTGAGTGAGGCCCAAGGAGCTAGGCCGCCCTGGAATTAAACCCTTAGAAGTAGTATGACCTGTACAATTTTGTGCCTTTCGTTGTCTGGTCTAGGGGGTAGTACATACGCCAAGCGTGATTGGCTTGGTTTAAGCCATTTCAGGGGAGGTGTCGCCTTTCATTGTCTGGTCCAGGGGTAATACACACGGCAAGCTTGATCAACTTGACGGAGCCGGCTCGAGGAGGGTGTCTAATGTAAAGGCTCGAAACACCCGATGATCCGAGAGTGCATTACTGATGATGTGTCCTGGCACATGATAATGAGAGGTTTCGATTTTCCTATACAAGCAGCTGGCTCAGGAGCTCAGACTTTAAATTCTGCAGACTAACCTTTGCCAGCTAAACATATAGATCCACCAGCCCTACACTTAAACCTAATCCTAAAGTCCAAAAGGGGCATACACCCCCATAAATAGGCAAATTCCAAGAGGGGTAGTCACCCCCATAAACCCTAGGCAACTTCCAAGGGGGGCATACACCCCCACAAACCCTAGGCATTCCCCGATTAACTTTTGATATTCTGAGAGGGGTAGGATTCAACAAGGGCAAGTGTGGGACCTGGTTAATGAAGGCGTGGGCCAGATCAAAGTGGCAGGGTGATGTGAAACAGAATCTCAAGTGAGGAGATCAGAAATCACAAGAGGGCTTTTTAGCCCACTGCCCGCATAATTTCAACCTAACCTATCAGTGACACGCTCTTCATTCTCCCGGCCCCAGAAAGGCCAATAAGAAAACCCAGATATTTTATTTCACCTATTAGGTGTTCAAAATTTCATAGTTAAAAGAATGGAGAGGTTCACCAATCAGCAGCTAATGTACCTTTAAGGGCTGAGGTGAGCCGGTCTCCTAGCAACAGCCAGGTTTGCAGCAATTGGACAATTAGGTTTTAGTATCACATTAGTTAAAAGAGGCCCTGCGGGGGGAAGAAGGTGAGGGACGTTTTAACTGGATAGCAGTACTGTCTGGGTTTAGAGACTCCACGGAAGACCCGAGTGACGGACGAGAGTCGAGTTGGACCTTCCGGTCGGGAATCACGCTTTTTTGAAGGCAATTGGTTGGAGTCGAAATCGCAGACGCAAGATAAGCAGTAGGAACATTATTCTTTTATTTATTGTCTTACTTACATTATTGTCTTAATGATGTGGAAAGGCAAAGATAGGAGAGGTTGTGTGGATCGATACCTGCCACGTGGGCGAGTGGGTAACTCTGGTTAGTGTCCCTGGGGATTCCTTCTTAACCACGGTCAGGTTAAAAATAGTCCAGAACTTTCATTATGTGAAAATTCTGGAAAAATAGTCCCAACTACTAAAGGGAATTAAGAAGTAGGCCTACAGATTCTCCGCATGGCCTGAGTGAGGCCCAAGGAGCTAGGCCGCCCTGGAATTAAACCCTTAGAAGTAGTATGACCTGTACAATTTTGTGCCTTTCGTTGTCTGGTCTAGGGGGTAGTACATACGCCAAGCGTGATTGGCTTGGTTTAAGCCATTTCAGGGGAGGTGTCGCCTTTCATTGTCTGGTCCAGGGGTAATACACACGGCAAGCTTGATCAACTTGACGGAGCCGGCTCGAGGAGGGTGTCTAATGTAAAGGCTCGAAACACCCGATGATCCGAGAGTGCATTACTGATGATGTGTCCTGGCACATGATAATGAGAGGTTTCGATTTTCCTATACAAGCAGCTGGCTCAGGAGCTCAGACTTTAAATTCTGCAGACTAACCTTTGCCAGCTAAACATATAGATCCACCAGCCCTACACTTAAACCTAATCCTAAAGTCCAAAAGGGGCATACACCCCCATAAATAGGCAAATTCCAAGAGGGGTAGTCACCCCCATAAACCCTAGGCAACTTCCAAGGGGGGCATACACCCCCACAAACCCTAGGCATTCCCCGATTAACTTTTGATATTCTGAGAGGGGTAGGATTCAACAAGGGCAAGTGTGGGACCTGGTTAATGAAGGCGTGGGCCAGATCAAAGTGGCAGGGTGATGTGAAACAGAATCTCAAGTGAGGAGATCAGAAATCACAAGAGGGCTTTTTAGCCCACTGCCCGCATAATTTCAACCTAACCTATCAGTGACACGCTCTTCATTCTCCCGGCCCCAGAAAGGCCAATAAGAAAACCCAGATATTTTATTTCACCTATTAGGTGTTCAAAAATTCATAGTTAAAAGAATGGAGAGGTTCACCAATCAGCAGCTAATGTACCTTTAAGGGCTGAGGTGAGCCGGTCTCCTAGCAACAGCCAGGTTTGCAGCAATTGGACAATTAGGTTTTAGTATCACATTAGTTAAAAGAGGCCCTGCGGGGGGAAGAAGGTGAGGGACGTTTTAACTGGATAGCAGTACTGTCTGGGTTTAGAGACTCCACAGAAGACCCGAGTGACGGACGAGAGTCGAGTTGGACCTTCCGGTCGGGAATCACGCTTTTTTGAAGGCAATTGGTTGGAGTCGAAATCGCAGACGCAAGATAAGCAGTAGGAACATTATTCTTTTATTTATTGTCTTACTTACATTATTGTCTTAATGATGTGGAAAGGCAAAGATAGGAGAGGTTGTGTGGATCGATACCTGCCACGTGGGCGAGTGGGTAACTCTGGTTAGTGTCCCTGGGGATTCCTTCTTAACCACGGTCAGGTTAAAAATAGTCCAGAACTTTCATTATGTGAAAATTCTGGAAAAATAGTCCCAACTACTAAAGGGAATTAAGAAGTAGGCCTACAGATTCTCCGCATGGCCTGAGTGAGGCCCAAGGAGCTAGGCCGCCCTGGAATTAAACCCTTAGAAGTAGTATGACCTGTACAATTTTGTGCCTTTCGTTGTCTGGTCTAGGGGGTAGTACATACGCCAAGCGTGATTGGCTTGGTTTAAGCCATTTCAGGGGAGGTGTCGCCTTTCATTGTCTGGTCCAGGGGTAATACACACGGCAAGCTTGATCAACTTGACGGAGCCGGCTCGAGGAGGGTGTCTAATGTAAAGGCTCGAAACACCCGATGATCCGAGAGTGCATTACTGATGATGTGTCCTGGCACATGATAATGAGAGGTTTCGATTTTCCTATACAAGCAGCTGGCTCAGGAGCTCAGACTTTAAATTCTGCAGACTAACCTTTGCCAGCTAAACATATAGATCCACCAGCCCTACACTTAAACCTAATCCTAAAGTCCAAAAGGGGCATACACCCCCATAAATAGGCAAATTCCAAGAGGGGTAGTCACCCCCATAAACCCTAGGCAACTTCCAAGGGGGGCATACACCCCCACAAACCCTAGGCATTCCCCGATTAACTTTTGATATTCTGAGAGGGGTAGGATTCAACAAGGGCAAGTGTGGGACCTGGTTAATGAAGGCGTGGGCCAGATCAAAGTGGCAGGGTGATGTGAAACAGAATCTCAAGTGAGGAGATCAGAAATCACAAGAGGGCTTTTTAGCCCACTGCCCGCATAATTTCAACCTAACCTATCAGTGACACGCTCTTCATTCTCCCGGCCCCAGAAAGGCCAATAAGAAAACCCAGATATTTTATTTCACCTATTAGGTGTTCAAAAATTCATAGTTAAAAGAATGGAGAGGTTCACCAATCAGCAGCTAATGTACCTTTAAGGGCTGAGGTGAGCCGGTCTCCTAGCAACAGCCAGGTTTGCAGCAATTGGACAATTAGGTTTTAGTATCACATTAGTTAAAAGAGGCCCTGCGGGGGGAAGAAGGTGAGGGACGTTTTAACTGGATAGCAGTACTGTCTTGGTTTAGAGACTCCACAGAAGACCCGAGTGACGGACGAGAGTCGAGTTGGACCTTCCGGTCGGGAATCACGCTTTTTTGAAGGCAATTGGTTGGAGTCGAAATCGCAGACGCAAGATAAGCAGTAGGAACATTATTCTTTTATTTATTGTCTTACTTACATTATTGTCTTAATGATGTGGAAAGGCAAAGATAGGAGAGGTTGTGTGGATCGATACCTGCCACGTGGGCGAGTGGGTAACTCTGGTTAGTGTCCCTGGGGATTCCTTCTTAACCACGGTCAGGTTAAAAATAGTCCAGAACTTTCATTATGTGAAAATTCTGGAAAAATAGTCCCAACTACTAAAGGGAATTAAGAAGTAGGCCTACAGATTCTCCGCATGGCCTGAGTGAGGCCCAAGGAGCTAGGCCGCCCTGGAATTAAACCCTTAGAAGTAGTATGACCTGTACAATTTTGTGCCTTTCGTTGTCTGGTCTAGGGGGTAGTACATACGCCAAGCGTGATTGGCTTGGTTTAAGCCATTTCAGGGGAGGTGTCGCCTTTCATTGTCTGGTCCAGGGGTAATACACACGGCAAGCTTGATCAACTTGACGGAGCCGGCTCGAGGAGGGTGTCTAATGTAAAGGCTCGAAACACCCGATGATCCGAGAGTGCATTACTGATGATGTGTCCTGGCACATGATAATGAGAGGTTTCGATTTTCCTATACAAGCAGCTGGCTCAGGAGCTCAGACTTTAAATTCTGCAGACTAACCTTTGCCAGCTAAACATAGATCCACCAGCCCTACACTTAAACCTAATCCTAAAGTCCAAAAGGGGCATACACCCCCATAAATAGGCAAATTCCAAGAGGGGTAGTCACCCCCATAAACCCTAGGCAACTTCCAAGGGGGGCATACACCCCCACAAACCCTAGGCATTCCCCGATTAACTTTTGATATTCTGAGAGGGGTAGGATTCAACAAGGGCAAGTGTGGGACCTGGTTAATGAAGGCGTGGGCCAGATCAAAGTGGCAGGGTGATGTGAAACAGAATCTCAAGTGAGGAGATCAGAAATCACAAGAGGGCTTTTTAGCCCACTGCCCGCATAATTTCAACCTAACCTATCAGTGACACGCTCTTCATTCTCCCGGCCCCAGAAAGGCCAATAAGAAAACCCAGATATTTTATTTCACCTATTAGGTGTTCAAAAATTCATAGTTAAAAGAATGGAGAGGTTCACCAATCAGCAGCTAATGTACCTTTAAGGGCTGAGGTGAGCCGGTCTCCTAGCAACAGCCAGGTTTGCAGCAATTGGACAATTAGGTTTTAGTATCACATTAGTTAAAAGAGGCCCTGCGGGGGGAAGAAGGTGAGGGACGTTTTAACTGGATAGCAGTACTGTCTGGGTTTAGAGACTCCACAGAAGACCCGAGTGACGGACGAGAGTCGAGTTGGACCTTCCGGTCGGGAATCACGCTTTTTTGAAGGCAATTGGTTGGAGTCGAAATCGCAGACGCAAGATAAGCAGTAGGAACATTATTCTTTTATTTATTGTCTTACTTACATTATTGTCTTAATGATGTGGAAAGGCAAAGATAGGAGAGGTTGTGTGGATCGATACCTGCCACGTGGGCGAGTGGGTAACTCTGGTTAGTGTCCCTGGGGATTCCTTCTTAACCACGGTCAGGTTAAAAATAGTCCAGAACTTTCATTATGTGAAAATTCTGGAAAAATAGTCCCAACTACTAAAGGGAATTAAGAAGTAGGCCTACAGATTCTCCGCATGGCCTGAGTGAGGCCCAAGGAGCTAGGCCGCCCTGGAATTAAACCCTTAGAAGTAGTATGACCTGTACAATTTTGTGCCTTTCGTTGTCTGGTCTAGGGGGTAGTACATACGCCAAGCGTGATTGGCTTGGTTTAAGCCATTTCAGGGGAGGTGTCGCCTTTCATTGTCTGGTCCAGGGGTAATACACACGGCAAGCTTGATCAACTTGACGGAGCCGGCTCGAGGAGGGTGTCTAATGTAAAGGCTCGAAACACCCGATGATCCGAGAGTGCATTACTGATGATGTGTCCTGGCACATGATAATGAGAGGTTTCGATTTTCCTATACAAGCAGCTGGCTCAGGAGCTCAGACTTTAAATTCTGCAGACTAACCTTTGCCAGCTAAACATATAGATCCACCAGCCCTACACTTAAACCTAATCCTAAAGTCCAAAAGGGGCATACACCCCCATAAATAGGCAAATTCCAAGAGGGGTAGTCACCCCCATAAACCCTAGGCAACTTCCAAGGGGGGCATACACCCCCACAAACCCTAGGCATTCCCCGATTAACTTTTGATATTCTGAGAGGGGTAGGATTCAACAAGGGCAAGTGTGGGACCTGGTTAATGAAGGCGTGGGCCAGATCAAAGTGGCAGGGTGATGTGAAACAGAATCTCAAGTGAGGAGATCAGAAATCACAAGAGGGCTTTTTAGCCCACTGCCCGCATAATTTCAACCTAACCCTAACCCTAACGCGGACCCTAACCCTAACCCTAACGCGGACCCTAACCCTAACCCTAACGCGGACCCTAACCCTAACCCTAACGCGGACCCTAACCCTAACCCTAACGCGGACCCTAACCCTAACCCTAACGCGGACCCTAACCCTAACCCTAACGCGGACCCTAACCCTAACCCTAACGCGGACCCTAACCCTAACCCTAACGCGGACCCTAACCCTAACCCTAACGCGGACCCTAACCCTAACCCTAACGCGGACCCTAACCCTAACCCTAACGCGGACCCTAACCCTAACCCTAACCCTAACCCTAATTGAATCTCAAGTGAGGAGATCAAAAATCACAAGAGGGCTTTTTAGCCCACTGCCCGCATAATTTCAACCTAACCCTAACCCACCCCCACAAACCCTAGGCAACTTTCAAAAGGGGCACACACCCCCACAAACCCTAGGCACTCCCCGATTAACCCTTGCTAAACCCCCACAAACCGGATATCCAATGTCGAGAGGGGCAAGATTCAACAAGGGCAAGTGTGGGACCTGGTTAATGAAGGCGTGGGCCAGATCAAAGTGGCAGGGTGATGTGAAACGGAATCTCAAGTGAGGAGATCAAAAATCACAAGAGGGCTTTTTAGCCCACTGCCCGCATAATCTCAACCTAACCTATCAGTGACACGCTCTTCATTCTCCCGGCCCACGAAAGGCCAATAAGAAAGCCCAGGTACACACAAGGCAAGAGAGAACCAGTAAATTTAACCCCTGATGGGGACGACAGACAGGTCAGTGCTAAACTCAGGTACAGCTCTGCTGAATGCCCAGTAAACACTCTCAATTTAACCCATGCAATCCCAGGCATACAAGTGCCAGGAAATGATATTTAAAAATATCATTACCCTTAGAATTACATGCCTCTCAATATTGGTCCCTGGGAAAAATACAGGCAGTGTTTGAGTCAGACACTGTTGGGCCGCTTCTGTAGGCTGTCTAGTGATTAAAGGCCCGAAACAGCCGAGGATCGGAATGTTCACTACTGACGATGTGCCCCAGTGCACACCCGGTTTGCAAGTGGTGTCGGACTACGATATTGAAAGGCATGGCCCAGATTAACCTGACTTCCCTGTACAAGCCTAGCCAGCATAGAAGTTCAGTCTTCAAACTCTGCAGACTAACCTCTGCCAGCCAAACATGTAGATCCACCAGCCCTACACTCAAACCTAATCCTAAAGTCCAAAAGGGGCACACACCCCCACAAACCCTAGGCAAATTCCAAAAGGGGCACACACACCCACAAACCCTAGGCATTCCCCGATCTCATACTTCAAATTCTGCATGCTAACCTCTGCCAGCCAAACATGTAGATCCACCAGCCCTACACTCAAACCTAATCCTAAAGTCCAAAAGGGGCACACACCCCCACAAACCCTAGGCAAATTCCAAAAGGGGCACACACCCCCACAAACCCTAGGCATTCCCCGATCTCATACTTCAAATTCTGCAGGCTAACCTCCGCCAGCCAAACATATACATCCACCAGCCATACACTCAAACCTAATCCTAAAGTCCAAAAGGGGCACACACCCCCACAAACCCTAGGCAAATTCCAAAAGGGGCAGACAGCCCCACAAACCCTAGGCAACTTTCAAAAGGGGCACACACCCCCACAAACCCTAGGCACTCCCCGATTAACCCTTGCTAAACTCCCACAAACCGGATATCCCATGTCGAGAGGGGCAAGATTCAACAAGGGCAAGTGTGGGACCTGGTTAATGAAGGCGTGGGCCAGATCAAAGTGGCAGGGTGATGTGAAACGGAATCTCAAGTGAGGGGATCAAAAATCACAAGAGGGCTTTTTAGCCCACTGCCCGCATAATCTCAACCTAACCCTAATGCTGCCCGCATAATTTCAACCTAACCTATCAGTGACACGCTCTTCATTCTCCCAGCCAATGAAAGGCCAATAAGAAAGCCCAGATACACAGAAGGTGAGAGAGAACCATTAAATTAAACCCCGGATAGGGACGACAGACATGTCAGTGCTGAGCTCGGGTACAGCTCAGCTGAATACCAAGTGGAAACTCTCAATTTGACCGATGCAATTCCAGGCATACAGGTGCCAGGTAATAATATTCAAAAAAACAATTACCCTCAGAATTACATGCCTCTCATTATTGTTCCCTGGGAAAAACACAAGCAGTGTCTGAGTGTCACTGTTGGGCCGCTTCTGTAGGCTGTCTAGTGATTAATGGCCCGAAACAGCCGACGCTCCAAATGTTCACTACTGACGATGTGCCCCAGTGCACACCCGGTTCGCTGAACCAAGTAGTGTCGGACCACAATAATGAAAGGCATGGACCAGATTAACCTGACTTCCCAGTACAAGCCTAGCCAGCAAAGTACCTCATACTTAAAATTCTGCAGCCTAACCTCTGCCAGCCAAACTTATACATCCACCAGCCCTACACTCATACCTAATCCTAAAGTCCAAAAGGGACAGACACCCCCACAAACCCTAGGCAAATTCCAAATGGGGCACACAACCCCACAAACCCTAGGCAACTTCCAAAAGGGGCACAAACCCCCACAAACCCTAGGCACTTCCCGACTAGCCCTGGCTTCGGCCCCAGAAAGCCTAAGCACACCCCGATTAACCCTTGCTAAACCCCCATAAACCGGATATCCTATGTCGAGAGGGGCAAGATTCAACAAAGGCAAGTGTTGGACCTGGTTAATGAAGGTGTGGGCCTGATCAAAGTGGCACAGTCGCGTGAAACTGAATCTCAAGTGACGAGATCAAAAAGCACAAGAGGTCTGATTCGCCCACTGCCCACATACGCTCAACCTAATGTTTTGTGGAGAACACTCCCAGCTGGTGGTGTACTGTCGCAAAGACAGTTGTGCTGTTGATAATAGTCCCACCTGGTGATGTCCTCCCAGAATGGCAGGTCCTCTGTGGATAACAGTACCTACTGGTGGTGTTCTGCCGCAAAGATAGATCAGATGTGGACAATACTCTCACCTGGTGGTGTCCTGCCATAACAACACGTTAGTTGTGGGACAAGACTGCCACCTGGTGGTGT
Source organism: Hypanus sabinus (assembly GCF_030144855.1). Taxonomy (NCBI): domain Eukaryota; kingdom Metazoa; phylum Chordata; class Chondrichthyes; order Myliobatiformes; family Dasyatidae; genus Hypanus; species Hypanus sabinus. The sequence goes on from NC_082729.1 coordinate 84,898, forward strand.
CCTGCCACAATGACATGTTCGCTGTGTATAACATTCCCACCTGGTAGTGTCCTGCAGTGATGTGTGTTTTGGTGTGGACAACACTCCCACCTGGTGGTGTCCTGTCATAAGGACAGATCAGATGTGTACAACACTCCCACCTGCTGGTGTCCTGCCACCATGACAGATCAGATGTGGACAGTACTCCCACCTGGTGGTGTCCTGTCATAAGGACAGATCAGATGTGTACAACACTCCCACTTGCTGGTGTCCTGCCACCATGACAGATCAGATGTGGACAATACTCCCACCTGGTGGTGTCCTGTCATAACGACAGATCAGATGTGTACAATACTCCCACCTGGTGGTGTCCTGCCACCATGACAGATCAGATGTGGACAATACTCCCACCTGGTGGTGTCCTGTCATAACGACAGATCAGATGTGTACAATACTCCCACCTGGTGGTGTCCTGTCATAAGGACAGATCAGATGTGTACAACACTCCCACCTGCTGGTGTCCTGCCACCATGACAGATCAGATGTGGACAGTACTCCCACCTGGTGGTGTCCTGTCATAAGGACAGATCAGATGTGTACAACACTCCCACTTGCTGGTGTCCTGCCACCATGACAGATCAGATGTGGACAATACTCCCACCTGGTGGTGTCCTGTCATAACGACAGATCAGATGTGTACAATACTCCCACCTGGAGGTGTCCTGCCACCATGACAGATCAGATGTGGACAATACTCCCACCTGGTGGTGTCCTGCCATAACGACAGATCAGATGTGTTCAACACTCCCACCTGCTGGTGTCCTGCCACCATGACAGATCAGATGTGGACAATACTCCCACCTGGTGGTGTCTTGCAGCAATGACAGTTCGTCCGTAGACAACACTCCCACCTGGTGGTGTCCTGTCATAAGGACAGATCAGATGTGTACAACACTCCCACCTGGTGGTGTCCTGTCATAAGGACAGATCAGATGTGTACAACACTCCCACTTGCTGGTGTCCTGCCACCATGACAGATCAGATGTGGACAATACTCCCACCTGGTGGTGTCCTTTCATAACGACAGATCAGATGTGTACAATACTCCCACCTGGAGGTGTCCTGCCACCATGACAGATCAGATGTGGACAATACTCCCACCTGGTGGTGTCCTGTGATAACGACAGATCAGATGTGTACAATACTCCCACCTGGTGGTGTCCTGTCATAAGGACAGATCAGATGTGTACAACACTCCCACCTGCTGGTGTCCTGCCACCATGACAGATCACATGTGGACAATACTCCCACCTGGTGGTGTCCTGCCATAACGACAGATCAGATGTGTTCAACACTCCCACCTGCTGGTGTCCTGCCACCATGACAGATCAGATGTGGACAATACTCCCACCTGGTGGTGTCTTGCAGCAATGACAGTTCGTCCGTAGACAATACTCCCACCTGGTGGTGTCCTGTCATAAGGACAGATCAGATGTGTACAACACTCCCACCTGGTGGTGTCCTGTGATAATGACAGATCAGATGAGTACAACACTCCCACCTGCTGGTGTCCTGCCACCATGACAGATCAGATGTGGACAATACTCCCACCTGGTGGTGTCTTGCAGCAATGACAGTTCGTCCGTAGACAATACTCCCACCTGGTGGTGTCCTGTCATAAGGACACATCAGATGTGTACAACACTCCCACCTGCTGGTGTCCTGTCATAATGACAGATCAGATGTGGACAATACTCCCACCTGGTGGTGTCCTGTCACAATGAAGGATTAGGTGAAGACAGAAATCCCACCTGGTGGTGACCTGTCGGTACGACAGTTTCGCAACAAAATCCTAACCCTTACCCTCATGTGACCCTACCCGCCATAGCAGTTCATACATCACCGCTCAAAACTCGACAGCATTACCTGTGACTGCCACACATATACATCCACCAGACCAACACTCAAACCAAATCCGAAAGTGCAAAAGGGGCACACACCCCAACAAACACTAGGCACTCCCCGATTAACCCTTGCTAAAACCCCATAAACCGGATATCCTATGTCGAGAGGGGTAGGATTCAACAAGGGCAAGTGTGGGACCTGGTTAATGAAGGCGTGGGCCAGATCAAAGTGGCAGGGTGATGTGAAACGGAATCTCAAGTGAGGAGATCAAAAATCACAAGAGGGCTTTTTAGCCCACTGCCCGCATAATCTCAACCTAACCTATCAGTGACACGCTCTTCATTCTCCCGGCCCAAAGAAAGGCCAATAAGAAAACCCAGATATTTTAACCCAAAAATTGACATAGAAGTTGGAGATTAAGACCAACCCCTGATATAATTAATTAAGTAATTGATAAATCACCAGCAGAAGTGACGAATTTACCTAGGTTATATAACCCCATCATGCCCATAGAACAATGAAGTAATGGGTTGAACCCTACAGTCATAATAAACTAATATAATTTAAAAAGAGGAATAATTTGAGATCTCACCTATTAGGGGTTGTGCTGTCTTTACGACAGTTATTTAGTTTATAATATTTTCGCTTAGTAATTCATTCAATAGTATTTTCTAGTTAGAATTAGAAGTGTTTAAAGTATATTCATTGCATGTAAAATATATCGGCATGCGATGACGTCACATCCGGTTTCGCCGCGTCTTGTGGGAAAATACCGGTTTGAAATTAGCGCGAGGGTGGGGGCTTTCCACGAGGCTCACCTGAGCAGAAGTAGTTTTGCAGGCATGAGAAATCACAGTGAGAGCAACGCTGTAAGTTAATAGATAATCGATATATTGAACTAAGATGTTAATGCCGATCCTGTTAGAAGTAACGACGGTAGATAATGTTTATGCTTTCGTTAATTAAAGAGTCGCGGATAGTTTGCATGGAAGTGTATTTAAAGTAGTCAATGGAGCAGGTAAACTCTCCCTGTATACTGCACCTTAGTGTAATGTAGTTATAGTCACCTTTGCAAGTATTTACACTTGAAATGTGATATTAAGGAAGGAACAAATACTGTATCAATCTTGTATTGTTTTATCAACAGTTTTCACCATATGTTAATGTGAAGAGTGAACAGTAAATGGTTAATCTTACTGCGATCTGGTTTCATTGACTGTGGTTTATCTCGACGTTGAATTCGGTGTTATTAGTACACCCGAAGGAGAACGTTACAGGGGTTATGAAATTAGAAATGAAAAATTTAGAGTTAAAAGAATGGAGGGGTCCACCAACCCTGAGGGACAATTAGCAGATAATGTACCTTTAAGAGTTGAGCAAATAAGGTGGGCCGGTTTCCTAGCAACAGCCAGGTTTGCAGCAGGTGGACAATTAGGTTTTAGAATAACAATAGTTAAAAGAGGCCCTGCGGGGGGAGGAAGGTGAGGGACGTTTTAACTGGACAGCAGTACTGTCTGGGTTTAGAGACTCCACAGGAGACCCGAGTGACGGACGAGAGTCGAGTTGGACCTCCCGGTCGGGAATCACGCTTTTTTGAAGGCAATCCGCTGGAGTCGAAATCGCAGACGCAAGACAAGCAGTAGGAACATTATTCTTTTATTTATTGTCTTACTTACATTATTGTCTTAATGATGTGGAAAGGCAAAGATAGGAGAGGTTGTGTGGATCGATACCTGCCAGGTAGGCGAGTGGATAACTCCGGTTACTACTGGGACCCCGGTGCCCCTGGGGATTCCTTCTCAACCACGGTCAGGTTAATTTATAAAATAGTCCAGAACCTTCATCATATGAAAATTCTGGAAAAACAGTCCCAACCACCAAAGGGAATCATGAAGTAGGCCCACAGATTCTCCGTATGGCCTGAACGAGGCCTAAGGAGCTTGGCCGCCCTGGGATTAAACCCTTAGAAGTAGCATGACCCGCACAATTCCATGCCTTTCATTGTCTGGTCCAGGGGTAATACACACGCCAAGCTTGATCGCCTTGGCGGAGCCGTCTCGGGGAGGGTGTCTAATGTAAAGGCTCGAAACACCTGACGATCCGAGAGTGCATTACTGACGATGTGTCCTGGGACATGATAATGAGAGGCTTCGACCAGATTAACCTGATTTCCCCATACAAGCCTAGCTGGCTTAGTAGCTCAGATTTTAAACTCTGCAGACTAACTTCTGCCAGCCAAGCATATAGATCCACCAGCCCTACACTCAAACCTAATCCTAAAGTCCAAAAGGGGCACACACCCCCACAAACCTTAGGCAAATTCCAAGAGGGGCAGACACCCCCACAAGCCCTAGGTAACTTCCAAGGGGGGCACACACCCCCACAAACCCTAGGCACTCCCCGATTAACCCTTGTTAAATCCCCATAAACCGGATATCCTATGTCGAGAGAGGTAGGGTTCAATAAGGGCAAGTGTGGGACCTGGTTAATGAAGGCGTGGGCCAGATCAAAATGGCAGGGTAATGTGAAATTGAATCTCAAGTGAGGAGATCAAAAATCACAAGAGGGCTTTTTAGCCCACTGCCCGCATAATTTCAACCTAACCCTAACCCACCCCCACAAACCCTAGGCAACTTTCAAAAGGGGCACACACCCCCACAAACCCTAGGCACTCCCCGATTAACCCTTGCTAAACTCCCACAAACCGGATATCCCATGTCGAGAGGGGCAAGATTCAACAAGGGCAAGTGTGGGACCTGGTTAATGAAGGCGTGGGCCAGATCAAAGTGGCAGGGTGATGTGAAACGGAATCTCAAGTGAGGAGATCAAAAATCACAAGAGGGCTTTTTAGCCCACTGCCCGCATAATCTCAACCTAACCTATCAGTGACACGCTCTTCATTCTCCCGGCCCACGAAAGGCCAATAAGAAAGCCCAGGTACACACAAGGCAAGAGAGAACCAGTAAATTTAACCCCTGATGGGGACGACAGACAGGTCAGTGCTAAACTCAGGTACAGCTCTGCTGAATGCCCAGTAAACACTCTCAATTTAACCCATGCAATCCCAGGCATACAAGTGCCAGGAAATGATATTTAAAAATATCATTACCCTTAGAATTACATGCCTCTCAATATTGGTCCCTGGGAAAAATACAGGCAGTGTTTGAGTCAGACACTGTTGGGCCGCTTCTGTAGGCTGTCTAGTGATTAAAGGCCCGAAACAGCCGAGGATCGGAATGTTCACTACTGACGATGTGCCCCAGTGCACACCCGGTTTGCAAGTGGTGTCGGACTACGATATTGAAAGGCATGGCCCAGATTAACCTGACTTCCCTGTACAAGCCTAGCCAGCATAGAAGCTCAGTCTTCAAACTCTGCAGACTAACCTCTGCCAGCCAAACATGTAGATCCACCAGCCCTACACTCAAACCTAATCCTAAAGTCCAAAAGGGGCACACACCCCCACAAACCCTAGGCAAAATCCAAAAGGGGCACACACCCCCACAAACCCTAGGCAACTTCCAAAAGCGGCACACACCCCCACAAACACTAGGCACTCACCGACTAGCCCTGGCTTCGGCCCCACAAACCCTAAGCACACCCCAATTAACCCTTGCTAAACCCTCACAAACCGGATATCCTATGTCGAGAGGGGCAAGATATAACAAAGGCAAGTGTGGGACCTGGTTAATGAAGGCGTGGGCAAGATCAAAGTGGCAGGGTCACGTGAAACGGAATCTCAAGTGAGGAGATCAAAAATCACAAAAGGGCTTTTTAGCCCAATACCCGCATAATTTCAACCTAACCTGTCAGTGACATGCTCTTCATCATTCTCCCGGCCCATGAAGGGCCAATAAGAAAACCCAGATACACAGAAGGCGAGAGAGAATTAGTAAGTTAAACCCCGGATGGGGACGCAGACAGGTCAGTGCTGAGCTCGTGTACAGCTCTGCTGAATGCCCAGTAAACACACTCAATTTAACCCATGCAATCCCAGGCATACAGGTGCCAATTAATGATATTTAAAAATATCATTACCCTCAGAATTACATGCCTCTCATTATTGGTCCCAGGGAAGAATACAAGCAGTGTCTGAGTCGGACACTGTTGGGCCGCTACTGTAGACTTCTGTAGTCTAGTGATTAAAGGCCCGAAACAGCCGACGATCCGAATGTTCACTACTGACGATGTGCCCCAGTGCACACCTGGTTCGCGGAATCAAGTGGGGTCGGACCACGATACTGAAAGGCATGGGCCAGATTAACCTGACTTCCCTGTACAAACCTAGCCAGCACTGCAGCTCATACTTCAAACTCTGCAGCATAACCTCTGCCTGCCAAACATGTACATCCACCAGCCCTACACTCAAACCTAATCCAAAAGTCCAAAAGGGGCACACACCCCCACAAACCCTAGAAAAATTCCATAAGGGGCACACACCCCCACAAACCCTAGGCAACTTCCCGACTAGACCTGGCTTCGGCCCCAGAAACCCTAAGCACACCCCGTTTAACCCTTGCTAAACCCCCACAAACCGGATATCCTATGTCAAGAGGGGCAAGGTTCAACAAAGGCAAGTGTTGGACCTGGTTAATGAAGGTGTGGGCCAGTTCAAAGTGGCACAGTCACGTGAAACTGAATCTCAAGTGACGAGATCAAAAAGCACAAGAGGTCTGATTCGCCCACTGCCCACATACGCTCAACCTAATGTTTTGTGGAGAACACTCCCAGCTGGTGGTGTACTGTCGCAATGACAGTTATGCTGTTGATAATAGTCCCACCTGGTGATGTCCTCCCAGAATGGCAGGTCCTCTGTGGATAACAGTACCTCCTGGTGGTGTTCTGCCGCAAAGATAGATCAGATGTGGACAATACTCTCACCTGGTGGTGTCCTGCCATAACAACACGTTAGTTGTGGGACAAGACTGCCACCTGGTGGTGTCCTGCCACAATGACTTGTTCGCTGTGTATAACATTCCCACCTGGTAGTGTCCTGCTGTGATGTGTGTTTTGGTGTGGACAACTCTCCCACCTGCTGGTGTCATGCCGGAGGAACTGATCTTTTGCAGAAAACACTTTCACCTTGTGGTGCCTTCCGCAATGACAGTTTGGCTGTGTACAACATTTCCACCTGCAGATGTCCTGCGGCAAGGACTGATCCTTTGTTGACAAAACTCCCACCTTGTGGTGTCCTGCCGCAATGACAGTTCGTCCGTAGACAATACTCCCACCTGGTGGTGTCCTGTCATAACGACAGATTAGATGTGTACAACACTCCCACCTGCTGGTGTCCTGCCACCATGACAGATCAGATGTGGACAATACTCCCACCTGGTGGTGTCTTGCCGCAATGACAGTTCGTCCGTAGACAATACTCCTACCTGGTGGTGTCCTGTCATAACGACAGATCAGATGTGGACAATACTCCCACCTGGTGGTCTCCTGTCATAACGACAGATCAGATGTGCCCAACACTCCCACCTGCTGGTGTCGTGCCGCCATGACAGATCAGATGTGGACAATACTCCCAGCTGGTGGTGTCCTGTCACAATGAAGGATTAGGTGAAGACAGAAATCCCACCTGGTGGTGACCTGTCGGTATGACAGTTTCGCAACAAAATCCTAACCCTTACCCTCATGTGAGCTATCCGCCATAGCAGTTCATACATCACCACTCAAAACTCGACAGCCTTTCCTGTGACTGCCACATATATACATCCACCAGCTCAACACTCAAACCAAATCCTAAAGTGCAAAAGGGGCGCACACTCCCACAAAACCTTGGCACTTCCCGACTAACACTGGCTTCAGCCGCACAAACCCTAAGCACACCCCGATTAACCCTTGCTAAACCCCCGCAAACCGGATATCCTATGTTGAGAAGGGCAAGATTCAACAAAGGCAAGTGTGGGACCTGGTTAATGAAGGCGTGGACCAGATCAAAGTGGCAGGGTCACGTGAAATGGAATCTCAAGTGAGGAGCTCAAAAATAACAAGAGGTCTTTTTAGGTCACTGCCCGCATAATTTCAACCTAACCCTAACCCTAATGCAAAAGATGCATAGTATGTTCCCCTCCTCCCGAAGGTGCATTGGACGCCCAGACCATCCCCTTAGCAAACACCTGGTGGCTGTGTGGTGAGGAAGGGGGTCTGAGATCCACACTTCCCCTCAATTGGGCAGGTATGTGTACACGTGTTATGCTACTTCAAGAAGTTATAGTATCTCCTGAAGTACACTTCAACACTGATATCTCTGAACAGCAGAACAATAGACTTTCCTATTGCCGAAAAGGAGAAAATCTGAACCCGAATCGACGATTTGGATGGATAGTATAGGACAGCTGAGAGGTATACTTAACGAATTTAAGGCGAAGAATGAGATTGCTGCAGGCTTCGAAGTATTTCTACCCTTGATGGGAACGATTAAGAAAGTTGAATGGATAAATTATGTATATTACAATCAGCAAAGATTCATCAACTACACCGATGAAGCCTTGGGACAGCAGTTAGATGCAACTAGCAAAATGACGTGGCAGAATAGACAAGTGTTGGACTGGCTGTTGGCAGAAAAAGAGGAGTTTGTGTGATTTTATACCAAATAACACTAGTCCAAAAGGATCGTTTACTAAGGCAATGTATAAGCTGAAAAGTCTCAGAAAGGAAGTTAAACAGAATGCAGGGTTCGGACATCAGTTATTTGACTGGTTAGAAAGTAGACTCGGAGGATGGGGAGCATGGCTGACTAAGATGGCAATGGCTGTCGGCATTATATTGCTGAGCTGTGCGCTTATTCTGTGCTGTTTTCTTCCTTGTCTCAAGTCCCTTGTAGCGCGTGCTGCAACCAAACAATTTCCGATGCTCGTGGAGATTACTGAACCAAGCTTAGTGGAGAAAGAAGCACCGAAGAAGTATTGTTACAGCCTACAACACCTGCAGGATGAACAAGAGCAAAACAACAGTGTGGGAGTAGATTGTAAGGGCTACTGAGTTTTTTTTCCCTGTCTCAGGTATAAAGGGACAGGTTTTTGGCTCAGCGGCCTAGGGTAACAGGAAAAGAATACTTTGAGGTCTTGGAGCAGAAAATTATAGTTTAACCCGAGATTTAGGAATAAGTGCTGGACTTTATTGGGGCTTTTGTGCGCGGACTCCTAGTCTTCTTTCTCTGTGTGAGACCCTATGGGAGAATATATTGGAGAATAAAGTTGCATTGTTTGCTGTGTAACCAAAACTATGTAACCAGCCTTATATTTACTATGTATCCAACTTATTAGCCAAAATGAAATCTCTGAATTTTCTCTATACTATTGAACGCATCAGTGCTTTAAGAAAGTAGCTAACAGAGAAAAACCAGCCTGATATTTACTATGTATCCAAATTATTAGCCAAAATGAAATCTCTGTATTGTCCCTGTACTATTGAACACATCAGTGCTTTAAGAATGCAGCTAACAGTGGAAGTAAGCATGCAGAGATAACGGTGGTAGACGGGATTGTGGAGTGGTGTGATAGTATGGGGACCAGTCAAAGCCAGTAAGGGGACACGTGTTCCAGGGACTAGACTAAAACAAGTCTGGGCTACTGAGCAGAAATATTGGTGGCAAATCGAGAAGCTAATGAATTAAGCGTAGCAACTGGATATGGTATGCTAATGTAACTGAGATAGGAGACAGGGTATGCTAATACAACTAAGATAAGAAATTACTATAAAGAATACTGTGAACTAGGGCTCGGCAGACAATTAGTTACACGCTCATTAATTGTCTCAGCTTTTGTTTGCAAATAAAGGCTTAAACTTCTCGAACTTTCTGCGTTTCCTGGTTATTTCAAGAAACCACGACTTCTGCCATAGCACCTCATACATTACCACTTAAAACTCAGCAGCCTTTCCTCTCCCAGCCAAACATATATATCCACCAGCCCAACATCCAAACCTAATCCTGTCCAAAAAGGGCACACACTCCCAGAAACCCTTGGCACTTCCTGATTAACCGTGTTTTCAACCCCAATAATCCTAAACACACCCCGTAAACCCTTGCTGAACCCCCACAACCCCAATATCCTATGTCAGGAGGGACAAGATTCAACAAAGGCAAGTGCTGGACCTGGTTAATGAAGGCGTGGGCCAGATCAAAGTGACAGGGTCATGTGAAACGGAATCTCAAATGATGAGATCAAAAAGCACAAGCGGACTGATTCGCGCACTGCACACATACTCTCAACCTAACCCTAACCCTAATGTGATATGTTGAGCACTCCCACCTGGTGGTGTCCTGCCATATTGACAGGTTAGATTTGAACAACACTCACACCTGATGGTGTCCTGTCGCATTGACAGTTCAGCTGCTGATAATAGTCCTACCTGGTGGTGTCCTCCCACAATGGCAGGTCCTCTGTGGATAACAGACCCATCTGGTGGTGTTCTGCCGCAAGGACAGATCAGATGTGGACAATACTCCCACCTGGTGGTGTACTGCCATAACAACATGTTAGATGTGGGACAACACTCCCACGTGATGGTATCCTGCCACAATGACATGTGCGCTGTGTGTAGTCCCACCTGGTAGTGGCGTGCCGCGATGTCAGTTTTGTTGTGGACAACACTCCCACCTGCTGGTGTCTGGCCGGAGGAACTGATCTCTTGCAGAAAACACTCCCACCTTGTGGTGCCTTCCGGAATGACAGCCCGGCTGTGTACGACACTTTGACCTGCTGGTGTCCTGCCGCAAGGACAGATCCCTTGTAGACAACACTCCCACCTTGTGGTTTCCTGCCGTGATGACAGCTTGTCCATGAACAATACTCCCATCTGGTGGTGTTCTGCCGTAATGACAGATCAGATGTGGACAACACTCACACCTGGTGGTGTCCTGCTGCAATGACAGGACCGCCATGGACAACATTTCAGCTGGTGGTGTCCTGCCGTAATGAAAACCCGTCTAAGGAGAACACTCCCACCTGGTGGTGTTCTGCTGTAACAGCAGATCCACTGTGGACAACACTTCCACTGGTGCTGTCCTACCTTAATGACAGGTCCAGTGTGGACATGACTCCCACCTAGTGGTGACCTGTCACAATTACAGTTCCGCTGTCCACAACACTCCAACTTGGTAGCGTTCTGCCGTATTGAGATGCCACCTGTGTACAAAACTCTCACCTGCTGGTGTCCTGCCACAAGGACTGATCCGTTGTAAACAGCACTTCCATCTTCTGGTGTCCTGCCACAATGACAGATCAGATGTGGACAATACTCCCACCTGCTGGTGTCCTAATGCAATGACAGTTCCGCTGTTGATACTAGTCCCACCAGGTGGTGTCCTGCCATAACAACACATTAGATGTGGGACAACACTCCCATGTGGTGGTGTACTGCCATAATGACGTGTGCACTGTGTGTAACATTCCCACCTGGTAGTGACATGCCGCGATGTCAGTTTTGGTGTGGACAACACTCCCACAGTGTCCTGCCACAAGGACAGATCCCTTGTAGACAACACTCCCACCTTGTGGTTTCCTGCTGCAATGCCAGTTCATCCGTGGACAATACTCCCACCTGGTGGTGTTCTGCTGTAACAGCAGATCCACTATGGACAACACTTCCACTGCTGATGTCCTGCCTTGATGACAGGTCCAGTGTGGACATGACTCCCACCTAGTGGTGACCTGTCACAATGACAGTTCCGCTTTAAAACAACACTCTGACCTGGTAGTGTTCTGCCGTATTGAGATGCCCCCTGTGTACAACACTCCCACCTGCTGGTGTCCTGCCGAAAGGACTGATCCGTTGTAAACAACACTCCCATCTTCTGATATCCTGCCACAATGACAGATCAGATGTGGACAATACTCCCACCTGCTAGTGGTGCCTTGCCACAATGACAGTTCCACTGTGGACAACACTCCCACCTGGTGGTGTCCCATCGCAATTCAGGGTCAAGTGAGGGCAGAACACCCACCTGGTGGTGACCTGTCACAGTTCTGCAACCTAACCGTAACCCTAACCCTAACCCTAATGCGCATACTCTCAACCTAACACTAACCCTAATGCAAGCCTATCCGCCATAGCAATTCATACATCACCACTCAAAACTCCGCAGCCTTACCTCTTCCAGCCAAACATATATATCCACCAGCCCAACATCCAAACCTAATACTAAGGTCCAAAAAGGGCACACACCCCCACAAATCCTTGGCACTTCCCGATTAACCCTTGCTAAACCCCACAACCCAAATGTCCTATGTCAGGAGGGGCAAGATTCAACAAAGGCAAGTACTGGACCTAGTTAACGAAAGCGTTGGCCAGATCAAAGTGGCAGGGTGGCATGAACTGAATCTCAAATGACGAGATCAAACAGCACAAGTGGGCTGATTCACTCTGCCGCATACACTCAACCTAACCCTAACCATATAACCATATAACAATCACAGCATGGAAACAGGCCATCTCGGTCCTCCTAGTCCGTGCTGAACTCTTAATCTCACCTAGTCCCACCTACCCACACTCAGCCCATAACCCTCCACTCCTTTCCTGTCCATATACCTATCCAATTTTACCTTAAATGACACAACTGAACTGGCCTCTACTACTTCTACAGGAAGCTCATTCCACACAGCTATCACTCTCCAATGCCCTACCATTTACCCTGTATGTTCTATTTGGATTATTCCTGCCAAAATGTAGAACCTCACACTTCTCAGCATTAAACTAACCCTAATGTGATGTGGAGAACACTCCCACCTGGTGGTGTCCTGCCATAACGACAGGTTAGATGTGGACAATACTCCCACCTGATGGTGTCCTAATGCAATGACAGTTCCGCTGTTGATACTAGTCCCACCTGGTGGTATCCTGCCGTAACAACCCATTAGATGTGGGACAACACTCCCATGTGGTGCTGTCCTGCCGCAATGACATGTGCGCTGTGTGTAACATTCCCACCTGGTAGTGACATGCCATGATGTCAGTTTTGGTGTGGACAACACTCCCACCTGCTGGTGTCCAGCCGGAGGAACTGATCTCTTGCAGAAAACACTCCCACTTTGTGGTGCCTTCCGGAATGACAGTCTGGCTGTGGACAACACTTTGACCTGCTGGTGTCCTGCCGCAAGGACAGATCCCTTGTAGACAGCACTCCCACCTTGTGGTTTCCTGCCACAATGACAGTTCATCCGCGGACAATACTCCCACCTGGTGGTGTCCAGACAATAGTCTTTACTATTTACTATTTACACTTTACTAAGGTGGATGCAGTCTTTAAACTAGAGTGGAGACAAAGACAAGAGAGGCAGGGTCCACGACTGGAAGAGACCATTGCGAACCTCTCCCGTACGTTCACCCCTACAGAAACCCAGCAAAAGGTTCTGAAGAAGGCTTCACTTTTGTACCGACTGCAAAACTGCATAAGGAGCAGATTGAGAGGGACATGGATAAGTTCTATAGGAGATTGGTGCTCATCGACTATTTCAGTGAGTCAGAACGTAGAAAGACCCCTTTCATCCCTCCCTCAGACTGGATGCCCAAGAGAAGGTACAGGTCAGAAACTGTTCTAGAATTTGAGAGCACACTGGATGAGATAATAGAGAGGGAGAGAGAAGTACAGGTTAAGCCCAATCTAACAAGGAAGTAGAGAGCAGCCCTGAAAGAGCTGAGGGTAAACATGGACATTGTCATCAAACCAGCAGATATAGGGAGCAGCATAGTTATCATGGACAAACAGCAAGACCTACTTGAGGCACACAGACAATTAAACAATGGAGCACTACACTAAACTAAAGGAACCCATATACTGGGAAACACACACACAGAAATTAGGAACATTTTGTAAGAACTGGAAAGGACTGGGTACCTCGAAGGGAGGCAAGAAGAGTACCTGACAGGGATACAGCCATGAGCAAGGAAGTTTTATATCCTCCCCAAAATACACAAGAACCCAGACTCATGGACTGTTCCGGGTGAAATACCACCCAGCAGGCCCATCGTGTCAGACTGCGGCAGTGAGTCATACAGGATAGCAGATTTCATTGACGTCTGCCTTAGTCCACTATCACAGAAACACTCCAGCTACATCAAGGACACGTATCACTTTGTCCGGTTAGTCAATTCTGTGTCAGTGCCCCCTGAGGCCATACTCTTCACCATGGACATTGAAAGCCTGTACACCAATATCGAAACGGATAGGAGTATAGAGGCAGTGAGGGACATCCTAAGGAAGAACCCTCAGCTAGGCCTTGCTAGAACTCCTTCACCTCAGCCTGACTAAAAATGACTTTGAATTCAATGATGAATTCTACCTACAAGTCAAGGGTACAGCAATGGAAAAGAAGTTTGCTGCAGCCTATGCCAATATATACATGGCAAGGTGGAAGGAAACAGCCTATCCAAAGTGCCCCAAAAAACCATGTGTCTCTATAGATACCTGAATGACATCTGGGGGGTGTGGTCACACTCAGAGGTAGAATTAGAGGAATTTATTCAAATCCTAAACACTCATCATCCATCTGCCACAACAAATAGGGAGAAGATTGACTTCCTGGACACTACAGTATTTAAACTAGCACCAGAAAACTGCAACCAAAAACTAGCTACCAAGATATTCTTTTAAACCACAGACACACACACCCTCCTACACACAGGGAGCCACAATCCCAAACACACCTTCAGAGGCATTATCAAGGGACAGCTGACCCGGTTTCACCGCATTTGCACTAGGGTGGAGGACTTCCACCAGGCCACAACTATCCTCTTCTCTGCACTTAGACATGGGGGCACAGCAGAAGGAGGCTTAGACACATCGTCTGACTTTCTGAAAAGTATCACAAATCCCCGACCACAGAACAACACAACACGGAAACTACCCTTGATAACAGGATACAGTGGGAAGGCAGTGAATATCCACAGGGCAGTCAAAATATAATTTGAGAAACTAAAAGCAGAAGCAGGGACACTGGGACAACACACCATTGTTACATACCCCGTAACTGGGTCACTTACCAGCAAAGATAGAGAGGTCTGCTGAAGTCTGATGGTACTATTTTAACAGTATTTATTGATAAAATACACAAAAATAATATCAATGCAAACATACAGATAATATACGTCGTCAATATTAAATCTAAAAGCACGGGTATAATAATAATCAATAAGAAATAGCTCTATTGTTGTCTAGGGGATAATGTATTGTCCGATGGAAATATAAAAGTCACTCAAGTTAATTCAAGCTGCAGCTTTTGGTTGGAGAGAGAGATGGAGGTTTAGGACTTGCCCGGTTTTCCGTTTTATGATGTCAATCCTTCGAAATGGTGTCAGTGGAAATCTCTTCCTTAGCTAAGCCACCTTCCGTGGTAGGGCCTCAATCCCAGGGCAACGGGAAAGGACACACGTGGGCCCTCCACCAGCTATCGCTATTAAATGCTGTCATGGAACTTCTAGCGTTTCGCCTGGTGCGTGACAAGGGCTGTTCCTCAGACCCTCTTTTATCCTGCCTCACAGGGTCTCAGATGTCAATCAGGGTGGAATGATGCCATCCCCCAACCAGCCCGCGTTGCCTGAGGGCTTCCATGAAGTACAGTATTCAATACACAATTCCATCTCCAAGAGACAATGACCTGTTCCATGGCTTTGTATCGCTTGGTCCAGGACATTCCAAACGTCTCTCTCTCATTTCCTGGGTCTCCTGACCTGACTGAATAGCGATCTTGTGATTATCAAAAAGGAGGGGGGGGCACGGGCGTAACACCCCCCCCTTCTTCAACGCGTTTTTTACCGTCGGAAAAAAATGAAGTAATACAGAGTCTTACAGGATTTTAGAATCTAACACAATGCAAAAGTTTCCTTTTCTACAGAGTAATACAGTTATACATCCAATTCAGTATCTAGATGGTTACCGATTACATTGGCACTTCCTTTAACATCTTAACATCCTGTACCTTACTAGAGTCTTGTAGCATCAGACTCCAATTTAATAACCACCTATTTTTAGGTCTTATTTTTTTCTTTAGCCAACAAAATTAAAGGGTTGTGATCTTAGCTTACGGGTATACTACAAAAGTTCATGCAAATACTAATCTTTATGTTACTTTCAAACTTAACAGGCAGTCTTCCATGGGGGTTGTCTTTTATTATTCACATGCTTTGTCGAAGTCCCTTAAAACTGGCTTCTGCCATTTAAAAATGGCATCCCATTAACCCTCGCCTTTTTTCTGGTTAATTCCCACGTGGGGAGCTTGTGCACCCTGGTGAAATAGGCTTTCACCCGCTCCTTCCATAGGAGTTAGTTTATCAACAATGTGTTCCAAACTTAGACCATTTCCCGAATTTCCACCCAATTCTTAAATTTTACGCAAGTGGCTAGTTGTCTTTTCAGGATCCTTGAGGCTGTTAGTTTTCAGTTTAAACTCTTTGTTCAAACAGCAGTTCAAATTCTGCCTTTTCACACCACACTCTGGAATAACGATAGTGTGCGGGGCCCCATTACCTTCCAACTCAACCTGGCTTTGTGGTACCATGCCATTGTCTCTGTAGCCTGATTGCTGCTTTTGATATCAGTCCAGCCTTTAAATTTTCTTCATTCAATTTGGGAACTACATATTTCCCTTCTCCTTCAATAATAATATTCATCTCCCCACTTTTGATCTCCGCATTAACTTTTAACACACCTTCGAGCACAAACACCACTATTACCAAGGTTAACCTTTTCTTCACTGAACCAAGTCCATCTGACCCACAAGGACTGCATTCCTTTTCAACTGAATCAAATACCTCAGACTTTTTCTGAGCTCCATTACTAGGTTCAGTACCACGTGCATCCACATCTTGGACACACTCAAATGGGACGTTTGCCTCTTCCAGGCTTTCAATACCCATACCCGGTCCAAATTCTAAATTCCCCTGATTCTCCCAGCTACTCTCTGGGCAACTCCCTTCCGGAGTAAACTCAACCCCGCGGGCTGAAACAACCTCATCTGCCAACCCAGCAGACTTCTTCAAGGTAATGGCATCCTTTTCATCTAGGACTGCCCTCATTTCATTATTGGGAACACCTTTAGAATTTTCAACTTCTTCAAACAGTTCTGCCAAACCAGACAGATCATCCATGTCCAACTCTGGACCTATTAACAGCTTTTTCTGTTTCTCATCTTTATTTTGTGCCTCTAGAACTTTTCTCCTCGCTAAGGGCAGGTCTACCTCCTCTCCCTTACTCTCTTTAACTTTACTACTCTTAGTTTTACCACCCTCTAAACCCTCATGGTACAGGGTTGGTAAAAACGTCTCGGCCAAATCGATACTGGCGGGATTTAAACTGCTCTCGTTCTCAGCTGCCTTTCTCGACATGCTGCGAGTGATCGCGCATGCGGGATAGATCTTAGAATCTAGGGGCGGGGCTGCAACACTCACCAGCTGTCTCGTCAGCGTCATTGCTGACCAAACCTTACCACCGGCTAAATCATTACCCAGAAGGACGTCCGCATCAGTTCTCGGGAATTCTGATCGCACCCCCATTTCAACTGGTCCAGAGACTAGCTCACAATTCATAATGATCCTATGCAAGGGCACCATTTCCGTCCCTTTTCCTATTCCTTTCACAGCTACCATTCCTGTCCTGTGACCAAAATCTAGTACCTTACTGCTGATCAATGATAGTTCAGCCCCCGTGTCTCTCCAGATCCATACTGGAACTGGTGTATCTCCCTCCCTCACAGACACGGTTCCGTTTGACATACAAGTCTCAGACCCTTCTCGTACTCTGTCTACCCGGGGCTCTCTTGTCGATTTACTGATTACCACGGCACATCCAATAGGGATGGCTGTTATCCCTTTTCCTGTCTCCTTCCTCTGAGCAAAGCACCTAGATGCACAATTCCACAATTAAAACAGGTCAAGCCTGGAAATCTCTGGCCGTCTTGCCTTTCCCCCTCAATCTTACCACTAGCTCCCGGCGAGACCTCTGCCTCAGCCGGCGGCCTTTCTCTATCGTTCCCACGGTCTCTCTGGTAACTTTTATTTGAGGAAAACTTTGTCTTGTGGCTTAGGGCATTTTCATTTGTGAACCTAGCAAAGTCTGAGAGGGACTTATTCGGCTTCTCATTCAAATACATCTGGATATCCTCCGAAACACAACCTTTTAATTCCTCAATCAGAATTAACTCCCTAAGACACCAAAAATCCTCTTCCACTATCTCTGCTGTGCACCAACAGTCCAAGAACACACCCTTCTCTTAGGCAAACTCGGTATACATCTGATTCCACCCTTTCTTTAAATTTCTGAACTTTTGTCTATATGCTTCAGGTACTAATTCATAAGTCCAGAGAATGGCCGCTTTTACTTTGTCATAACTCTCCGCCTCTTCCTCCTCCGTGGACAACGCCGTATATGCTCATTGTGCTTTCCCTTTTAACACACTTTGTAACAGCACCACCCACTGATCTCTGGGCCACTTCTGATTCACTGCCACCTTCTCAAAAAGCAAGAAATAACCATCAACATCCGTCTCCTCGAACGGAGGTCCTAGCTTCAACTCCCAACTAACATTAAACCGCTCCTCTTGGTCTGACCCTTGATCTCTTCACTCTTGCCTTAATTTCTCCATCTCCAAGTCATGTTTCCTCTGTTTCTCTGCCTCCCCATACTCTCTCTCCTTCTCGGCTCTTTCCTTTTCTTTCTCAGCTCTCTCCCTCTCTTTTTCAGCTGCTTCCAGCTGTTTTAACTGAATTTCATACTCCCTTTGTTTCTCAGCCCTGTCCTGCTCTCTTTTCACCTCTAATGCCTTTAACTGGAGCTCATGCTCCCATTTCACCTCTAACTCCTTTAGCTGGAGCGCATGCTCCCTTTGTTTGTCGGCCCTTTCTTTCTCTTTCTTGGCTCTTTCTTTCTCTTTCTCAGCTCTTTCTTTCTCCTTCTCAGCTGCTTACAGCTGCTTTAACTTAATTGCATGTTCCAACCTTAATTTCTCCAACTCTAACTGAGCCGCCCCACTAGCTGGTACCTTTTCAGGGACATTTTCCAATACCTCAGCTGCAAACACATTCTTCCCAATATAATACTGAGTTATTGCCCTTCACACCTCCCACTTTTTCATATAACATATAACCATATAACGATCACAGCACAGAAACAGGCCATCTCGGCCCTCCTAGTCCGTGCCGAACTCTTAATCTCACCTAGTCCCACCTACCTGCACTCAGCCCATAACCCTCCATTCCTTTCCTGTCCATATACCTATCCAATTTTACCTTAAATGACACAACTGAACTGGCCTCTACTACTTCTACAGGAAGCTCATTCCACACAGCTATCACTCTCTGAGTAAAGAAATACCCCCTCGTGTTTCCCTTAACTTCTGCCCCCTAACTCTCAAATCACGTTCTCTCATTTGAATCTCAATGGAAACAGCCTATTCACGTCAACTCTTATCTATCCCTCTCAAAATTTTAAATACCTTGATCAAATCCCCCCTCAACCTTCTACGCTTCAATGAATAGAGACCTAACTTGTTCAACCTTTCTCTGTAACTTAAGTGCTGAAACCCAGGTAACATCCTAGTAAATCGTCTCTGCACTCTCTCTAATTTATTGATATCTTTCCTATAATTCGGTGACCAGAACTGTACACAATATTCCAAATTTGGCCTTACCAATGCCTTGTACAATTTTAACATTACATCCCAACTTCTGTACTCAATGCTTTGATTTATAAGGGCCAGCGTTTCAAAAGCCTTCTTCACCACCCTGTCTACATGAGACTCCACCTTCAGGAAACTATGCACTGTTATTCCTAGATCTCTCTGTTCCTCTGCATTCCCCAATGCCCTACCATTTACCCTGCATGTTCTATTTGGATTATTCCTGCCAAAATGTAGAACCTCACACTTCTCAGCATTAAACTCCATCTGCCAACATTCAGCCCATTCTTCTAACCGGCATAAATCTCCCTGCAAGCTTTGAAAACCCACCTCATTATCCACAACACCTCCTACCTTAGTATCATTGGCATACTTACTAATCCAATTTACCACCCCATCATCCAGATCATTTATGTATATTACAAACAACATTGGGCCCAAAACAGATCCCTGAGGCACCCCGCCAGTCACCGGCCTCCATCCTGATAAACAATTATCCACCACTACTCTCTGGCATCTCCCATCTAGCCACTGTTGAATCCATTTTATTACTCCAGCATTAATACCTAACGACTGAACCTTCTTAACTAACCTTCCATGTGGAACTTTATCAAAGGCTTTGCTGAAGTCCATATAGACTACATCCACTGCCTTACCCTCGTCAACATTCCTCGTAACTTCTTCAAAAAATTCAATAAGGTTTGTCAAACATGACCTTCCACACAGAAATCCATGCTGGCTACTCCTAATCAGATCCTGTCTATCCAGATAATTATTAATACTATCTCTAAGAATACTTTCCATTAATTTACCCACCACTGATGTCAAACTGACAGGTCTATAATTGCTAGGCTTATTTCTAGAACCCTTTTTAAACAATGGAACCACATGAGCAATACGCCAATCCTCCAGCACAATCCCCGTTTCATGGACAACCTCACCTCTGTGAGGTTTAGCCCTTTCGCCAGATTTATCAAGTCCGATTTGGTGGCCGCCTCTAGCGTCTCTAGAGTCGGGTTTTCTATAAATTCATCCACGTCCATCTTTGCTGGTTTCCCATCTGGCTACCTACGTAACCAGATCCAAGTTTGGACTTACAAGCCCGATTCACTGGCCTCCCAATTTGGTGTCAAATCTTGAGATGAGAACCCCAATTGTTACGTACCCCGTAACTGGGTCACTTACCAGCAAAGATAGAGAGGACAGTTGAAGTCCGATGGTACTATTTTTAACAGTATTTATTGATAAAATACACAAAAATAATATCAATGTAACCAGGAAGTTAGACAAGGGAGATCCAGTGGATGTAGTGTACCTCGATTTTCAGAAGGCATTTGATAAGGTCCCACATAGGAGATTGGTGGGTAAAATCAAAGCTCATGGCATTGGGGGGAAGATATTGACATGGATAGAAAACTGGTTGGCAGATAGAAAGCAAAGGGTAACGGTGAATGGGTGTTTCTCGGAATGGCAGGTGGTGACTAGTGCGGTGCCATAGGGCTCGGTATTGGGACCACAGCTGTTTAAGATTTACATCAACGATTTAGATGAAGGCATTGAGAATAACATCAGCAAGTTTGCTGATGATACTAAGCTGGGTGGCAGTGTGACATGTGATGAGGATGTTAGGGGAATTCAGGGTGACTTGGATAGGCTGAGTGAGTGGGCAGATACTTGGCAGATGACGTTTAATGTGAATAAGTGAGAGGTTATCCATTTTGGGAGTAAGAACAGGAAGGCAGATTATTATCTGAAGGGAGAAATACAAAGAGATCTAGGAGTCCTTGTTCATCAGTCACTGAAGGTGAATGAGCAAGTGCAGCAGGCAGTGAAGAAGGCTAATGGAATGTTGGCCTTTATTACAAAGGGAATTGAGTACAAGAGCAAGGAAATCCTTTTGTATTTGTACAGGGCCCTGGTGAGACCACACCTGGAATATTGTGTACAGTTTTGGTCTCCAGGGTTAAGGAAGGACATACTGTCTGTAGAGGAAGTGCAGCGTAGATTCACGAGGTTAATTCCTGGGATGCCTGGACCGTCTTACGCAGAGAGGTTAGAGAGACTGGGCTTGTACACGCTGGAATTAAGGAGATTGAGAGGGGATCTGATTGCAAAATATAAGATTATTAAGAGATCAGACAAGATAGAGGCAGGAAATATGTTCCAGATGCTGGGGGAGTCCAGTACCAGAGGGCATGGTTTGAGAATAAGGGGTAGGTCATTTAGGACAGAGATAAGGAAAAACTTCTTCTCCCAGAGAGTTGTGGGTGTCTGGAATGCACTGCCTCGGAAGGCAGTGGAGGCCAGTTCTCTGGATGCTTTCAAGAAGGAGCTAAATAGGTATCTTATGGATAAGGGAATCAAGGGATATGGGGACAAGGCAGGAACCAGGTATTGATAGTAGATGATCAGCCATGATCTCAGAATGGCGGTGTAGGCTCGAAGGGCCGAATGGTCTACTTCTGCACCTATTGTCTATTAAAGGCCCAAATCACGTGATGATCCGAGGGTGCATTACTGATGATGTGTCCCAGTGTACACCTGGTTTGTTGAACCAAGTGGTGTCGGACCATGATAATGAAAGGCATGGGCCAGATTAACCTGGCTTCACCATATGAGCTTATCCGCCACAGCAACTCATACCTCACCACTCAAAACTCCTCAGCCTTACCTCTCCCAGCCAAACATATATATCCACCAGCCCAACATCCAAACCTAATCCTAAGGTCCAAAAGGGGCACACTACCCCACAAACCCTTGGCACTTCCCAATTAACCCTGGCTTCAGCCCCAGAAACCCTAAGCACACCCCAATTAACCCTTGGTAAACCCCTACAAACCTGATGTCCTATGTCAGGAGGGGCAAGATTCAACAAAGGCAAGTGCTGGGCCTGGTTAATGAAGGCGTGGGCCAGATAAAAGTGGAACGGTTGTGTGAAACTGAACCTCAAGTGACGAGATCGAAAAGCACAAGAGGGCTGATTTTTTTTCCTGCAGCTCTAGATTCTGCCTGAGCTGCTGAGTTCCTCCAGCATTTTGTGTGAGTTGCTTTGGATTTCCAGCATCTGCAGACTTTCTTCAGACAGTGCCTATACTGTACTTCCTCAGGAGTCTGCAGCGATTCAGCATGTCATCAAAAATCTTGGCAAACTTCTATAGATATGTGGTGGAAAGTGTGCCGAGTAACTGTATTACAGCCTGGTTTATGGAACACCAATGCCTTTGAACAGAAAATCCTACAAAAGGTATGGAATTTGGCTTAGTACATTACAGGTAACCCCCTCCCAACCTTGCTATGGAAGAGCTACACACTCTTTCATTTTCTTAATGTATGTTAAAATTCTTTTTCTTTTCACCAGTCCATTAAGCCCATTAACATTAAAACTTTAAAAATTCAGTAAATTAGTCATTGTTTTAACAAGGTTACTCCAATCTAACATAACTCCAATATAATATCTCAACTCTCATAGTACCTTGGGGAATCTCTTTAAAATTCTCCATGTTGCTATGTGTCTCCCCTGCAATCATCCAGGCAAAGAAAGAAAAATAGAAGAAAGATAGATAGTAAAGAAAAAGCTAACAAAATACCCCCCTACTAATGTGAATGAAAAAAAAACATTACCCCCCTCGGTTTTACAGGTCATGGCAATCGCCATGATTACACACGTGAATCCCGTAGCAATCGATCAGAAGCTTCCCCAGCTCCCCACTAATGGAAAAAAAAAGATATATGTAAGTAGATGTAGCCTCTTTGCAGGAAACACATTTAACAGAGATAGAACATCAGAAATTAAAGAGAGATTGGGTCGGAAATGTTACTGCAGTTTCATTTAATTCAAAGGCGAGGGGAGTTGCAATTTTGGTTAATAAAACCTTACCAATTAAAATACAAAATGTATGAATTGATTCTGCGGGGAGATATGTGATTATACATTGTCAAATCTTTTCGGAATTATGGACTCTTATGAATATTTATGCACCAAATGAAAATGATGCAAAATTTATAAAAGAAGCTTTTTTGAATTTGGCCAATGCACATGATAATATATTAATAGGTGGAAACTTTAACTTTTGTCTAGACCCAGTTCTAGATAGGTCAATTAAAGCTGTTACAAAATCAAAAGTAGTAAAACTAACTTTATCATTGATGAAAGATTTAAATTTGATTGCTATATGGAGAAGAATTAACCCAAGAGAAAGAGATTATTCATTTTATTCAAGTAGACATAAAACTTATTCAAGGATAGATTTTTTTTATTATCAACGAATATTCAGGATAGAGTGAAAAGTATGGAATATAAAGCGAGAATACTGTCAGATCATTCCCCTTTGATAATGACAATGATAATGATGGATAAAGAGGAACTGATTTACAGATGGAGACTTAATTCAATATTATTAAAATGTCAAGATTTTTGTGATTTTATGGAAAAACAGATTCAATTTTTTTGGATACAAACTCATATTCAGTTGATGATAAATTTGTATTATGGGAAGCGATGAAAGCATATTTGAGGGGTCAGATAATAAATTATACTTCTAAAATTAAGAAGGAATATATGGTAGAAATAGATCAATTGGAAAAAGAGATTACAAAATTAGAAGACTCTCAAAGATATATGACAGAAGAAAAATGAAGACAACTTGTCAATAAGAAGCTACAATATAATACACTCCAGATATACTGAACAGAAAAAGCAATTATGAGAACTAAACAGAGATATTACAAATTAGGTGAAAGATCACACAAGATTCTTACTTGGCAGTTGAAAACAGAGCAGGCTTCCAAAACGATAAATGCAATTAGAACAAATGCAAATAAAATTACTTATAAACCTTTAGAAATTAATGAAACCTTTAAAAATTTTATTCTGAATTATATCAATCTGAATCACAAAATGATGTTGTTGAGCTAGAAAGATTTTTATCACAAATAACTCTTCCAAAATTGAATTTGGAAGAACAGAAGGGATTAGATATGCCTTTTACATTAAAAGAGGTCGAAGAAGCTCTAGGATCACTCCAGAGTAATAGATCTCTAGGAGAGGATGGTTTTCTGCCTAAATTTTAAAGATTTATTAATCCCTCCTTTTATGGAGTTAATATATCAAGCAGAAAGAGCACATAAACTTCCAGAATCTTTTTCAACAGCAATTTTAACAGTAATGCCAAAAAAAGATAGAGATCCTTTAAAACCAACATCATATAGACCTATTTCTTTGTTGAACACGGATTATAAAATAACAGCAAAAATTTTATCTAATAGATTATCTAAATATTTACCAAAATTAATACATATGGATCAAACAGGATTTATTAAAAATAGACAAGTAGCAGATAATGTAACTGGGTTACTTAGCATAATTCATTTGGCACAAAAGAGGGAGGAAATGAGCGTGGCAGTTAGTTTGGATGCAGAAAAAGCATTTGATAGATTGGAATGGGATTTTTTATTTAAGGTATTGGAAAAATACGGGCCAGGAGAATCTTTTATAAACTGGATTAAAACCTTAAATACTAGTCCCAAAGCTAAAGTAGTGACAAACGGCCAAATTTCAACACCATTTCAGTTAACAAGGTCAACTAGACAAGGTTGTCCATTATGACCTGCTTTATTTGTATTGGCGATAGAACCATTAGCTGAATTAATTAGAACCAACTCAGATATTATGGGCTTCAGAGTTAACCGGGAGAAATATAAAATTAATCTAATTGCTGATGATGTTCTGATTTATCTAACAAACCCATTGCATTCATTGCGTAAATTATCTTTTAGATTGGAAGAATATGGGAAAATATCATGGTATAAAATAATTGGGATAAAAGTGAAATTTTACCCCTTATTAAAGATTATAGTCAATGTCGACTAGTAACTCAACTTAGATGGCTGATAAATGGCACCATGGGGACCCTGATGAAGGGTTTCAGCCCAAAACATCATCACTACCTCCTCCCATAGATGCTGTCTGGCCTGCTGAGTTCTGCCAGCATTTTGTGTTTTTTTTCCCCTTATATTAAAACATTTGATTGATTTATGGAACAAGACAAATGTTGATGATGAGATAAAGAAATCTTTATTAGCAAAGAGACCTCTAATTCAAAATAGACTCATTCCTTTTACAATGGATAACCAACTTTTATACAACTGGTTTCAAAAAGGGATTAGCTATACAGGAGACTGTTTTGAAGGAGGTATATTGATGTTGTTTGATCAATTAAAGAATAAATATAAAATATCAAATAACACTCTTTTCTGTTATTTCCAATTAAGGGCTTATTTAAGAGAAAACTGGGTCAAACAATGTTAATGCTGAAACCTAATGAAATAGAAACTTTAATTCAAAGAGGAAAAATTAAAAAAAATTCTTCTTGTATGTATAATTTGATTCAAAAATAGACAATTAAACAAGGAATTCATAAGTCAAGACAAAAATGGGAAACTGATTTGAATATTAAAATTGATGAAGCAAGTTGGTCAAGACTATATCTTGACAGTATGACAAACACAATAAATGTCCGACTTAGATTAGTACAATACAATTTTTTACATCAATTATATATTACACCACAAAAAATAAATAGATTAAACCCAAATTTATCTGATCAATGTTTTCGATGTAATCAAGAAATTGGTACTTTTATACACTCTACTTGGTCCTATTTTAAAATTCAACCTTTCTGGATAAATTTATGAGTTTTATTGGAAAAAATTATTGGAATACAACTTCCACATAACCCAATATTATTTTTGCTAGGTGATATTGAAGGGATAAAACCAAAACCTAAATTGAACAAGTATCAGAAAGAATTCATAAAAATTGCATTGGCAGTAGCCAAAAAGGCTACTGCAGTTACTTGGAAATCGGATTCATACTTAAGTATGGATCGTTGGAATAATGAAATTTTTAGCTGCATTCCACTTGAAAAAATTACTTATAATTTAAGAAATAAATATGACATATTTCTGAAAATTTGGCACCCTTACTTACAAAAGATAGGATTAAGTATATAGGTGCTCTGAAGATAAAGTTATTAGTCATTTGGGGAAAGAAACAAATACATATATTAAAGCTATTTTGAATTCCATGGAGCATGTGGGGATCTTCCGATATCCAGGCAGTCTTTCTTTCTTTTTTTCTCTTTTTTTTAGATAGGGATGTTAAGGGGGGGGGGGGGGGGAGGGCTGATATCATATCATATTATTCTGTTCATTCTATGTAATTATCTTAAAAATTGAATTAAAAAAATATCCAAAAAATCCTCACCACCGAGGCTATGATCTTTTCTGAAGTACAAGAACCTCGGGACTCTTGAACCACCAGGTTCAAGAACAATTACTACCCCTCAACCATCAGGTCTTGAACAAAAGGAAATAACTACACTGGCTCTGCTTCTGGTGTTCCTACGACCTGTGGTCTCACTTTAAGTGCTCTTTATCTTGTTCGTTATTTATTGCTATTTATTTGCATTTGCAGTTTGTTGACCATTGATCCATTTACAGTAACTGTTCTATATATTTGTTAAGTATCTGTATACCCGCAGTAAAAGAATCTCAGGGTTGGCGGTGACATGTATCAACTCCGATAACAAATTTTACTTCGAAACTTCGAGCATTCACCGTCGGTGACCAAGCACACAGGTGCGCATGCGTAAGGGTCGTGGAGTTCCGGAAATCACGCATGCGCCCCGTGACAAAAGGCTCTTGGAGAATCGGCAGCAGGTAGGAATGGAGTTCTGAGCAGCAGATTTCTTAGGTAACGGTGACTTAATTGCGACTGGGGACCATTGCTGTGAGTTCCGGACACACCGTAGTTCCGCATCCCGGAACAGTCCCGATCCTTTCCCTCTCTCTCAACCCCAGATCGATACCCGGGCCTCGGGGAGCTTTCGGCTGATAAGGGAAGATGCTGCGTTAGGCCAGCCGCACATGCGTATCGCTGGGACCTTGGGGAATGGATGAGTTTCTCGTTCGTCGATGTTTCTGGGTAAAGAGGCAGCCCTGGGTACCTTTTCCAGCATTTTCCCAGCCAGTTCATTGGGCGTGGTGGGGGTGGGGAGAGAGAGAGAGAGAATGAAAGCGGATAGATCTCACAAATATTTCCGAGCTCCAAATTTCTAAGTTCAAGAAATAGGAATAGTTCCGAGTTAACCTCCCAGTCAGTGAAAATGTTTATCAGTGCTGTATGGGAAAAAAGAACAAAGTTGTTCTATCTGCCTTAGTTTTTGAGAAAATCACCTTTATTCTTACTTCTTTTGTTTTGGACCTTTCTACCCAGCAGAACATGTCTTGTACCATTCTCTTTGGGTACATAGTGATATCAAGCACCTTTGAGACTGTAGGATATGGGAGGAGAGTTAGGCTATTTAGCTCATCAAGTTTACTCTGACATTTTTTTTTACAGCTGTGTGTACCAATAATTGGCTGAGCAGGAAATCTTTACTTGGCCTGAAAACTGCATCAGTTTAAATGATGATTATATGGGAAAAATGTCTACTGCATGGTAACAAAGGCTATCTACGCAGCAGCGTTTCAGTTACTTTGTGGCTGTACACCTGTGCAGCTTAGAGGGAACTAATAATACTAATAGAGAGAATCAAACTGAGCCAAATCACAGATTGAAGATGTACAGAAAGGAAGACTGTCAGAGAATTTGATAATCAGTCCAAATACCGGCACTGCCCAGTTACAAGGTGACTTCCTCCCTCAGCTTGGGTTGAACCTTGCTGTAACAGTGTGATGTTAGAGCTCAGCATAAAAACTAAACTTTTCTCATAATAAAGGATGAGAAAATTATCACATAAGACTGTAACGTATAAGAGCAGAATTAGGTCATTTGGCCTGTCAAGTCTGCTTTGCCATTTCATCATGGATGATTCATTTTCCGTCAGCACCACCCTCCTGCCTTCTCCCTGTTTCCCTTCATGCCCTGGCTAATAAAAAATCTATCAACCTCTACTAAATATGCTTAATGACTTGGCCTCCACAGCTGCCTGTGGCAATGAATTCAATAGATTCCCCACTCTCTGGCTAAATAAATTTTTCCTCATCTCCATTCTAAAAGGACATCACTTTATTTTGAGGCTGTGTCCTCTGGTCTTGCTTGCCCCCCCTCCCATAGAAAACATCCTCTCCACATCCATTCTATCAAGATCTTTCAATATTCCAACAGTTTCAATGAAGTCCCCCTTCTTAATTTCGGTGAGTAGAGGCCCAGAACCATCAAACACTCCTCATATGACAAGCATTTCAGACCCAGAATCATTTTGTGAGCTCCTTTGATTTTAATGTTAGCGCACCCTTTTCTAGATAAGGGGCCCAAAATTGCTCACAATACTCCAAGTAAGGCCTTACTAGTGCTTTATAAAGCTTCAACAATATACCCTTGCTTTTATATTCTCAGCCTCGCAAAATGAATGCTACCATTGCATTTGTCTTCCTCACCACAGGCGTAACCTGCAAGTTAACCTTTAGTGAATCCTGCATGAGGACTCCCAAGTGTGAACTCTTTGTGCCTCAGATCTTTGAAATTTTGCTTCATTTGAAAAATAATCTGCACTTTTATTTCTTCTACCAATGTTCATGACCATACATTTACTGAAATAATGTCCTTTACCCATTGATGTCTTTTGTAAATCTTTTTGCAGGTTGGAAATGACAAAAATTGGTGATTGGGAATCTCAAACTCAGTGACATGTCAGTTTTACTGCCTCTGTCCAGGTATTTAAAGAGTGACCAGATATTTACTTTGTGACACTTATATATCAGTTGTTGATCCTTGGAGACAAAGAAGTGTGTCATCTCAGCTGGAAATATGTTTTGAATCTGAAATGAAGTTGTCTGTTGTAACTCAGTGAAATCCACTGGAAGCAGGGAGCTGAGAACATAGCAGCATTTGTTCACTAGAGATCTTCAACTACATTAATTGATTGTGTGAGGGATTCGCTAATTCTGACTGAATTAGCGAATTGGCAGAGAATTGATAGTAAACTATGAAAGGGATTCACTCACTCATCCCACCTACAGACACACCAACGATTTCAAACTGAGGAGATGCCGTTCACCTGCTCTGATTGTGGGAAGGGATTTACTCGATCATCCAACCTACAGAGACACAAACGAGTTCATACTGGGAAGAGGCCATTCACTTGTTCAGACTGTGGGAAGGGATTCACTCAATCAACTGCCCTACTGGCACACCAACAAATTCACACAGGGGAGAGGCCATTCACCTGTTCAGTATGTGGAAAGGGATTCACTCAGTCATCTGCCCTACTGGTACACCAGCGCATTCATACTGGGGAGAGGCCATTCACATGCTCTGAATGTGGGAAGAGATTCAATCGGTCATCTGAACTGAAAGTACATCAGCGAATTCACACTGGGGAGAGGCCATTCACTTGCTCAGATTGTGGGAAGGGATTCAGTCAGTCATCCAACCTGCGGATGCACCAACGAGTTCACACTGGGGAAAGGCCGTTCACCTGTTCAGATTGTGGGAAGGGATTCACTCATTTATTCAGCCTACAGAGGCACCAGCGAGTTCACACTGGGGAGAGGCCATTCATCTGCTCAGACTGTGGGAAGGGATTCACTCAGTCATCCCACTTACAGACCCATCAGCGAGATCACGTTGGGGTGTGGCCATTCATCTGCTCAGACTGTGGGAAAGGATTCACTCAGTCATCCCTCCTACAGATGCATCAACGAGTTCACACTGGGGTGAGGCCATTCACCTGTTCGGCATGTGGGAAGAGATTCACTCGGTCATCTCACCTACAGACACACCAGTCAGTTCACACTGGGGAGAGGCCATTCACCTGTTCACTCTGTGGAAAGGGATTCAGTCACTCATCCAGCCTACAGAGACACCAACGAGTTCACACTGGAGAGAGGCCATTCACCTGTTCTGTATGTGGTAAGGGATTTACTCAATCATCTGACCTGCTTGTACACCAGCGAGTTCACACTGGAGAGAGGCCTTACACCTGCTCAGACTGTGGGAAGAGATTCACTCAGTCAACCAACCTTGTGGTGCACTACCGAGTTCACGCTGGTGAGAAAGTTTAAAGAAACTGCACGCTGAATATTGAATCATCACAGTTGCTGAATCCAGACTAAAGTTCAAAAGTGACTGCTGGTATCGAACTCTGCAATTATTGCTGTTGCTCATCACATGCAGTTCTGCATCCTGGTTACTGGGCACGGGAGGAGTTTCTTCTGCTATATGTTGGACAGATAGCATTGAGATGCAACATCACAATAGGATTTAAACTTTGGGCACCTCTAGACCAGAGGCAGAACGACTATTCTCTGCATTTGCAGGAGGTTGGTGGAGACAAGATGTGTTAGAATGCCTCATTAATAACTGCAGATTTAGCTGATCCTTGGATGGTGATAATGAGATTTTCCCAGTCTCAAGGTGACAAATCTGGTCCTTGGATCTTCCTGCTCACCAGTCGAGCCAATTTGAATCTACAACCTCATTGTGCCGAAAGAGCTGATAGCGTACTCGGGTATTGTTCCCCTTGTTTATTCATTTTATTCATGGCCTCGAATTCTTTTCATGAACTGGATCTTCTGTCTGAAGGGGAAGGAGGAAACCAGCACAAGATGGAGAGAATTCCAGCAACTGTGTGGCAATGTACCAATTCCTTCCATTTATTCAGGAAGGCAATGTTTAGAATTGTCTTAAGGAGGAATGATAGATTAGTTGTTGGGATTTGATGGGGCGACAACTCTGGATAAATATATGTAATTGCTGCTTGAGTCAACTGTCTTTATTGATCCTGGGTCTTTGCTAAGGAGCTGCTCACGGAGTGATGTCAACAGAGTCTTTTTATTGACCCCTTGGGTCTGTCTGAAGATGGTGTCCAATGTCCAAATGCAGACCAGGATACCTGATGCCTTTAATACTCAGTGGTATGAACAGCTTTGTCATCTTGTACTAATCTGATGTTAATGATTTGGAAGAGAATATAGGTTGAACAATTAGTGAGGTTGTGGATGACACCAAAACTGGTGTGTGGTGAAAGTGAGAGTTATCTAAGTGGATGGAGACCACTGCTGAAGGTGGACGAAGGAATGGCAGGTGGAACTTAACAGGACAAGTATGATATGATAGATCTTGGGAAGCTAAACCTGAGCAGAACATACAGAGTGAATGAAAGAGCCCAGGAAGAGTTGTGAAACCACCTTTCTTGCCTCAGGGCCCTTTTCATCTCAAACATCCTGCGGCCGGAGAGTTGACCCTTCCACCTCTAAACTTGATACTTTCTGATTCTAGAAGTTACCATTTCTGTGTGTCGATGGGTGTTTATCATCCTGACAGGTTCTGCCTGAAATTGTTTAGTCTAATTGTTTCTTGGTGAAATTTGACAATGGGTTCTCCTCTGGGTTGGGCCTTCAAGTCCACATCAGCAATAGGAATTGACCCAGCTCCAGCCTCAGCTTGGCATTGCTCGGAGGTACTGTTCTGGCACTGGAGAGGGCCCATTGACCTCCCAGGCCACACCATCAGGTAAACTCAGTACACACTGGCACTGAGACCTTCCAGCATAGCAGAAGGATTCTTGTCTAGCACCAGCTGGCTCTGAGATGTCTCTGCCCTCCCATGCTAGAATCAGGCTGATACCCCCAAGCACCGTCAGCTGTTTTTGATATGTCCTTCACTAGGTGCACACATCATGCACCAACCCAGCCTCTGGCTGGCACAAGCTCATTTGAGGGACCACCCTTTTGGACTCGACCCTATTCAGGGGCACTGGTGGCGTAGGGTGTTTAAGCTTTAAGGAGTGCTCAAATCTTGATTGTGTCTTTATATGATTCCCCACTCTTCAATATGGACCTATTCACAGCCTCTCTCCACAATTCCCATGGGGCTATCTTTGTTTCTGTGTCTGACACACCTAGGTAGGGTATATGGGACCCAGTGGCATATGCTGGAGTTAGGGTATATAGCAAACATTTACAGTAACCAACCTTCAGATCAGAATGTGAATTGTAGTTTAAATTTAAAATGCAGCCTGGACCAGTAAATTGCATGAGTAGGACTCAGAAGACGGCACTCAGAGTCAGTTGTAGACCAGGAGACAGCCACTTGATCTCTCTCTCTCTCTCTCTCTCTCTCCCCCTCCTCCTCTCCCCCCTCCCCCTCTCCCCCGTCATTCCAGAAGGCTGTCAGTTTACATTTGTGTGTATCAAATAAAAGACTTCTTTATATCTGCAGGCTGTGTCTCTCTAGTCACTTTGTTCATATTACAACAGCACCTCCCCCGGGTGGCAAGGGCTCATGGCAAACTTTGAATTCCTTCCGCCCCTGTACTATTCAGCTCTCATTCTTATTCCTAGAAATTCTCTTTCAACCTTCCCTACCGGTTCACACCAAGGAAACTTCCTGAGTGCCCCTTGCATTTTGAAGCCCAGCGGGAGCCTGAGTCGTTCACAACCTCCTGTTGATTAGGCTGATGTACTGAACACAAGGGTGATCTGAGTCTGGAACTGAGTGTTCAGAAGTCCCTCCGTTCATCCTGTCAATGTCCTGTCCCGATCTGGGCTCTCCAGCAGTCAGGTCTTGCAGGTAAATTGAAACTATAACTGCTGCCAGTGTGAAAACCAACTTCAGGAGTTCCCACTGGGAACCTCAATGAAGGAGCAAGATCTCTCGTCCTATCCACCTAAAGTCACCAATTCACCTGCCCTTCTACTTCAGGTCTCCTCCAGAGAGATGGGAACCAGAGTGATAGTTCTGAGGATGGGGCAGTTAGTATACAACTAGCTGCAGTGTGCAGTGAGACTGAGGAAGGACAGGCAGATGATAGGGCAAAACTGCTGTCAGTGGGATGAGTTGCAGTGTAAAATAGGGACAGAATCAAAAAGGGTGATGAATACAGGACTGAAGGTATTATATTTGAATGCACAAAGTATACGGAATAGGATAGATGATCTTATAGTGCAGTTAGAATTTGGCAGGTATGTCATTGTGGGCATCACTGAGTCATTCCTGAAAGAAGATCGCAATTGGAACTTAACATCCAAGAATACACATTGTATTGAAAGGACATACAGGGAGGCAATGGGGGTTGGGTGGCTCTGCTGGTAAAAATGAATTCAAATTCTCAGAAGTAACATAGGATTGGAACATGTAGAACCTTGTGGGTAGTGCATTAAATACAGGCCCCCTAACAGTAGCCAGGATGTGTAATATAAATTTCAGCGGGAAATGGAAAAGGACAAAGTAGGGTTAGGATAATAGCATTTGGAAATTAGGAAGAGCCAGCATAGTTTTGTGTGGGGCAGGTGAGATTTTACCAACGATTGAGCTTTTTTGACAAGGTGACGAGAGAGATTGATGGGGCTAGGGCAGTGGGTGGTGTCCATGTGGATTGATGAGAGGACCTGTGAGCCTGATAAAGAGTAAAATAGACGTAAGAGTGGACATCGGAGCACTGCAAAATAACACTGGAGAAGTGGAAATGGGGGGGATAAAAGGAATGATGAGCTAACTGATTAAGAATTTCAACATGCAGGTAGACTGGGAGAATCAGAAAGGTACTGGACCCCAAGAAAGGGAGTTTGTGGAGTGCCTCCGAGATGGATTCTTAGAACAGCTTGTTCTGGAGCCTATCAGGGAGAAGGCAATTCTAGATTTAGTGTTGTGCAATGAACTTGATTTGATCAGGGACCTCGAAGTAAAGGAACCATTAGGAGGTAGTGACCATAATAACCATATAACAATCACAGCACGGAAACAGGCCATCTTGGCCCTCCTAGTCCGTGCCAAACCCTTAATCTCACCTAGTCCCACCTACCTGCACTCAGCCCATAACCCTCTACTTCTTTCCTGTCCATATACCTATCCAATTTTACCTTAAATGACACAACTGAACTGGCCTCTACTACTTCTACAGGAAGCTCATTCCACACAGCTATCACTCTTTGAGTAAAGAAATACCCCCTCGTGTTTCCCTTAAACTTCTGCCCACTAACTCTCAAATCATGTCCTCTAGTTTGAATCTCCCCTACTCTCAATGGAAACAGACTGTTCACGTCAACTCTATCTATCCCTCTCAAAATTTTAAATACCTCGATCAAATCCCCCCTCAACCTTCTACGCTCCAATGAATAGAGACCTAACTTGTTCAACCTTTCTCTGTAACTTAAGTGCTGAAACCCAGGTAACATCCTAGTAAATCGTCTCTGCACTCTCTCTAATTTATTGATATCTTTCCTATAATTCGGTGACCAGAACTGCACACAATATTCCAAATTTGGCCTTACCAATGCCTTGTACAACTTTAGCATTACATCCCAACTTCTGTACTCAATGCTATGATTTATAAAGGCCAGCGTTCCAAAAGCCCTCTTCACCACCCTATCTACATGAGACTCCACTTTCAGGGAACTATGCACAGTTATTCCTAGATCTCTCTGTTCCTCTGCATTCCTCAATGCCCCACCATTTACTCTGTATGTTCTATTTGGATTATTCCTGCCAAAATGTAGAACCTCACACTTCTCAGCATTAATCTCCATCTGCCAACGTTCAGCCCATTCTTCTAACCGGCACAAATCTCCCTGCAAGCTTTGAAAATCCACCTCATTATCCACAACACCTCCTACCTTAGTATCATCGGCATACTTTCTAATCCAATTTACCACCCCATCATCCAGATCATTTATGTATATTACAAACAACATTGGGCCCAAAACAGATCCCTGAGGCACCCCGCTAGTCACCGGCCTCCATCCCGATAAACAATTATCCACCACTACTCTCTGGCATCTCCCATCTAGCCACTGTTGAATCCATTTTATTACTCCAGCATTAATACCTAACGACTGAACCTTCTTAACTAACCTTCCATGTGGAACTTTGTCAAAGGCTTTGCTGAAGTCCATATAGACTACATCCACTGCCTTACCCTCGTCAACATTCCTCGTAACTTCTTCAAAAAATTCAATAAGGTTTGTCAAACATGACCTTCCACGCACAAATCCATGCCGGCTACTTCTAATCAGATCCCGTCTATCCAGATAATTATAAATACTATCTCTAAGAATACTTTCCATTAATTTACCCACCACACATGTCAAACTGACAGGTCTATAATTGCTAGGCTTCCTTCTAGAACCCTTTTTAAACAATGGAACCACATGAGCAATACGCCAATCCTCCGGCACAATCCCCGTTTCTAATGACATATTAAAGATCTCCGTCAGAGCTCCTGCTATTTCTACACAAACTTCCCTCAAGATCCTGGGGAATATCCTGTCAGGACCCGGAGATTTATCCACTTTTAAATTTCTTAAAAGCGCCAGTACCTCCACCTCTTTAATTGTCATAGGTTCCATAACTTCCTTACTTGTTTCCCACACCTTAGACAATTCAATATCCTTCTCCTTAGTGAATACCGAAGAGAAGAAGTCATTCAAAATCTCTCCCATCTCCTTCGGTTCCACACATAGCTGACCACTCTGATTCTCTAAGGGGCCAATTTTATCCCTCACTATCCTCTTGCTTTTAATATAACTGTAGAAACCTTTCGGATTTACTTTCACCTTATTTGCCAAACCAACCTCGTATCTTCTTTTAGCTTTTCTAATCTCTTTCTTAAGATTCCTTTTACATTCTTTATATTCCTCGAACTATTCCTTTACTCCATGCTGCCTATATCTATTGTAGACATCCCTCTTTTTCTGAACCAAATTTCTAATATCCCTTGAAAACCATGGTGCTCTCAAACCTTTAACCTTTCCTTTCACCCTAACAGGAACATAAAGATTCTGTACCCTCATAATTTCACCCTTAAATGACCTCCATTTCTCTATTACATCATTCCCATAAAACAACTTGACCCAATCCACTCTCTCTAAATCCCTTCGCATCCCCTCAAAGTTAGCCTTTAATATAAGTTTTAACCTACAATTTGAGAAGGAGAAGGGAAAATCAGATGTGTCAGTATTACAGTTGAACAAAGGGAACTATGGAGCTATGAGGGAGGCCAAAGTTCAATGGAACAATACCCTAGCAGGGAAGGCAGTGGAACAACAATGGCAGGTATTTCTAGGAATAATGCAGAAGGTGCAGGATCGGTTCATTCCAAAGAGGAAGAAAGATCTGAAGGGGAATAAGGGGTGGCCGTGGCTGACGAGGGAAGTCAAGGGCAGTATAAAAGTAAAAGAAAAGAAGTATAACATAGCAAAGATGAGCGGGAAACCGGAGGACTGGGAAGCTTTTAAAGAGCAACAGAAGATAACAAAAAATGTAATACGCCAAGAAAAAATTAGGTACGAAGGTAAACTAGCCAAGAATATAAAGGAGGATAGTAAAAGCTTCTTTAGGTATGTGAATAGCAAAAAAAGTAGTTAAGACCAAAATTGGGCCATTGAAGACAGAAACGGGTGAATTTATTATGGGGAACAAGGAAATGGCAGACGAGTTGAACAGGTACTTTGGATCTGTCTTCACTAGGGAAGACACAAACAATCTCCCAGATGTAATAGTGGCCAAAGGAACAGGGTAAAGGATGAACTGAAGGAAATTTATATTAGGCAAGAAACGGTGTTGGTCAGACTGTTGAGTCTGAAGGCTGATAAGTCCCCGGGACCTGATGGTCTGCATCCCAGGGTACTTCAAGAGATGGCTTTAGAAATCGTGGACGCATTGGTAATCATTTTCCAATGTTCTATAGATTCAGGAACAGTTCCTGCTAATTGGAGGGTGGCTAATGTTGTCCCACTTTTCAAGAAAGGAGGAAGAGAGAAAACAGGGAATTACAGACCGGTTAGCCTGACGTCAGTGGTGGGAAAGATGCTGGAGTCAATTATAAAAGAGGAAATTACGACACATTTGGATAGCTGTAGAAGGATCAGTCCGAGTCAGCGTGGATTTATGAAGGGAAAATCATGCTTGACTAATCTTCTGGAGTTTTTTGAGGATGTAACTATGAAAATGGACAAGGGAGAGCCAGTGGATGTAGTGTACCTGGACTTCCAGAAAGCTTTTGATAAAGTCCCACATAGGAGATTAGTGGGCAAAATTAGGGCACATGGTATTGGGGGCAGAATACTGACATGGATTGAAAATTGGCTGGCTGACAGGAAACAAAGAGTAGTGATTAATGGGTCCCTTTTGGAATGGCAGGCTGTGACCAGTGGGGTACCGCAAGGTTCGGTGCTGGGACTGCACGCTGGTTACAATATACATTAATGATTTAGATGAAGGGATCAAAAGTAACATTAGCAAATTTGCTGATGACACAAAGCTGGGTGGCAGTGTGAAATGTCAGGAGGACGTTATGAGAATGCAGGGTGACTTGGACAGGTTGGGTGAGTGGGCAAATGTATGGCAGATGCAGTTTAATGTGGATAAATGTGAGGTTATCCACTTTGGTGGCAAGAACAGGAAGGCAGATTACTACCTAAATGGAGTCAAGTTAGGAAAAGGGGAAGCACAACGAGATCTAGGTGTTCTTGTACATCAGTCAATGAAAGCAAGCATGCAGGTACAGCAGGCAGTGAAGAAAGCTAATGGTATGCTGGCCTTTATAACAAGAGGAATTGATAGATAGATACTTCATTCATCCCCAAGGGGAAATTCAACATTTTTCCAGTGTCCCATACACTTATTGTAGCAAAACTAATTACATACAGTATTTAACTCAGTATAAATATGATATGCATCTAAAATCACCCTCCCAAAAAGCATTAATAAAGCATTAATAAGCTTTTAAAAAGTTCTTAAATAGTTTACTAAAGTATAGGAGTAAAGAGGTCCTTCTGCAGCTGTACAGGACCCTGGTGAGACCCCACCTGGAGTACTGTGTGCAGTTTTGGTCTCCAAATTTGAGGAAGGACATTCTTGCTATTGAGGGAGTGCAGCGTAGGTTCACAAGGTTAATTCCCGGAATGGCGGGACTGCCGTATGTTGAAAGATTGGAGCAACTGGGCTTGTATACACTGGAATTTTGAAGGATGAGAGGGGATCTGATTGAAACATATAAGATTATTAAGGGATTGGACACGCTGGAGGCA
Organism: Hypanus sabinus; assembly: GCF_030144855.1. NCBI lineage: Eukaryota > Metazoa > Chordata > Chondrichthyes > Myliobatiformes > Dasyatidae > Hypanus > Hypanus sabinus. The sequence continues at coordinate 123,429 of NC_082729.1, forward strand.
GGAAGCATGTTCCCACTGATGGGTGAGTCCAGAACTAGAGGCCACAGTTTAAGAATAAGGGGTAGGCCATTTAGAACAGAGATGCGGAAAAACTTTTTCACCCAGAGAGTGGTGGATATGTGGAATGCTCTGCCCCAGAAGGCAGTGGAGGCCAAGACTCTGGATGCATTCAGGAGAGAGTTGGATAGAGCTCTTATAGATAGCGGGGTCAAGGGATATGGGGAGAGGGCAGGAATGGGGTACTGATTGTGTATGATAAGCCATGATCACAGTGAATGGCGGTGCTGGCTAGAAGGGCCAAATGGCCTACTCCTGCACCTACTGTCTATTGTCTTTTGAATCTTGCCAGCAAGGGTCAGAAGTGAGTGTAGACACTATTACTAAGGAGAAATTGCTTGGAAAGCAGAGATGTCAAAGTAGATAACTCACCTAGACTAGATAGGCATCACCCCAGGCAGGAATGAGGCAGCTGAACAGATATGAGAGGCTTAGTAGTGATATACAAGATCAGTAAATTCTAGAATGGTTCTGAAAGACTGGAATATCGCCACTCTTAAGAAGGGAAGGAGATAAAAGGCAGGAAATAGTATTAGAAAAGTACAGCATAGAATGGGTGAAGCAGCATTTCATGAATTATATGGTCATGCACTTTGGTAGAAGAAATTAAAGCGCAGACTACTTCCTAAATGCAGAGAAAATTTAAAGATCTGAGGTGCAAAGAAACATGGGAGTTCTCAAGCAGGATTTTCTAAAGGTACATTTGCAGGATGAGTTGCTGGTGAGGAAGACAAATGCGAGATTATTCATTTCAGGAGGATTAGCATATAAAAACAAGGATATAATGTTGAAGCTGTATGAAGCATTTGAGTATTGTGAACAGTTTTGGGCCCCTTATTTAAGAAAGGATGTGCTGACATTGGAAAGGGTTCAAAGGAGGTTCACGAAAATTATTCCAGCATTGAATGGCTTGTCATATGAATGACTTCCCTACCACATAGCCCTCTATTTTTCTAAGCTCCATGTACCTAAGAGTCTCTTAAAAGATGCTATTGTACCCACCTCTACCACATTGCTGGCAGTGCATTCCACGCACCCATCATTCTCTGTGTGAAAGAGTGGTCCTTTAGAATGGAGGCGAGATGGAATTTCTTCAGCCAGAAGGATGTGTATCTGTGGAATTCGTTGCCAGAGGCGGCTGTGAATGCTATTTCATTGGGTATATTTACACCAGAGTTTGATAGATTCTTGACTGGTCAGGACATGAAGGGATATGGAGGGAAGGCCGGAGATTGGGTTAAGGGGGAAAGTGGATCAGCCATGATGGAATGGCAGAAAGCTCCTGGGACCAGGTCCGGATTGTAGGGCTGAGAGAGGGAAAGGACCAGGGTGCAGAGCCACAGTATGGCCGAGTTCACGGTAATTGCCCCCTCAGTTGCAGTTTGGACACTGGTGCCGTATGAAGCCCCGCTTCCCGCTCCCACCTGCTGCTGATTCTCCAGCGCTTTCGTCCAGTCAGCGCATGCACGATTTTCTGGATGTGACGCTACATCAGTGCATCTGAACTTTGGGTCACAGGCGTTGAATTCTGAACTGCGGTGGTTTCTGGGTACCCAATGTGCTATTATATATGTTTGCAAGCACCGCTTCCTCCGCATGACTCAATAGTCAATTATTTTTATGTCATAAATACAGCAGCTACTTTAACACAGCAATCTCCCACAAATTATATGACATATGTGAGTGATGATAAGCCTGATTCTGATAGGAGTGAGTGCCTGGACACCTGTTTATCGCTATTAATTTAACTGATTTGGATGTGAATGTGCACAGAACGACCAGATACGTTGTTGATATTAAATTAGGGGTCGTGTTAATAGTGAATTAGGTTACAAAGAATCACAAAGACATCTTGATCAGTCAGGCAGATGGGCTGAGGAATGGCAAATGATTTTCAACTTCGATCAGTGTGAGGTAATGCATTTTAGACAATCAAACCAGGCTGGCAACTATACAATGGGAGTACATGTGCACAGTTCACTGAAAACAGCTATGCAAGTGGACAGTGTGGCGAAAGTTGCTTTTATCTTGCTGGCTTTCATTAGTCAGGGCATCGGGTTTAGGAGTAGGGACATTATGTTGCAGTTATATATGTAACATGCTATAAGGTTTCACTATTAATGTAATGGCCTCTCTGTAATGTTTCATTGCTGAGGTAATGGTTTCTCTGTAGCAGCAATATTTGGGTTACGATTAGAGTCAATGGGGTTTTGGAATGCGGGGCTATCCAATGAGAGAAACATTCTTTCTTGTGAGTCTGGAAGAGAGATTTTCGTGGTCTTTTGCCAGGGAGAGATGAGGAGAGAAGACACGAATGGAGAGAGTTGGTAGACCGCTGTATGGAGTGGACTTGGAGTGAGGGTCCGAAGGTCAGCAACGATCAGAGGAGGTTGATGGTGGACGACGGGCTTATTAGTGAGCTCCAACTTTGCGCAATTGACTGTTTCATGAGAATGGGCCCTTTTTTTTTGTTTTCTTTACTAACCATATAGTCAAAGTAAGAATTATAAGGCTCAATCGTTTAATCACATATTGTGTACTGTTTGTTATTTCAGGGTACTGATTTGTTACAGGACACATTGCGCAGGATCCACTCAAACGAGATTTCTTAAGTTTGGCAAGGCCGGGGGGGGGGGGGGGGTGCTATCACCCCCTATATTAAGCTGCTAGCTGAAGCGAGAGTTACATTTAATTTAATGTTCAGTCTGTTCTTGGGTCATAGAGTCATAGAGAAGTACAGCACTGAACCAGGCTCTTTGGCCCTTCTAGTCCATGGTTAATTATTCAAACTGCATGGTCCCATTGACCTGCACCAGAACCATAGCCTCCACACTCCTCCTATCCATGTACTGTACATATCCAAACTTCTTTAAAACTTTGAAATTGCGCTCACATGCACCACTTGCACTGGTAGCTTGTTCCATACCTTCACGGCCATCTGAGTGAAGTATCCCCCCATGTTCCCCTTAAATTTTTCACTGCTCACCCTTAACTCATAGCCTCTCGTTATAGTCCCACCCACCCTCGGTGGAAGAAGCCTGCTTGTCTTTACCCTATCTATACCCCTCATATTTTTGTATACTGTTCTCTGAATCTTCTACGTTCGAAGGATTAAAGTCCTAGCCTATTCAATCTTTCCTTATAACCCAGGTATTCCAGACCCGGCAAAATCCTTGTAAATTTTCTCTGTACTTTTCTTACCTTATTTACACCTTTACTGTAGGTAGGTGACCAAAACTGCACACAATACTCCAAATTAGACTTCATCAATGTCTTATACAACTTCAACATTACATGACATCTCCTATACTCAATACTTTGATTTATGAAGGCCAATGTGCCAGAAACTTATCAAAAGACCCTGTGCCGCCACTTTCAATGAATGATGGACCTGTATTTCCAAATCCCTTTGTTCTCCACAATTTATCAGTGCCCTATCTTACTCTGTATAACCCTAACCCTACTCTGGTTGGTCGGACCAAGTGTCGCACCTCACACATGTCTGTTCCATCTGCCATTTTCAGCCTATTTTTCCAGCTGATCCAAATCCCACTGAAAGCCATGGTAGTCTTCCTAGATATCCACTACATCCCCAATATTAGTGTTATGTGCAAACCTGCTGATCCAGTTAACCACACTACCATCAAGATCACTGATATGAATGATAAACAACAGATCCCTCTGGCACCCCACTAGTCACAGGCCTCCAGTCAGAGAGGCAGCCATCTACTACTACTTTCTGGCTTCTCCCACAAAGTCAATATCCAATCCAATTTACTACCTCATCTTCAATGCTGAGTGTCTGCACTTTCTTGACAAACCTCTCACGTGGGACCTTGTCAAATACCTTGCTAAAGTCCATGTAGATGACATCCACTGCTTTGCCTTCATCAACTTTCCGGGTAACCTCCTTGAAAATCTCTATACCAGTTAGACCAGGCCTACCATGCATGACGCCATGCTGACTATCCCTAATCAGTCCATGTCTGTCCAAATACTTATAATTAGAATACCTTCCAATAACTTTCCTCTTACATATGTCAGTCTTACAGGCCTATAATTTCCTGATTTATTTTTAGAGGCTTTCTTAAACAATGGAACAATGTTAGCTATTCTTCTATCCTCCAGTACCTCACTTGGAGCTAAGGATGATTTAAATATCTCTGCTCGGGGCCCTGTAAATTTTGCGCTTACCTCTAACAGGGTCTGAGGGAACACCTTGTCAGGCCCAGGGAATTTGTCCAGCCTAATTTACACCAATAGCAAATACTACCTCCTCTGTAATCTGTATTCGGTCCATGAACTCTATGTTGTTTTACCTTACTTCTATAGACTCTGTGTCCATCTCCTGAATAAATACAGATGCAAAAAAAAAATCCATTTGATATCTCCCCCATCTATTTCAGTTCCACACATGGATTACCATTCTGATCTTCCAGGGGACCAATTTTGTTCCTTGCAATCCTTTTGCTCTTAACAGGTCTGTAGAATTCCTGAGGACTCTCCTTCACCTTGTCTGCTCAGACAACCTCATGCCTTCTTTAGGGTTAGGGTTCTTTTAACCCTCCTGATGTCCTTTTGTAGTGTTCTCTTGCATTTCTCCTTCTCCATAAGAACCTCGTTTGTTCTTATCTGCCTATAATGTTCTTATCATTTGCAGTTGTTGATCTTTGGTGATGAAGAAGTATTCTTCAGCTGGAAGCATGCTTTGTCCCTGAAATGAAGTTTTCTGTTGTAATTCAGAGAAATCCACTGGAACTGGGGTGCTGAGTACACACCAGCATTTGTTCACTGGAGATCAGTTCTTCAACTATATTCACTGTACGAGGGATTCACTACATCTGGGATCTGACTTGATAAATTGATAGAGAACTGTGGGAAAGGATTCACTCACTCATCCCACCTGCAGACTCACCAGTGAATTCACACTGAGAAAAGGCCATTCACCTGCTCATACTGTGGGAAAGGATTCACTTGGTCGCCCAACCTACAGACACACCAGTCAGTTCACACTGGACAGAGGATGTTCACCTGCTTTGGCTGTGGGAAGGAATTCACTGAGGGTACATCAGCAAATTCACACTGGGGAGAGGCTGTTCACCTGCTCAGATTGTGGAAAGAGTCTCACTCGGTCATCCAACCTTGTCATGCACTACTGACTTCACTCTGGGGAAACAGTTTAAATAAGATGTATGCTGGATATTTAACCTTCACAGTTGCTGCATCTAGAGTTAAGTTCAGAAGTGATTGTTGGTATGCAGAACTCAGCAATTGTTGCTGTTGTTCATCAGACCCAGTTCTGCACCCTGTCACTGGGCATGGGAGGAGTTTCTTCTGCTGATGTTCAACTTTAACGGGACTGGAGTTGAATATTCTGGATCTGTGACTAATAAATTGGTTCTAATTTAAATTCTGTCTCAGGTACTTAGTGAATCTATAACACTCCCAGTGTAGAGTTGGGAATCACCTCAGCCCAGCTGGTCCCTACCAGTGTTTCTGTCCCATGACAGTCCTTTTAAATCCATCCTTGCTGTTGACCGATCACGCTCCCTGTGGTGATGGGATCCAGTCACCACTCTGGGTGAAGGGTTTTCCTCTGAATTTTCTCCATGACTTTCTGCAGACTGAAGAAAACAAGCTGACTGCAGTCATCTCTGACATATCCTTTGTTTATCAAATCACTAAGCTGAGGAGGAATGAGATTGGTAGTTAACTTCTATACTCCCTCCTCATTGCAACATTATGTGTAATTATCCCTGCTTTGAAAGGGCTGTGTATCAAACTCTGGGTTGTTCGAATACACCACTGTTGCCCTTGAAAGAATTTAAATATGGAAGAAAACATCAAACTTGAATGGGTCAAGGACAGTGGAAGCAGCCAAACCAATTGTCTTTGTTCTTGCAATGAGGTCAAAAGAATGTTAAGCATTTTGTTAAGCTTCTCTGTAACCTCTATTTTGTGAACTGTTTGATTAACTTATTCTTGCTCTGGATAACCTAATCAGAGCAATTGAACATGGACACAAGAGGTTTCTGATATTCACATTCTAAGCCTGAAATCATTCTCAGATAAGCTGTGTATTGTGTACAATGGCAGGGTTGCAGAAGTAATCTCGTTGTCTCAGCCCAGTGTCTCTGAGTGACCAGTTTGTCTGCATTGAACTGCAGTTGAAGAGAACAAAAAAAGTCACTTTCAGCATGAAGTTGTGTAGCCCTTGGACTATATCCAATAGGTCAGACGATTGGCCTTGAGACAACAAGAATGAGGTGAATCACTTGGGAGGAAGAGTTTAAAAAGTTAGAAGCTGCAAATGCAAAGGGGCAATAATTCCAGAGACTAATTATCACAAGGAAAAAGCTCTATCCCAGGGACTAGGAGAAGAAAGTATCGATCATTTGGCCAACAGGAGATCTCCTGGAGAAGTGGAATGAGTATTGGGTCAGATGGAACAGTAAAATTCATGTTTTAAGGTGTTAACCTAGAATCAAACTCGTTACTTCATTGTTTGTGCAGAAACAATAAAGTGCAAGCTTTGTTTAATTAAGAGTTGCAGAGTGAGTTTCCAAACCAAGTTCACTTGATGAATAGACAACATACTTGGCGACTCAGGGTGTGCTCGAAGAGAAGAATCAAGGTCTGGACCCTAGTTTCGATTTGAACCACCCACTAAGTTAGGATAATAAAATGGGGAAAAGGAAGGTAGAGGAACCCAGGGGTTTCAGAGGTTTGCAGCAATTACTTTCATAGTTATATATTAAGGTAATGTCCAGTTATATATTAAGGAGTGGATAGGAAAGGTTAAGAGTGGAGGGTCAGGAAAAAAATGTGAGAAGAAATCATAAGAGATTTAAAAAGAAAAGCTGTTATATGGGATACCAGCTGGAAGGTCTAATTGAAGTGAAGAGAGAAAAATAGAAACTGCAAGTGTAGGGTAGAATTAGAGAGAGAAAAGAGCTGGAGTGAAAGTGGAAAGAAAATGTCATTCTGAAGAAGCAGGGTCAGGCGAATTTGATCCACAAGTCAGTTTCAGGGTCAGTGTGAACATGTAACAAGAGAAAAGGAGAAAACTGATGAGGCAAATTCAGAATTAGAGAAATGGAAAAGACAGGGTCAGGATTTACAGACACTTATGAATATCATGCAGAAATTAGCAGCTGAGGAAAAAAGGCAGTGCCGATCACACCAAGTATTTAAAATAGATGAAAAAGCTGTAACATCAATTCTCAGCTCAGAGAGGAGTGATGTTTGCATTTGGTATGAGGACTGACGATGATGGTGATGTAGATTGGGGTGATTTAGCGGATGAAGTGAGACACTATAATAGTGAAGATGATTGGGGAATCGTCCTGTCTCCCTGTGAATCTTTCCAACAGGGTATGGTACCTTCAACATACACTGCCCTAATGGTACTCTTGGTAGCAGAGTATTCAGGACACACCAGGGTCCAATTGTGACATGGTATTCTACCCCTTTTGATGTGGCCCAATTGAGTACTATAGCTGCAAATACCCAGAAGTACAGGCTGGGAGACCATCCTTGGGAACTTTTCCAGTGCATTCAGCTGCACAAGATAATTCATAAGTTTAGATGCAGCAGAGAAACAGAAGTTAACCCTCTGTTTCTAACTTCAGTGTTACAGTCAGCCCTGCTGGAGGAACAGGCATAGAGCCAGGGAACACTGGATGATTATGAGAGGCTACCTTAGAAGCTGCAGGGACTTACTGAGATGACCTGGTGGAAGCTTTGCATCAGTGCAAACAGCAGATGGGGAAGCACTCCTCTGCACTAGTGACAAGGTTGTGGCCAGTTTTTTCAAGCGTTCATGGTCCTGATTTGGATAAACAAAAGATGACCTATTGACATAGTAACTGGGGAGAAACTTGGTATCACACAGAACTCAGGAGAGTAGAAGAGTGTGAAATGTTTGATCCTACAGATCTATGGAAATATGTATTGAACATTGTATTTTTTGTATCCATTTCATGTGGAAAAAAATGTGCAATTTCCAGAGTGCTAAGTTAACATGTTGCAATATATGTATTTGACTAAAGTAGCAAGAAGAGACTACAAGAAATGTACTTACTAAAAGAATATATGACAGCAAACACCCAATGTGCTGAATATTTGCAAGAAATAGGAAGTAGCAAAGCCAAAGTCAACTGCAAATGACAGACTACAGCAAAAGACAGCTTGCTGGAAATAGTAACCTCAACTCCATATAAAAGGAACACTTTATAAATGGTGTGTCAGAAGCCCCTCCCATCCCTGGTGGGAATGGAGGTGAGCTTGCCCCTTGCAAGTATAGAATAAAGATGCTTGATAAAGATCCACACACTGTTGGTATTGTGTTTTTGTAAGACTGAATGAAGAAATACTTGACAATGGGTTCAGGGTGAAAGGTGGAAACTTTAAAGGGAAAATGAAGGTAAAATTCTTCACAAAGACAGTCATGAGAATGTGGAACAAACTGCAAGAACAAATGGTGTATGTGACCTCAATTTTAACATTTATGGATGGTAAAAGTATGGAGAGTTGTGGACTGGTGCAGGTTGATGGAAGTAGGCAGTTTAAGTGGTACAGTACAGACTAGCTGGACCAAAGAGCCTGTTTCTGTGCTGCACTTTTCTATAACTCCTATTTCCTCCTTTTACCTCCTTCTCTTCTAATGAATGACAATATTCCAGTCCTTCAGAACCTTTCCAGAATCTACTGATCTTGAATGATCATTATTTAAGAACTTTTTAAAAGCTATTAATGCTTTTTGGGAGGGTGATTTTAGATGCATATCATATTTATACTGAGTTAAATACTGTATGTAATTAGTTTTGCTACATTAAGTGTATGGGACACTGGAAAAATGTTGAATTTCCCCTTGGGGATGAATAAAGTATCTATCTATCTAAAACTTCTCCAATCTGTTCAGCTGCCTCATTCACAGACCGAGGGTGCTGCACATCTGGTCCAGGTGACTTTACTCACTTCTGCCCCCTGCTGACAAAATTCTTATTCAGTTTGTTCACCATTCCTTCTTTCACCCATGCCACCTCTCCAGTGTCATTTTCCCGCACTCTAATGTCCACTCTTACCGTTTATCAGGCTCACAGGGCTTCTCATCAATCCATGTGGACACCATCCGTTGCCCTACCCTCATCAATCACTTTCATTACCTTGTCAAAAAACTCAATTTGGTAAGACAACCTGTCCTGACAAAACCATGCTTGCTGTCCCTAACTAGGCCATGAGCTTCCAAATGTTCATATATCCTATCATTAATTTTTTTCTCCTTTTTCCTCCATTCTCCTTCACTATTTCCCATTGAAATTTATATCCCACATCCTGGCTACTGTCATGGGGCCCATATTACTAGCTGCATCATTCATTCTAATTTCTGTTCTTGTATATTTTTATAAAGTCAAAGTTGAGCATATAATAACAACAGAGAACATAGTAATCTACAGCACATTACAGGCATTTCAGCCCACGATGTTGTGGCAACCGTGTATCCTACCCTAGAAACTGCCTAGAATTTCCCTAGTGCATAGCCCTCTACTTTTCTAAGCTCCATATACCTATCTAAGAGGCTCTTAAAAGGCCCTATTGTATCCACTTCCGCCACCGGCAGTGTGTTCCACGCACCCACCACTCTCTGTGAAAAACTTATCCCTGACATCCCCTCGGTACCTATTTCAAAGCACCTTAAAACTATGCTCCCTCACGTTAGCCATTTCAGCCTAGGAAAAAGACTTTCTGGCTATCCACACGATCAATGCCTCTCATCATCTTATACACTTCAATTAGGTGACCTATCATCCATTGCTTCAAGGAGAAAAGGCCATATTCACTCAACCTATTCTCATAAGGTACGCCCTCCAAACCAGGCAATATCCTTGTAAATCTCCTCAGCACTCTCTCCACATCCTTCCTGTAGTGAGGTGACCAGAACTGAAAACAGTACTCCAACTGGGGTCTGACCAAGGTCTTTTATAGCTGTAACATTACCTCTTGGCTCTTGAACTCAGTCCCATGGTTGATGAATGTCAATACACCATACACCTTCTTTACAACACTGTCACCCTGCACAGCAGCTTTGAGTGTCCTATGGACATGGACGCCAAGATCTCTCAGATCCTCCACACTGCCAGAAGTCATACCATTAATATTATATTCTGTCTTCAAATATGACCTACCAAAATGAACCACTTCACACTTATCTGGGTTGAAGTCCATCTGCCATTTCTCAACCCAGTTCTGCATCCTATCAATGTCCTGCTGTAACCTCTGGCAAACCCCCAAACTACCCACAACACCCCCAACCTTTGTGTCATCAGCAAACTCACTAACCCACCCTTCTATGTCTTCATCCAGGTCATTTATAAAAAATAATCACAAAGAGGAGGGGTGCCAGAACAGATCCCTGTGGAATACCATTGGTCACCAACCACCATGCAGAATACAAATCATCTACAACCTCCCTTTGCCTTCTGTGGGCAAGCCAATTCTAGATCCACAAAGCAAGGTCTCCTTGGATCCCATGCCTTCTTACTTTCTGAAGGAGCCTTGCATGAGGAACCTTATCAAATGCCTTACTGAAATCCATATACACTATATCCACTGCTCTACTTTCATCAATGTGTTTTGTTACATCCTCAAAGAATTCAATCAGGTTCATAAGGCATGACCTGCCCTTGACAAAGCCATGCTGACTAATCAGATTATGACTCTTCAAATGCTCATAAACCCTGCCTCTCAGGATCTTCTCCAACAACTTGCCCACCACTGAAGTCAGACTCACTGGTCTATAATTTCCTGGATTATCTCTACTTCCTTTCTTGAACAAGGGAACAACATTTGCAATTCTCCAATCCTCTGGTACTTCTCCCATCCCTATTGATAACACAACGATCATCACAAAAGCCTCAGCAATCTCCTCCCTCACTTCCCACAGTAGCCTGGGGTACATCTCATCTGGTCCTGGTGACTTATCTAACTTAATACTTTTCAAAAGCTCCAGCACATCCTCTTTCTTAATGTCTACATGCTCAAGTGTTTCAGTCCACTGTAAGTCATCCCCACAGTTGCCAAGGTCTTTCTCCCCAGTGAATACTGAAGCAAAGTATTCATTAAGTACCTCCACTACCTCCTCCGATTCCATGCACATGTTTCCACTATCACACCTGATTGGTCCTGTTCTCACCAGGGTCATCTTCTTGCTCTTCACATACTTGTAGAATGCCTTGGGGGTTTCCTTAATCCTGCTCACCAAGGCCTTCTCATGGCCCCTTCTGGCTCTCCTAATTCCATTCTTAAGCTCCTTCCTAGCAACCTTGTAATTTTTTAGAACTCTAACAGTACCTAGTTTCTTGAACCTCTCATAAGCTTTTCTTTTCTTCTTAACTAATTTTCTATATCCTTCATACACCATGGTTCTTTAACCCTACCATCCTGTCCCTGCCTCAATGGAACATTCCTATGCAGAACTCCATGCAGATGTCCCTGAACATTTGCCACATTTCTGCTGTGCATTTCCCTGAGAGCATCTGTTCCCAAGTTCCTGCTTAAAAATATTATATTTCCCCCTACCCCAATTAAATGTTTTCCCAAATTGTCTGCTATCCCTCTCCAGTGCGATGGTGAAGGAGATAGAATTGTGGTCACTACCTCCAAGATGCTCTCCCAACGAGAGATCCGACACCTGAGCAGTACCAGTTCAAGTACAGTCTCTCCTCTAGTTGGTTTATCTATGTATTATGTCAGGAAACCTTCCTGAACACACCTAACAAACTCCACCCCATATAAACCCCTTGTGTTAAGGAGATGCCAATCAATATTAGGAAAGTTAAAATCTCCCATCACAACAACCCTATTTCTATTGTATCCTTCCAGAATCTGCCTCTCTATCTGCTCCTCGATATCTCTGTTACCATTGGGAGGCTATAAAGAACACCCAGTAGTTATTGCCGCATTCCTGTTTCTGACTTCTACCCACACTGACTCATTAGACCATCCCTTCATGACTTCCTCCTTTTCTGCAGCCGTGACACTATCCCTAATTAACAATGCCACGCCCCCCCCATCTCTTTTGCCCCCCTTGCTGTTCTTTTTCAAACATCTAAAGCCTGGCACACAGCAGCCATTCCTACTCCTGAGACATCCAAGTCTCTATAATGACCGCAACGTCATAGTTCCACATATTGATCCACACTCTTAAGTTCATCCACCTTGTTATGATACTCCTTGCATTAAAATAGACAGATCTCAAACCATCAGGCTGAGTGCATCTTTGCTCTAACGTCTGCCAATCCTTGCTCACAAACTCCCTACAAGCTGTCTCTACTTGCGCTCCAACCTCCCTGACCTCTGCCTCTTCACTTCAGTTCACACCCCTTTGCAAATCTAAACCCTCCCCAATTGCATTAGCAAACCTCCCCACCAGGATATTGGTCCCCCTCTGATTCAAGTACAACCAGTCCTTTTTATACAGGTCACACCTGCCCCAGAAGAGGTCCCAATGATCCAGAAGACTGAATCCCTGCCCCCTCCTCTAATCCTTCAGCCATGCATTTATCCTCCAACTCATTCTATTCCTATACTCACTGTTGCCTGGCCCAAGCAGCAATCCTGAGATTACTACCTTTGAGGTCCTGCTTCTCAGCTTCCTTCCCTGAACCCTAACCCTGTATTCTGCTTTCAAGACCTCCACCCTTTTTCTACCTATGTCATATGTACCACGACCCTTGGCTGCTCATCCTCCCATTTCAGCATATTGTGGACACACTCAGAAACATTACAAACTAACATCGTTGTTTCCTTTTCAAACCCACAGAATCACCTATCTGTCCCCCTAACTATAGAGTTCCCTATTACCGCTGCCATCTTCTTCCCTACCCTTCTGAGCCACAGGGCCAGACTCAGTACCAGAGGCACAGTCACGGTTGTTTCTCCCAGGTAGGTCACCACCCCTCCCCCCCAACAACACTCAAAATGGAGTACTTGCTGTTAACTGGAATAGCCATGGGGTGCTCTCCACTACCTTCCCTTCCTTAAGGAGGGCATGAAGCGACTACTCTCCACTGAACATTGACGGCTCCTGGGTAGAGATCATTAGAGTACCAAATTTCTTGGTGTTCACCTGGCGGAGAATCTCACCTGGTCCCTGGGTAGAGATCATTAAGAGTATCAAATTTCTTGGTGTTCACCTGGCAGAGATGGCTCCTGGGTAGAGATCATTAAGAGTACCAAATTTCTTGGTGTTCACCTGGCAGAGAATCTCACCTGGTCCCTCAACACCAGCTCCATAGCAAAGAAAGCCCAGCAGCATCTCTACTTTCTGTGAAGGCTGAGGAAAGTCCATCTCCCACCCCCCATCCTCATCACATTCTACAGGGGTTGTATTGAGAGTATCCTGAGCAGCTGCATCACTGCCTGTTTCCGAAATTGCACCATCTCGGATTGCAAGACCCTGCAGTGGATAGTGAGGTCAGCTGAGAAGATAATTGGGGTCTCTCTTCCCACATTATGGACATTTACACTATACACTGCATCCACAAAGCAAACAGCATTATGAAGGTTATGAACACCCCTCATACAGACTCTTCTTCTTCTTCCTGCCATCCGGGAAAAGGCACTGAAGCATTTGGGCTCTCATGACCAGACTATATAACAGTTTTCTTCCTCCAAGCTATTAGACTCCTCAATACCCAGAGCCTGGACTGACACCAAATTACTGCCCTCTGCTGTGCCTATTGTCTTGTTTATTATTTATTGCAAAACCTGCACTGTTTTGTACACTTTATGCAGTCCTGGGTAGGTCTGTAGTCCAGTGTAGTTTTTTTTGTGTGGTTTATGTAGTTCAGTGTAGTTTCTGTAGTTTCATGTAGCACCATGGTCCTGAAAAACATCGTCTCATTTTTACTGTGTACTGTACCAGCAGTTATGGCTGAAATGACAATAAAAAGTGACTTGACTTGACTTCTCCTGATGGTCACCCACTTATCTGTCTCCTGTGGCCCCGGGGTGACTACCTCTCTGTAGCTCCTGTCTATCACCTCCTCACTCTCCCTGATTGAGCTGCAGCTCCAGTTCCCTAACTTGGTCTTTAAGGAGTAGTAGCTCAACACACTTGGCACAGATGTGACCAGAAATCTCCCAAACATCCCACATCTGACACTCAGAACAGAACACTTGCCTCACAGTCAAACCTATTATTCTTGTGGGGGGAGGGGGGGAAGTAACCTACCTCCGCTGAAGCTCCGATGAGCCAAAGCCTACTACTCTGACTTACACTACTCCGATGACCGCCCTGCTAGAAATTTTATTTCAGAGCTTTCTCAGCATCCTTGCGCAATGATGAGCTACTGCGTCCGCGCACTTCTCCCCTGACCTGCGAAGCTTGCTCTCTTCAAATTGATTGGTCCGTCGCTAATGCTAAAAAAACTTACTTGCAGCAGTATAAATGTAAATAACATCAATTTCAAAAGTTCAAAGTACATTTTATTACCAAGGTATGTATTAATTTTACAACCTTGAGATTTGTCTGCTTACAGGCAGCCACAAAAGAAGAAACCTGGAAGAACCCAATTTTCAAAAAAAGACCCAACACCCAATGCCTTGACAGAAAAAAAATTGGATCATATCATGCAAACAGTAAAGCAAGCAACAGCATACAGAATAAAATTGAAGCAGGGAACAGCCGGAGTGGATCCATAGTCTGTCTCATTCCATTACATGCCGCGAAGCTCGCAGACACTCGGCCCAGAGCAGCCAGAGCACGATGCAGCCTCAGCGAGTTAAATGTTGCCAAGCAGAACCAGCTCGACCTCTGGTCTCCAGAGAGGCCCCGCGTGTAAATTGTCCAAGCACCGGGTCGTTCTCTGAACTCGAGCCCCGCCGTAGCAATACGCTCTGGGTCGCTACTCGACCTTTCCAAATCGGCACGCACTTAGATGGATCAAACAAACTTAACATTATAAAAGGAAACAAAATTAGAGAAAAGAATGAAATAATCCTTGCATGGTTACAATTTCGATTTCCTCCCCGAGATAAGGATTTTGCATGGAAACATCTTCCTAAGAGGAACCTATTTAAAGAACGCCAGTAATTTATTTACAATATTCATAGGATTCCCAGCAGCTCCTGATTGACAGCTCACCTCTTGGACTACGGCCTCCCAAACACCTGATGCATTGTGATTGCGTCAACACGAGGAGATGCAGATACTGGAAATTCAAACACACACAAAATGCTGGTGGAACACAGCGGGCTAGGCAGCATCTATAGGGAGAAGCGATGTCAGCGTTTCGGGCCGAGACCCTTATCATCGTTCCTTGGCAACGCGCCGGAGCTGGGGGGGGGGGGGGGGGGAGAGGGGTTCCTGATACTGGAAGTAGAACTGCTGAGGATTGGGCGGGGTAGAGATGGCAGCAAGTGACCAAGAAAGATGGAGGTGGGATGAGTGATAGGAGTTGTTTGGAGGAAGGCAAATGGCAGGTTTCTGAGAAACGGAGATAGCAGCGGCGAATTGACAATTGAGACAGGATTTAAATTAAAAAGGGAAACAAGTCATTCCACTACACGTTTCGTTGCACATGTAATAAATAACTATAATCTTTAAAAAATATTAGAGTTGAAGGCAACAGACAGGATTTAAATATATGTAAGACATATGAGCAGAATTAAGCCATTTGGCTCATCGAGCCTGCTCTCCCTTTTCATCATGGCTGATCCATTTTCCCTCTCAAACCCAATCTCTTGCCTTCTCCCCATATCCCTTCATGCCATGACTCATCAAGAATTTATCAACCTGTCTTAACTATACCAAATGACTTGGTCTTCATGGCCACCGGTGGCAATAAATTCCACAGATTCATCGTGAAAGAAATCCCTCCTCTTCTCCATTCTAAAAGGATACCTCTCTATTCTGAAGCTGTCTCCTCTGGTCTTAAGACTCTCCCACAATAGGAAATACCCTCTTTACATCTACATTATTGACACCTTTCAACATTTAATAGATTTCAATGAGGTCACCCCTCATTCTTCTGAATTTGAGTAGAGGCCCAGAGCCATCAAACGCTCCTCGTATTACAAGCTTTTCAATCCCAGAATCGTTTTCTTGAACCCCCTTTGAATACTCTCCAATATTAGCACATGCTTTCTGAGATAAGGGGCCCAAAACTTCTCACAATACTCCAAGTGAGATCTCACTAATGTTTTATAAAGCCTCAATATTACATACTTGCTTTTTGTATTCTAGTCCTTTTGAAATGAATGCCAAAGAACAAAGGAAAAGAGACTTTTAAAACACAAGAAATTCTGCAGATCCTAAACGCAATAAATTCTACAGATGCTGGAAATCCAGAGCAACATGCACAAAATGCTAGAGGAACTCAGCAGGTCAGGCAGCATGTACGGACAGGAATAAACAGTCAACTTTTCAAGCTGAGACCCTTCTTCAGGACTGGAAAGGAAGGGGAAAGATGCCAGAATAAAAAGGTGGGGGAGGAACAGAAGCTAGAAGGTGATAGATAGGTGAGTGGGGAATGAAGCGATGAAGAGAGAAACAGAAAGAGATATTGTGAATGCAAAAACTTTAAGAAACAAGGCAGTATTAGCGTTTTGTAAAGATAGTGAGCAATGTGAGGAAGCTTAGGGGTTAAAAGCTGTGGGAGGAAGCAAGGTAACACCAAGTAATCATATTGAGTGGCAGTGGCTTTGGGGAATAATCACGTGAGTAGTTCTAGACCTATCCATTGACCAAGTTAAAAATAAATTAGTTAGGGGGCAAAGTTATGGATGCTAAACATTTAAAATGGTTTCATAGCCATGTAAGAACAGATAGCTTACCAGTGTTGATTGCATTTGATGGGAAAAAGTTGCTGGATAGGGTTAATTTAAGTGATATGAGTTATATGGTTCAAATCTATTGCTCATTCAGATGTTTTCAGTGCCAGTTCAGTCATGTAGCAGCTGTGTGGAGGAGTAAAACAACGTGTGGAGAAGGCTTTAGGCCAAAATGATAGATTTTTGCCTTATCAGTGTGTCTTCTCTAAACAAACGAGGGAACTTAGATCAGTGATGTGAAATCATAAGGCATAATGTATGCAGCCTGTGAGAATACAGCCCACAATCATTGCTTTGAGTCGTTAATCTAAACTGAAGGCAGTTCTTTCGGTCAAGGACCATCTCTGCAACTGTTCATGGAACAGAGCACACACAAGCTGGCACTTAATTTTAACCCATTATTTACCAGAATCAGAGAATCATTTCTTATGTCCGCTAATTCCCTTAAAATTTCATCAGTCCCCTCTCCTATGATCCACTCTCTTCTATCAGATTCCTTTTTCTCCAGCTCTTGACCTTTCCCACCCACTTGGCGAGGAGTAAAACATGTGGAGAAGGCTTTCGGCCAAAATGTAGTAATTGTGGAGGGTAACGTAGATTTGCTTATGCATCGAGTCCTATACATAAGAAAGTTGTAGAAGTGCCATGATCGTCAATTTCAGACGGTCTCAACCTGAGCACACACCCCTCAGCATCAGCAGCTCCACAGTGGAGAGAGTGGAAAACATCAAGTTCCTTAGGGTGCAGATCTCAGACAATCTCACCTCGTTCAGGAACACCACTGGGATTGTGAAACGAGCCCAGCAGAGATTGCACTTTCTGAGGAAGCTTAAACAAGCATCACTCCCTACTAACATCTTAACTACATCCTACAGAGGCGTGGAGTGTGCTGACCTTTTGCATCACAACCTGGTACTCCAACTGCCGTGCTGCCGACAAAAAAGCCTTGCAGAGGGTGGTTAGGGGAGCAAAGAAGGTTATTGGGGTCTCCCTACTTTCTGTCCAAGACCTCTTTCAGAGTCGATGCCTCCAGAAGACATGGTACATCATTAAAGACCCCTCACACCCTCTCCATGAACTGTTTGTTCTTCTGCCATCAGGTAAACGTTACAGGAGCATCAAAACTAAAACCACAAGGCTACTAAACAGCTTCCTCCCACAGGCAGTCAGACTGCTAAATAGCTGCTCCACCTGACTCTGCTTTGGACACTTTTAACTTGCACTGGACACTTATACAAACCCTATTTCCAGAAAAGTTGGGATATTTTCCAAAATGCAATAGAAACAAAAATCTGTGATATGTTAATTCACATGAGCCCTTATTTAACTGACAAAAGTACAAAGAAAAGATTTTCAATAGTTTTACTGATCAACTTAATTGTATTTTGTAAATATACACAAATTTAGAATTTGATGGCTGCAACACACTCAACAAAAGTTGGGACAGAGTTAAAATAAGATAAAAAAGTGCACAGAATATTCAAGTTACACCGGTTTGGAAGACTCCACATTTGCTAATTGGTAGCAGGTGAGGTATCATGACTGGTATAAAAGTAGCATCCATCAAAGGCTCAGTCTTTGCAAGCAAGGATGGGTCGTGGCTCACCCCTTTGTGCCAAAATCCATGAGAGAATTGTTAGTCAGTTCAAAAGGAACATTTCCCAACGCAAGATTGCAGAGAATTTAGGTCTTTCAACATCTTCAGTACATAATATTGTGAAAAGATTCAGACATCTCAGTGTGTAAAGGGCAAGGCCAGAAACCACTGTTGCGCGTGATCTTCAAGCCCACAGGTGGCACTGCCGAAGAAACCGTTATGCTACTGTGACAATTATAGCCACCTGGGCTCAGTACTTCGGAAAACCATTGTCACTTAACACAGTCCATCGCTGCATCCAGAAATGCAACTTGAAACTGTATTACGCAAGGAGGAAGCCATATATCAACTCTATGCAAAAGTGCTGGCGAGTTCTCTGGGCCCGAGCTCATCTCAGATGGAACCGTGTGCAGTGGTCAGATGAGTCCACATTTCAGCTAGTTTTCAGAAAAAACGGGCGTCGAGTTCTCTATGCCAAAGATGAAAACGACCATCCTGATTGTTATCAGCGAAAGGTGCAAAAGCCAGCATCTGTGATGGTATCGGGGTGCATCAGTGCCCACGGCATGGGTGAGTTGCATGTATGTGAAGGTACCATTGACTCTGAGGCGTATATTAGGATTTTAGAGAGACATATGTTGCCATCAAGGCGGTGTCTCTTCCCAGGACGTCCATGCTTATTTCAGCAGGACAATGCCAGACCACATTCTGCACGGGCTACAACAGCGTGACTTTGTAGACACAGAGTGCGTGTGCTTGACTGGCCTGCTGCCAGTCCAGATCTATCTCCTATTGAAAATGTATGGCGCGTCATGAAGAGGAGAATCAGACAACGGAGACCACAGACTGTTGAGCAGCTGAAGCCTTATATCAAGCAAGAATGGACAAAATTTCCCAATTACAAATCTACTGCAATTAGTATCCTCAGTTCCAAAACGATTAAAAGGAAAGGTGATGTAACACAATGGTAAACATGCCTGTCCCAACTTTTGTTGAGGGTGTTGTAGCCATCAAATTCTAAATTTGTGTATATTTACAAAATACAATTAAGTTGGTCAGTAAACTATTGAAAATCTTTTCTTTGTACTTTTGTCAGTTAAATAAGGGTTCACATGAATTAACATATCAGATTTTTGTTTTTATTGCATTTTGGAAAATATCCCAATTTTTCTGGAAATGGGGTTCATAACTTGTTTTTAACTGACATGTGGCTGTTGTGTTTTACTATTTATTGTTATGTTTATTATTTAGTGTTGAGTTTATGTTATGATTGCACTCCTCCTGGGAAACACTGTCTCATTCTGCCCTGCAGAGCTGATGTACGGTTATAATGACAATAAAGTTTTTGAATCTTGAATCTCCCCCCTTCCTTTCCAGTACTGAAGGGTCTCAACCTGAAATGAGACTAACCTTGACCTGCTGAGTTCCTGCAGCATTTTATATATGTTGCTCTGGATTTCCCACATATGCAGACTTTCCAATGTTTAAGATCAAAGTGCATAAAGTGGATATTATAAACAAAGGATTCATTAATTTGTATCTGTATTTATGCAGGAGATGGACACAAAATCTATAGAATGAGGCAGTGGCAGAGGAGGTGTTTGCTACCCAAAGGCAAAGATTTGCTTTTTAGACTTTTTTTTACTGTGTCTGTCATGCTGTTTTTGTAGTTTAATCACAAATTTTGTGATTCTTTTGATTCTTTTAGTAAAAAGATTTTACTCATCTTATTAACTCTAATCATTCATTTCTGCTAAACCCACCACATGGTCTTATTTCTAAATCAGTAGCAGTCATTTTCTGAGTCTTATCCCATACTTTCACATCAGGAGCCACATTTCAATAATCATATCAAAACTAAATGTCTCATTTAAGTAAGAGCTTTTAGTACAGGTTCACAACTTCAGCCATGGTTTTGATCCAATTTTAAATACATACATATATTTTACTTTAACCGCGATCTTGAAATTTTAACAGGTTGACCTGCAACAAGAATTTGTACCCCCCCCCCCCACCTACCACAATATGGTCTGCTAGTTTGCACAAATTTATTTTTGATGCTCTGCTGGCTTGCATATTTAAATAGCGTCCTACTGGTTTTAGTTTCTTCCCCCACCCTCAGATGTTTCTGAAATAGCAACACAGCTGTCCTCAAACCTGATTTCCATCCAATGATGTAATTGCTAGAACTAGAAATTTCCTCAAACAATTTGGTACATCAAAGGAAGTTCCTACCTCTTGTTTATAGCCTTAAAATTCTCTGTCTTGAATTGTTCTGAGCTCCAAATCCTGCTGACTATGCTAATTGACAGATTTTAATATTTAAATCCAAGGTTCTTTTGGAAGCCATGAATGAGGCAATTTTTATTCCATTCAAATCCATAGATAACAATAATCCAATTGTAAAGTACTTAGTCAATATTGCAGTAAAAGTTAACCAATGAGAAAACACTTAAAGTACAAAGATATGTCCAGAATTATATTTTGTATTGCCAGTGGAATATTACATATTAAACTGTAATGTATACAAAGGCAATTAAAATACTATTGTTCAACTATAGTGAAGATGACAATTACAATTAGATCCAAGTCTCTCAGTACTTACACATTCAATTTTCAGTGATGGTATATTCTGAAGATCATTTCTGGGTAAGAGTGCCACAATCCAGTCAATATTTTTAGAATTCAATAGCCAGTTTAACATAGCAAGCTCCCACAAGCAATATACTCAATGTCAACAGGCACAGTGTCAAAGTCACTTGAATTTTTTTCCTGTCAAACAGCTACCAAATGTTGCTACTATCATTCATTGCCACACCCACTGCTGATTCCTTGTCCATTACCTGCCTCTGTGCAGAGCACCAAACTGTGCCCTATGCTGACCCATCTATGATTTCTCAATCAGCTCCATTGAACATCCAACTAATGTTTCTCTATTCTTTTAGACTTAAAGACAATGGTGTATTGTAGCTCCAAGCTCTGAGTCGCATGTCTTTAGAAGCTTTGAAATGACCCATAATGTTGGGAATGAACAGGGAATGAGGTGGTTAACTACCAATGTCAGTCTTCATCAACCCAGAGATTTGAAGAATGAATAACACATCAGACACAACTGCATTCAGCTCCTTCTTGTCTTCAGTATGCAGAAAGTCATGCAAGAAATTCAAGGGAAACAACTTCACCTGAGTGGTGACTGTTTGGAATAACTGCAGAGTTGGACACCTGCAGTCATGTTTGAACTTGCCTCTGTATTCAACACCAATGATTAATTATACAGCATGCAGCCTATTTAAACATTTTTACCAGTGTGAACTTGATAGTGCACCAAAAGGATGGAATACTGAGTGAATCCCTTACCACACTGAGAACAGGTGAACGGTCTCTCTCCAGTGTGAAATCGCTGATGTAACTTCAGTAGATATGGCCGAGTAAATCCCTTCCCACAATCTGAGCACGTGAATGGTTTCTCCCCAGTGTGAATTCGCTGATGTCTCTGTAGGTCAGATGACCGAGTGAATTCCTTCCCACATTCTGAGCATGCAAATGGCCTTTCCCCAGTGTGAACCCGGTAATGTACCTTCAGTTGAAAAGACCGAGTGAATCTCTTCCCACATTCTGAGCAGGGGAATGGTTTCCCTTCAGTGTGAACTAATTGGTGTGCCAGTAGGTGATATGACCGAGTGAATCCCTTCCCACAGTCTGAGCAAGTGAATGGCCTTTCACCAGTGTGAATTCGCTGATGTAGCTTCAGTTCAGATGACCGAATGAATCCTTTCCCACAGTCTGAACAGCTGAAAGGCTTCTCCCCAGTGTGAATTTGCTGATGGACCTTCAGTTGACATGACCGAGAGGTACTCTTCCCACAGTCTGAGCAGGTGAATGGCCTCTCCCCAGTGTGAACTCGCTTGTGTACCTTCAGTTGACTTGACCAAGTGAAACCCATCCCACAATCTGAGCAAGTGAATGGCCTCTCCCCGGTGTGAACTCGCTTATGTAGCTTCAGTTCAGATGACCGAATGAATCCCTTCCCACAGTCTGAACAGGTGAATGGCCTCTCCCCAGTGCGAATTTGCTGATGGACCTTCAGTTGACATGACCGAGAGAAACCCTTCCCACAGTCTGGACAGGTGAATAGCTTCTCCCCAGTGTGAACTTGCTTACGTACCTTCAGTTGAGATGACCGCGTGAATCCCATCCCAGAGTCTGAGCAGGTCAGCAGTCTCTCCCCAGTGTGAACTCACTGTAATCCTTTCAGTTGAGATGACAGAGCAAATTCCTTCCCACAGTCTGAGCAGATGAATGGCCTCTCCCCAATATGAAGTGATTGGTGTGTCTGTACGTTGCTTAACTGAGTGAATCTCCTCCCACACCAAGTTGAATGGTCTCTCTCCCTTGTGAACTCACTGGGTGTGTTTTCAGTGTGCAACAGGCCTCTCACTGATGAGAATTTTCTGATATATATTTAACTTGGATGGCAGAATGAACCCTCTCACTATGGCATGAACTTGCTGTTGTATCTTCAGGACAGATAACCGTTCGACACAAAGCAGGTGTATGGCATCTCTCCAGTAAACTCACTGTGTGTCTGTAAGTTGGCCAGGTGAGTGAGTGCCCGCCCTCACACATATAGAGCTGGTGAATTAAGTCTCCCTGTTAGCAGTTCATTAAACCAAACGTCAAATATAGTGAATCCCTTGCACAGTCAATACAGTTCAAGAACTTATCCCTGGTGAACAAATGGTGTGTTCTCAGCACCCTGGTTCCAGTAGATTTCACTGAGTTACAACAAAAAACGTTTCAAAGACGAAGAACATTCTCAGCTGGGATAAGATGCTTCTTCTTCTCCAAGAAGCAACAACAGATAAATTGGTGTTACAAAGGAAATATCTGGTCACTCCTTAAATATCAGATGCTTTGTAGTTTTTGAGATTCCAGTACACAAATTCTTTGCCGTTTCTAACCTGTAAAAAGATTTACAAAAGGCATGAATGGGTGAAGGACATTTCAGGTGAGCTGACATCACAATGTTACAGTGAGGTTCAACCCAAGTTGGAGGAACGACCCTTCATCATCTACCTGGGCATCGGGACTGACTAAACTGTTCACTGTTTTACTGTCTGTATCAGGATGGGCCATTTCTGCCCGTATTCAATCTGTGATTTAACTCAGTTTATCTCTGCCTATTTGTATTATTTTAAGTTCTGCTCATTTCCCACAGAACAACAAAGAGCACGATACTAACTTTTCAATCAGGCCCACTATCAAGATTTAACAGACAGAGCTGTGTGGCAGTTTCTTGGAGTTGCACTGCAGCCAATAACCGAGCAGGATTCATTAGAAAAGGCAAATAAAAACAACAAATGCAAGCAGAGCAGCTATTCTTTTGAGTGTGCTAGTGTTTAGAGCTGCTTTGCCTCATCTGGCTTGTGTGAGGTAAAGTATCTGATAAGTGTATCGTTTTACAAACATAGAAAATAGGTGCAGTAGGCCATTCAGCCCTTTGAGCCTGCACTGCCATTCAGCTCTTTGAGCCTGCACTGCCATTCAGTATGATCACGGCTGATCAAGAACCCTGTACCTGCTTTCTCTCCATACCCCGATCCCTTTAGCCACAAGGGCCATATCCAATGTTAAATATAGCCAATGAACTGGCCTCAACTGTTTCCTGTGGCACAGAATTCCAGATTCACCACTCTGTGTGTGAAGTAGTTTTTCCTCATCTTGGTCCTAAAAGGCTTCCCCTTTATCCTTAAACTGTGACCCCTCATTCTGGACTTCCCAACATCGGGAACAATCTTCCTGCATCTAGCCTGTCCAATCCCTTTAGAATTTTATACGTTTCAATAAGATACCCCCTCAATCTTCTAAATTCCAGTGAGTACAAGCCTAGTCGATCCAGTCTTTCTTCATATGAAACTCCTGCCATCCCAGGAATCAATCTGGTGAACCTTCTCTGTACTCCTTCTATGGCAAGAACGTCTTTCCTCAGATTAGGGAACCAAAACAGCATACAATACTCCAGGTGTGGACTCACCAAGGCCTTGTACAACTGCAGTAGAACCTCCCTGCTCCTGTACTCAAGTCCTCTTGCTATGAATGCCAACATACCATTTGCCTTTTTCACCGCCTGCTTGTACCTACATGCCCACTTTCAATGACGGGTGTACAATGACACCCAGGTCTCATTGCACCTCCCCTTTTCCTAATCGGCCACCATTCAGATAATAATCTGTTTTCCTGTTCTTGCCACCAAATGGATAACCTCACATTTATCCCCATTAAATTGCATCTGCCATAAATTTGCCCACTCACTTAACCTATTCAAGTCACCCTGCATCCTCTTAGCATCCTCCTCACAGCTAACACTGCCGCCCAGCTTCGTGTCATCTGCAAACTTGGAGATGCTGCATTTAATTCCCTCGTCTAAATCAGCACTGAGCCTTGCGGTACCCCATTAGTCACTGCCTGCCAATCTGAAAAGGTCCCATTTATTCCCACTCTTTGCTTCCCGTCTGCCAACCAATTCTCAATCCACATCAATACCATACCCCCATTACTGTGTGCTTTAAGTTTGCACACTAATCTCCTGTGTGGGACCTTGTCAAAAGCCTTTTGAAAATCCAAATATACCACATCCACTGGTTCTCCCCTATCCATTCTACTGGTTACATCCTCAAAAAATTCTATAAGATTCGTCAGACGATTTTCGTTGCACAAATCCATGCTGACTTTGTTCGATGATTCCACCGCTTTCCAAATGTGCTGTTATCACATCTTTGATAACTGACGCTACCATTTTCCCCACCACCGATGTTAGGCTAACTAGTCTATAATTCCCCGGTTTCTCTCTCCCTCCTTTTGTAAAAAAAAAAGTGGGGTTATATTAGCCATCCTCCAATCCTCAGGAACTAATCCAGAATCCAAAAGAGTTTTGAAAAATTATCACTAATGCATCCACTATTTCTTGGGCTACTTCCTTAAGCACTCTGGGATGCAGACCATCTGGCCCTGGGGATTTATCTGCCTTTAATCCCTTCAATTTACCTAATACCACTTACCTACTAACATGTATTTCCCTCAGTTCCTCCATCTCACTAGACCCTCGGTCCCCTACTATTTCCAGAAGATTATTTATGTCCTCCTTAGTGAAGACAGAACCAAAGTAGTTATTCAATTGGTCTGCATGTCCTTGTTCTCCATGATCAATTCACCCGTTTCTGACTGTAAGACCGTTAAAACATTTGTCTTAACCAATCTTTTTCTTTTCACATATCTATAAAAGCTTTTACAGTCAGCTTTTATGTTCCCTGCCAGCTTTCTCTCAATCTTTTTTCCCTTTCCTAATTAAGCCCTTTGTCCTCCTCTGCTGGACTCTGAATTTCTCCCAATCCTCAGGTGTGCTGCTTTTTCTGGCTAATTTGTATGTTTCTTCTTTGGAATTGATACTATCCCTAATTTCCCTTGTCAGCCAGGGGTGCACTACCTTTCCTGGACTATTCTTTTGCCAAACTGGGATGAACAATTGTTGTAGTTCATCCATGCGATCTTTAAATGCTTGCCATTGCATATCCACCATCAACCCTTTAAGTATCATTTGCCAGTCTTAGCTAATTCACATCTCATACCTTCAAAGTTGCCCTTCTTTAAGTTCAGAACCTTTGTTTCTGAATTAACTATGTCACTCTCCATCTTAATGAAGAATTCCACCATATTATGGTCACTCTTACCCAAGGGGCCTCGCACTACAAGATTGCTAACTAACCCTTCCTCATTGCTCAATACCCAATCTTGAATGGCCTGCTCTCTAGTTGGTTCCTCGACATGTTGGTTCAGAAAACCATCCCACATACATTCCAAGAAATCTTCTTCCTCAGCACCCTTCCCAATTTGGTTCATCCAATCTATATGTAGATTGAAGTCACCCATTATAACTGCTGTTCCTTTATTGCACACATTTCTAATTTCCTGTTTAATGCCATCTCCAACCTCACTACTACTGTTAGGTGGCCTGTACACAACTCCCACCGTCGCTTTCTGCCCCTTAGTGTTATGCAGCTCTACCCGTAGATTCCACATCCTCCAGGCTAATGTCCTTCCTTTCCATTGCGTTATTCTCCTCTCTAACCAGCAATGCTACCCCACCTCCTTTTCTTTCCTATCCCTCCTGAATATGTTGAGCTCCCATCCTTGGTCACCCTGGAGCCATGTCTCTGTGATCCCAACTATATCATATTCATTAATAACTATCTGCACATTCAATTCATCCACCTTGTTACGAATGTTCATTGCATTGACACACAAAGCCTTCAGGCTTGTTTTTACAACACTCTTAGCCCTTATACAATTATGTTGAAAGTGGCCCTTTTTGATTTTTGCCCTGGATTTGCCTGCCTGCCACTTTTACTTTTCACCTTACTACTTTTTGCTTCTACCCTCATTTTACACCCCTCTGTCTCTACGCACTTGTTCCCATCCCTCTGCCACATTAGTTTAAATCCTCCTGAACAACAGTAGCAAACGCTCCCCCTAGGACATTGGTTCCAGTCCAGCCCAGCCCAGGTGCAGACCGTCCTGTTTATACCGGTCCCACCTCCCCCAGAACTGGTTCCAATGCCCCAGAAATTTGAATCCCTCCCCTGTGCACCATTTTTCAAGCCATGTATTCATCTGAAATATTCTCCTATTTCTAGTCTGACTAGCATCTGGCACTGGTAGTAATCCAGAGATTATTACCTTTGTGGTCCTACTTTTTAGTTTATCTCCCAACTCCCTAAATTCACCTTGTAGGACCTCATCCCATTTTTTTACCTATATCGTTGGTACCTATGTACACCAGAATCACTGGCTGTTCACCCTCCCACTCCAAAATGTCCTGCAGCTGCTCAGAGACATCCCTGACCCTTGCACCAGGGAGGCAACATACCCTTCTGGAGACTCGTTCGTGGCTGCAGAAACGCCTATCTATTCCCCTTACAATCAAATCCCCTATCACTGTAGCTCTCCCACTCCTCCTTCCCTCCTGTGCTGCAGAGCCACCCATGGTGCCATGAGCTCAGCTGCTGCTGCCTTCCTGATGAGACATCTCCCCCAACAGTATCCAAAACAGTATATCTGTTTAGGAGGGAGATGATCTCAGGGGACTCCTGCTCTACCTGCCTATTGCTACGCTGTCTAGTGGCCACCCATTCCCTTTCTGCCTGTGTAGCCTTTACCTGCAGTGTGGCCAACTCACTGAACATGCTATTCACGACTTTCTCAGCATCGCGGGTGCTCCAGTATGAATCCAATCGCAGCTCCAGATGCTCAATGCGGTCTGCCAGAAGCTGCAGTTGGACACACTTCCTGCACACACAGTCGTCAGGGACTCGAAGTATCCCTGATTTCCCACATGCTGCAGGATGAACAAACCACGGGACCGATCTCAGCTATCATGACCTACCCAATATGTTTGAAATGTTCTCCTTTTAAAGGAACTTAACCGGGCTCACCTCACTTGGAATGAAGCTCATCCTCTGGAGACAAAGCCTTCCTACTCTGTCTCCCTATACTCCGTAACCCGCTCCGTCAAACTGCTCTTTTAAATTCTCCCACTGCCTGTCTGACTTACACGTGCTTGCGCAGTCGCAAGTTAAACTGCCGAAGAAAATGCAATTTTTGTACTTACTTCTTCATTCCTTGACTGATAGGGCACAATAGTACAATGAGCTGTTTTGTACTGTGTGTGGGATGTGGGAATCCTGGGAGACCTCTAATCTCCTGGATAAACACATCTGCATGCACCAGGTGCACTGAGCTGCAACTTGATGACCTTCTACTCATATGGGAGAATGAGGTGACAGTTTGAGCAATGGGGTGGGGGGGGGGGGGGGTAGTCACCCTAGGTTAAAGGAGGAAGGGAAATGCACAGCCAGTGCTGAGTACACCTATAGCTGTTCCCCTCAATAATAAATACAATTTTAGATTTTATTGAAGGGAATGACCTACCAGGAGGGAGCCACAGTAACCGGGTCTCTGGTACTGAATCTGGTGCCATGGCTATTTAGAGCAGAGAGATGAAGATGACTGCAGAGGTGACAGGAGATTCCTCAGTCAGAACAGAAACAAAATTCTGTAGGCATGATAGAGGCACCCAGATGGTATGTTGCTTCCCAAGTGCCAAGGTGAAGGATGTCTTGAATTGGGTCTATTGGAGAGAGGGATTAGCCAGAAGTCTTGGTACATATTAGCACCAATGACATATTTTCAAGGTGAGGAAATCCTGAAGAGCTAGAAAGCTGAAAAACAGAATCTCTAGGTAAAGAATAGTCATAGAAAAGTACAGCACAGAAAGTCCCTCTGGCCCATCTACTCCATTAAACTGCCTACTCCCATTGACTTACATCAGGACCATAGCCCTCCATATCCCTACCATCCACGTACCTATCCAAACTTCACTTAAAGCTCTGAAATCGGGTTTGCATGTTACACTTGCACTGGCAGTTCATTCCACACCAAATACCCTGAGTGAAGATGTTTCCCCTCAAACTTTTCACCTTTCACCCTTAACCATGACCTCTGGTTGTAGTCCCACCCAACTACAGTGGGAAATGCCTACCTGCACTTACCCTATCTATAACCGTTATAATTTTGTACACCTTTATCAAATCTCCTCTCAATCTTCTACTTTCCAAGGAATGAAGTCCTAAACTATTCACCCTTTCCTTGCAACTCAGGTCCTCCAGACCTGGCAATATCCTTGTAAATCTCATCTATACCATTTCAACCTTATTTACATCTTTCTTGTAGGTAGATAACCAAATCTACACACAAAACTCCAAACCAGACCTTACCAATGTCTTATACAAGTTCAAAATAACATCTCATCTCCTGTATTCAATACTTTAATTTATTAAGGCCAAAGTGCTAAAAAGCTTTATGACCCCATTTATCAGTGAAGCCATTTTCAATGAATTATGGACCTGTATTCCCAGATCCCTTTGTTCTACCACACTCCTCAGTGCCCTACCCTGGTTGGTCTTACCAAAGTGCAAAACCTTGCACTTGTCTGCTTAAAATTCCATCTATTTTGCAGGCAACACAGATCCTTCTCCAAGCCACGATAGCCTTGCAACTCTAGTTCAAACCCCACTATGCAGCATGAGCAACTTTCCCTCTAGGATGTTAGACCCCTTACAGTTCAGGTACAAACTGTCCCTTCTGTACAGGTTCCATCTTCCCTGGAAGACAGCCTAAGATTTTTGAATTATTACATCCTCCCTCCTACACCAACCCCTTAGCCATGAGTAAATTGTATAACCTTCCTATTTCTGACCTCATTAGCAACTGGCAGTTAGCAATCCTGAAATCACAACCCTGGAGGCCCTGCCTTTTAACTTAGCACCTAACTCCCTGAACTCACTTTGCAAAACCTTGGCACTCTACCTACCTGTGTCATTGGTACATGCATGTACCATAACTTCTAGGTGTTCCCTCCCCCCACTCAAGAATGCCGAGGACTCAATCAGAAATGTCCTGGACCCTAGCACCCAGGAGGAAACATACCATCTGGGAATCTCACTCTTGCCCATAGAACTTTTTTTGTTCCCCCAAGTAATGAAGCCCCTATCACCACAGCTTGTATCTTCTCACACCATCCCCTCAGAGCCAGACTCCTGACCACTGTGACTTTCCTTTGCTAGGTCAGCTATCCCCTCCACCTACCACCCCCACAACAGTATCCAAAGTGATATACCTGTTGAGAGGGATGGCCACAGGGGTACTCTGCACTGGCTCTTTAACCCCTTTTTCCTTCCAGACTGTCACTAAGTTTCCTGTGTCTGTGTGGTTGCAACTACCTCTATATGTCCTATGTATCACACACTCAGCCTCTTGAATGATCCAGAGTTCATCCAGTTCCAGCTCCAACTCCTTAACAGTGTTACAAGATGCAGTCGCATTAGGGTTAGGGTTAAGGTTAAGGTTAGTGCTAATGCAGTCGCATTAGCACTTCTAACAGGTGTAGTTGTCAGGAAAACTGCAGGTCTCCCTGCCTTCCCACACCCTACAAGAGGGGTATTCACTATCCTGCCTGGTGTCTCTACAGTTTTAACTGAGCATATATAAGGGTTAAGGTTAGGTGCAGTCTCAAAATCCTCACTAACTACTGCAACAATTGCTGTTCCACTTGATCCTGCCTCATTTTAATTTGTTCTTGCCTATCCATCCCAAATGCTGATTGTCCACTGCTCAAAACACCTAACTGATGCGAGTCGATGCCTTTTCTACTCTCATAAGTGAGTTACACCTGATCATACTTTCAATCTCCAACTGGCCATTGTTCTACAAAGAGCACATGTTATCACATGGCTGCTCCTGGAGCCTTTCTAATTACTTTGACCCCACTTCCACCAGGTGATTGACTGTTAATTCATTGATGACAATTCCAATGAAAATGAAGTGGAGGCTAGTAGGCTTTCTCATTGAAGTGTGGGACTTGTGTCATGAAAGTGACAGGTCACTTGTTGCCCAGGACAAAGGTGTTTAACATCATTCTAAAGATGACACAACCATGGCTAACAAGAGAAGTCAAAGCCAATGGGAGCATATAATAGAGCAAACATTAGCAGAAAGTTAGAAAATTGGGAAACTTAAGAACCAAATGAAGACAATTAAAAAAGTCATTAAGGTAAAGATGGAATATGAAAGTAAGCATATCAATAATAATAAAGGATACCAAAAGTCTCTTCAGATACACAAAATGTAAAAGAGAGGTGAAAGTATCGGACCACTGGAAAACAATGCTGTAGAGGTAGAAATGGAGAACAAGGAATTGGCAGATGAACTGAATAAGTATTTTGCATCAGTCTTCACTGTGGAAGACTAGCAGTACAGTGGAAATTCCAGGTGTCAGGGGTCATGAACTGTGTGAAGTTACCATTACTAAAGAGAAGGTTCTTGGGAAATTGAAAGGTCAGAAGGTAGATAAGTCACCTGGACCAGATGGTATATGACCCAGAGTTCTGAAAGTTGTCTGAAAAGATTGCAGAGGGTTTAGTAATGACTTTTCAAGTATCATTAGATTCTGGAATGGTTCCAGAAGACTGGAAAATTGCAAATGTCACTCCACTCTTCAAGAAGGGAGAGAGGTGGAAGAAATGAGACTATAGGCCAGTTAGTCTGACCTCATCCAACTGAGTAGTTGGATGAGGTTGTTTATTCATTTATGAGTCCACAATGGAAAAAATGTGAACCCTTGTATTTAATAACTGGTAGAACCTCCTTTAGCAACAATAACCTCCGCCACACACTTGCTGCTGATTAGACTTGCACAACAAATTAGAGGAATTTTAGTCCATTCCTCCATACAAAACGGTTTCAATTCATCAATGTTTCTGGGATACCTTTCATGAACAGCCCTCTTCAGGTCATACCACAGCATCTCAATTGGATTAAGGCTTGGACTCTGACTTAGCCATTCAAGAACATGAATTATCTTTTTAAGCCATTCTGTTCATGATTTACTCTCGTATTTTGGATCATTGTCTTTTGCATTATCCAACTTCTATTAATTTTCAGGTGCAAGGTTGGATTGCTCTGGGTGCCGAGCTGATAAGAGTAGCTTCAGGCTGGGCCTGGAGCAAATCTCTTGGCAGCGTTGTTTGGGCCCAGTGCGAGGTGTGATGCTCTGTTTAGACAATTTAAGCACCAGCCCAGATTGGAAGTATACCGATTACACTCCTCTCTCTAGGATGCAGAGCCTTTTGCTGTTGGGTCAATTTAAACACTGGCCTAGATAGACTGAAAAGGCAGGATGTCAGTCAGGACGACAGCAGATTTCACTCATTCTTTGCTATGGAAATCTTCATGGCGCTGAGGCTATGAAGACAGCTCCAGCTGCTATGCTCAGTGCCCACTAATATAATGAACTGATAAGAAAGGCCTTGGCCTGCTCCAGGGTTCAGATATGAGGACTGAATTTTGGTCTGTAATGCTGTGGTTTGCATCATTTGTTTGCATGATTTGTATTTTTTATCCTTCTCTTGCACTGAGTCTTGGCATTTTATTTTTATTTTTATTCTTTTTTTAATTTTTTTTTCAGGTTTCTTGCTATGTGACTACCTGTCAGCAAGCAAATCAAGGCTGTATAATGTAAACATTTGTAGTAATAAATGAATTTTTAATTTAAAATTCATTGTTCCCTCAATAGTTGCAAGATGTCTAGGCACTGAGGAGGCTAAGTTGCCCCAAACCATAATGCTCCTTCCGCTATTCACAGCTGGGATGAGGTTCTGGTGTTGGTGTGCAGTGCCCCAATTCCTCCAAACAAAGCACTGTGTATTTCTGCCCAAAAGTTCAACCTCTGTCTCATGTGTTCACAGAACATTGTCCCAGAAGCATTGTAGAACATCCAGGTGGCCTTTTGCAATCTTGAAACGTTCAGCAATTTTTTTTTTGGGGAGGGGGGAAGAAGCGCAGTGGTTTCCTCTGTGGTGTCCTTCCATGAACACCATTCTTGTTTACTGTTTTTCTTATACTTTAACAATTGAACAGAGACTTCAGCAATTTCTAGAAATCTCTGCAGATCTTTTGCAGTTCTTTTTCACTTCCTTCAGCATTGCACGTTGTGCTCTTGGTGTGATCTTTGGAGGATAACCAATCCTAGGGAGAGTAGCAACAGTACTGAGTTTCCACCATTTGCAGAAATTTCTCTTACTGCGGAGTTCTTTAGAAATGCTTTTGTAGCCTTTTCCAGCTGCATGCATCTCTACAATTCTTCCAAGGTCTTCTCAAAGTTGTTTTGATCGAGGTATGGTGCACATAACAGATCTTAGCAGGTCTGGCAGCATCCGTGGAAATGAGCAGTCAACGTTTCAGGCCGAGACCCTTCGTCAGGACTGAAGAGGGAGGGGGCAGGGGCCCTATAAAGAAGGTGGGGGAAGGTGGGAAGAAGGCTGGTAGGTGCCAGGTGAAAAACCATTAAGAGGAAAGATCAAGGAGTGGGGGAGGGGAAGCAGGGAGGGATAGGCAGGAAAGGTGAAGAAGGAATGCAAGGGGAAAGCATAATGAGTAATAGAAGGCAGAATCATGAGAGAGGTGATAGGCAGCTGGAGGAGGAAGCAGAGTGGAACTAGGATGGGCGAAAGTGGAGGAGGGGGAGAAAAGAGGAGGCGGCCACACCAGGAGCACCAGATGCAATAGATTATCTCTACATCGGCAAGACCTGACACGGATTGGGAGACCACTTCGTCGAGCACCTCAGCTCCATCCGCCACAACAGACAAGATCTCCTGGTTACCACCTACTTCAACTCTGCTTCACATTCCCATTCAGATATGTCCATATATGGCCTCCTCTACTGCCATGATGGTGGAGCAACACCTCATATAATGTCTGGGTAGTCTTCAGTCCGAGCATGAACACTGAATTCTCTAACTTCCGGTAACTCCCTCCCTCTCCCTTCTCTGCTCTACTCTCCCTACACCCATGACTGTGTGGCTAGGCATAGTTTAAATGCCATTATAAATTTGCTGAAGATACAACTATCATTGGCAGAATTTCAGATGGTGAGGAAAGGGCATACAGGAGCAAGAGATACCAGCTGGTTGAGTGGTGTCACAGCAATAATCTTGCACTCAGCATCAGGAAGACCAAAGAGCTGTTTTTGGACTTCAGAAAGGGTAAAACAAGAGAATTCAAACTAATCCTCAGAGGGATCAGAAGTGAGCAATTTCAAGTCCCTGGGCGTCAATATTTCTGAGGAGCTATGGGATATGTTGCTATAAAGGAGGCAAGACAGCAGCTACGTTTCATGAGTTTGAGACGATCTGCTTTGTCAACTAAAACACTCAAAAACTTCTACAAATGTACCATGGAGAGCATTCTAACTGTGCCACTGTCTTGTATGGGGGGGGTGGGGGGGGCGCTACTGCACAAGATCAAAATAAGTCGCAGAAACATAAAAGCCCATCAGCTCCATTCTGGGTATCAGCCTCCATGGTATCCAAGACAGCTTCTAGGAGTGAAGCCGTAGGAAGGCTGCATCCATCATTAAAGATCCCCACCTCCCACTACATACCCTCTTCCCATTTACCATCAGGAAGGAGGTACAGAAGCCTGAAGGAACACTCAACAATTTAGGTACAGCTTCTTCCCCTCTGCCATCTGATTTCTAAATGGACATTGAACCCATAAACACTACCTCACCAGAACCCTTATCTTAACATTTCCTCTTTTCTCCCATTATAGCATTTTGCTGCTTCCTATTAGTTTTTGAAAGCTTTCCAATCCTTTAACTTCCTACTAATTTCAGCTATATCATAGAATCATAGAAATCTACAGCACATTACAAGCCCTTCAGCCCACAATGTTGTGCTGACCATGTAACCTACTCTAGAAACTGCCTAGAATTACCCTACTTCAATAGCTCAATGTACCTATTTAAGAATCTCTTAGAAGACCCCACTGTATCTGCCTCTACTCCTGCCGCTGGGAATGCATTCCACACACCCCGATGTGTTATATAAAAAAAATTACCTTTGACATTCTCCTTGTATCTACTTCCAAGCACCTTAAAACTATACTCCCTCGTGTTAGCCATTTTAGCCCTGGGAAAACCCTTCTGGCTATTCACACGATCAAAGCCTCTCGTCATCTTATACACCTCTATCAAGATCACCTCATCCTCCATCACTTCCAAGGAGAAAAGGCCAAGTTCACAACCTATTTTCATACAGCATGCTCTCCAATCCAGGCAACATCCCTATAAATCTGCTCTGCTCTCTTCCTATAGTATCCATAGCACAGGCCCTTTCTTCTGCTTTAATGTTGTCATTGACTTCTCTTGTCAGTCACGGTTGCCTATTTCTCCCTCTGTAATGCATCTTCACCGTACTTTCCTTTTAACATGATTTTTTCGACCTCCTGTTTTAAATTGCTGTCATCATCTGGGGTACCACTTGGAGGCCTATAGACAATTCCCAACAGGATGTTTTTATCCTTGCAGCTTCTCGATGAGGGAAACTCACCTGAATCTCCTGGTGAATCCAGCGACTGCTGAACTTGAGCAACAACGTACTCTCTCGTCTCCCTGGCCAGCTTCTCTCCGTCGTGGCTAGTATCCAAACTTCATTTGCAGCTCATACCTTTCGTACTCACAGTCTCTTTCTCAGACGTGCACGGTATTCACTCACGCTCCGTTTAGACCTGACATAGTTTTCTCCCTCTGACACCATGTGATGTTCGTCCCATAAAAGATAAACTACGCGTACAGCCAGGTCCCAAGAGCGGAGCGGTGCAGATCGACAGTAAAATGGCGGCGATTGCTTGCTGAAACAGCGAGTGTCCAAAAAAAAAAGATAATAAGCCGTCTGGTCACAAACGTTTTGGGAGCTTCGAAAACATTAAAAGGGAATGACGCCGGGCGGTTGGATAAACAACTAGATTGTGAATGGACGGAGGACGTCAGGAGGAAGTGACGCTTCGGGAAGTGAGTTAGAGATGGAGGTTGGCGGGAAAGAGGAATGGAGTGGAAGAAAACTGAGGAGTAGGGATGATCAAAATAGGATAACAAAAATGTAAAGAAATTGTGATTAAAGCAATTACAGAACTGGGCGAAGTCTTTCGGTGATTGGAACCCGATTCATGCGAAGAAGGTAATAAACAAACTTATAGGCGAGGTCAAAAGAGCAAAGGTATTACGAAATAGATCGATATTAATGATTTGTTGGGATAGTGCTCAGCAAGGCAAAGTGATAAGATTAAATAAAATAGACGGCAAAAAAAGTACAATGCTCAATACCCAATATTAGAAAGTGGACCAGAGGAGTTTATTGTGATGGAAAGTAACTGGTTCTTTGAGTCTCAACAGTAGAGGCCTGGACACACAGTTTTAATAATAAGGATTTTATTTACAAGGGGAAGTCGGGTCAACACAAGCAACAAGTCACACATACAGAGAACAAGGGAAAAGCACTACGATAGCTATCCCCCTTGACCTTGGACAGCTGTGGCTCCCTTACCAGGACAAACGATAAACCTTCCCAAACATAAATCAATGCACTTACCTTCAATGAGGTGGTCTGTAAGCGAGAGCAAGCCAGGGACGTCTCACCTTTTATAGAATGGGGCTGGGCGCGATAATCCAATTAAGGTGACCAATAATTTAGGTGTGCAGATTAGTTGGGCGGGACCAAATGTTGATGTGTCCTCCGACCAGCCAGGTGGCAGAGCGTCTGTCACGTGGCCAGTATTTCTGGATGCAGAGCTATTCCAGGGATACCATCAAAACTTACTAGCCCATTTCCCTCCAGCATCCCATGTTACTTCACCCCTGATGAAGGGTTTCGGCCCGAAACGTTGTCACTACCTCCTCCCATAGATGCTGTCTGGCCTGCTGAGTTCTGCCAGCATTTTGTGTCTTTATTTATTTAGGGTATATGTGTTATAAGGTCAGAATATATAAACCACCGCCTTTAAAATGCTTTACGTGTTAGAAATTCGGACATATTGCAGCGGTCTGCAGAGGGAAACAGATGTGGGAGATGCGCTGGAGAACATGAATACTGTACGGGAAATGTGAGGCGGGAGCTAGGCTGAAATGCTGCAATTGTGGCGAGGAACACAGTGCAGCTTATTGAAGGTGCACTGACAGCAAGAAGGCAGCTGTGATAAAATATGTAAAAGTAACTCAAGGGATCAGTTACGCAGAGGCAGTGAAAGGATTCGCTGAAAAGGAGGAGGATCAAAAGTTTACAGGCAGGGGAGGCGGGATCTTAATGGCAGTATATATTTTACAATGGAATGCAAGGAGTCTTATCGCAAATGGTCAAGAATTTAAGAAATATGTATCAGAACATAAGGAAAACCTCAGATTTTATTTCTACAAGAAACATGGTTGAAACCACAATTAGGTTTTGTTTTACAAGCATATACAGCTATTAGAAAGGATGGAAGTAATGGCAATGGTGGAGCAGTAGCAATATTTATAATCAGTGGGATGAGGTATAATATAGTCGACATAGGGCAGAAATATGAATCAATAATCAAAATTTGGATAGGCAGAGAAAGTTTGGTAATAAATTATTATAATCCATGTAGGAAATTAAGCACAGTGGGTGATGGGATGAAAGGAAAAATAATATGGTGCGGGGATTTCAATGGACACAGTACACTATGGGGATTTTAAATTACTGATGAAACAGATTAGTGATAGAAGAATTTATAGATGACAAAAAATTGGTATATATAAATAATGGAGAAGGTACGAGATATAATATATCCCAAAACACAGAAACCGTAATAGACTTAACATTAGTAAGTAGAGAATTAGCATGGATCAGTACTTAGAACATATTAAAACAAACTACAGTGGGGAGTGATCACTATCCCATACTCACAAGGATTCAGATTAAAATAGAACAACATAAAGGACCAAAAATGAAAGGCAGATTGGGAGATATTTCAAAAAAAAAGTGAAGTAAAATCTATAAAGATTTTAGATGAAAATATATTGGATATAGAAGAAATGAATGATTGATTAGTCACAGCAATTATAAATTCTGCAGAAGAAACTATTCCAAAAAGTAACGGTAGAGGAAAGAGGAAAAGTGTTCCATGGTGGAAATGTGAATGTAGTAGAAGTATAAAAGTAAGCAGTAAAGCACTTAAAGTGTTAAAAAGACAACATTCGGTAGAAACGTTATAAAAGAGCACAAGCAGAAGTTCAAAAAATAATCAGACAAGCAAAGCAAGCATACTGGAGACAATATTGTAACAAAATTGGAAGAGAAACTCAAGTATCTGAAATATGGGGCATGATAAGGAAAATGAATGGTACAAGAAGTAGCAAAGAGATTCCTGTGCTAAAATCAAGGACAAAATGGCAATTAACAATGTAGAAAAAGCAGAAATATTGGCAAAAACTTTTGTTAACATACATAGCTCGGAGAATTTGACGGTTGAGGCTAGACGGCAGAGGGAGGAGAGGCTTAAGCAAAATTCAGGATTTACCGACAAAAGAGCAACATCAGAAGAAGTGCTAGATACACCTATTAGCATATCAGAAATAGAAAGCCATTATGAATGCGCAGCTAACTTCTCCTGGGAAGGATCAAGTATGGAGTAGAATGCTGAAGCACTTATCAATAAGTGCACTTCTAGTTCTACACAGACTGTTTAATAAGATATGTTTCCATCTGCATGGAAACATTCTGTTATTGTTCCAATATTAAAACCTGCTAAAGATTCATCAGACCCAACAAACTGTAGACCAATTGCATTAACTTCACAGCTAGGTAAACTTATGGAACGAATAATAACTGATAGGCTTACATACTTTCTCGAAAAAAGAAGCCTTATTTCTCCCTACCCAAGTGGTTTTCGTAAAGGAAGAACTACAGTAGATTCAACACTCAGCTTGGAATCTGAAATTAGGAAGGCTCAAACAAATAAAGAAATGGTCCTGGCGGTATTCTTCGACATAGAAAAGGCATATGATATGCTCTGGAAATAGGGAGTGTAAATTAAATTGAAAGAATTAGGGGTAGAAGGAAAATTATATAACTGGGTTCTAGACTTTCTTTTTGGTCGAACAATTCAAGTCAAGGTGGAAGAAGAGTACTCCAGGACATATTTGGTTGAAAACAGAATGCCACAAGGTAGCGTCTGCAGTCCATTACTATTTACCATAATGATAAATGACATATTTGCACAAGTTGAACATAGGGTGGGAAAATCCTTATATGCAAATGACGGGGCTTTGTGGGTGATGGGAAGAAGTTTAATTTATATACAAAGGAAAATGCAAGATGCAATAAATAAAGTGGAGGAGTGGGCAAATAAATGGGGTTTCAAATTATCTATAAGTAAGTCGCAAGTGATAGCTTTCTCAAGAAATCACAAAGCAGTTTCCGTGAAATTATATGAACAAAAATTAAACAACAGACAATAGGCGCAGAAGTAGACCATTCGGCCCCTCGAGCCTGCACCGCCATTTTGAGATCATGGCTGATCAACTACTATCAATACCCGGTTCCTGCCTTGTCCCCATATCCCTTGATTCCCCTATCTATAAGATACCTATCTAGCTCCTTCTTGAAAGCATCCAGAGAATTGGCCTCCACTACCTTCCGAGACAGTGCATTCCAGACCCCCACAACTCTCTGGGAGAAGAAGTTTTTCCTTAACTCTGTCCTAAATGACCTACCCCTTATTCTCAAACCATGCCCTCTGGTACTGGACTCTCCCAGCATCTGGAACATATTTCCTGCCTCTATCTTATCCAATCCCTTAATAATCTTATATGTTTCAATCAGATCCCCTCTCAATCTCCTTAATTCCAGCGTGTACAAGCCCAGTCTCTCTAACCTCTCTGCGTAAGACAGTCCAGACATCCCAGGAATTAACCTCGTGAATCTACGCTGCACTTCCTCTATAGCCAGGATGTCCTTCCTTAACCCTGGAGACCAAAACTGTACACAATACTCCAGGTGTGGTCTCACCAGGACTCTGTACAAATGCAAGAGGATTTCCTTGCTCTTGTACTCAATTCCCTTTGTAATAAAGGCCAACATTCCATTAGCCTTCTTCACTGCCTGCTGCACTTGCTCATTCACCTTCAGTGACTGATGAACAAGGACTCCGAGATCTCTTTGTATTTCTCCCTTACCTAACTCTACACCGTTCAGATAATTATCTGCCTTCCTGTTCTTACTCCCAAAGTGGATAACCTCACATTAAACGCCATCTGCCAAGTATCTGCCCACTCACCCAGTCTATCCAAGTCACCCTGAATTCTCCTAACATCCTCATCACGTCACACTGCCACCCAGCTTAGTATCATCAGCAAATTTGCTGATGTTATTTTCAATGCCTTCATCCAAATCGTTGACGTAAATAGTAAACAGCTGTGGTCCCAATACCGAGCCCTATGGCACCCCATTAGTCACTAGAGAAGGTAAAGGTAATTCGGTTCCTCGGTTTGTTATTTGATGAGAAACTTACATGGAAAAAGCAAATTGAGAAACTCACAAACAAATGTAAAAAAAAAAGTAAACAACTTATTGAGTTATCTTGCTGCATAGGATTGGGGTATGTCAGGATATCACTATTAAATATTTATCAAGCTCTAATGAGGGCTACATTGGATTACGGATGTGCAGCATATATAGAAACATAAAAATAGGTACAGGAGTAGGCCATTTGGCCCTTCGAGCCTGCACCACCATTCAGTATGATCATGGCTGATCATCCAACTCAGAACCCTGTACCTACCTTCTCTCCATACCCCTTGATCCCTTTAGCCATAAGGGCCATATCTAACTCCCTCTTAAATATAGCCAATGAACTGGCCTTAACTGTTCCTGCAGCAGAGAATTCCACAGATTCACCTCTCTCTGGGTGAAGAAGTTTCTCCTAATCTCAGTCCTAAAAGGCTTCCTCTTTATCCTTAAACTGTGACCCCTCATTCTGGACTTCCCCAACATCGGGAACAATCTTCCTGCATCTAGCCTGTCCAATCCCTTTAAAATTTTATACATTTCAATAAGATCCCCCCCTCAATCTTCTAAATTCCAGCAAGTATAAGCCCAGTCGATCCAGTCTTTCTTCATATGAAAATCCTGCTATCCCAGGAATCAATCTGGTGAACCTTCTTTGTACTCCCTCTATGGCAAGAATGTCTTTCCTCAGATTAGGGGACTAAAACTGCACACAATACACTATACATGTCAGCTGCAGAAAGTAATTTTAAAATGCTGGATGTCTAGCAAGCTCAGACCCTCAGGATATGTAGTTGTGCATTCAGAACATCACCTGTATCAGCTCTTCAAGTTGAAATGAGGGAAATGCCATTAAGACTTAGAAGAATAAAGCTAATGCTACATTACTGTGTTAACATTGTGGGGCATAACTACTCACATTCAGCTAAAGCCATATTAAAAGACTGCTGGGAACATAACAATTCAAATTATAATAGCTTTGGATGGATCGGGGATGCAGCAGCACAAAAATATGGTCTACACGAAATGGAATATAGCCCTACAGTTCCATTATTTAATGTTCCTCCATGGCTCTTTAAAATACATACAATGGATATAAATCTGCAACAACATTTTAAAAAGTCTAACTGTGGAATCAAACTGATAGTACAAGAATTTATAGACCTGCATTTTAGAAATGAACATGTAATATTTACAGATGGATCAAAAGACCCTAACTCTGGCCACACAGTTATTGCAGTCTACATTCCTCGGTGCAAATATAGTATCAGGAAAAGAACATCAGACCATTTATCAATGTATACAACAGTATTAATGGCAATATTGAGTGCATTATCTTGGATAGAAGAAAATAATGTCAAAAAGGCAGTAATATGTTCAGACAGTTTGTCTGCATTAACCTCTATCAAATCAGATTCCATGCAAGTTACATACACTGTAGAGGTAAGCTTTTTTTGGGTTCCTGCTCATTGTAGTGTGGAGGGTAATGAAAAAGTGGACATTATAGCTAAACAATCACTCAAATAGTCTATAATAGAGGTCCATATCCCTATAAGCAAAGCGGAAGTCGAAAGCATTATAAAAACACGTATTGAGGAGACATGGCAGAAGCACTGGGATGAGAGTGAAACGGAGACAACTGTACAAAATACAAAGGCAAGTCAGATACAATAGAATATCAAGTGGACATAGAAAGATAGAAGTGATTATCAGTCATTTAAGAATTGGTCACACAAGTCTTAATTACACATTACATAAAATAGGGGAACATCCAACTGGGTTGTGAGAATACTGTAATCAACCAGAAACAGTTGAACATGTATTGATAAAATATAAATACCACCAAAGAGAAAGAGGGACGATGATAGGAGTGCTTAAGATAAACAAAAAAACTGCTGTGGGTATAGAAGACATTCTAGGTGGGATTTCAAGAGAAAAACAGACCTATATCATGAAGTATCTGAAAGACACTGGTTTATTATATAGAATTTAGGGAATGCAATTCTTTTCCTTCCCCCTGTTTATCAAACAATCCACACTCCAGTCTAGTAGGTGGCAGTAATGCACTTTAAAACTGGTTTGCCAACCACCATAAAACACCACAAGAAGAAGAACCTGGTCCTAATTGAAGCTTCCAGTTCCAGGTGAGGATATCAACGACTCTTATTATCTCATGTTCTCCTTATTTAGGTTCAAAAGGATTGGGAGCCTCAGAAATCACCATTGGTGACCCAGTGATCAAATGAATTGAATTGACTTTATTACTTACATCCTTCACATTAATGAGTGAAAATCTTTACGTTACGTCTCCACCTAAGTGTGCAATTTATAGTAATTTGTACTAAATAGTATCAACATGAATTAATCAGTCTGATGGCCTGGTGAGAGAAGCTGTCCTGGAGCCTGCTGGTCCTGGCTTTAATGCTGTGGTACCGTTTCCCAGATGGTAGCAGATGGAACAGTTTGTGGCTGGGGTGACTTGGGCCATTTTTACACATCACTCTTTGTAAATTTCCTGAATAGTTCACATCTACAGATATGCTGGGCTGCACACTCTCTGTAGAGTCCTGCGATTGAGGGAAGTACAGTTCCCATACCAGGCAGTGATGCAGCCAGTCATATATGCAGACTTTCTTTCCCTGAAGAAAGTCATATAACCATATAACAATTACAGCACGGAAACAGGCCATCTTGGCCTTTCTAGTCCGTGCCGAACGCTTACTCTCACCTAGTTCTACCTACCTGCACTCAGCCCATAACCCTCCATTCCTTTCCTGTCCATATGCCTATTCAATTCTTTTTTAAATGACAAAATCGAACCTGCCTCTACCACTTCTACTGGAAGCTCATTCCATACAGTTACCACTCTCTGATTAAAGAAGTTCCCCCTTGTGTTACCCCTAAACTTTTGCCCTTTAACTCTCAACTCATGTCCTCTTGTTTGAATCTCCCCTACTTTAAATGGAAAAAGCCTATCCACGTCAACTTTATCTATCCCCCTCATAATTTTAAATACCTCTATCAAGTTCCTCCTCAACCTATGCTCCAAAGAATAAAGACCTAACTTGTTCAACCTTTCTCTGTAACTTAGGTGCTGAAACATTCTAGTAAATCTCCTCTATACTCTCTCTATTTTGTTGACATCTTTCTTATAATTTGGTGAGAACTGTACACAATACTCCAAATTTGGCCTCACCAATGCCTTGTACAATTTTAACATTACA
Organism: Hypanus sabinus; assembly: GCF_030144855.1. NCBI lineage: Eukaryota > Metazoa > Chordata > Chondrichthyes > Myliobatiformes > Dasyatidae > Hypanus > Hypanus sabinus. The sequence goes on from NC_082729.1 coordinate 167,117, forward strand.
TTCCAACTCCTATACTCAATGCACTGATTATTAAAGGTCAGCATACCAAAAGCTTTCTTCACCACCCTCTCCACATGAGATTCCACTTTCAGGGAACTATGCACCATTATTCCTAGATCACCCTGTCCTACTGCATTCCTCAATGTCCTACCATTTACCTTGTATGTCCTACTTTGATTAGTCCTACCAAAATGTGGCACCTCACACTTATCAGCATCAAACTCCATCTGCCATCTTTCAGCCCAGTCTTCTAACTGGCCTAAATCTCTCTGCAAGCTTTGAAAACCTACTTCATTATCCACAATGCCACCTATCTTTGTATCATCTGCATACCTACTAATCCAATTTACCACCCCATCATCCAGATAATGTATATGACAAACAACATTGGACCCAGTACAGATCCCTGACGCACACCACTAGTCACCGGCCTCCAACCTGACAAACGGTTATCCACCACTACTCTCTGGCATCTCCCATCTGTTGAATCCATTTTACTACTTCAATATTAATACCTAACAATTGAACCCTCCTAACTAACCTTCCATGTGGAACCTTGTCAAAGGCCTTACTGAAGTCCATATAGGAACATCCACTGCTTTACCCTCGTCAACTTTCCTAGTAACCTCTTCAAAAAATTCAATAAGATTTGTCAAACATGACCTTCCACACACAAATCCATGTTGACTGCTCCTAATCAGACCCTGTCTATCCAGATAATTATATATGCCATCTCTAAGAATACTTTCCATTAATTTACCCACTACTGATGTCAAACTTACAGGCTGATAATTGCTAGGTTTATTCTTAGAGCCCTTTTTAAACAATGGAACCACATGAGCAATACGCCAATCCTCCGGCACCATCCCCGTTTCTAATGACATTTGAAATATTTCTGTCAGAGCCCCTGCTATTTCTACACTAACTTCCCTCAAGGTCCTAGCGAATATCCTGTCAGGACCTGGAGACTTATCCACTTTTGTATTCTTTAAAAGCACCAGTACTACTTCTTCTCTAATCATCATATTTTCCATAACTACCCTACTTGTTTCCCTTACCTTACACAATTCAATATCCTTCTCCTTAGTGAATACCGAAGAAAAGAAATTGTTCAAAATCTCCCCCATCTCTTTTGGCTCCTCACATAGCTGTCCACTCTGATTCTCTAAGGGACCAATTTTAATCGCTCACTGTCCTTTTGCTATTAGTATAACTGTAGAAACCCTTTGGATTTATTTTCACCTTACTTGCCAAAGCAACCTCGTATTTTAGCTTTTCTAATTTCTTGCTTAAGATTCTTTTTACATTCCTCGAGCACCTCATTTACTCCATGCTGCCTATATTTATTGTAGATCTCTCTCTTTTTTCCGAACCAAGTTTCCAATATCTCTTGAAAACTATGGCTCTCTCAAACTTTTAATCTTTCCTTTCAATCTAACAGGAAAATAAAGAGTCTGTACCCTCAAAATTTCACCTTTAAATGACCTCCATTTCTTTATTACATTGTTCCCATAAAACAAATTGTCCCAATCCACTCCTTCTAGATCCTTTCGCATCTCCTCAAAGTTAGCCTTTCTTCAATCAAAAATCTCAACCCTGGGCCCAGTTCTATCCTTCTCCATAATTATATTGAAACTAATGGTATCGTGATCACTGGACCCGAAGTGCTCCCCAACACATACCTCCGTCACGTGACCTATCTCATTCCCGAACAGGAGATCCAACATTGCCCCTTCTCTAGTTGGTACCTCTATGTATTGCTGCAAAAATCTATCCTGCACACATTTTACAAACCCCAAACCATCCTGCCCTTTCACAGAATGGGCTTTACAAGTCCTTAGGATTTGGGGACTCATGCTAAACTCTTTCAACCATCTGAAATGAAAGAGGTGCTGTTGTGCCTTTTTCACCACACACTATTGTGTACAGATCATGTGAGGTCCTCTGTGATGTTTACGCCAAGGAACTTAAAGCTGTTCACCCTCTCAACCTCAGAACCATTGATGTCAATAAGGATTAGCCCGTCTCCATTCCTCCTGCAATCCGCAAACAGCTCCTTTGTTTTTGCGACATTGAGGGAGAGGTTTTCTTGACACCACTGTGTCAGGGTGATGATAAATGCGGAGGCATCAGGGTTAGTGATGGGCCCAAATATTGAATATGTGCTCAGTGGAGGAACGATAGTGAGCAGAAATGGGGATTTCATCAGTACCGAAGTCCTCACCCCAACTAAGGGACAATTGCTGTGAGCTCAACCCAGACCCACCGTGGCCCTGCAAACCAAGGATAATCCCAATCCTTCCCATCTATCTCAGGTCCCGAGAATCTTTCTGCTGATGAGCGAAGTTGATGACGCCATTTCTGCAGTGCACGTGCATCCCTGAAACCATAACAGATAGACGGCTCTGTTGTTCATGGGGGTTTCTGGGTGTAGAGGCAGCCATGGGTGTGACACTTCCATTACATTGTCTACTGGTCCGTAGGCAAAGGGAATAGGAACAGAAGGACCTCCCAGACACTGCCAAACTCTAGCTATCTAAATCCAAGGATTGGTAACTCAGAACAAAAATATAGTTCCGTGTTAATTAGTGCTGCATGGAAAAAGGATAACAAATCCTTCCTTCAAGATTCAAGGTACACTTATTGTCAAAGAATGTATAAATTATACAACCTTGAGATTTGTTTGCTTACAGGCAGTCGCAAAACAAGAAAACCGAAAGAACCAATTTAAAATAAAAGTCCAACATTCGATGCACAAAGGAAAGTGGTGGGGGGTGGAGGAGCACAGATCATGCACACAATTGATGCAAACAAAAGTATTCCAAACCAAATTGAGTCTTCAAGATCTGAACCCTGGAATAGGCCCAAAGCCTTGCTCGTCAGTTCAGCATCAGTTCTTGGGAAAATTACCTTTGTTCCATCTCCTCTTGCTCTGGATTGTCTATCCATGTTATTCCTCATTCTCTCTGGTACATGATGATATCAAGTCCCTTTGTCCTGGGTAACAACTGACCTGTAGCTTTCACATCACAAAGGTGTCACACTCCGATGATAAAGACTGCTGCCCTCCCCTTCATATTCATTGGAATTGCCATCAATAGTTCAACACTGTCAATCACTTGGGGGGTGTCAGAGTAATTAGAACATCTCAGGGAGCAGCTGTGTGATATTATGAGCTCTTTGTAGTGAGTTGCAGTGCAGCGGCCAATTTGAGATTGGAAGTGTGAGAAGACACGGCTAACTCAGAGTTGCCAATTGAGTAGAAAAGGCATGAACTCACATCTGTTTGATGTTTTGAGCAGCGGACAATCAGCATGCTTGACTGATTGGCAAGAACAAATTAAAGTAAGGCAGGGGCAAGTGAAATAGCAATTGTCAGAGTTACCACATACAAAATGCTGGTGGAAAGCAGCAGGCCAGGCAGCATCTATAGGAAGTACAATCGACGTTCATCAGGACTAATGGAAAAAAGAGATTTGAAAGTGGGAAGGGATGGGGGGAGACGAATGGACGAGGGAGTTGTGTAGGGAGCGATCCCTGCGGAAAGCAGAAGGTGGGTGGGGGAGGGAAAGATGTGTTTGGTGGTAGGATCCAACTTCCACCCTGCCCTCAAATTTACCTGGTCCAATTCTGACACCTCCCTCCCCTTCCTTGATATCTCTGGAGACAGCTTATCGACTGATGTCTACTATAAGCCCATGGACTATCACAGCTACCTGGACTATTCTACTTCCCACCCTGTTACTTGTAAAAATGCTATCACCTTCTCTCAATTCCTCCGTCTCCGTCACATCTGCTCTCAGAGTGAGGCTTTTCATTGCAGGACAAAGGAGATGTCTTACTTTTTTTAAGAAAGTGGCTTCCCTTCCTCCACCATCAACTCTGCCCTCAAACACATCTCTCCCATTTCACGCACATCTGCTCTCACCCCATCCTCCCGCCACCCCACTAGGGATAGGGTTTCTCTTGTCCTCACCTACCACCCCACCAACCTCTATATCCAACATACAGTATAATTCTCTGAAACTTCCACCATCTCCAACGGGATCCCACCACAAGCACATCTTTCCCTCACCCCCACTTTCTGCCTTACGCAGGACTCGCTCCCTACACGACTCCCTTGTCCATTCATCCCCCCCATCCCTTCCCTCCTAGCACTTATCCTTGTAAGCGGAACACTGCCCTGCCCTTACACTTCTTCCCTCACCACCATTCAGGGCCCCAGACAGTCCTTCCAGGTGAGGAGACACTTCACCTGTGAATCAGCTGTGGTGATATACTGTGCCCAGTGCTCCTGGTGTGGCCTTCTATATATTGGTGAGACCCGACGCAGACTGGGAGACCATTTCGCTGAACACCTACGCTCTGTCCGCCAGAGGAAGCAGGATCTCCCAGTGCCCATACATTTTAATTCCAAGTTCCATTCCCATTCCGATATGTTAATCCATGGCCTCCTCTACTGTTGAGATGAAGCCACACTCAGGTTGGAGTTATATTCCATCTGGGTAGCCTCCAATATGATGGCATGAACATTGATTTCTCTAACTTCCATTAATGCCCCTTGTCCCCTTCTTACCTCATCCCTTAGCTATTTATTTATTTCTCTCTTTCCCTCTCACAATAACTCTTTGCCTATTCTCCATCTTCCTCTGGTGCTCCCCTCCCCCTTTCTTTCTTCCAAGGCCTTCCATTCTATGATACTCCCCCTTCTCCAGCCTTGTATCCCTTTTGCCAATCAACTTCCCAGCTCTTAGCTTCATCCCTCCCCCTTCTGTCTTCTCCTATAATTTCAGGTCTCCCCCTCCCCCTCTCACTTTCAAATCTCGTACTATCTCTTTTTTCCATTAGTCCTGATGAATGGTCTCAACCTGAAACATCGACTGTACTTCTTCCTACAGATGCTGCCTAGCCCGTTGTGTTCCACCAGCATTTTGTGTGTGTTGCTTGAATTTCCAGCATCTGCAGATTTTCTCGTGTTTGTGAATTGTCAGAGTTAGAGACTTTAGCTCTTTAAGGCTTCAACGAGGAGAGGCTTCAGTCAGAGAAGCCAAAAAAAAGCACGGGTAGAGTTTTTTTTTCCTGCCACAGTTTATCCTTATATTTGCTTATTAGTGACGCTAGGCAGGAGAGTGGAATGTTCAACTTGTGAGATGTGGAAAGGCAGGGAGACCTCTAGCCTACAGCTGCAGCTTCCAACAATCTGTGTTAAGGAGTTGAAGCTGAAACTAGATGAACTCTGGATCATTTGGGAGGTTGAGGGGGTGATAGATCTGGTAATGTAGAGCACCATGCTTAACAACATGGCAGCTAAGATCAGGGTTCAATTCCCACTGCTTTCAGTAACAAATCACTACTGTTGGTGTTGGACTCTGCAAGTAACGTTGCTGTTCATCAAACCCAGTTCTGCACCCTGATCATTGGGCATGGGAGGAGTTTCTACTGCTGATGTTCACTTGTAATGGGACTGGAGTTTAATATTCTGGATCTGTGACTAATAAATTTTAAACCCTGCATCAGGAACAAATGACACTATTAGTTAACTACCCTATTTCAGATTCCGTTTATTGTCATTTAGAAATCACAAATGCAATGCAGTTAAAAAATGAGACAATGTTCCTCCAGAATGATATCACAAAAGCATACGACAAAACAGACTACACCAGAAAATCCACATAACGTTTGGCAATCCCCAATCCAGGGTCCGGAGAGGCTGCTGCGTATTAATATCGCGCTACCGTCATAGCGCGTTCCCCGGAAAGGAACTCCAAATCCACCAGACAAACAAGACCAAAAACTAAAGCTACAAGACCTGCACAAAACCACATAGTTACAACAGTGCAAACAATAGCGTAATTGATTAAAAAACAGACCATGGGCAAGGTAAAAATAGTCCAAAGATGTTAAACGACTATAAGTTCAAAAGAAATCACCAGTTTCCACAAGTCCCCAGGGTCCCGACAGACTCGCTATCCCACATCGGCGGCAGAAGGGAATATCCCCGCTATGGACTTCCACAGCACTGCACAACTTAGCCTCGCAGACGCAACACACAATGAAAGCTCCGTCGAACCCAACCTCGCAGACGCAGCACACACCGAAAGCGACCTGACCGCAGCGGACTCCGAGTCCGTCGAACCTCCGAGCCGATGAACATCCCCTCCAGCACAGATTCTCCGAGCACCATCCTCTGCCAAGTGTGTTAAGACGGCCCCGCCAACGGCCATCGGCAACATGACCCCAAGGACTGGGGGCCTGTTCTTCCCAGCAGAGTCCCGGACCTCACAGCAGCAACGAAGAAGGTCTTCCTGGAGATTTCCCGATGTTCCTCCGTGCTCCCACGTCTGTTTTCAATCGATTATGATTGCGCACGGCACCCCACTTCACAAATAACAGATAATCAGCTCCAGAGTGGCCGCTGCAAGCTGCGTCGTGCCGCCATCTTGGAAACACTATTATCGCACCTGCTCATTATTATTATTTCTTGCTCTTTTCAAAGCTATGGCCATTTTCTATGCTTCTAAAGGTCTGTGTGCCACACTGCTGTGCTGCTAAACTACACCGTTGTCCTCCAAAGTCTAAAAGCAGAATGGGAAACCAGAAGCTGGATGTTCAGTGAAGCAGGGCTAGAAATCAGATACGGGTTAGTACAGGGCAGAGTTTTGGGCTCTGGATAGTGGTGGGGGTAAGAGCTTATGACCAGGAGTAGGGAAACAGAGCAAGTGGGGGGAGAGGCAATGAATGACAGGGTATCAACATTTGAAATCTGATTATCCATGTTCTGGCTTCTTCTCCCTTCCTTTCCAGTCCTGATGACTGAAAGCGTCAACCATTTATTCCCCTCCATAGATGTTGCCTGACCTGCTGAGGTCCGACATTTTGTGTGTGTTGCTCTGGATTTGCAGCATCTGCAGAATCTCCTGTGTTTATGATTGTCCAAGTGTGGCTTCACCAGTGCCCTAAACAACTGCATTATAACTTCCAAACCTTTATACTCAATGCCCTGATTTATGCAGGTGAGTGTGCCAAAAGCCTTCTTTACCACCCTGTCAACCTTTGACTCTTGTTTCAGTAAGCCATGCATGTGTACTCCAAGATTCCTCTGTTGCAACACACCCCAAGGCCTTACCATTTATTGTGAAAGTCCAATCTGAATTTGACTTTTCAAAATGCAACATCCCAGACTTATCTGAAGTAAACTCCACTTGCAATTCCTCAGCCTATGTACTCAGCTGACCAAGATTGCCCTGTAATTTTTGATAACCTTTTTCACTGGCCACTATGCCAGTGTCATCTGCAAATTTTTTAACCTTGCCCTATAGGTTCTCATCCAAATCACGGATATTGATAACAAACAATAATGTGTTCTGCTCCAATTTTCATGGCACAACGCTAGTTACAGGTCTCCAGTCAGAAAAATAAGCTTCCAACTTGAACACCTGCTTTCCATCATCAAGCCAGTTGACTAACAGATTAGTCAGTTATCCGTGGATTCCTTGTGATCTGGACTTCCAGAGCAGTCCACCAAAGATCAAAGAACATTTATTATTGAAGTATGTATAGCCTTGAGATTCGTCTCCTTATAGCCAGCTACAAAACAAAGAAACCAAATGGAACCCATTTTTTTTTTAAAAAACTGTCAAACACCCAATGTGGAGAAAAAAAATCTCACAAACAATAACAGTAAGCAAATAACATTCATAACTGAAGTTCACAAAAGTGAGTTCACAGACGTGAATCCAGCAAGTGATTTAGGAGCCTGTCATTTGCAGGCCACAGCCTCCTTTCAGCACAGAGACAAATAAACCTCATGGAGCAGTGAGCCAAACACTGACCTGTCCATCGCCTCCAGCCCTGACACCCCAACCTTTTCAATCAGGCCTGGTGCTTAAATCATCCAAACATCAACTGTTCCTTCCTCGATTCAGCCTGTACATAAACTTTTCCGTTTGGCCCAGCGCTTAAATCAATCAAATTGGGGATCTTTACTTGCTCTTAGGCCCGGGATCTGCCTCAACTCTGTCAGTGCCGAATACCCCGTGGCTGTACCCTCCAATATTAAGTATAATGGATACTGTTGTGGGGAATGACGCTCCAGGGGAAGCTATAGCAACCAGTTATCTGGCACCATCTGGCTCTGTGGCTCAGGGAATTAGGGAGAAGAGGGTGCAGTAGTGATCGGGGATTCCATAATTAGAGGAGCAGAAAGCAGATTCTGTGGCATGAAATAGACTCCCAAATGGTATGTTGCCTCCCTGGTGCCAGTGTCAGGGACATTTCAGATGGGGTTCACAGCGTTCTAAAGAAAGAGGATGAGCAGCCAAAAGTCTTGGTACATATTGGCACCAATGGCATAGGTATCTACTCCAGAGGGCGGAGCTTAGGATGATGGCACCTAATGACAACTCCTTTGCTTGCATCTTTGGAAACAGCTCTATTTCTATCTTTAATATCTCTTTTTTTCCCTTTTCAGGGTTCTTTTGAAGACCCTGACCTGGAGTTACACGTTGACCAGTTCTTTTCAGGAATGGGACCTGCTCTCAGGAATAAGAGATAAACTTATTAGAGACCAGATTGTTCTTGGGATACTACACACCAAACTCTCAGAGAGACTTCTGTTGAAGGCAAATCTTACATAGAGAAATTAATTAATTACTATGGTCAGGCAGAGTGAGAATGTTTGTTAGCCATAGGCAGATCTGAAGCACAACAATGATGTTGAGGAAAACAAGGTGCAGTCAGAAAGACTACGGAAAGAGATGACAGTAGAGCTCCGCTCAAATAAAACAGACATGCAAAACAAAGAGCAGGTAAAATGTCCAAACGCAGGAGATGTGGCGAGTCTCTGTTCCCTGTCAAAGAGCTCTGTCCAAAAGAAGTGAAAAGCTACAAATGCAATAGAGTTGGCCATTAAAAAGCTAGTGTCACTCAAGAAACAGTCCTTCAGGAGGCCAAAGAAGACCATGATTCAGATGAAGGGAGAGCTTTCCTTGGGGCTATAGATTAGAACATAGAATAGTACAGCACATTACAGGCTCTTCGGCCCACAATGTTGTGCCGACCCTCAAACCCTGCCTCCCATATAACCCCCCACCTTAAATTCCTCCATATACCTGTCTAGTAGTCTCTTAAACTTCACTAGTGTATCTGCCTCCACCACTGACTCAGGCAGTGCATTCCACACACCAACCACTCTCTGAGTGAAAAACCTTCCTCTAATATCCCTCTTGAACTTCCCTCCACTTACCTTAAAGCCATGTCCTCTTGTACTGAGCAGTGGTGCCCTGGGGAAGAGGCGCTGGCTGTCCACTCTGTCTATTCCTCTTAATATCTTGTACACCTCTTTCATATCTCCTCTCATCCTCCTTCTCTCCAAAGAGTAAAGCCCCAGCTCCCTTAATCTCTGATCATAATCCATGCTCTCTAAACCAGGCAGCATCCTGGTTAATCTCCTCTGTACCCCTTCTAATGCTTCCACATCCTTCCTATACTGAGGCAACCGGAACTGGACACAGTACTCCAAGTGTGGCCTAACTTGAGTTTTATAGAGCTGCAACATTACATCGTGTCTCTTAAACTCTATCCTTTGACTTATGAAAGCTAACACCCCATAAGCTTTCTTAACTACCCTACCTGTGAGGCAACTTTCAGGGATCTGTGGACATGTACCCCCAGATCCCTCTGGTCCTCCACACTACCAAGTCTCCTCCCATTTACTTTGTACTCTGCCTTGGAGTTTGGCCTTCCAAAGTGTACCACCTCACATTTCTCCGGGTTGAACTCCATCTGCCACTTCTCAGCCCACTTCTGCATCCTATCAATGTCTCTCTGCAATCTTTGACAATCCCCTACACTATCTACAACACCACCAACCTTTGTGTCATCTGCAAACTTGCCAACCCACCCTTCTACCCCCACATCCAGGTAGTTAATAAAAATCACAAAAAGTAGAGGTCCCAGAACAGATCCTTGTGGGGCACCACTAGTCACAACCCTCCAATCTGAATGTACTCCCTCCACCACGACCCTCTGCCTTCTGCAGGCCAGCCAATTCTGAATCTATCTGGCCAAACTTCCCTGGATCCCATGCCTTTTGACTTTCTGTATAAGCCTACCATGTGGAACCTTGTCAAATGCCTTACTAAAATCCATGTAGATCACATCCACTGCACTACCCTCATCTATATGCTTGGTCACCTCCTCAAAGAACTCTATCAGGCTTGTTAGGCACGATCTGCCCTTCACAAAGCCATGCTGACTGTCCCTGATCAGACCATGATTCTCTAAATGCCCATAGATCCTATCTCTAAAAATCTTTTCCAACAGCTTTCCCACCACAGACTCAAGGCTCACTGGTCTATAATTACCTGGACTATCCCTACTACCTTTTTTGAACAAGGGGACAACATTCGCCTCCTTCCAATCCTCCGGTACCATTCCCGTGGACAACGAGGACTTAAAGATCCTAGCCAGAGGTTCAGCAATCTCTTCCCATGCCTCATGGAGCAGCCTGGGGAATATTCCGTCAGGCCCCGGGGACTTATCCATCCTAATGTATTTTAACAACTCCAACACCTCCTCTCCCTTAATATCAACATGTTCCAGAACATCAACCTCACTCATATTGTCCTCACCGTCATCAAATTCCCTCTCAGTGATGAATACCAAAGAGAAGTATTCATTGAGGACCTTGCTCACTTCCACAGCCTGTAGGCACATCTTCCTACTTTTATCTCTAATCGGTCCTACCTTCACTCCTGTCATCCTTTTGTTCTTCACATAATTGAAGAATGCCTTAGGGTTTTCCTTTACCCTACTCGCTAAGGCCTTCTCATGCCCCCTTCTTGCTCTTCTCATTCTTAATCTCCTTTTTTACTACCCTATATTCCTCAATAGACCCATCTGATCCTTGCTTCCTAAACCTAATGCATGCTGCCTTCTTCCACCTGACTAGATTTTCCACTTCACTTGTCACCCATGGTTCCTTCACCCTACCATTCTTTATCTTCCTCACCAGGACAAATTTATCCCTAACATCCTGCAAGAGATCCTTAAACATCGACCACATGTCCATAGTACATTTCCCTGCAAAAACATCATCCCAATTCACGCCCGCAAGTTCTAGCCTTACAGTCTCATAATTTGCCCTTTCCGAATTAAAAATTTTCCTGTCCTCTCTGATTCTATCCTTTTCCATGATAATGCTAAAGGTCAGGGAGCGATGATCACTGTCCCCCAGATGCTCAACCACTGACAGATCTGTGACCTGACCCGGTTCGTCACCTAATCCTAGATCTAGTATGGCATTCCCCCTAGTCGGCCTGTCAACATACTGTGACAGGATTCCATCCTGGACACACTTAACAAACTCTGCCCCATCTAAATCCTTGGAACTAATCAAGTGCCAATCAATATTAGGGAAGTTAAAGTCACTCATGATAATAACCCTGCTATTTTTGCACCTTTCCAAATTCTGCCTCCCAATCTGCTCCTCGGTATCTCTGCTGCTACCAGGGGGCCTATAGAATACCCCCAGTAGAGTAACTGCTCCCTTCCTGTTCCTGACTTCTACCCATACGGACTCAAAAGAGGATCCTGCCTCATTACCCACCCTTTCTGCAGCTGTAATAGTATTCCTGACCAGTAATTCCACCCCTCCTCCCCTTTTCCCCCCTCTCTATCTCTTTTAAAGCACTGAAATCCAGGAATATTGAGAATCCATTCCTGCCCTGGTGTCAGCCAAGTCTCCGTAATGGCCACTACTTCATAATTCTCAGTTCATCACCTTTGTTCCTGATGCTTCTTGCATTGAAGTACACACACTTTAGCCCTTATACCTTAATATCCTTTATTCTGCTGCTCTTTCCTCAAAGCCTCTCTATATCTTAGATCTGGCTTTACTCCTTGCACTTCTTTCACTGTTCTATCGCTCTGGGTCCCATCCCCCTTGCAAATTAGTTTAAACTCTCCCAAACCATGCTAGCAAACCTACCAGCAAGGATATTGCTCCCCCTCGAATTCAGGTGCAACCCATCCAATCTGTACATGTCCCACCTTACCCAGAAGAGATCCCAATGGTCCAAAAATCTAAAACCCTGCCCCCTGCACCAACTCCTCAGTCACGCATTCAACTGCCACCAATTCTTACCATCACGTAGTACTGGCAGCAATCCTGAGAACGCCACCCTTGAGGTCCTGTTCTTCATTAGGATGATGGAACACATACCAATCCTCAGAGGGATAAGAAGTGGAGTTAGTGGGCAGCTTCCTGTATCAAGATCTGAGGATCTAACCTGGTCCCAACATACCGATGTAGTTATAAAGAAGGCAAGACAGTGGTTATACTTCATTGGGAACTTGAAGAGATTTGGCATGTCAACAAATACACTCGAAAATTTCTATAGTTGTACCATGGAGAGCGTTCTGACAGGCTGCATCACCGTCTGCTATGGAAGAGGTACTGCACAGGACCAAAAGAAGCTGCAGAAGGTTGTAAATCTAGACAGCTCCATCTTGGGTACTTGCCTACAAAGCACCCAGGTCATCATGTGGAAAGTCAGAGGCTTTTTCCAGGGCTGAAATGGCTAGCACGAGAGACCACAGTTTTAAGGTGCTAGGAAGTAGCTACAGAGGAGGTGTCGGGTAAGTTTTTTTACACAGAGAGTGGTGAGTGCTTGGAATGGGCTGCCAGCAACAGTGGTGGAGACAGATACTTGAGGGTCTTTTAAGAGACTCCTAGATAGGTACATGGAGCTTAGAAAAATAGAGGGCTATGGGTAACCCTGGGTAATTTCTAAGGTAAGGACATGTTTGGCTCGGCTTAGTGGGCCAAACAGCCTCTATAGTGCCGTAGGTTTTCTATGCTTCTATCATTAGGGAGCGGTGGCTCAAAAAGACAGCGTCCATTATTAAGGACCCCTAGCACCCAGGGCATGCCCTTTTCTCACTGTTACTGTCAGGCAGGAGGTACAGAAGCCTAAAGGCACGCACTCAGTGATTCAGGAACAGCTTCTTCGCCTCTGGCATCCGATTCGTAAATAGACATTGAATCTTTGGACACTACCTGTTTTTTTTAAATATACAGTATTTCTGTTTTTGCGTTTTAAAAAATCTATTCAATATACATAATTGATTTACTTGTCTTATTTATTGTTATTTTTTTTCTCTTTGCTAGATTATGTATTGCATTGAACTGCTGCTGCTAACTTAACAAATTTCACGTCACATGCCGGTGATAAATAAACCTGATTCTGAATTAGGAGATCGCTGCATTGAGCACCTCTGTACCATACTCCATAAGCGGGACTTCCCGGCGGCCAAGCATTTTAATTCCGATACCCATTCATGTTCCGACAAATCAACACACAGCCTCTTCTTGCGCCAAGACGAGGCCACAACACGTTATATTCTGTCTGGGTAGCCTCCAACCTGATGGCATGAATATTGATTTCTCCTTCCGCAAAACAAATCCCACACTCCTTCCTCTATCCCCCAGTCTGAGCTTTGACTTCTCGCCTGCCTATTCCCCCAGGTCCTCTCCTCCTTCCCTCTTTCCTCTGGTCTTGCTTTCCCACCCACCTGGCTCCACTTAGCTTCTTTCTCTTCCCTCCCCCCCTTTTTAAAATTCTTGCATTTCCCCCCTTCTTTGTTAGTTCTGATGAAGGGTCTCGGTCCGAAATGTAGACTATTTTTTCTTTTCCATTGGTGCTGCCTGAGCTGCCGAGTTCCTGTGTGATTTCCAGCACCTGCAGATTTCCTCTCATTCATTCCGAATGCCAGAGCTTGTGCCCATGCGCGTACGTAAGGGTCGCAGTGTTCCGGAAAATCGCGCACAGACATTCAGCGAACAAAGGGCTCGGCGAATGGGCAACGCACACAAAATGCTGGAGGAACTTAGCAGGTTGGGCGGCATCTGTGGAACGGAGTAGTGAGTCGACGTTTCAGGCCGAGACTCTTCACCGGAACTGGCATCTGCAGATCTTCTCTTGTTTGTGATTGGAGAATCGGCAGTGGGTAGGAGCGAGTCTTTGGGCTGGGGTTCATCGGTACCGGTGTCAGAGCCGCGACTGAGGAACAGTTACTGTGAGCTCCGAACCCGGGGACAGACCAGGTCCTTTCCCTCTGTGTCTGCCCCACGATCCGTCCCCAAGCCCCATTTCCGTAGTGTATGCGCATCGCTGGGGTAGATGGGTGTCTCATTCGCTGGATTTCTGCGTAAAGGGGCACCTATGGGCGTCATTACCAGCATTATTCTTTCCGGCAGTCCAGGGGAGGGAATGGGAGCAGTTGGATCTCTCAGACACTGCCGAGCTCCAGATCTCTAAATCCATGGATTGAGAACTCGGAACAAATATATAGTTCTAACTGAATCTCTAATGAAGATAAGACATTCCATAAGATCTTAACAATGTAAGAGCAGAATCTGGGCCGTCGAGTCTGCGCCACCATTTCATCATGGCTGATGAATTTTTCCTCTCAGCTCCAATCTCCTGTCTTCTCTCCCCCCCCCCCCCCCGTATCCATTCATTCCTTCTCATCTGTTCTAAAAGGACACCCCTCTATTGTGAAGCCATGTCTTGATCTCTTTGCCCATCAGCTTTTTGTATTTTCTTCCCAGTTAGAAAATAGTCAATCGTTTCATTTCTACAAGCAAAGTGCATGACTGTACACTTCCCAACATTGTATTCCATATGCTACTTCTTTGGCCATTCTTCTAGTCTGTTGAGTCAGTCCTTCTGTAGCCACCCCATTTCCTTAAAACTACGTGGCCCTTCACCTATCTTTGTATATCTGCAAACTTTGCAACAAAGCTATCAATTCCATTATCTAAATCATTGAGATGTAATGTAAAAAGAATTGGTCTCAACACAGACTCTTGTGGAAAACCAGTAGTGACTGGCAGCCAACCAGAAAAGGCTGCCTTTATTCCCACTCTTTGCCTCCTGCAGATGTTAAATTTGGAAATTAATTCCTTGACATGTTTTTATGTTTAATGTTGCTTTTGGCAATTTTGTTCCTTTCAGCCACTGCTTTATCCTTCCAGACACTGAAAATGTGAATTAGTGCTGCAAGGAGAAAAAAAAGAACAAAATCCTTCCATTGGCTTTAGTTCTTAGAGAAAATCTCCTTTATTCTATCTCCAGCTGCTTTAGACCTTTTTACCCATGAGGACATGTTTAGTACCATTCTCTTTGAGTACATAATAATATCAAACATCTTTGTCCTGGGTAACAACTGACCTGTAGCTTTCACATCACAAAGGTGTCACACTCCGATGAGAAAGACTACTGCCCTGCCCTTCATATTCATGGCATTGTCATTAGTGAGTTCACAACTGTCAGTCACCTGTGTTGAAGGGTCAGAGTAACTGGACAATTTCCAGGATGAACTATGTAATATCACATGCTCTTTGTAGCACTGTGGGACGTGACCAGAACTTGGAATAATCCCTCCTTTTTTTAAAAAAAAAGCTGCATGGATCAATCATTGGTCTGAGCAGTAACTTTTTACACAGCCTGAAAACTGCACAGCACTTTAAATTAGCATGAGATAAAAGAGAATTCCAGCCGCACACCAACAAAGCCTCAGTTACTGTGCAGCTGCACAGCATAGGGGGAACAGTGAATAATAGAAACATAGAAAGCCTACAGCACAATACAGGCCCTTTGGTCCATAAAGTTGTGCCAAACATGTCCTTAGCTTAAAAATTACCTAGGGTTACCCATACTAATGTACTAATACTAACAGAAGGAATCAAACTGAGCTAAGTCACAAATTGAAGACGGACAGAAATGTCCCAGTTGATACAGACAGGAATTCTGTCAGAGAATTTAATGGTTAGACCAGGAGCTGGCCCAGTGACCAGTTAGAAGGCCGGTGACCAGTGGTGTGCCTCAGGGATCTGTTCTGGGACCTCTACTCTTCGTGATTTTTATAAATGACCTGGATGAGGAAGTGGAGGGATGGGTTAGTAAATTTGCTGATGACGCAAAGATTGGGGGTGTTGTGGATAGTGTGGAGGGCTGTCAGAGGTTACAGTGGGACATTGATAGGATGCAAACCTGGGCTGAGAAGTGGCAGATAGAGTTCAACCTAGGTAAGTGTGAGGTGGTTCATTTTGGTAGGTCAAATATGATGGCAGAATATAGCATTAATGGCAAATCTCTTGGCAGTGTGGAAGATCAGAGGGATCTTGAGGTTCGAGTCCATAGGACATTCAAAACTGTTATGCAGGTTGACTCTGTGGTTAAGATGACAAATGGTGCATTGGCCTTTATCAATCGTGGGATTGAATTTAAGAGCCAAGAGGTAATGTTGCAGCTATATAGGACCCTGGTCAGACCCCACTTGGAGTACTGTGCTCAATTCTGGCCTCACTACAGGAAGGACATGGAAACCATAGAAAGGGTACAGAGGAGATTTACAAGAACATTACCTGGATTGGGGAGCATGCCTTATGAGGAAAGGTTGAGTGAACTCGGCCTTTCATCCTTGGAGCAATGGAGGATGAGAGGTGACCTGATAGAGGTGTACAAGATAATGAGGCATTGATCATGTGGATAGTCAGAAGCTTTTTCCCAGGGCTGAAATGGCTAGCATGAGAGGGCATAGTTTTAAGGTGCTTGGAAGTAGGTACAGAGGAGATGTCAGGGGTAAGTTGTTTATTTTTTAATACGCAGAGTGGTTTGTGCGTGAAATGGGCTGCTGGCGGCAATGGTGGAGGCGGAAATGACAGGGTCTTTTAAGAGACTCCTGGATGGATACATGGAGCTTAGAAAAATAGTGGGCTGTGGGTAAGCCTAGGTAGTTCTAAGGTAAGGACATGTTCAGCACAGCTTTGTGGGCCAAAGGGCCTGTATTGCGCTGTAGGTTTTCTACGTTTCTATATTTCTCATCCCCAACGTGTTGAATCTTTCTGTAACAGTGATGTCACAGTTCAGCAAAGAAAATGATCTCATAGAATGAGAAAATTATCTCATCAGGTCATCGGGTAGAGGGGAAAAACGAGGCCATTTGGCCCATCGAGTTAGTTCTGTCATTTCACCATAGTGGATCCATTTTCCCTCTCAGCACTATAAGTACCTTCTAATACAGCACAGAAACATGCCCTTCAGCCCATTTAGTCCATGCCAAAGCAATTTAAACTGCCTATTCCAATGAACCTGTCCCAGGACCGTAGCCCTCCATACCCTTACTATCCATGTACCTATCCAAACTTCTCTTAAACCTTGAAATTGAGCTCATATGCACCATTTGCGTTGGTAGTTCTTTCCACACACTGGTGACCCCCTCAGGCAAGAAGTTTCCTTTCACGCTCCTCTTAAACTTCTCAACTTTCTCCCTTAACATATGACCTCTGGTTTTAGTCCCAGCCACCTTGAGTGGGAAAAACCCTCATAATTTTGTACACCTGAAACCCCATTTTTATTGGGCATCTATGGAAATACAGCTTGTTAGTCCCTCACTAACAGCCACTGAACTCTGAGGCGAGAAACTACCCTTCACAGGCTTCATACATCTAGGATATATACAACTTTGGTCCTGCCAAACCCGAGATTGGGATGTCTCACACACCCAGACCCTGGTTTGTGTGAATGCTGTGTAAATTACTACCCCCCAGCAATCACACATCTGCACTGCATACATAACAGATCGTACACTGCACACAATTATAAAGAAGTATGCTTAAGAATGTTAACTTAAGCAGTCATTAAAGGAAAGGAAGAAAAAAGGGTCTATTATTCTTAAACAGTCAAATGTGCACTTAAGTTGGACCTCGTCTTGAACTTGTCTGTCACTCACATGCTGGACCGTAAGTCTGCATGAAAGCCCACACCATCTTCCAAATGTTGCTAGAAATCCATTTTGAACAAACAGGTCTCCAACAGGAGTATTGGTCCTTCCTCCTTGAAGACATTCACCTGTACCAAGCACCTTGTGCATCAGTGATGGCATCCTCAATCATCTTCTCTCCTGTCTTCTTACAGCTTCTTCTAAAAGAGACCTTGACCTAAATCAGTCTCCCTCACAAAAACTTCTCTACTCAGTGCACTCCAGCACCTCTTCCAATTCCACCATCGCGATTGGCTGACACCACATTCCCAAGTTGAAAAACAGCCGCTTATTTCAGATCAAACCCAAACAGGGTGAAAGCAGAACAGTCTGCTCTTACAGAACTGCTAAAATGAAATACCTACAGCATTGCAGTAAAAATCTGAACCAGGGTGTTACACACCTCTTTCAAATCTCCTCTCAATCTTCTATATTCTAAAAAATACAGTCATAACCTTAAATCTTTCCTTATAACTCAGGTCCTCCTGACCTGGCAACATCCTTGTAAATTTTCTCTGTACTTTTTCAACTTTGTTTACATCTTTCCTGTAGGTCTGTGATCAAAACTGCACACTATACACCAAATTAGGCCTCACCAATGTTTAGAACTTCAATATAACAACCCATCTCCTGCACTCAATACATTGATTTATGAAGGGCAATCTGTCAAAAGCTTTCTTAATTACCTTATCTCCTTGTGTAAGAACTACTTTAATTGGTCCTGCTGGTGCAAAAAATTTGCACTTGTCTGCATTAAATTCAATCTGCCATTTTTCAGCCGATGCAGAGCCATGATAGCCTTCCTCACTATCCACTACAACCTCATCTTGGTGCCATCGGCAACTTTGCTGATCCAGTGAACCACATTATCATCCAGATTATTGACATAGATGATAAAGGGCCCAGCACCGATCCCTGCGGCACATCACTAGTGAAGGGCCTCCATTCAAATAGGCAAACCTCTACTGCCTTCTCTGGCTTTTCCCACAAACCCAACATCTAATCTTATCCTGAATGCCGAGCAACTGAAGCTTCTTGACCAGCCTCCCATGCAGGACATTGTCAAATGTCTTACTAATGTTCATGTAGACAACATTGACTTTCATTGAAAGCTTCATCAACTTTCCTGGCAACTTCTTCAAAGAATGCTATAAGATTGGTTAGACATGACCTACCACAAACAAAGCCATGTCTATGCAGACAGTTATATGTCCAGTCCCTAAAAATATCTTCCAATAGCCTTCCCACAATGGATGTCAGACTCACCAGCCTATAATTTCATGGTTTATCTCCTGACTTCTCCCCATGTCCCCTCATGCCCTGATTGATAAAGTATCCATTAACCTCTGACTTAAATATCCCAATACTTGGCCTCCACAACTGCCTGTGGCAATAAACTACGCAGATTCACCACTCTCTGGCTAAGGAAATTCCTCATCTCCATTCTAAAAGGACATCCCTCTATTTTGAGGCTGTGTCCCCTGATCTTAGACTGCCCCACCACAGGAAACATCCATTGTACTAAGACCTTGCAACATTTGTCAGGTTTCAATAAGGTTCCCTCTCATTCTTCTGAATTCAAGTGCGTAGAGACCCAGAACCATCAAACACTCCACATATGACAAGCCTTTCCATCCCAGAATCATTTTTGTAAACCTCCTTTGAACCTTCTTCGGTGTCAGCACCTCCTTTCTTAAGATAAGGGCCCAAAACTGCTCACAATACTCCCAGTCAGACCTCAATACATCACTTTCTTTTTTATTTTAGTCCTCTCAGATTGAATGCTAATATTGCCTTTAGCTTCCTCACCACTGCCTCAAGCTTCAAATTATCCTTTAGAAAATCCTATGAAGACTCCCAAGTCTCTTTGCACCTCAGATCTTTGAATTTTCTCTCCATATAGAAAATAGTCTATGCTTTTACTTCTTCTACCAAAGTTCATGATCATACATTTCCTGAAATGCTGTCATTGATGTCTTTTGTAAATCTTTTTACAGGTTAGAAACAGCAAAACATTTGTGTATGGGAATCTCAAATACAATAGCACATCAGTTTTGCTGCCTCTGTCCAGACATTTAAGGAGTGACCAGGTATTTCCTTTATAACACCAATATGTCAGTTGTTGATCCTTGGCAATGAAGAAGTATCTCATCCCAGCTGGAAACACGCTTTGTCTTTGAAATGAAGTTTTCTGTAGTAACTCTGTGAAATTCACTGGAACCTGGGTGCTGAGAACACACCAGCGTTTGTTCACTGGAGATCAGTTCTTCAACTGCATTGATTATGTGAGGGATTCACTACGGCTGCCATCTGACTTGATGAATTGACAGAGAATTGATAGAGAACTGTGGGAAGGGATTCACTCACTCATCTCCTCTGTAGTCACAACAGTGAGCCAACCCTGTGGAGATGCTATTCACCTGCTCAGACTATGGGAAGGTATTCACTCGTTCATTCAGCCAACAGACATATCAGTCGGTTCACACCAGAAAAATGCTGCTCACCTGCTGAGATTGTAGGAAGAAATTCACTCGGTCATGTGAACTGAAGGTATATCAGCAAATTCACACTGGGGAGAGGCCACTTACTTGCTCAGACTACTCTGAGGTTTGTTTGGTTATCCGAACTGAAGGTACACCAGCGAGTTCACACTGGGGAGATGCCATTTATCTGCTCTGATTGTGGGAAGGGATTCACCCACTCATGCCACCTACGGAGACACCAACGAGTTCACACTGGGGACAGGCCATTTATCTATTCAGACTGTGGGAAAGGATTCACTCAGTCATCCAGCCTACTGACTCACCAGTCAGTTCACACTGGGGTGAGGCCATTTTCATGCTCTGATTGTGGGAAGGGATTCACTTGGTCATCATACTTACGGAGCCACCAATATGTTCACACTGGGGAGTGGCTGTTCACCTGCTCAGACTGTGGGAAGGGGTTTACTTGGTCATCTGAACTGAAGGTACATCAGCGAATTCACACTGGGGAGAGGCCGTACACCTGTTCAGACTGTGGGAAGGGGTTTACTCAGTCATCTGAACTGAAGGTACATCAGCGAATTCACACTGGGGAGAGGCCATTTACCTGCTCATACTGTGGGAAGGGATTTACTCGGTCATCTGAACTAATGGCACACCAACGAGTTCACACTGGGGAGAGACCATTCACCTGCTCAGACTGTGGGAAAAGATTCAGTCAGTCATCCAACCTACGGAAACACCAACGAGTTCATGCTGGGGAGAGGCCATTCACCTGCTCACACTGTGGAAAGGGATTCACTTTGTCATTTGAACTGAATTTACATCAGCGAATTCACACTAGGGAGTGGCCGTTCACCTGCTCAGACTGTGGGAAAGGGTTCAGTCAGTCATCTGACCTACTGACACACCAGCCAGTTCACACTGGGGAATGGCCATTCACCTGCTCAGACTGTGGGAAGGGGTTTACTTGCTCGTCTGAACTGAAGATACATCAGCGAATTCACACTGGGGAGAGGCCATTTACCTGCTCATACTGTGAGAAGGGGTTTACTCGGTCATTTGAACTGAAGGCTCATCAGCGAATTCACACTGGGGAGAGGCCATTCACATGCTCAGACTGTGGGAAGGGATTCATTTACACATCCAGCCTACAGACTCACCAGCGGGTTCACACTGGGGACAGGCCATTCTCCTGCTCTAAATGTGGGAAGAGATTCACTCAGTCATCTACCCTACAGCGACACCGGCAAGTTCACACTGGGGAGAGGCCGTCCATTTGCTCAGACTGTGGGAAAAGATTCAGTCAGGCATCCAACCTTTTGGCGCACTTCCGGTTTCACACTAGGAAAAAAATTTAAATAAGCTGCATGATGGATATTTAACCACCACATTTGCTGAATCCAGAATTAAGCTCCAAAGTAACTGTTGGTGTCGAAATCTGCAATTATTGCTGCTGTTCTTCAAACCCAGTTCTGCACCCTGGTCACTGGGCATGGGAGGAGCTTCTTCTGCTGCTGTTCACCTTTAATGGGACCTGAGTTTAATATTCTGGATCTGTGACTAATAAATCAGTTCTATTTTAAACTCTGTTTCGGTTACTTGGTGAATTTACAACACACACCCAGTGTACAGGAAAAAGTCCTCTCAGTCCCCCTGGTTCCTGCCACTTTTTCTATTCCACAACTATCCTTTTAAATCCATCCTTGCTGTTGATCGATCACACTCTCTGCAGTGATGGATTACAAAGATTCACTACAATGTGGGTGAAGAGTTTCCCTTTGAATTTACTGTATGTCTTTCTGTGGACTGAAGTGATGCAACCATATTGCGATCACTGCCTCCTAAGTGATCTTTATTTTAAGCTTCCTAATCGCCTCCAGGTCATTGCATAACACCCGATCCAATATAGCTGATCCCCTCGTATGCTCAATGACAAACTGCTCTAGAAAGTCATCTCATAGGCATAGAACAAATTCACTCTTGAGATCCATTGCCAACCTGATTTTTCCAATCCAATTGCATGTAAAAATCTCCTATGGCTATCATAACATTGCCCTTTTGACACATCTTTGCCAATTTTGTGGAAATGAGAAAGGATCTAGTAAGAGTAGATTGGGGTAAGTTGTTTTCTGGCAAGGATGTTTTCAGTAAGTGGAAGGCCTTCAAAGGCAAAATTTTGAGACTGCAGAGTCTGCATGTTCCTGCCAGGATTTAAGGCATAGGGAACCTTGGTTTTCAAGGCATATTGGCGATGTGATTAAGAGAAAGAGAGGTGTATAGCAGGTATAGGCAACAAGGAACAAATGAAGTACTTGAAGAGTATAGAAAATGTAAGAAAATACTAAGGAAGGAAATCAGGAAGGCAAAAAGACATGAGGTTGCTTTGGCAGATAATGCGAAAGTAAACCCGAAGGGTTTCTACAAGTATATTAAGAGTAAAAGTAAGTATATTAAGAGTAAGGGACAAAATTTGTCCCCTAGAAGATCAGTGGTCGTCTTATGTGTGGAGCCTCAGGAGACGGGGGAGATCTTAAGCAGTTTTTTTGCATCAGTATTTACTCAGGAAACTGGCATAGCATATATGGAAGGAAGGGAAACAAGCAGTAGTGTCATGGAACATACAGGGATTAAAGAGGAGGAGGTGCTTGCTGCCTTACAGCGAATAAAGGTAGATAACTCTCCTGGGCCTGACATGATGAGTTCCTCGGACCTTGAGGGAGACTAGTGTAGAAATTTCAGGGGCCCTGGCAGAAATATTTAAAATGTCCTTAGCCACGGGTGCGGTACTGGAGGATTGGAGGGTAGCTCATGTTGTTCTGTTATTTAAAAAAGGCTCCTAAAGTAAACCAGGTAATTACAGGCCGGTGAGCCTAACATCAGTAGTAGGTAAATTACTGCAAGGTGTTCTGCAAGATCAGCTGTACAAGTATTTGGACAGCAAGGGCTGATTAAGGATAGTCAGCATGGCTTTGTGTATGGTAGATCCTGTTTAACAAATCTTGTAGAGTTTTTCAAGGCGGTTACCAAGAAAGTAGATGAAGGAAAGGCTGTGGATGTTGTCTACATGGATTTTAGTAAGGCCTTTGACAAGGTCCCACATGGGAGGTTAGTTCAGAAGGTTCTGGCACTAGGTATCCATGGAGAGATTGTAAACTGGATTCAAAGTTGGCTGTGTGGGAGAAGACAGAGAGTGGTAGTGGATGATTGCTTCTCAGACTGGAGGCCTGTGACTAGTGGTGTGCCTCAGGGATCTGTGCTGGGACCATTGTTGTTTGTTGTCTATATCAATGATCTAGATGATAATGTGGTAAATTGGATCAGCAAGTTTGCTGATGAGGCGTTGTGGACAACGAGGAAGGCTTTCAAAGCTTGCAGAAGGATCTGGACCAACTGAAAAAATGGGCCAGAAAATGGCAGATGGATTTTAATGCAGACAAGTGTGAAGTGTTGCATTTTGGAAGGACAAATCAAGGTAGGACATACACAGTAAGTGGTAGGGCACTGAGGAGTGCGGAGGAACAAAAGGATCTGGGAGTTCAGATACATAATTCCCTGAAAGTGCGCCAAGGTAGACAGGGTTGTAAAGAAGGCTTTTGGCATCCTGGCATTCATAAATCAAAGTATTGAGTATAGGAGTTGGGATGTTATGGTGAGGTTGTTTAAGACATTGGTGAGGCCAAATTTGGAGTATTGTGTGCAGTTCTGGTCACCAAACTATAGGAAGGATATCAGTAAGATTGAAAGAGTGCAGAGAAGATTTACTGGGATGTAGCTGGGTCTTCAGTAATTGAGTTACAGGGAAAGATTCAACAGGTTATTACTTGGAACATAGTAGAATGAGGGGGGATTTGATAGAGGTTTACAAAATTATGAGGGGTATAGATAGAGTAAATGCGAGTAGGCTCTTTCCACATTAGGAGAGATAAATACAAGAGGACCTGGCTTTATGGTGAAAGGGGGAAGGTTTAGGGGGAACTTCTTCACTCAAAGAGTGGTGGGAGTGTGGAACGAGCTGCCATCTGACTTGATAAATGGAGGCTCACTCTTAAGTTTTAAGAATAAGTACGGATGGAAGAGGTCTGGAGGGTTATGGACTGGGTGCAGGTCAATGGGACTAGCGGAATAATTTTCAGTGAAGACCAGAAGGGCCGAATAGCCTGTTTTCTGTGCTGTAGTGTACTATGGTTCTATCTTTTATATTTCCCGTTGTAAACCGCAGTCCACATCCCAGTTTCTGTTTGGAGGCCTGTATATAACTGTAGTCAGGGTCCTTTTATCCTTGCGGTTTCTCAACTCAACCCACAAGGATTCACCCATCTTCTGATCCTATGTCACATCTTTCTAATGATTTGATACCATTTTTTTAAAACCAGCAGAGCCACACCACACCCTCTGCCTACCTATTTGATTAGATCCTCCTTTATGTTTGGCCTTTCCAGGAAAAAACAATATTTTTATGTTCAGTATTGCCAAGAGGAGGGACTGTTAGGGCATATTCTGGAATTAGTGTATATAGCCAACAATAACTTAAGCAACCAACCTTCAGATCTGAATATGGATTGTAGACTGAATTTAAAATACATCTCGGACCAGAAAATTGCATGAATAGGACATAGACAACAGCACTCAGAGTAAATTGCAGACCCAGAAACAGCCACTTCATTGATATATCACCTCTCTCATGATTCTGCCTTCTACTACACATAGTGCTTTTCCCTTACATCCCTTCTTCAACTTTCCTGCCTTTCCCCTCCCCCACCCCTTGATCTTTCCTCTTATTGGTTTTTCACCTGGCATCTACCAGCCTTCTCCTTCCTACCCTCCCTTCACCTTCTTTATAGGACCCCTCTTCAGTCCTGATGAAGAGTGCCGAGACGTTGACTGTTCATTTCCACGGATGCTGCCCAACCTGCTGAGTTCCTCTAGCCCAGAGGTCGGCAACCTGCGGCTCCAGAGCCACATGCGGCTCTTTGATCTCTGTGATGCGGCTCCCCGTGGTTTGTTAGCTTTTGAAATGTAATTCGAAATTTGAAGATTATGGTGATCTTGTACAATATGAAAACTTTGCGGAGACACCGTTTCCTGGCACATCCGAACCGGCTCACAATTAGCCACCGTTCCGACTAAGGGAGATAGCCTACGGGGGTTTGTGAGTACGTGTCTTTTGGAGCATCCGCGCCCACGGGGACGGGTTGAGGGAGGCTTTAAAGCAAGGCTGTTTAGTTCGAATAAAGTTACCTTTGACTGCAGTCTTTATTTTAGCGCTGCGTGTAGCGCTACACCGCTACAACGTGTTTTTTATCGCTATTAATATACATCACCACTGCCAATGCCTGACACCCGCCAGTGCGCGCATTCTTTTAATTCTTCGATCCAAGGTGGGCTACCTATGTAGTAACCTTCAACCCAACGTCTTTTTTTCGGAGTTCAAAATGTTTTTGTTGCATGCAGAAATGTAATTTCGTTTTCTCTGCAGGAGTTCATCAATTTCAAAAATGCAACACATTATAGTTTGTTTATACATAGCATAAAGGCAAAAAAAAACCCGTTGTATGCAGTGTTATTTCATTTTGTGGCTCCCAGTGTTTTCTTTTCTGTGGGAAATGGGTCCATATTGGCTCTTTTAGTGGTAAACGTTGCCGACCCCTGCTCTAGCCTGTTGAATGTGTTGCTTTGACCACAGCATCTGCAGTGTACTTTGTGTTTACTTCATCTGAGTATGCATGAGTGCAATTGACACCCCATTACTGCAGTTTTCATGCAATTAACACTTATTTTGGGTGTGTTGGTGAGAAGATCCAGGCATTTGAAATTACATGTACCTCAAAAGAAGCATTATGAGGACATTGTAACTATAGAAATTACCCTGCTACCTTTGTTCTCTAACATATAAAATGTCAGAGGGTCCCAGCCCCCCCCCCCTCAAAAAAGGGAGATGAATACAGGATAAGAGAAAATCTGCAGATTCTGGAAATCAAGTAATGCAAATGCTAGAAGAACTCAGCAGGTCAGGCAGTAGCTTTGGAAAAGAGTAAACAGCCAACATTTCAGGAAGAGATTAGCAGTCAGGGTGGAAGATGGAGGGAGGAGAGGAAGAAGAACAAGTTTAAATGAACTCCGGATCATTTGGGAGGCTGAGAGAGGTGATAAGTAGGACATATATATAGAGAGGTAGTTACACCCAAGGTGCAGAACACAAGAAAATGGGCGACAGGAAGGGGAAAGGGATTAAGGAGCTAGTGCACAGCACCCCCTGTGGCCTTCCCCCTCAACAACAGGCACATCACTGTTGGAGAGGTTGACTTTACAGAGGAAAGATGCAGTGGGCACTGAGGCTGCCTCTGTGAAGGGGAGGGGAAAGAAGAGGCACACTGTGTTAAGAGGGGATTCATTAGTTCAGGGAATGGACAGGTGGTTCTGTGGGTGAGAATGAGATTCCCAGGTGCCAGGGTCCAGGATATCTTGTATCAAGTCCTCAGGATTGGGAGGGTGAACAGCCAGAAGTTGCAGTCCATCTAGGTACCAGTGACATGGGTGTGATGTGTTACCATGTTCTGTTAAGGAAGTTTAAGGAATTAGATGCTAAATTAAAGGGCAGGACCTCCAGGGTTGTAATCTCAGGATTGCTACCTGTGCCACGTGCTAGTGAAGCTAGAACTAGGAAGATTATACAGTTTGGTATGTGGCCAAAGAGTTGGTATGGGGGGGGGGGGGAGGCTCTCTTCCATGGAAGGTGAGACCTGTACAGAAGGGATGGTTTACACCTGAACTAGGGAGAGACCAATATCCTAGCAGGAAGACTTCACAATTCTGTATGGTGGGTGTTAAACTTGAGATGCAGGGGAATGGGAACCAGAGTGCCAAAACTGTTAGTGAAGAGGTTATGGAGGCAGATGTTGCTAAGACTTCAAAGTTATGAATCAAAAGGTTTAACATGGTGTGACTAAAGTCTGGAGCTGCCTCTATTTCAATGCAAGAAGCATCAGAGGAAAGGTGGATAATAGTGCTGAAGATGAGGTAGCTGGTTTACAAACAGAGGCAATGTCAGGAGAGGCTGATGGTAGGACAAAGTGCAGACAACAGGACGAGTTGCAATGTAAAAGGCAGACAAAATCGAAAAGGGTGAATACAGGACTGAATGTGTGCAGAATACGGAATAAGGTAGATGAACTTGCAGCACAGTTGCAAACTGGCAGATATAATGCTGTAGGCATCACTGAATCATGGATGAAAGATTATAGTTGGGAGTTTAATGTCCAAGGACATTATTGAATAGACAGACAAAAAGTAAGAGGGATGGCATTGCTCTGTTGGTTAAAAAACAAATTAAATAATTAGAAGGAGGTGACATGGGGTTAGAAGGTGTTGAATTATTATGGATGGTGTGAAGGAACTGCAACGGTAAAAAGCCCCCCCCTCAAAACAGTAATAAGGATATAGACTACAAATTACAACGCGAGATAGAAAATGCAATGCAATGTTACTATAGTCATGGGGGCCTTCATAATGCAAGTAGATTGGGAAAATCAGGTTACTGCTGGATTACAGAAAGGGGAATTTCTAGAATACCTATGCAATGGCTTTTTAGAGCAGCTTGTGGATGAGCCCACTAGAGGACCAGCTATTCTGGGTTACATGCCGTGCAATGAACCAGAACTGATTACAGATTAAGGTTTGCGGGCAAGGTAAGGTAAGAGATTAAGGTTTGCGGGCAGCGGAGTGAGCCGGGCGCAGAGTGTAGGGCTTGGGCACAGAGGGCTTAGGCGGAAGAGGGCACAGTAGGCTTATCTTTTAGTTCTTGTATTTTCAGTTATTTGGGAGGTATGAGTGTGAGGGCAGCTTGTTGTTCTTGGTGTCGGATGTGGGAGATCCTGGAGTCTCCGAGCCTCCCGGACGTCCACATCTGCACCAGGTGCGCCGAACTGCAGCTCCTGAGGAACCGAGTTAGGGAACTGGAGCTGCAGCTCGATGACCTTCGCCTGGTCAGGGAGAGTGAGGAGGTGATAGAGAGGAGTTACAGGCAGGTGGTCACTCCGGGACCACGGGAGGCAGATAGGTGGGTTACAGTCAGGAAGGGGAAGAGGCAGGTACTAGAGAGTACCCCAGTGGCTGTACCCCTTGACAATAAGTACTCATGTTTGAGTACTGTTGGGGGGGACAGCCTACCTGGTGGGAGTGACAGTGGCCGAGCCTCAGGCACAGAGGACGGCCCTGTAGCTCAGAAGGGTAGGGTTAGAAGAAAGAGGTCCATAGTAATAGGGGACTCAATAGTCAGGGGCTCAGACAGGCGTTTCTGTGGAGGTGACCGGGAGTCCCGGATGGTAATTTGCCTCCCTGGTGCCAGGGTTCGGGACGTTTCTGATCGCGTCCAAGATATCCTGAAGTGGGAGGGTGAAGAGCCAGAGGTCGTGGTACATGTAGGTACCAATGACATAGGAAGGAAAGGGGAAGAGGTCCTAAAACGAGAGTATAGGGAGTTAGGAAGGCAGTTAAGAAGAAGGACCGCAAAGGTAGTAATCTCGGGATTACTGCCTGTGCCACGCGACAGTGAGAGTAGGAATAGAATTAGGTGGAGGATGAATGCGTGGCTGTGGGATTGGAGCAGGGGGCAGGGATTCAAGTTTCTGGATCATTGGGACCTCTTCTGGGGCAGGAGTGACCTGTTCAAGGACGGATTACACTTGAATCGTGGGGGGACCAATATCCTAGCGGGGAGGTTTGCTAGGGCTACAGGGCGGACTTTAAACTAGTAAGATGGGGGGGGCGGGAGACTATTTGAGGAGACTATGGGAGAGGAGGTTAGTTCACCAGTGGAGCAAGTAAATAGTGTGTGAGGGAGGAAAGGCAGCTGATGGAGAAGGGATGCGCTCAGCCCGAAGATGTAGGGGAGAAGAAAGAAAAGGATAATAAATTTGAATGCATTGTTAGGGATGGAAAGAGAGGAGGAGATGGAGAGTATCTTAAATGTATCTATTTTAATGCTAGGAGCATTGTAAGAAAGGTGGATGAGCTTAAAGCGTGGATTGATACCTGGAATTATGATGTTGTAGCTATTAGTGAAACATGGTTGCAGGAAGGGTGTGATTGGCAACTAAATATTCCTGGATTTAGTTGCTTCAGGTAGAGTAGGAGGGGCCAGAGGAGGAGGTGTTGCATTGCTTGTCCGAGAAAATCTTATGGCGGTGCTTTGGAAGGATAGATTAGAGAGCTCCTCTAGGGAGACCATTTGGGTGGAATTGAAGAACGGGAAAGGTGCAGTAACACTGATAGGAGT
Organism: Hypanus sabinus; assembly: GCF_030144855.1. Classification (NCBI taxonomy): domain Eukaryota; kingdom Metazoa; phylum Chordata; class Chondrichthyes; order Myliobatiformes; family Dasyatidae; genus Hypanus; species Hypanus sabinus. The sequence goes on from NC_082729.1 coordinate 196,706, forward strand.
ATATTATAGGCCACCTAATGGGGCGCGTGAGTTGGAAGAGCAAATGTGTAAGGAGATAGCAGATATTTGTAGTAAACACAAGGTGGTGATTGTGGGAGATTTTAATTTTCCACACGTAGACTGGGAAGCTCATTCTGTAAAAGGGCTGGATGGTTTAGAGTTTGTGAAATGTGTGCAGGATAGTTTTTTGCAACAATACATAGAAGTACCAACTAGAGATGGGGCAGTGTTGGATCTCCTGTTAGGGAATGCGATAGGTCAGCTGACAGATGTATGTGTTGGGGAGCACTTCGGGTCCAGTGATCACAATAGCATTAGCTTCAATATAATTATGGAGAAGGACAGGACTGGACCTAGAGTTGAGATTTTTGATTGGAGAAAGGCTAACTTTGAGGGGATGCGAAGGATTTAGAGAGAGTGGATTGGGTCAAGTTGTTTTATGGGAAGGATGTAATAGAGAAATGGAGGTCATTTAAGGGTGAAATTATGAGGGTACAGAATCTTTATGTTCCTGTTAGGGTGAAAGGAAAGGTTAAAGGTTTGAGAGCACCATGGTTTTCAAGGGATATTAGAAATTTGGTTCAGAAAAAGAGGGATGTCTACAATAGATATAGGCAGCATGGAGTAAAGGAATAGCTCGAGGAATATAAAGAATGTAAAAGGAATCTTAAGAAAGAGATTAGAAAAGCTAAAAGAAGATACAAGGTTGGTTTGGCAAATAAGGTGAAAGTAAATCCGAAAGGTTTCTACAGTTATATTAAAAGCAAGAGGATAGTGAGGGATAAAATTGGCCCCTTAGAGAATCAGAGTGGTCAGCTATGTGTGGAACCGAAGGAGATGGGAGAGATTTTGAATGATTTCTTCTCTTCGGTATTCACTAAGGAGAAGGATATTGAATTGTCTAAGGTGTGGGAAACAAGTAAGGAAGTTATGGAACCTATGACAATTAAAGAGGTGGAGGTACTGGCGCTTTTAAGAAATTTAAAAGTGGATAAATCTCCGGGTCCTGACAGGATATTCCCCAGGACCTTGAGGGAAGTTTGTGTAGAAATAGCAGGAGCTCTGACGGAGATCTTTAATATGTCATTAGAAACGGGGATTGTGCCGGAGGATTGGCATATTGCTCATGTGGTTCCATTGTTTAAAAAGGGTTCTAGAAGGAAGCCTAGCAATTATAGACCTGTCAGTTTGACATCAGTGGTGGATAAATTAATGGAAAGTATTCTTAGAGATAGTATTTATAATTATCTGGATAGACGGGATCTGATTAGAAGTAGCCAGCATGGATTTGTGCGTGGAAGGTCATGTTTGACAAACCCTATTGAATTTTTTGAAGAAGTTACGAGGAATGTTGACGAGGGTAAGGCAGTGGATGTAGTCTATATGGACTTCAGCAAAGCCTTTGACAAAGTTCCACATGGAAGGTTAGTTAAGAAGGTTCAGTCATTAGGTATTAATGCTGGAGTAATAAAATGGATTCAACAGTGGCTAGATGGGAGATGCCAGAGAGTAGTGGTGGATAATCGTTTATCGGGATGGAGGCCGGTGACCAGCGGGGTGCCTCAGGGATCTGTTTTGGGCCCAATGTTGTTTGTAATATACATAAATGATCTGGATGATGGGGTGGTAAATTGGATTAGTAAGTATGCCGATGATACTAAGGTAGGAGGTGTTGTGGATAATGAGGTGGATTTTCAAAGCTTGCAGGGAGATTTATGCCAGTTAGAAGAATGGGCTGAACGTTGGCAGATGGAGTTTAATGCTGAGAAGTGTGAGGTTCTATATTTTGGCAGGAATAATCCAAATAGAACATACAGAGTAAATGGTAGGGCATTGAGGAATGCAGAGGAACAGAGAGATCTAGGAATAACTGTGCATAGTTCCCTGAAAGTGGAGTCTCATGTAGATAGGGTGGTGAGGAGGGCTTTTGGAACGCTGGCCTTTATAAATCAAAGCATTGAGTACAGAAGTTGGGATGTAATGCTAAAGTTGTACAAGGCATTGGTAAGGCCAAATTTGGAATATTGTGTGCAGTTCTGGTCACTGAATTATAGGAAAGATATCAATAAATTAGAGAGAGTGCAGAGACGATTTACTAGGATGTTACCTGGGTTTCAGCAATTAAGTTACAGAGAAAGGTTGAACAAGTTAGGTCTCTATTCATTGGAGCGTAGAAGGTTGAGGGGGGATTTGATCGAGGTATTTAAAATTTTGAGAGGGATAGATAGAGTTGACGAGAACAGGCTGTTTCCATTGAGAGTAGGGGAGATTCAAACTAGAGGACATGATTTGAGAGTTAGGGGGCAGAAGTTTAAGGGAAACACGAGGGGCTATTTCTTTACTCAAAGAGTGATAGCTGTGTGGAATGAGCTTCCTGTAGAAGTAGTAGAGGCCAGTTCAGTTGTGTCATTTAAGGTAAAATTGGATAGGTATATGGACAGGAAAGGAGTGGAGGGTTATGGGCTGAGTGCGGGTAGGTGGGACTAGGTGAGATTAAGGGTTCGGCACAGACTAGGAGGGCCAAGATGGCCTGTTTCCGTGCTGTGATTGTTATATGGTTATATGGTTAAAAGAACCCTTAGGGGAAAGTTACCATAATATGATCAAATTCATCCTGAAATTTGAAAAGGAGAAGCTAAGTCAGATGTATCAGTATTACAGTCTGGTAAAAGGAATTACAGATGCATGTGAGAGTAGTTAGCCATTATTGATTGGAAAAGAACACTGGCAGGGATGATGGCAGAGCAGCAATGATTGGAATTTCTGGAAGCAATTTGGAAGGCACAGGATATATACATCCAAAAGTGGAGGAAGTGTTCTAAAGGGAAGATGACACAACTGTGGCTAATAAAAGAAGTCAAAGCCAATGTAAAAGGTAAAGAGAGGGCATTTAATATTGCAAGAATTAGTGGGAAGTTTGAGGCTTGGGAAGCTTTTAAAAACCAACTTAAGGCTATTTGAAAAAGCAATTTAGAAGGTAAAGATGGAATATGAGCGTAAGCCTGTCAATAATATTAGAAGATATCAAAAATTTCTTCAGATTCATAAAGTGTAAAAGAGAGGCAAGAGTGGACAAGATTGCTGGAAACCAATGCTGCAGAGGTAGCAATGGGGGAGCAACAAAATAGTGGACGAACTGAATAAGCATTTTGCATCAGTCTTCTCTGTGGAAAACACTAGCAGTGTGATGTCAGAGGGAATGAACTGTGTGAAGTTACCAAAACTTGAAAGGAGATTCTTGGGAAACTGAATGGTCTGAAGGTAGATAGGTCATCTAGACTAGGTGATGTACACCCAAGGGTTCTGAAAGAGGTGGCTGAAGAGATCATGGAGGCACTAGAAATGATCTTTCACAATCACTAGGTTCTGGACTTATTCTGGAAGACTGGGAATTGCAAATATCTCTTCACTGTTCAAGAAGAGAGAGAGGCAGAAAGGAAACTATAGGCCAGTAAATCTGACCTCAATGGTTGGGAAGATGTTGAAGGTGATTATTAAAGGATGAGGTCTCAGGGTACTTGGAGGTGCATGATAAAATAGGATGTAGTCAGCATGATTTCCTCAAGGGAAAATCTTGCCTGACAAATCTGTTGGAATTCTTTGAGGAAATAATAGGCAGGATAGACAAAGGAGAATCAGTTGATGTTGTGTACTTAGATATTTGGAAGGCCTTTAATAAGGTGCTACAAGCCCATGGTATTACAGTAAAGATTCTAACATAGATAAAGCAGTGGCTGATTGACAGGGGGCAGAGAGTGTGAATAAAGGGAGCCTTTTCTGGCTGGCTGCTGATGATAGTGGTGTTCCACAGGGGTCTGTGTTGGGCTCTATTCTTTTTATGTTATTTGTCAATTTATTTGGATGTTGGAATTGATGGTTTTGTTGAAAGGTTTGTTGACAATATGAAGATAGGTGGATGAGCAGGTAGTTTTGAAGAAGTAGAGGCTACAGAAGGACTTAGATAGATTTAGAGAATGGACAAATAAATGGCAGATGGAATACAGTGTTGGGAAGTGTGTATGGCCATGTGGTAGAAGAAATGAAAGGGTTGACTGTTTTCTAAATGGAAAGAAAATACAAGTGAGATGCAAAGGTACTTGGTAGTCCTTGTGCAGAATTTACTAAAGGTTAATTTTGCACGTTGAGTCTGTGTTGAGGAAGAGAAATGCAATGTTAGCATTCCTGGAAAGCGGAAGTTGATCAGGGCATCGAGGATATGGCTAGAAAACAGGTGTATAGGGTTGAGTGGGATCTGGGATCAGCCATGATGGAATGGTAGAGCAGACTCAATGAGCTGAATAGCCTCATTCTTCCCCTATGTCCTATGAATATGAGGGAGTGGAATGCTTGCATTTACTCTATCTATACTCATAATTTTGTATGCTTCTATCGAATCTTCTCACAATCTTCCACATTCTAAAGAATACAATCCCAACCTATTCAATCTTTCCTTTTAACTCAGGTCCACCAGACCCAGCAACACCCTTGTAAATTTTCTCTGCACTCTTCAAAACTTGTTTACATCTTTCCAGTAGGTAGGTGACTAAAACTGCACACAATACTCCAAAGTCTTATACAACTTCAAAATAACAGGTCATCTGATCAGCAACTACAGGAAATGTTTGATGGAGAATATTGCTGCTAAAGGAGGTTCTACCAGTTATTAAATATAAGGGTTCACATACCTTTTCCAGTCTGTTTGTTCCTCTGGTTAGATGCTGCCTGACCTCCTGAGTTCCTCCAGCACTTTGTGTCTGTTGCTCTATATTTCCAGCATCTGTCATATCGCTTGTGTTTTATATCTCTATTTTTAAATGGGTTGGACTTTGACATTTGACACACAAAGTGGCTGCTAGAGTCATAGAAAAGTACAGCACAGAAAGAGGAATATCTAGTCTGTGCCAAGCCATTTAAAATGAATAGACCCATCAATCTGCACATGGACCGTAGCCATTCATATCCCTACCAACTATGCACCTATCCAAACTTCTCTTAAAACATTGTGATTGAGCTTGCATCCACCACTCCTGCTGACTGTTCCACATTCTCCCCACCCTCTGATTGAATAAGTTCTTATTGACTTTTAATAGTGGTTGGCAGTCCAACTTAAAGGTGCATTACCACCACCAACTGGTTTAGTGTGTGGCATAAAGATTTGGGAACTAAAACCTGTGTGACTACTTTTTTCCAAATTAAAGTTAAATTACTGTACCCCAAAAGTCCTAAAGTAATTTAAGACAACACTGTAAATTAAATTAACATCACTCCTGTCACTTAAGTTTTAAAAAGAAAACTATCAACCCCAACGATTGTAATGAAGCCTGCATTTGATTTTTTTCCAACTAGTATGCTTCACACTGTAACAGTATATGCTCAACTGTTTCATAATGATGACAAACCTACTCAATCCAAAATAATGTTTTCCAACAATACATAAGGAATATTAAGCATAGTATGCCCAATTCTAGGTCGTGTCAATATAATTCCTTCCCTTCTTGTTTTACCCTTCTCTCATAACCCCTGCAGCTTTATGTATTTTATAAAGCTGTCTCCCCTTATGCCCATTATCCCACAAACCTTGCCATAAGTCCCCAATTCTAAACCCTGTAAACCTCTTAGCTTCTGCTCATTCCCATCAACACCTTTTTGTGCAGGGACCCATATGAAGCAGTTATACAAACCAATACTACAAATATGATGAGTTCTAACAGCCAATCTGACCAACTACTAGAATGACCAATTTTAAGGCTCATCAAACTGAAAGTGTGCGTGTGTGTGTGGGGGGGGGGGGGTTAACATTTCACCTTTCACTGTTAACCCATGACCTCTGTAGCCTCACCCAATCTCACCAGAAAAAGCCTGCTTGCACTTACCCTATCTATACACCTCCATCAAATCTCCCCTCAATATTCTACGTTCCAAGGAATAAAGTCCTAACCAAGTTAAATATTTCTTAGATCAAATGCGCAGGCGTAAGGGTCGCAGATCGTTCCTAACATCGCGCATGCGTTCCATGGGCAAAAGGCTGGGGAGAACCGATTACAGGTAGGTCTCTAGGTGGGCGTTTCATCAGTACCCGCGTTCGCAACTCGACAGAGAGACAATTACTGTGAGCCCGAACACACCGTGGGCTCGCAAAACCGGATAGTATTGATCTATTCCCTCTGTCAGCCCCATGATTTGTATCTGGGCCCCGGGGAGCTTTCTGCTGATGAGCGAATGTACTGCCGCCATTTCTGTGGCGCATGCGCTTCGTTGGGACCGTGGTCCGCAGTTCTCTGAATCGCAGGGGTTTCTGGGTAAAGAGGCAGCCATGGGTGACATTTTCATCATTTGCCCCACTGGTCCACAGGGCATGTTTTGGAAGCGCAGACGGGGGGGGGGGGGGGAATTGGGGCGTATGAATCTCCCAGATGCTGTCGTGCTCCAGCTATCTTAATCCAAAAATATAGTTCCGAGTTCATCTCGGATGAAGAGTACCTTCCAGTTGATGAAAATGTCGCTTAGTGCTGGATGGAAAAGAAGAACAAAATCCTTCCATCATCTTTAATTCTTAAGAAAATCACTCTGTTCTATCTCCTCTTGTTCAGGACCTTTCTACTAATGAGAAAGTGTCTTAGACCATAAGACACAAGAGCAGAATTAAGCCAATTGGCACATCGGGTCTGCTCTGCCATTCAGTCATGGCCTTCATCAACCCCATTCCCCGGCCTTTTCCCCGTAACCTTTGATGCCATGTCCAATCAAGAACATTTCAATCTCTGCCTTAAAGACACCCAACGACCTGGCCTTCACAGCTGCCTGTGGTAACAAATTGCACAAATTCATCACCCTCTGGCTAAATAAATTTCTCTGCATCAGTTTTAAATAGATGTGCCTCTGTCCCAAGGCTGTGGCCTCTTGTCCTAGACTCTCCCACCATGGGAAAACATCCTTTTCACATCTACTTTGTCTAGGGCTTTCAACATTCAAAAGGTTTCATTGAGATCCCACCCTCAATCTTCTTTTCTAAATTCCAATGAGTACAGACCAAGAGCCATCAAACATTTCTCTTATGATAACCTTTTCATTTCTGGAATCATCCTTTTGAATTGCCTCTGGACCTTCTCCAATGCCAGCATGTCTTTTCTTAGATAAGGAGCCCAAACTGTTCACAATACTCAATGTGAGGTCTCACCAGTGTCTTATAAAGCCTCAGAATCACATCCCTGCTCTTATATTCTAGACCTCTTGAAATGAATGCTACATTGGATTTGCTTTCCCCACCACTGACTCAACCTGCAAGTTAACCTTTAGGGTGTTCTGCATAAGAAATTCCAAGTCCCTTTGCATCTCAGATTTTTGGATTTTCTCCCCGTTTAGAAAATAGTTTGCACATTTATTTCTACTACCAAAGTACATGACCAAGCACTTTCCAACATTGTAATTTATTTGCCATATTCTTGCCCATTCTTTTAATCTGTCTTGTCTTTCTGCAGCCTTCCTGTTTCCTCAACACTAGCTCCACCCCCCCCACCAATCTTCATATCATCTGCAAACTTGGCAACAAAGCCATCTATTCCATCATCTAAATCATTGATATACATCATAAAAAGCGGTCTCAACACCTACCCCGTGGAACACCACTATTCACTGGCAGCCAACCAGACAAAGATCCTTTTATTCCCACTCACTGCCTCCTACCAATCAGCCAGTGCTCTAACCTTGTTAATAAATTTCCTGTAATACCTTGGGCTCTTGGTAAGCAGCCTCTTGTTTGGCACCTTGTCAAAGGCCTTCTGAAAGTCAGAATATACAACATCCACTGCATCCCCTTTATCTTTCTTACTTGTAATCTCAAAGAATTCCAACTGGTTTGTCAGGCAAGATTTTCCTTTAAGGAAACTATGCTGACTTTGTTCTATTTTGTCCTGTGTCACCAAGAATTCCATAACCTCATCCTTAACAATTGACTTCAACATCTTCCCAACTACTGAAGTCAGGCTAACTGGTCTATAGTTTCGCTTCTGCTGCCTTCCTCCTTTCTTAAAGAGTGGAGTGACATTTGCAATTTTGTAGTCCTCTGGCACCACGCCAGAGTTCAATGATTTTTGAAATATAATTGCTAATGCATGCACAGTCTCTCGCGCAACCTTTTTCAGAAACTAGGGTGAAGTTCATCTGATCTGGGTGACTTATGCATCCTTGGGTCTTACAGCTTTTTGAGCACCTTCTCCCTTGTAATAGTAACTGAACTCATTTCTCTTCCTTCCACACTACAATATCTGGCACATTACTAGTGTCTTCCACATTGAAGACTGATGCAAAGTACTTATTTAGTTCATCTGCCACCTCCTTGTTCCCCGTTATTATTTTGTACCATATTCTCTGGTGCGTGGAAGGTCATGTTTGACAAATCTTACTGAATTTTTTGTAGAGGTTACTAGGAAAGTTGATGAGGGTAAAGCAGTGGATGTTGTCTATATGGACTTCAGTAAGGCCATTGACAAGGTTCCACACAGAAGGTTGATTAGGAAGGTTCAATCGTTAGGTATTAATATTGAAGTAGTAAAATGGATTCAACAGTGGCTGGATGGGAGATGCCAGAGAGTAGTGGTGGTGGATAACTGTTTGTCAGGTTGGAGGCCAGTGACTAGTGGTGTGCCTCAGGGATCTGTACTGGGTCCAATGTTGTTTGGCATATACATTAATGAACTGGATGATGGGTGGTAAATTGGATTACTAAGTATGCAGATGATACTAAAATAGGTGGTGTTGTGGGTAATGAAGTAGGTTTTCCAAAGCTTAGGCCAGTTAGAAGAGTGGGCTGAAAGATGGCAGATGGAGTTTAATGCTGATAAGTGTGAGGTGCTACATTTTGGTTGGACTAATCAAAATAGGACATACATGGTAAATGGTAGGGCATTGAGGAATGCAGTAGAACAGAGTTATCTAGGAATAATGGTGCATAGTTCCCTGAAGGTGGAATCTCATGTGGATAGGGTGGTGAAGAAAGCTTTTGGTATGCTGACCTTTAATAATCAGTGCATTGAGTATAGGAGTTGGGATGTAATGTTAAAATTGTACAAGGCATTGATGAGGCCAAATTTGGAGTATTGTGTACAGTTCTGGTCACTGAATTATAGGAAAGATGTCAACAAAATAGAGGGTGTACAGAGGAGATTTACTAGAATGTTACCTGGGTTTCAGCACCTAAGTTACAGAGTAAGGTTGAACAAGTTAGGTCTTTTATTCTTTGGCGCATAGAAGGTTGAGCGGGAACTTGTTAGAGGTATTTAAAATTATGAAGGGGATAGATAGAGTTGACATGGATAGGCTTTTTCCATTCAAACAAGAGGACATGAGAGTTAAGGGGCAAAAGTTTAGGGGTAACATGAGGGGGAACTTCTTTACTCAGAGAGTGGTAACTGTGTGGAACGACCTTCCAGTAAAAGTGGCAGAGGCAAGTTCGATATTGTCATTTAAAAAAAAAATTGGATAGGTATGTGGACAGGAAAGGAATGGAGGATTATGGGCTGAGTGCAGGTTAGTGGGACTAGGTGGGAGTAAGTGTTCAGCACGGACTAGAAGGGCTGAGATGGCCTGTTTCTGTGCTGTAATTGTAATATAGTTATATGGTTACATGAACATATCAAACAGTTGTCCTGGGTAACAAGTAACCTGTAGATTTCAAGCACAAAAGTGCCACACTCCAATGAGAAAGACTTCTGCCCTCTCCTTCAAATTCATTGACATTGCCATTAGTGAGTTCCCCACCATCAATCACTGGGGGTAGAGGAGTGGTCAGAGGAATTAGTGTCTAGGATCAGCCATGCAATATCAAGAGCTCTTTGTAGCGCTGTGGAACATGACCAGAATTTAAAATAATACCACTGTTTTCTCTATATTTTTCAGAGTGGCACAGACCAACTATTGGGCTGAGCAGGAAATTTTTACACAGCCTGAAAACTGTGCAGCAATTTAAATTAACATTATATTTTTAAAAATCCAGTTCGCGGCAACAAAACCTATGTGCACGGGAGCATTTCAGTTACTGTGTGGCCTCACACCCATGCAGCTAAGAGGAAACAGTGTATAATACTAATGGAGAGAGTCAAACTGGGCCAAGTCACAGATTGAAGATCGGCTGAAGTTGTCTGTTGTGATACAGACAGGAAGACTGTCAGAGCATTTGATGGTCAGTCCAGATGCCTGATTTGTGCTCAGAAGATGACTTCTTCCCCCAATTTGAATTGATCCTTGCTGTAACAGTGTGATGTCAGAGGTCACACATCAGTTTTGCTACCTCTGTCCAGATACTTAAGGAGTGACCAGATATTTCCTTTGTAACACCAATATATCAGTTGTTGATCCTTGGAGATGAGGAAGTATCTCATCCCAGCCGGAAATGGGCTGTGTCCCTGAAATGAAGTTTTCTGTTGTAATTCAGAGAAATCCACTGGAACTGGGGTGCTGAGAACACACCAGCATTTGTTCACTGGAGATCAGTTCTTCAACTGCATTGATTGTGTGAGGAATCCACTATATCTGACATCTGACGATGAATTGCTAGAGAATTGATAGGGAACTGTGAGAAAGGATTCACTCACTCATCCCACCTGCAAACACACCAGCAAGATCACACTGAGGAGAGGCCTTTCATCTGTTCTGATTGTGGGATGGGATTCACTCAGTCATCCAAAGTACAGAGACACCAACAAGTTCACACTGGGGAGAGGCCATTCACCTGTTTCGTGTGTGGGAAGGGATTCACTCACTCATCCCAGCTACTGGCGCACCAGTCAGTTCACACTGGGGAGAGGCCATTCACCTGTTCAGACTGTGGGAAGGGATTCATTCGGTTGTCCCAACTGAAGGTACATCAACGAGTGCACACTGGGGAGAGGCCATTCACCTGCTCAGACTGTGGGAAGGGATTCACTCAGTCATCTCAACTACTTGCTCACCAGTCAGTTCACAATGGCGAGACTCTGTTCACCTGTTCAGACTGTGGGAAGGGATTCACTCGGTCATTTCTACTGAAGGTACATCAGCGAATTCACACCGGGGAGAAGCCATTCACCTGCTCAGAATGTGGGAAGGGATTCACTCAGTCATCCCAACTACAGAGACACCGGTCAACTCACACTGGGAAGAGACCATTCACCTGCTCAGACTGTAGGAAGGGATTCACTCAGACATCTGACCTCCTGGCACACCAGCGGGTTCACACTGGAGAGAGGCCATTCACTTGCTCTGAATGTGGGAAGGGATTTACTCACTCATCCAGCCTACAGAGACACCAGAGAGTTCACACTGGAGAGAGGCCATTCACCTGCTCAGATTGTGGGAAGGGATTCACTCATTCGTCCAGCCTACAGACACACCAGCGAGTTCACACTGGGGAAAGGCCTTTTACCTGTTCAGACTGTGGAAAGGGATTCACTTGGTCATCTCTACTGAAAGCACATCAGCGAATTCACACTGGTGAGAAGCCGTTCATCTGCTCAGACTGTGGGAAAGGATTCACTCATTCATCCGACCTGTTGGCACACCAGCGAGTTCACACTGGGGAGAGACCATTTATCTGTTCACAATGTGGGAAGGGATTCACTCAATTATCCAACCTACACAGACATCAACGAGTTCACACTGGGGAGAGGCCATTCACCTGCCCAGACTGTGGGAAGGGATTTATTCAGTCATCTCAACTACTGGCACACCAGTCAGTTCACACTGGGGAGAGGCCATTCACGTGTTCAGACTGTGGGAAGGGATTCACTCAGTCATCTCAACTGAAGGTACATCAGCGAATTCACACTGGGGAGAAGCCTTTCACCTGCTCAGACTGTGGAAAGGGATTCACACAATTATCCACCATACAAAGACACAAGCGAGTTCACACTGGGGAGCGGCCGTTCACCTGTTCCGTGTGTGGGAAGGGATTCACTCAGTCATCCAGTCTACAAAGACACCAGTCAGTGCACTCTGGGGAGAGGCCATTTACCAGCTTTGACTGAGGGAAAGGATTTACTCAGTCATCTCAACTACAGACACATCAATGAATTCACACTGGGGAATGTCTGTTCACCTGCTCAAACTGTGGGAAGGGATTCAACCTACAGAGACACCAGTAAGTTAATACTGGGGAAAGGCTGTTCACCTGCCCTGTTTGTCAAAAGGGATTCACTCAGTCATTTGAACTGAAGCTACACCAGTGAGTTTACACTGGGGAGAGACCATTCACCTGTTCTGAATGTAGGAAGGGATTCATTCACTCATCCCACTTTGTGAAACTACCGAATTCACACGAGCAAAAGTTTGAATAAGATGCATGTTGGATATTTAACCATCACAGTTGCTGAATCCAGAGTTAAGTTCAAAAGTGACTGTTGGTATCGAACTCTGCAATTATTGCTGCTTTTCATCAGACCCAGTTCTGCACCCTGGTCATTGGGCATGGAAGGAGTTTCTTCCGATGTTCACCTTTAATGCGAGTTTAATATTCTGGATCTGTGACTAATAAATCAGTTATATTTTAAACTCTGTCTTAGATGTTTAGTGAATCTATAATAAACAGAGTGTACAGTAGAGAGTCAACATAGCCCTCTAGCTGGATTGATAGAATACACCACTGTAATCTAAAGTATGAAAGCAGAATGAAAAACAATTAGTTGGATGTTCAATGGAGCAGAGTCAGAAACCAGAGACAGGTCAGCACAGGGCAGAGTTTGGCTCACTGCACGGAGGTAGGAGTAAGAACAGATAATGATGAGCAGGGAAACAACAGGGGATGTGGTAACGAGTCTCAGAGTAGGAATTGACAGAAAAAAGCTGATTGGCAGAAAAAAAGTTTGATCTTGACTGCTAACATTATATTGCTTGTGAGAGCTTCTGTTGCATTATTAAGGATAAGAAGATGATTTGGTGGTTGAATAAGTGGCTGAGGAACTGGTGCAGAGGGCATGACTGGTGATTCTAGCCATGACCAACCTGTCAAAGCATTTCATCACCATATATGTAAGTGCTACTGGATGATAGTTATTAAGGCAGCTCATACCACTCTTCTTGAGCACTGGCATAATTGTTGCCCCTTCTGACTGTAGAAGTGAGGGGTTGAAAATATCTTCGACTAGTCTCCAGTTGGTTGATACAAGTTTCAGAGCCTTGCTGGGTGCTCCATCTGGGCCTGTAAGGGTTCACCCTCCTGAAACAAAGATCACAAGGTCTCTTTATCCAGCAGGGATCCTCACAGCCATAGTTGTATTCTCCCTCTCAAAGCAGACACAGAAGGTGTTGAGCTCATCTGGTAATGAAGTATTACTGCCATTCATGATGTTGGGCTTTGCATTGTCGGAACTAATGGCCTATATACCCTGCCAGAGTTGTTCTGCATCTGATGTTGCCTCAAACCTTGCTCTGAATTGTTTCTTAGCTCTTGAAGTAGCCCTCCACAAGTCAAACCTGGTTTTCTTGTACAGATTTGGGTCACCAGACTTAAATGCAACAGATCTAGCTCTCAGCAGACAATGAACCTCCTTGTTCATCCATGACTTTTGGTTTTGTAATATACAGTAAGTTTTTGGTGGCAATACACTCATCCACACAGGTTTTAACGAAGATGGTGACAACTGCAATGTACTCAGTCCTTGAATACAGTCTACCAATTCGAAGCAGTCCAGAAAGCACCCCTGTGCTTCCTTTGTCCATGCCTTCTTGGTCATCACTAATGGTGCTGCAGCCTTCATTCTCTGCCTTTAATCAGGGAGTGAAAGTACAGCCAGGTGATCAGACTTTCCATAGTCAGGGTGTGGAACAGCACGTAAGCATTCTTGTTGGTGGTGTAACAGTGGTTCAGTATGTTGTTTCCTCTGGTATTACAAGTGATTAGTTGGAGATAATGATTTCTTTTTCAATCTGGCCTGGTTAAAATTTCCCAAAATGAAGGAGGAGACATCAGGATGTATTGTTTCATGCCTGTTGATCACATCGCTCAGTTGGCATGAGGTGGATTGTACACATTACCAAAATGATCGCTGAAATCTCCCGTGGCAGATAAAATGGACAAAACTTAATAGCAAAGTGGTCCAGATCAGGTGAATAGGTTTGAGACATCATCAACTCATTTGTACACCACGAGGAGTTGATCATGAAGCAACCCCACCTTTGGCTTTAAAAGTCTCAGTGGTCCTATCTTGGTGGTGTATTGTGAACCCGTCAATCTGAATCGCTGTGGTCAGGACTTGAAGGGGTTAACCAAGATTCTGTGAAATAAAGGATGCAACCGCTTTTAATGTCCCCCTGGCACAACACTCCAGCTCTGAGATCTTAAGTTTTATTTACCAGAGACTGTACGTTTACCAGTAAGATAATTGGTACCGGGAGTCGAAAACCTCGTTTTTTTTAAAAAATGCACTATTAGCCTAGCGTGACAACCTCATTACCACTTAAGGGGATAGCCTAGGGGCAACAATCGGTTTTAAGCAGTGATAGTGTAATCATATTAAAACATTGTTACTGACTGTACAGACATTAGATGCAGTTGTGGTTCTCAGCTGAAACAGGAATATTTAATCGTATCCATCGAGCTGCCACTTTGAGTTCATCCTTAATTTGGCGCCCCAGAAGTGACAAATTGTGGTTGTATAGTCCCAGAGTGCTAAACTAATATGTTGCAAAATATCACACACAAAATATGTTTTGTTTGAATTGCCAGCATCTGCAGATTTCCTTGATGTTGCAAAATATATATCTGACTAAACTATCAAGAAGCTACAAGGAATGTGCTTACTAAAGGAATGTGACTCAGCACCCGTTGTAATGAACATTGTACAGTACAAGAATAACGAAGTAGCGGAGATGAGTCGCTCACAGACTGCAACAATGTGTCGGTTGATTGGAAGGTCTGAGTTCGCTGGAAGTGGTAAACTCGCCCTGTTCTTTATGTACAAAAAGAATGCTTTGTAAACAGTAAACACGAGTGAATCTGCAGATGCTGGAAATAAATAACACAAAATGCTGGCAGAACTCAGCAGGCCAGACAGCATCTATGGGAGGAGGTAATGACAACGTTTCAGGTGGGAGGAGGTAATAACGACGTTTCGGGCCGAAGCCCTTCAACACTTATAGGGTTTTGGCCCGAAACGTCATTATTACCTCCTCCCATAGATGCTGTCTGGCCTGCTGAGTTCTGCCAGCATTTTGTGTGTTTTGTAAACAGTGTACTGTATTGGATGTCTCCTACCATCCCTGGCGAGGGTGAATGTAAACTTCCTCTTGCAAGGAATAAAGGCGTTTGATAAAGATTCACTGAATTGGTATTGTGTTTTGTGAAACTTAATAGAGAGAGAACAGATTTCTGAGGTTCTGCCGAGATTTTTTGCCAAGGTGCGGTAGCGACATTTGGAATTCCACATGACTGAACTGCTATATGGAAATTTCCTGGGTGTAACGATCGGCATAAAGTAAGTTTCTTGCTCCTTTGGACATTCCCTCCTGGAGTCAGACTTGGGGTTTCTGTTTTGCTGCCACCCTATGCACTGCAATTGATATTGAGTCAGATTGTTTCCTTGGCATTTTGACGCTTTCAGAGTGCTGACTGGAACAGCCTGATAAGGTGTAAGAGCCAGAACACCTGAAAAGGATTGGACTAGCGTCTAGGAAGCTAGGGTTCAGGGAACCATGTATGTACTAATGAAGTAAGTGACACTTATAGGTCGGCCCTACGTCTGGGCGCATAAAATTCTGATAGTTAAAACGGGAAATTAGACTAAAGAAACAGGTAAGGTAATAGCGTGGCCAATTAAACCTACAGGATGCTTGAGTGAAAACTGGTAGGTTGATAGAATGTTAGTAAATGTAAATAGAACAAAACAAGAATAAAAATAAAGACAGAGCAAGATGCATCTTTCCCTGATCCAGAAAGAGAAATCACCACATGTAAAGAAAAGTAACACTGGAAATCATACAATGTGTTGAAATCATATAGAAAAGCTGCACAGGGAGAATAATGTGCTTTTGGATCTGAAAGAGGCAAAGAGAATGAGCATGGATTGAAATGAGCCTCAGGATAGTGAGGTGCCCTTTCAGAACAGTGATGTGGAGACATTGCTTAAGCAAAATAGTGGTGAATTTGTGGAATTTGTTGCCACATGCAGCTGTGGAGGCCAGGTCACTGGGTGTATTTAAGGCAGAGATTGATAAGTTCTTGATTGGACATGGCATCAAAGGGTATGGGGTGAAGACAAAGGAGTGGGGATGACTGGAAGAATTGGATCTGCCCATGATTGAATGGCAGAGCAGACTTGATGGGCTGAATGGCCTGCTTTTGCTCCTGTAAAGAGGGTTTCTTCTTTTTGTTAACTAGCAGGAATGCTAATTTACTGATAACGAGAATGGTATTCCTTTGTAAACCAAATGGGGATTAATGTTTTTTCTTCTGAGTCTGTAAGCTTTTGTTGACGGGCTTTTGGGCAGATCGGCGCGAGGGGGTCGAGAGAGAGGACGCAATGCTCTAAACTGGGCGAGGATCGGACCCCAAAGGGGGGTCCGAGGCCGGGAGATTCTCCGAGGGTGGGGGGGGATGAAGCTAGATGTGCTTGGTTGACCACTCGGAGGGTCCTGAGCTGTTTGGAGAGTCGAGGAGTTCGGAGGGTCCTGAGCTGCGAGTCGAGGAGTTCGGAGGGGAGCGAATGGTGGCCAGAAGACTTCAGTAATTGAGCTCCAACGGCTGTGCACAAAGTGGTTTGGACTTTGATAAGTTTGGCGCCTTTTCTTTAATTTTCTCTTCATATATACTGTATCGTTATTAATCACTTAGTTATAGTTATAAATTGTACTCATTTAATCGCATATGGTGTACTGTCTGTTTTTGGGCGAGGCGGGGACATCACACAGCATCCACACCAGCTGATTACCCAGTTTGGTGGGGCCGAAGGCTGCTCCCCCTAGACGAGAACGAGCTGAGCCAGCCTGAGGCGACCCAGGGGGTTACACTCCTATATCTTATGGTCTAATCATTTTCCTAAGTATCCATGCCTCAGTATGTGTAGGGTCACGAAGATCAAACAGTTCTAATATCTTTCCAGATTTGTCGCTGCTATGAGACACTAATGTTCTTAACCATCTATTTGTGAGTTCTGGCTCTAAATGATTGCAGTCTAATGTTAATCCATACACCCCTTGAAACACCATCCACAGACAGAACACAAATGCAGCAGGTTGTTAATAGACAATAGACAGTAGGTGCAGGAGTAGGCCATTCGGGCCTTCTAGCCAGCACCGCCATTCACTGTGATCATGGCTGATCATACACAATCAGTACCCCGTTCCTACCCTCTCCCCATATCCCTTGACCGTGCTATCTATAAGAGCTCTATCCAACTCTCTCTTGAATGCATCCAGAGACTTGGCGTCCACTGTCTTCTGGGGCAGAGCATTCCACATATCCACCACTCTCTGGGTGAAAAAGTTTTTCCGTATCTCTGTTCTAAATGGCCTACCCCTTATTCTTAAACTGTGGCCTCTAGTTCTGGACTCACCCATCAGCAGGAACATGCTTCCTGCCTCCAGTGTGTCCAATCCCTTAATAATCTATGTTTCAATCAGATCCCCTCTCATCCTAAATTCCAGTGCATATAAGCCCAGTTGCTTCAATCTTTCAACATATGACAGTCCCGCCATTCCGGGAATTAACCTTGTGAACCTATGCTGCACTCCCTCAATAGCAAGAATGTCCTTCCTCAAATTTGGAGACCAAAACTGTACACAATACTCAGGTGGGGTCTCGCCAGGGCCCTGTACAACTGCAGAAGGACCTCTTTACTCCTACACTCAATTCCTCGTTATAAAAGTCAGCATGCCATTAGCTTTCTTCACTGCCTGCTGTACCTACATGCTTGCTTTCATTGACTGATGTACAAGAACACCTAGATCTCGTTGTACTTCCCCTTTTCCTAACTTAGCTCCATTTAGATAATAATCTGCCTTCCTGTTCTTGCCACCAAAGTGGCAAGAAACATTAAACTGCATCTGCCATACATTTGCCCACTCACCCAACCTGTCCAAGTCACCCTGCATTCTCATAACATCCTCCTGACATTTCACACTGGCACCCAGCTTTGTCTCATCAGCAAATTTGCTAATGTTACTTTTAATCCCTTCATCTAAATCATTAATGTATATTGTAAACAGCTGCGGTCCCAGCACTGAACCTTGCAGTACTCCACTGGTCATAGCCTGCCATTCCAAAAGGGACCCGTTAATCACTACTCTTTGTTTCCTGTCAGCCAGCCAATTTTCAATCCATGTCAGTACTCTGCCCCCAACACCATGTGCCCCAATTTTGCCCACTAATCTCCTATGTGGGACTTTATCAAAAGCTTTCTGGAAGTCCAGGTACACTACATCCACTGGCTCTCCCTTGTCCATTTTCATAGTTACATCCTCAAAAAACTCCAGAAGATTAGTCAAGCATGATTTTCCCTTCATAAATCCATGCTGACTCGGACTGATCCTTCTACTGCTATCCAAATGTGTCATAATTTCCTTTTTTATAATTGACCCCAGCATCTTTCCCACCACTGACGTCAGGCTAACTGGTCTATAATTCCCTGTTTTCTCTCTCCCTCCTTTCTTGAAAAGTGGGACAACATTAGTCACCCTCCAATCAGCAGGAACTGTTCCTGAATCTATAGAACATTGGAAAATGATTACCAATGCGTCCACGATTTCTAGACCCACCTCTTTAAGTACCCTGGGATGCAGACCATCAGGTCCCGGGGACTTATCAGCCTTCAGGATTTGATAAGCGATCTTGAAGTAAAGGAGCCATTAGGAGGTAGTGACCATAATATGATAAGTTTTTATCTGCAATTTGAGAAGGATAAGGGCAGATCGGAGGTGTCAGTGTTGCAGTTGAATAAAGGAGACTATGGAGCCATGAGGGAGGAGCTGGCCAAAGTTAAATGGACGGATATTCTAGCAGAAAAGACAGTGGAACAGCAATGGCAGGTATTCTTGGGAATAATGCACAAGGTGCAAAATCAGTTCATCCCCGGAGAAAGATTCAAAGGGGGGGGGGAAGAGAAAAAGGGGCTACAGTGGTTGACAAAGGAAGTCAGATTGCATAGCATTAAAAAAATAGTATGACAGAGCTAAAGTGAGTGGGAAGACAAATAATTGGGAAGTTTTTAAGGAACCACAGAACTTAACTAAAAAGGCAATACGGGGAGAAAAATGAGGTACAAATGCAAACTAGCCAGGAATATAAAGGAGGATAGCAAAAGGTTTTTTTTTGGTATGTGAAGAGAAAGAAGATAGTTAAGAACAATGTTGGGCCCTTGAAGAATGAATTGGGTGAAATTGTTATGGGAAACAGAAAATGGCAGAAGAATTTAATAAGTACTTTAGATCTGTCTTCACTTGGGAGGACACAAGCAATCTCCCAGATGTATGGATGGGCCAAGGACATAGGGTAACAGAGGAAATGAAACAGATTGACATTAGGAAGGAAACAGTGATGAGTAGGGATGACGTTTAATGTGAATAAGTGAGAGGTTATCCATTTTGGGAGTAAGAACAGGAAGGCAGATAATTATCTGAACGGTGTAGAGTTAGGTAAGGGAGAAATACAAAGAGATCTCGGAGTCCTTGTTCATCAGTCACTGAAGGTGAATGAGCAAGTGCAGCAGGCAGTGAAGAAGGCTAATGGAATGTTGGCCTTTATTACAAAGGGAATTGAGTACAAGAGCAAGGAAATCCTTTTGCATTTGTACAGGGCCCTGGTGAGACCACACCTGGAATATTGTATACAGTTTTGGTCTCCAGGGTTAAGGAAGGACATCCTGTCTGTAGAGGAAGTGCAGCGTAGATTCACGAGGTTAATTCCTGGGATGTCTGGACCGTCTTACGCAGAGAGGTTAGAGAAACTGGGCTTGTACATGCTGGAATTAAGGAGATTGAGGGGATCTGATTGAAACATATAAGATTATTAAGGGATTGGACAAGATAGAGGCAGGAAATATGTTCCAGATGCTGGGAGAGTCCAGTACCAGAGGGCATGGTTTAAGAATAAGGGGTAGGTCATTTAGGACAGAGTTAAGGAAAAACTTCTTCTCCCAGAGAGTTGTGGGGGTGTGGAATGCACTGCACTGCCTCAGAAGGCAGTGGAGGCCAATTCTCTAGATGCTTTCAAGGAGCTAGATTGGTATCTTATGGATAGGGGAATCAAGGGATATGGGGACAAGGCAGGAACCAGGTATTGATAGTAGATGATCAGCCATGATCTCAGAATGGCGGTGCAGGCTACCTGCCATTTTTGTGCCACTGTCTTCCCTGCTAGGGTATTGTTCCATTGAACTTTGGCCAGCTCCTCCCTCATAGCTCCATAGTTCCCTTTGTTCAACTGTAATACTGACACATCCGATTTTCCCTTCTCAAATTGTAGGTTAAAACATATCATATTATGGTCACTACCTCCTAATGGTTCCTTTACATCGAGGTCCCTGATCAAATCCAGTTCATTGTACAACACTGTTACATACCCCATAACTGGGTGTCTGACCAACAGAGAAAGAAGAATCTGTTGGAGACTGGTGGTACTATATTCAAAAGTGTTTATTAGTAAAATAAGCAAAACAATACCACTAATGAAAATATATACATTCATATAGCACAGTACAGGCCCTTCAGCCCACAAGTTGTGCCAAACATGTCCCTACCTTGGAAATGACTAGGCTTACCTATAGCCCTCTATTTTCCCAAGCTCCATGTACCTATCCAAAAGTCTCTTAGAAAGCCCCATCATATCCATCTCCACCACAGTTGTCAGCAGCCCATTCCACGCACTCACCACTCTGAGTTTAAAACTTACCCCTGACATCTCCTCTGTACCTACTCCCCAGCACCTTAAACCTGTGTCCTCTTGTGGCAAACATTTCAGCCCTGGGAAAAAGCCTCTGACTATCCAACGACTAATGCCTCTCGTCACCTTATTCACCTCTATCAGGTCACCTCTCATCCTCCGTCGCTCCAAGGCAAAAAGGCCGAGTTCACTCAACCTATTCTCATAAGGCATGCTCCCCAATCCAGACAACATCCTTGTAAATCTCCTCTACACCTTTTCTATGGCTTCCACATCCTTCCTGTGGTGAGGCAACCAGAACTGAGCACAGTATTCCAAGTTGGGTCTGACCAGGGTCCTATACAGCTGCAACATTACCTCTTGGCTCCTAAGTTCAATTCCATGATTGATGAAGGCCAATACACCATACACCTTCTTAACCAGAGTCTAGCTGCTTTGAGTGTCCTATGGACTTGAACCCCAAGATCCCTCTGATCCTCCACACTTCCAAGGGTCTTGCCATTAATACTATATTTTGCCATCATATTTGACCTACCAAAATGAACCACTTCACACTTATCTGCTACTTCTCAGCCCAGTTTTGCATCCTATCATATTCCAGATATGATATGCCCACATTTGAGGGAAATGGACAATTGGGGGGAAATTGCTCATTTGTAGATAATTACATTGGGAATTTGAAAGGTTCAAATATTTTTGAGAACAATTTTAAAAGTTGTTTTACTAACAAGACTGATTTATTTTATAGAACATAAAATATGTTGCCCAAGACCTTTGACATATTGATTTTGAGTTCAAGATTCCTTGGAAAATAGTTTTGATGCAATCAGTGCTTTATCATGCAAATTGCATGATTTGCAGAGGGATGGGTTCTGCCAGGTTTCAGATGCCCAAGAAACACACCGTATGATGAGCAATCAGCAAAAAGATCAGTGCAAAAAGCTTGTCATAACAGTTGCCCGATGACTCCACCAGGAGTTCAGGGTATGCACACACACTGCATATGGGAAGGAATTTCCCTAGGGCCCGACTCTAATACTTCATGTGGAAGACATACTATCTGACTGACTGACCTGGATCTATGCCTCTCATTGTAAGGTGCCTGATGATGTAACATCATCATGAGGTAGTTAACTATATTATTGGCGAGGGTAGTTACCGCTACCTGACAGAGGGATACACCCAGAATATCACTGTGCATGGCGTAGGAATATACCCGCCATAACAGGGGTGCTGGGAGCAGACCCAAATGCAAGACACATACACTGAAGTACTAGGAACTGGACTAGAGTTAAGACGGGACAGGAACACAGACTTGGGTTAGGCCTTTGGCTAGGAAAGCAGGACCAGGACAAGGAACTAGGAGCCTGGGCTTGGATTCCAAGCCAGAGACTGGACAAGGACCCAGAACCTGGGTCTTGACTCGGGCTTGGACCCCAGGACTAGGTGAGGACATGACGTGGCTACAAGACTGGACATAGCTTGGCTTGGGTTCTTCGAGGCTTGGCTGCCGGACTAGACATGGAACTCCTGCACAGGAAGAGGCACATGGACAGGACAAGAACCCAAAGCCTTGACTCGATCTTGGGACACCTGAACACGGAGCCTTGGACTTGAGAGAGACAGGAACACAGGGACATGAACACATAGCCAGGACCCCTCCTTAGGAACAAGAACTTGGGGGGAGCTCTACAGAGTCAGGAGCCCTCCTAGGGATTAGGACATAGGGCCAGAACTCACACACAGAACAGAGACAGTTCCCAACACTAGGTAGTGGCAATTGGCCAGACCTACCTAACAAAGGCGTGGACACAGACAGTTCCAAACAACGATAGACAGTTTGTCTAGACACAGCAAGACTCCGGTCTTGCTCCGGCAGTAGAACTTGACAGTGATACAGGCAAGGTTATAGGCAAAGGCTTCAGGAGGAATGTGAAGGGAACAGTCCAGCAAAATAAGCTCTCTGTCTCATTTTACGGCAGTTGGCACCCAAATTAATGGTGCATTACCACCACCTTTTGCTCCAGTGTGCGTGCACGCGCACACAAACATACCTCACATCTTTGGTCATCCTAGTACCCTATTCCTGTTTATCTGTCATATCCTATTAAAAATCCCTGTACTCCTTAAGAAAGCTAAAAATACCCTAACCTGTGTTCTATCACCCATGCCCAGCAACCCTTTTAATGTGAATTCCTGCACCCCCAATTCCCTTAGATTAATTTTCATTGTCTCTGTATCCCATACATCCTGCAACTCAGAACTACATGTTCCTCTGACTCCTCTTCCTGACATTCCTCACACAATCCTGTCTGGTGTTTCCCTATCATTTTTGGTGTTTTGTTTTGTGCACAGTGCCCCAGTCTTAACCTAGTCCACACAGTTTCCTCTACCTACCCTAGTATCTGCAACACTTTTTTGTATTTGATATAAACGCCTGCCTTTCCCCTCCCTGTCCCATCTTTCTTGTCACATTTTGTTGATTCCCCCCCCCCAAATTACACTCTTAATCTCTGCTTTACTGATACTAATGTGCATATCTATATTTTCTTTCTTTAACACCCTCTTTGCCAACTCATCCACCCTCTCATTCCCCTTCACCCCTACATATGCTGGAACCCATAGAAATTTTGCCTGACCTCCCTGATTTGCAATTTTTGTGACTGACTGAAGGACGTCATAAAGTAAATCTTGCCGGCTGTTTGAGTGAAAAGACCTTAAACTTGCTAGAACTGAGGATGAATGCACTTACCAAATCAGTTTTATATTTTTGTTTCTTTTTTACCTCTAACAAATGCCAGTCTATGTCAGGCCATTCAAGCTTCCATGGAGCTACAACCGGATAAACTACTGAAGGACTTATCCTTAGATCAAACACTCCACATGATCTAGCAATATCATTCCCTACCCAACTAAAGTTATCCCTCTGAAACCTCCCATTCTCCCAGTACTCCTGCAACACTCCTTTTGCGGGGTGAAAATCATTGTGCCCCTGCAAATTAGCCCAGTAGTTTGCTATCAATTAGCCCAGTAGTTTGCTATCAATTGCATCCTTCTTTGTTCCAATGCCATTACTCCCATTTCTACCTGTAGGGCAAAAGAAGCTGCTTCTTCTATTTCCGGCAGTTTATATGTATCGAGGCGTATTAATTAATCTCATTAGCTAGCAGTGTCGCACACTGCTTTTCTTCTCTAATGTTGTCACGTGGTTTCCAAGTAATTGCATTCTCAATTACATTGATTACATCTGCATCATTTGTAAGACTGAAATCTTGTTTAAGAATACCAATTACCGCATGCTCGACTTTTAATAATTGCCGTTTTTCTAGTATGCCTTTTCTAAGTTTTCCTTTTCTTGAAAGATAGCCTGTAGTTGTTTACTGAGAGCGCGAAGTTCAATTGTTTCCACATTTTCATTTTATAATCTGTGTAGATAATTCACTTTGCAACAATTCCTTTTCGTTTTGTAACTTTGTAATAAGTTCCTCCATTTTCCAATCTATTTTCCAACTCACAGCTGTTCTTATTACTTCTATTTGTTGTTGGAGTTTTGCAGTTGCCCTGAGTTTCAACCACGTTTCTTGTATACATAAAACTGAGGTTTTCCTTAAGTTCTGATACACATTTCTTAAATTCTTGACCATTTGCGATAATACCTTGCATTCCATTGTATAATATATACTGCCATTAATATCCCGACTCCTTCCTACCCAAGTCCTGTAATGCCATGCTATTTTTTTCGGCAGACTTGGCTATAATTTTAATTTTTTCGGTTCTTTTGTTTGCGCTGCAGAATTAATTGCATCTACCAAAAACAGTTCGAAATCCTTTCTGCTCATTATAAGTGTATCCTTATTTATATCTTACAGCCCTCACAATTCATCGGTTTATTATTCCTTGTACTTGTTTGCTTGATAGCCTTCTCCTTTTCGGCAAATCCTTTCACTGCCTCCGCGTAACTGATCCCTTGAGTTACTTTTACATATTGTATCTCAGCTGCCTTCTTGCTATTAATGCACCCTCGATAAGCCGCGCTATGATCCCTCGCCACAATTGCAGCACTTCAGCCAAGCACCCGCCTCACATTTTCATTGTTTATGTTCTCCAGCGCATCTCCCACATCTTTGTTTCCCTCTGCAGACTGCCGCAATATGCCCGAATCTCTGACATTTAAAGCATCTTAAAGGCGTGGAATATATATTCTGACCTCATAACCTTAGATAAACTTTAGTCGGCAATTTTTCTTCATCAAAGTTAATCATAACCGATAAACTATCACACCTTTTCCCGTTTCTTGTAACTTTCAAACGTTTGGTCTCAATACTATTTGCTCCTTTTATGTTCTGTTTAATCTCATCCATAGTAACTTTCGTTGGTATCCCCGAAATAACTCCTTTAGTCCATTTTCTATTGTTGGGTATTGAGCATTGTACTTTTTTGCTGTCTGTTTTATTCAATCTTATCACTTTGCCTTGCTGAGCACTATCCCGACAAATCACTAATAACGATCCATTTCGCAAAATCTTCGCTCTTTTGACCTCGCCGATAAGTTTGTTGATTATCTTCGTCAAACGAATCTGGTTCCTTAATCACCAAAAGACGCCCAATTAATTTTAATTGGGTTAATTTTATAATCGCTTTAATCTAATTTTTCCATTGTTTTGCTGTCCTTTTTTGATCATCCTGATTCCTCAGTTCGACATCTGATACCCGTTTTCTTTTCTTACTCTTTCCACTCTATTCCTCTTTACCGCTGCCCTCCATCTCTAACTCACTTCCACCATCTAGTTCATCTCCGACCCACGACCGACTCAGCAGTTCTTCCAACCGGCGCTCCATTGAAGCCGACATCTTGCTCAACCACTCAGCAGTTCCGTTCTGTTCCACAACAACCCTACTTCTTCCTTGAAGATGTTTCTCACTTTTAACTCTGGCCAGCAAAAGCAGCTTCTTCTTCCTTGAGTTTTTTTTTTACGGTAATTGGCGTCTACTGCATTACTGCCATCTTCAGGATTTATTGTCCCAGCAAAAGAAGCTTCTCCATCTTCTTGTGTTGTTTTATGGCGGTTGGCAAACCAGCTTTAAGGTGCATTACCGCCACCTACTAAACTGGAGTGTGGATCGTTTGATAAACAGGAATGAAAAGAATTGCATTCCCTAAATTCTATATAATAAACCAGAGTCTTTCAGATACTTCATGATATATGTCCATATTTCACTTGAACTCCCACTTAAAATATCTTCTGTACTCTCAGCAGTTTTTATTTATCTTAAGTGCTATCATCTTCACTCTTTCATATTTCTTACATTTTATCAATACATGTTAAACTGTTTCTGGTTGAATACAGTACTCACAACCCAGTTGGACATTTCCCTATTTTATGTAATGTGTAATTAAGATTTGTGTGACCAATTCTAAAGGATTGATGATCACTTTTATCTTTCTATGCCCACCTGATATTCTTTGGTATCTGACTTGCCTTTGTATTTTGTACAGTCATCTCCCTGTTTCACTCATCCCAGTGCTTCTGCCATGTCTCCTCAAAACGTGTTTTTATAATGCTTTTGACTTCTGCTTTGCTTAGAGGGATCTGGACCTCTATTATAGACGATTTGAATGACTGTTTAGCTATAATGTCCACTTTTTCATTACCCTCCACACCACAATGAGCAGGAACCCAAAGGAAGCTTACTTCTACCCCATTTTCAGTCAGTATATACAACTTGCATAGAATCTCCAAAATATACTGTCTCCTTTGATTTTCTTAATTTGATGGAGATGAATGCAGACAAACTGAACAAATTACAGCCTTTTTGACATTATTTTCTTCGATCCAAGATAATGCACTCAATATTGCCATTAATTCTGTTGCATACAGATAAATGGTTTGATATTCTTTTCCTAATGCTAGTTTTGCACTGAGGAATGTAGTCTGCAATACTTGTGTGGCCAGAGCTAGGGTCTTTTGATCCATCCATAAATATTACTAATTTGTTTCTAAAATGCAGGTCTATATATTCTTGTACTATCAGTTTGATTGCACAGTTAGACTTTTTTTAAAAAAAGTTTTTGCAGGTTTATATCCACTAACTATTGTAAAGAGCCACAGAGAAACATCAAATAATGGAACTGTTGGGTGATATTCCATCTCATGTAGATCATATTTTTGTGCTACTGCATCCCCGATCCATCCAAAGCTATTATAATTTGAATTATTATGTTCCCAGCAGTCTTTTAGTATAGCTTTAACTGGATGTGAATAGTTATGCCCTGTGATGTTAACCCAGTAATGTAGCATTAGCTTTATTCTTCTAAGTCTTAATGGCATTTCCCTCGTTTCAACTTAAAGAGCTGATACAGGTGATGTTCTGAATGCACAACTACATATCCTGAGGGCCTGAGCTTGCTAAACATCCAGCATTTTAAAATTACTTTCTGCAGCTGACATGTATGCTACACATCCATAATCCTTCATTAGAGCTTGATAAATACTTAATAGCAATAACCTGCTCACACCCCAATCCTGTCCAGCAAGACACCTCAATAAGTTATTTATTTTTTTTACATTTGTTTGTGATTTTCTCACACAAGTTTCTCATCAAATAACAAACCAAGGAACCGAATTACCTTTACCTGCTCTAAATTTTGTTCATGTAATTTTATGGAAACTGGTTTATGATTTCTTGAAAAACATATCACTTGTGACTTACTTACAGACAATTTGAAACCCCATTTATTTGCCCACTCCTCCATTATTAATTGCATCTTGCATTTTCCTTTGTATATAAATTAGATTTCTCCCCTCACCCATAAAGCCCCATTATCTGCATATAAGGATTTCCCCACACTATGTTTGACTAGCTCAAATATGTCATTTATCATTATGGTAAACAGTAATGGACTGCAGACACTACCCTGTGGCGTTCCATTTTCAACCAAATATGTCCTGGAGTACTCTTCTTCCACCTTGACTTGAATTGTTTGATCAGAAAGTCTAGAACCCAGTTATATAATTTTCCTTCCACCCCTAATTCTTTCAATTTAATTAACACTCCTTCTTTCCAGAGTATATCATATGCCTTTTCTATGTCAAAGAATACCACCAGGACCATTTCTTTATTTGTTTGAGCCTTCCTAATTTCAGATTCCAAGTATTGAATCTACTGTAGTTCTTCCTTTACAAAAACCACTTGGGTAGGGAGAAATAAGACTTTCTAGAAAATATGTAAGCCTATCAGTTATTATTTATTCCATAAGTTTATCTAGCTGTGAAGTTAATGCAATTGGTTTGTAGTTTGTTGGGTCTGATGTGTCTTTACCAGGTTTTAGTATTGGAACAATAACAGAATGTTTCCATGCAGATGGTATTTTACCTATTGCCCAGATATCATTAAACAGTCTCTGTAGAACTAGAAGCACACTTCCTGATAAGTGCTTCAGCATTATACTCCATACTTGGTCCTTCCCAGGAGAAGTTGCCCACACATTCATAATGGCTCCTTCTATTTCTGTTATGCTAATAGGTGTATCCAGCACTTCTGATGTTGCTTTTTTGTCCGTAATTCCCAGACTTTGCTTAAGCTCTCCTCCCTTTGCCATCTAGCCTCAATTGTCAAATTTTCTGAGCTACATATGTTAAAAGTTTTTGCCAATATTTCTGCTTTTTCTACATTATTAATTGCCATTTTGTCCTTGCTTTTTAGCACAGGAATCTCTTTGCTACTTCTTGTACCATTCATTTTCCTTATCATGCCCCATAGTTCAGACAGTTGAGTTTCTTTTCCAATTTTGAGACAATATTGTCTCCAGTACCTACTGCTTGTACTCTTTTATATTGTGTTAATGTTTCTACTGAATGTAGTCTTTTAACACTAAATGCTTTCCTTCTGACCTTTATACTTCTACTACATTCACAATTCCACCATGGAACACTTCCCCCTTCCTCTACTGTTACTTTTCAGAATTGTTTCTTCTGCCAAATTTATAATTGCTGTGACTAGTTTATCATTCATTTCTTCCATATCCAATATATTTTCATCTAAAATCTTTATGCATCTTGCTTCACTTCTTTGAAATCTCCCAATCTGCCTTATTTAGTTTCCACCTTGACACTCTAGGTCCTTTATTTTGTTCCATTTTAATCTGAATCCTTGTGAGTATGGGATAGTGATCAATTCCCACTGTAATTTGTTTTAATGTTCCAAGTACTGATGCCTGCTAATTCTCTACTTACTAATGTAGAGTATTGCAGATTCTGTGTATCTTGTACCTTCTCCATTATTTATACATACCAGTTTTTTGTCATCTATAAATTCTTCTATCACTAATCCATTTTTATCAGTATTTTTACATCCCCATAGTGTACTGTCCATTGAAATCCCCACACCATATTTTTCCTTTCATAACACCACCCACTGTTTAATGTATCTCTGCTTAATCTTCTACAAGTAGATGAAAGATAACAATTACCAAGCTTTCTCTGCCTATCCAAATTTTGATTGTTATTGATTCATATTTCTGCTCTATGTTGATATATTATACCTCATCCCACTGGTTATAAATATTGCTACTCCACCATTGCCATCATTTCTATCCTTCCTAATAGCTGTATATCCTTGTAAAACAAAGTCAAATTGTGGTTTCAACCATGTTTTCTGTATACACAAAATCCAATGTTTTTCCTTAAGTTCTGATACATATTTCTCAAATTCTTGACCATTTGCAGTAAGACTCCTTGCATTCCATTGTAAAATGTATACTGCTATTAAGATCCCACCTCCCCTGCCTGTAAACTGTTGCTCCTCCATTCAACATTTCTTTAACTACTTCCCACCCAAGCTCTGTAATACCAAGATATTTTTCTGCAGACTTGACTATAATTTTAATTTTCTCACTTCTCTCATCTGGTTGTGCTGAACAGTCAATTCCATCTACCATAAACAGTATAAAGTCCTTTCTACTCATTAGTGTATCCTTATTTATCATATTACAGCCCTCAGTTCACTGGTTTATTATTCCCTATATTTGTTCACTTGATAGCCTTCTCTTTTTCAGCAATTCCTTTCACTGCCTCTGCATAGCTAATCCCTTGAGTTACCATAAAATATTGTATCTCAGCTGCCTTCTTGCTATTAATGCACCATCAATAAGCTGTACTGTGTTCCCCACCACAATTGCAGCATTTCAGCCCAGCACCCACCTCACATTTCCCATATTCATACTCCCCAGCACATCTCCCAAATTTGTTTCCCTCTGCAGACCACCACTATATGCCCAGATTTCTGACATTGAAAGCATCTTAAAGGCAGTGGTGTATATATACACACTGACCTCATAACACATATACCCTAAATGAACTTTAGTCAGCAATCTTTCTTCATCAAAGTTAATCATAACCAATAAACTATCACATCTTTTTCTATTTCTTGTAACTTTCAAACATTTGGCCTCAATAATTTTTGCTCCTTTTATGTTCTGTTTAATCTCATCCATAGTAACTTCCATTAGTATTCCCAAAATAACTCCTCTAGTCCACTTTCTATTGTTGGGTATTGAACATTGTACTTTTCTTCCATCTATTTTATTTAATCTTATCACTTCACCAAACACTGTCCCAACAAATCACTAATAGCAACCAATTTCATAATACCTTTGCTCTTTTGACCACACCTATAAGTCTGTTGATTACCTACATCAAATGAATCAGGTTCCAATCATCAAAAGACACCCCATCTTTGCTCAGTTTTATAATTGCTTTGATCTCATCTTCTGTCCATTGTTTTGCTATCCTATTTCAGTCATATCCTAACTCCTCAGAGTTTGGCATCTTATACCTCTTCTTTTCTTGCTTTTTCCATTTCATTCCTCTTTCCCACCTACCTCCATCTCACTTACCAAATCACTACTTCCTCCTACCACACTCCAGCAAAAGACATTGAACCCATGGGCTATTTATGTAGCCAGCCTAAAATGAGAATCAGGTGCCTCACCCAACAGAACAAGGAAAAACGGGAAAACCTGGAATAAGGAACAATGGACCGGTCCATGAACTGGAATGAGGACTTCATGGACCAGATCATGACAATATGATCAGAACTAATGTATGAAGCTGCTGGCAGTCCCAGTACATGCAGAGATGGGTGTACCCCATCTACTGGTACCACTTAATAAGGAAGAGCAGGTTTATAACTCCCTAATGCTGTCATCATTTGTCCCCTCATTCTTTGGAAAACAGTGGAATTGTTCAGATGACCTCAAATATCAACATTTAAGACTATTTAAGAGGTTTTTTTAAAACTTAAAAAAAATTTATTGAACACAAACAAAAACAGAAACACTAAACATATACTAACAAAGCCAGGGAATCACATAGAAGCATCAACAACTATGTAACTATTAACTTTAAATATACAAATAAGCAAGAAAATCCACTCTAAATACTGTTGGACAGAAGGAACTACTTTACTTTATTGTCACCAAACAATTGATACTAGAGCGTACAATCTTCACAGTGATATTTGATTCTGCACTTCGTGCTCCCTGAAGTACATATCGAAGTAAATATAATAAAATTTAAATTATAAATCATAATTAGAAAATAGAAAAGGGAAAGTAAGGTAGTGCAAGTCAGGTCTGGATATTTGGAAGGTACAGCCCAGATCCGGGTCAGGATTCATTCAGCAGTCTTATCACAGTTGGAAAGAAGCTGTTCCCAGATCTGGCCATACGAATCTGATATACTATATCTACTTACTTAGATAAACTTACTATATCTAAAAGGAGTCACAAAACAGAAACATTTACAGAGATAACCTGAAACATTGACAGATTTGTTAACGTTGACTGATATTGAAACCAGCTGTACTTTTTGTGGTTTATATCCAGAGGATTTATTTCATCTGTTTTGGGATAGTGAATATGTTAAAACATTTTAGATTGGTGTTTGTCAATTTATAGATCAATATATTATTTTACTTTTTGTTTTGAAAATGTCTTATTTGGGTTTACTAATAATACCAAATCTCATAGGAATCATTTCTTTATCATAAATCTTTTAATTTACAGCAGATTTTATATTCATAAATGCAAATACAGCAATAAGAAACCTTCATTTATATTTTTTACATCAGACTTCAAACGATACATTAATAATCTTAAAACTTCCCATAACCAGAGAGCTGTAAAGACTAATTAAGAGGTAATGAGGGAAACTAAACCAAGTGAACAGATTGCTGAATGATATTGAGGGGCCTATTTCTACGTGGAATAAGTGTTTCAAGTGTTGGTGGTCCCCAAATATAATCTGACTAAAGTAAGACCCCTGAATTGCATATTATCCTGCAGCCAGTTTATCAATGCTAGCGTAAGAGGGAAAATGGGTAACAGTGCATGATAACCAAAGTACTGAATGGATGGCTGGTAAAAGTACTTGACAATGGGTGTCTTGGGCATTAAATGACACATACTGGATATGTGATGACCGAGCGTATCTGTGGCTCCCTTAGAGTTGGAGGGGCCACTGTTATTCAGGGTATGTGGTACCCTTCTTGCATCATATGTATGGTTTAGGATACAAATAGCATCATATACAAAGGAGGAAATGGCACATTACTGAAGCCAGAAGGTTCTGGATGATAATGTTCCCTCAATATAGGATGGGAAAAGCTGTCAGGAGTTGATTAAGGCAACACACACAAAATGCTGGTGGAACACAGTAGGCCAGGCAGCATCTATAGGGAGAAGCACTGTCAACGTTTCGGGCCAAGACCCTTTGTCGGGACTAACTGAAAGGAAAGATAGTAAGAGATTTGAAAGTAGAAGGGGGGAAATGCAAAATGATAGGAGAAGACCGGAGGGGGTGGGGTGAAGCTGTAAGCTGGAAAGGTGATTGGCGAAAGTGATACAGAGCTGGAGAAGGGAAAGGATCATGGGACGGGAGGCCTAGGGAGAAAGAAAGGGGGAGGGGAGCACCAGAGGGAGATGGAGAACAGGCAGAGAGAGAAAAACGAGGGGGGAAGAAAACTAGATATATCAGGGATGGGGTAAGAAGGGGAGGAGGGGCATTAACGGAAGTTAGAGAAGTCAATGTTCATGCCATCAGGTTGGAGGCTACCCAGCCGGTATATAAGATATTCTTCCTCCAATCTGAGTGTGGCTTCATCTTGACAGTAGAGGAGGCCATGGATAGACATATCAGAATGGGAATAGGACGTGGAATTAAAATGTATGGCCACTGGGAGATCTTGCTTTCTCTGGTGGACAGAGCGTAGGTGTTCAGTGAAATGGTCTCCTAGTCTGCGTCAGGTCTCACCAATATATAAAAGGCCTCACCGGGAGCACCAGAGGCAGTATATACTAGCCGACTCACGGGTGAAGTGTTGCCTCACCTGGAAGGACTGTCTGGGGCCCTGAATGGTGGTGAGGGAGGAAGTGTAAGGGCAGGTGTAGCACTTGTTCCGCTTACAAGTGCCAGGAGAGAGATTGGTGGGAAGGGATGGGGGAGATGAATGGACAAGGGAGTGGTGTAGAAAGTAATCCCTACGGAAAGCAGAAAGGGGGGGAGGGAAAGGTGTGCTTGGTAATGGGATCCCTTTGGAGGTGGCGGAAGTTACGGAGAATTATACGTTGGGCCTGGAGGCTGGTGAGGTGGTAGGTGAGGACAAGGGGTGGCGGGCGGGTGGGATGAAGGCAGGTGTGCGGGAAATAGGAGAGATGCATTTGAGAGCAGAGTTGATGGTAGAAGAAGGGAAGCCCCTTTGTTTTAAAAAGGAAGACATCTCCTTCGTCCTGGAATAAAGAGCCTCATCCTGAGAGCATATGCGGCGGAGACGGAGGAATTGCGAGAAGGGGGTAGCAATTTTGCAAGAGACAGGTTGGGAAGAGGAATAGTCCAGGTGGCTGTGAGAGTCTGTAGGCTTATAGTAGATATTAGTATATAAGCCGTCTCCAGAGATGAAGACAGAAAGATCAAGAAAGGGGAGGGAGGTGTCGGAAATGGATCAGGTAAATTTGAGGGCAGGGTGAAAGTTGGAGGCAAAGTTTAATGACGTCAACGAGCTCAGCATGTGTGCAGGAGGCAGCACTAATGCAGTTGTCGATGTAGTGAAGGAAAAGAGGGGGACAGATACCTGTATAGGTTTGGAACATGGACTGTTCCACAAAGCCAACAAAAAGGCAGGCATGACTGGGACCCATGCGGGTGCCCATGGCTACACCTTTGGTTTGGAGGAAGTGGGAGGAGCCAAAGGAGAAATTATTGAGAGTAAGAACTAATTCCAATAGACCGAGGAGAGTGGTGGTAGAATGGAATTAGTTAGGTCTGGAATCCAAAAAGAAGCGAAGAGCTTTGAGACCTTCCTGGTGGGGGATGGAGGTATATATGGACTGGATGTCCATGGTGAAAATAAGGTGGTGAGGGCCAGGGTACTTAAAATCATTGGAAAAAATTCAAACTGTGAGAAGTGTCACGAACATAGGAGGGAAGGGATTGAACAAGAGGGGATAAAACAGTGTCAAGGTATGCAGAAATGAGTTCAGTGGGGCAGGAGCAAGCTGAGACAATGGGTCTACCTGGACAGGCAGGTTTGTGGATCTTGAGTAGGAGGTAGAAATGGGAAGTGCGGGGTGTGGGAATTATGTGGTTGGTGGCAGTGGATGGGAGATCCCCAGAGCTGATAAGGTTGGCCATGGTATAGGAGACAGTGGCCTGGTGCTCCTTAGTGGGGTCATGATCACGGGTTAAATAAGAGGAGGTATCAGAGAGTTGTCGTTGTGCCTCGACCAAGTAGAGGTCAGTATGCCAGACTACAACAGCTCCCCCCTTATCAGCGGGTTTTATATTGAGGTTGGAATTGGTGTGGAGGGAGCAGAGAGCAGAGCGTTTGGAAGGAGTGTGTTATGGTCCGGTCCGGAGCCTGCATTCTGGGTCTTGATCCGGTCTGCGGACTCTGGACTCCGGGTCTTGCAGCCATTCCTCCTTTCACCCTTAAGCCCAAATAGGATAATCTTGGCATAAGGAGGTGCACCTGAGACTTAATGGCTTGCAGGTGGATATAAGGGGCTCTGGGACTGAGTCTGGTTGGTGTCCTGCTCGGAACTGGTTTTGTTTCTATGTTTGTCTTGTACATGTTGTCCTGTCTGGTTATCTTGTTTTGACTCCATCTTGGAGTACTTACTGTTAATCATCTAGTTCTGTAAGTCTGTACTTGCAGTCACCCTGGACTGAGCTCCCTTCTGATCCCTTGCCTCTGTTGGGCAAGCAGGCTGGACTGCTGTTGCCCAGTGGTCTGACCCTTTCCTACCTCTCTCTTCTGATGGGTGGTGCCCTACAACCTACCCAGGTGCTCTGTGTCTTGCCCATGCCCCTGTGTTCCTGCCTGGGAGGTGGCCCTGCCCAGGAGCTATGTGGCCTGCTCTGAGGACTCTGACCCTTTTCTACCCCTTGCTCCTGTTGGGTGGTGCCCTGTGACTTGCCTAGGCCCCTGTGTTCCTGCCTGGGAGGCTGGGCCCTGCTCAGAAGTAATGTGGCCTGCCCAGAGGGCTATCCTCCCAGCATTCTTTGTCCCATAGACCCATCCTTTAGCCTAGCCAGGGTCCTGCCTTTGCCATGAACTCTCTGAACCCCAGGATCACTGTTGCATGCCATGGTCTCCCCATCTTGTTCTATCCTTTAGTTGTTCCTGTCCTGCCCCTAGTACTTCAGTGCCTGCATCCTGCATTTGGGTCCAGTCTCCACGTCCCCCTTGTGACAGTGAGGTTGGAATTGGAACATGGTCTGGTGAAGTCAAGATGGTGGATGCTGTTACGAATGTGGAGCAACTCTGATGAGCCGAAGGGTGCAAAGTTGCCCTCCGTCCTTTTGAGAATTGCAAGATCGCTAGTATTTGGGTATGAAACCCAGGAGATGAGAGAGATACACAGCATGTCAGAGAGAGACACACAGAATACACAACCAGGTGGAGTGTCTCCTAACCACTGATTACTGCTATTGTCTCTTGGAGAAGGAATTGTGTATTGAGTACTATTCATTGAAACCCCTCAGGGGACAACCAGAGTGGTCTGGTTGAGGGATTGCATTATCCCAACCTGACTGACATCTGACTCCCTGTGAGTGAGGATAAAAGATGGGTCTGGGGAACATCCCTTAGATGCACCAGGAGAAATGCTAGAAATCCAGTGACAGCGTTTTATAGTGAAAGCCAGTGGGAGCTCGTGTGTGTCCTCCCTTGCCTGGGTGGCGGGCTCATCACGGAAGAACAGTTTAGCTAAAGGAGAGTCATACTTGAACAGCCACAACAACAAGACACCGATGGATCGAAATCATAAATGAAGGTTGGCAAAACACTTAGCGGTAACTGTTCCCATTCTTCTATATCTCTCTCTCTGTCTCTCCAACAATTGCAACACAGTGACAAACAAATGACAGCAGCCTGTATGAACTGAAATGAACTTTAGATTTCCATCGGACAATTCATTATCCCCTAGACAACGATAGAGCTTATTTCTTATTGATTATTATTATACCTGCACTTTTAGGTTTAGTAGCGATGATGTATATTATCTGTATATTTGCATTGATATTATTGTGTATCTTTATTAATAAATACTATTAAAAATAGTATCATCAGACTCCAATGGATGTCTCTATCTTTGCTGGTAAGTAACCCAGCTACGGGTTTGTAACAATGTCCTATTAGCAATAAAGAGTTCCAGAGCAGGCAGATGACCAGAGTGGGGTGTCCATGAAGAGGAGGATGGTTGAAGATGGGAGAAGGGGTCATTGGTGGGGGTAGGAGAGTACTTACCAAAGAAGTAAGCTTGGAGATGGAGCTGGCAGAAGAGGAGTTCACTGTCATGGTGTACGTGGAACTCGCTGAGGTATGGGCAAAGGGGGATAAAGGAGAGGCCTTATCTGAGGATAGAGCGCTCTGCCTCAGAGTTGAAGGTCGGAGGGATTGGTAAAGACCTGGCATGGATGAGAGATGGGATCGGGGGGGGGGGGGGAGGGAGACTGGTGGTGTCGGTGGAGTGGGGAGGGTTGGGGTGAGAGGAAGATGGAGCATCTGAGGGCCCAGGAGCTGACGATGGGATCTGAGGGAGAGGGGATTGCAGACTGGTGGTGGGGGAAGTGGTGGGAGTCACAATTGCAGCATGTGAAGACCCGGCCTGGAGTTCAAGGCTGGAGTTGTATCGGTGGTTGCGCAATCACTTTGAAGCTGTCCATGGTTGTTGGAACAAGTATTGATGGTGCTGGAGTCCAGGTTTTGAATATGCCCTGGGTTGCTGGGGCAGCTGAGATCGATGGCCAGGGCCATGATACGAAGTCCATACCTGCTAGTGGTGGAGCCAGCAGGCTCTGGGGTCTGCAGATGGAAAATATCGTGTCCTGCAAGGATTGCAAGAAAGTCAAAGGAATGGCGATTGCACTCATGGATCCAATGGAGGATGAAATAACAGACAGGTCCATTAGGAAGCAGCCCAAGAAATAGTGGATGCATTGGTGATAATTTTTCAAAACTCTTTAGATTCTGGATTAGTTCCTGAGGATTGGAAGGTGGCTAATGTAATCCCACTTTCCTTTTTAAAAAAAAAGGAGGGAGAGAGAAACTGGGGAATTATAGACCGGTTAGCCTGACATCGGTGGTGGGGAAAATGCTAGTCAGTTATCAAAGATGTGATAATAGCACATTTGGAAAGTGGTGAAATCATCAAAGTCAGCATGGATTTGTGAAAGGAAAATCATGTCTGACAAATCTTAGAGTTTTTGAGGATGTAACTTGTAGAGTGGATAGGGGAGAACCAGTGGATGTGGTATATTTGGATTTTCAAAAGGCTTTTGACAAGGTCCCACACAGGAGATTAGTGTGCAGACTTGAAGCACACAGTATTGGGGGTATGGTATTGATGTGGATAGAGAATTGGCAGACAGGAAGCAAAGAGTGGGAATAAATGGGACCTTTTCAGAATGGCAGGCAGTGGGGTACTGCAAGGCTCAGTACTGGGACCCCAGTTGTTTACAATATATATTAATGATTTAGACGAGGGAATTAAATGCAGCATCTCCAAGTTGGCGGATGACACGAAACTGGGCGGCAGTGTTAGCTGTGAGGAGGATGCTAAGAGGATGCAGGGTGATGTGGATAGATTAGGTGAGTGGGCAAATTCATGGCAGATGCAATTTAATGTGGATAAATGTGAGGTTATCCACTTTGGTGGCAAGAACAGGAAAACAGATTATTATCTGAATGGTGGCCGATTAGGAAAAGGGGAGGTGCAATGAGACCTGGGTGTCGTTGTACACCAATCATTGAAAGTACAGCAGGCGGTGAAAAAGGCGAATTATACATTTCAATAAGATCCCCCCTCAGTCTTCTAAATTCCAGCGAGTATAAGCCTAGTCAATCTCTCTGGTCAACCTTCTTTGTACTCCCTCTATGGCAAGAATGCAGTAGAACCTCTCTGCTCCTGTAATCTACTGCAGTTGTAGAAGGCCTTGGTGAGACCACACCTGGAGTATTGGGTGCAGTTTTGATCCCCTAATCTGAGGAAAGACATTCTTGCCATAGAGGGAGTACAAAGAAGGTTGACCAGAGAGATTCCTGGGATGGCAGGACTTTCATATGAAGAAAGACTGGATTGACTAGGCTTATACTCGCTGGAATTTAGAAGACTGAGGGGGGATCTTATTGAAACGTATAAAATTCTAAAGGGATTGGACAGTCTAGATGCAGGAAGATTGTTTGCGATGCTGGGGAAGTCCAGAACGAGGGGTCACAGTTTAAGGATAAAAGGGAAGCCTTTTAGATGAGGAAAAACTTCTTCACACAGGGAGTGGTGAATCTGTGGAATTCTCTGCCACAGGAAACAGTTGAGGCTGGTTCATTGGCTATATTTAAGAGGGAGTTAGATATGGCCCTTGTGGCTAAAGGGATCAGGGGGTATGGAGAGAAAGCAGGTACAGGGTTCTTGATCAGCCATGATCATACTGAATGGCGGTGCAGGCTTAAAGGGCTGAATGACCTACTCCTGCACCTATTTTCTATGTTTCAAACTGAGATAAAGGTGTCCCGGAGGCGTGGAAGGGATTGTGATAGGGACACCAGGTACCTTCTCATGGTGGAGAGTGTCGACCTCAGAGCTCGACGGGAGAAACAACGGGAGGCAGAGTCAATTAAATGTGAGTACCTGGGATCCTCAGAAGGTCCAAATTGAGAAGCTTGAAAACGGATCCTGAAGACAACTGGAGTCAGTTGGCAGCAGAGACACCTTCCAAGGAAGGATATATGGCTGTAATAGTGGGTCTGGGTCAAAATATGATTGAAAAGTTGAAGGGCCTAAGAAGTTATAGATGGGGATCGGCGAGAGAGGGTTTCACTGAACTGCCGTCGAAGATAAGATTTAAACTTCAGTGTAGGCATCATTGGCAGAGGCTTCACACTAGTGAATTTAAAAAGGAAACACAAGGAAATCTGCAGGTGCTGGAAATTCGAGCAACACACACAAAGTGCTGATGGAACACAGCAGGCCAGACAGCATCTAAAGGGAGAAGCTCTGTCGATGTTTCGGGCCGAGACCTTTCATCAGGACTAACTGAAAGGAGTTGATTAACTTGGCTTCTGCCTTGTGAAATTGGCAAGCGCTACAGCTGACTCCCATGAGATACAACCATCCCTGGTAGGAGTGGAGGTGAACTACCACTTGCAAATAATAAAGGTGTTTGACAGAGATGCACTCAGTGTTCGTATTGTTTTGTGTGACTTAGTGGAGAGATGCTCAACATTGGGAAGATGTTGGAGCCTATTGTTAAAGATGTGGCTTCAGGGTACTTGGAGGAACATGCTAAATAGGCCGTAGTCAGCACGGTTTCCTTAAGGGAAGATCTTGCCTGATAAATATGTTGGAATTATTTAAAGAAATAACGAGCAGGATAGACAAAGGAGACAGTGGATGATGTGTACTTGGATTTTCAGAAGGCCTTTGACAAGGTACTACATATGAGGCTGCTCAACAACTTGAGTCCATAGTATGAAAGGAATGATACTGGCATGGATAAAGCAGTGGCCAATTGGCAGGAGAGAGAGTGAGAATAAAGGAAACCTTTTCAGGCTGGTTGCTGGTGACCAGTGTTCCATGGAGGTCTGTGTTTGGACCACTTAAATTTTACATTATAGATCAATACTTGAATATAATTGATGGCTTCTGGTCAAGTTTATGCATGATATGAAGATGGGTGGAGGGACAGGTAGTTTTGAGGAATCAGAGGCTACAAAATTACTTTGACAGTTTAGGAAAATGGGCAAGGAAGTACCAGATAGAATACAATGTTGGGAAGTGTATTGTCATGCACTTTGTAGAAGAACTAAAAGGATAGACTATTTTCTAAATGGAGAGGAAAAATTCAAAAATCTGAGGTGCAAAGGGATTTCTCATGCAGGATTCCCTAAAGGTTAAATTGCAGCTTGAATCAGTGGTGAGGAAGGCAAATGTGATGCTAACATTCATTTTGAGAGGGCTGGAATATAAAAGAATGAAATGCTAAAGCTTTAAAAGCATTAGTGAAGCCTCACTTTTATTGTGAGCAGTTTTGGGCCCCTTATCAAAGAAAGGTTGTGTGCGTGGTGACTCTTGCAGGCTGCCACCAGCACATCCTCAGACTATATTGGTCATTGATGCAAGTGATGCATTTTGCCTTCTGTTTTGCTGTCTTGACGTACATATGACAAATAGAGCTAACCTTTCATCTTTATCATTGCTGCCTGGAATTTATATCATGAGTTTTTATCTACTTTTGTCTCCACCAAAACACTTAACATCTTCATCTTCCCATGTTCTGAAACGCCACCTGGAAATCTTCAACTACAATGTTTCTTCATGAGTACAGATGGAAAGAACTAAATTATCCTATTTCTTATGACTTTGTCCATCTCCAGAACTTTAGCAAATTACATGAAATTACCACCCTCAACATCTTTCTCCTTGGTGAATACAGATGAAAAATAATCTGCTAAGAGTTTACCCACTTCTTTTGGGTGCAAGGAAAAAATGTCACTTTGTTCCCTTATGATTATTTCCCCACGTTCCTATCTCCGTACGCTTTTCTAAGTTACTCACAATGTGCACTTATCACTGCTGGTTCTAAGTAGCTCATCCCCTTCCTCAACCCACTTTGTTATAATCGGGTATCCCGCTTTCGTTTCTCTGAGACCAAACCTTTGATAGCCTATGTTCCTCCACTGATGCTGACTGCCGATTTCATCCAGCAATTTGTGGTTTGGCTCATAGTCCAGTACCTGCAGTTTTTGCACCTTCATTTCTCCAGGATTTGATTAATAAACCAGAGAAAGAGTCGAAGCGTCTGGGAGTGAAACAAAGATGTATCACAAATGTACGGTGTTGCTTGGGTCCATGAGAGGACCAGAAGAGAGAAAACTGAGCATTCTGAATTCAGCCATGGTGTTCGTAGCGAGGGGTGGCAGACATCTAGAAACATAGAAAACCTACAGCATAATACAGGCCCTTCGGCCCACAAAGCTGTCCTGAACATGTTCTTGTTCAAAACAAAAAAGAATTGGAGCCCTCAGACATTTCAATGAGGCTAGAGATGATTTGCAAAGAGAAGACAGCCCTGATTACCATCGGAAAGTCTCCGCTTCCGCTCCTAGACTGACGTAATCAATC
This sequence comes from Hypanus sabinus, assembly GCF_030144855.1. NCBI lineage: Eukaryota > Metazoa > Chordata > Chondrichthyes > Myliobatiformes > Dasyatidae > Hypanus > Hypanus sabinus. The sequence goes on from NC_082729.1 coordinate 238,225, forward strand.
CCGCAGTCGGTGGCGCGTGCGCACTCATTCGCTCGGTTCTGGCCGTTTCCAATGTGAGATGATGGCGATGGGTGCAGTTGTTTGCGGCTTATTAGTTGTTCGTTAAGCTGTAGCGTGGAGCTGGTTGTTTGGCACGTCTGGTGAGTTGTTGTTGAAAACCTATTAGCCGCGGTCAGTGGGGTTGAGGCCTCGGCGTGGCGCGGACTGGGAAATGGCATTTTCGCTCTGTGGTATCGGCTGTGATTGAGGAGGCCCTTAATGAGAAGTGGCCGGTCCCCCTCCCTCCTCTTGACACACTCCTGTCCACAATCTTCACCTTAATCTCCTCTACTGACTCCCTGACGCAGTTGAAAAACCCTGTTCTTTTCGCAGAGTAGCCCACCGTACTTGGAGCCCTCATGCAAGCCTCCCATTTCCTCACCAATTCCATCAGTTGTTCAGAATAAGACAAAGGGACTCGCAAGTGCATTGTAAATGCCTCAGTGCCGTCTCACCGCTCTGCTCAGTAATTCCTCTGTTGGTATTCACCCTGAAAGATTCAGCTGCGCTTTATTTTGACATATTTGATTTGTTTTTATTTTACTCACGCAGATATATTGGTAAATTTCTTTACTACCGTCATGTGCACCAATGTACAGTGGAAAATTCTGTCCGTGCAGGTCACTTCATTACGACACTATGTTGACGTTCTACAAGAGAAAACAGTAACGTAAAGTACATCAGAGAAAGTACACAGGGTGGGAAGACAATAAGGTGCAAGGCCATAACAACATGTACTGTGAAGACAAGTCCATCGTATTGGACTATTATCTGAGAACAGCGGTCCTTGAACCTGGTGGTACATGTTTTTAGATTTCTGTTTCGTTTGTCCGATGGAAGGGAGGAGAAGCGAAATTGATTATGTTGGTTCTTTTACCATGGCTGTTTGAGAAGTATAGGCAGAGTCCATGGAGGTGAGGCTGCCTTATGTGATGTGCACAACTGCCTCTATTATTCTCTGTAGTTTCTTTCTGTCACAGGCAGAGTTGTTAATATACCAGATAGGATACTTTCTATGACACATCAATATAAACTGGTGAGGATCAAAGGGGACACATGTCAAATTATTTTAACCTCCTGAGGAAGTAGTGCACTGGTGAGATTTGCTGGCAGTGGCCTGACTTGGACTATGACAGGCTATTAGTGATGTTTGCTCCTAGAACCATAAGGTTCTCAAACTCAAACCTCATCACCCTTGATATAATCAGCAGTATGTACACCAATTCCCTTCCTGAAGTCAATAACATACTCTTGTATTGCTGACATTTATGGAAAGATTGTCATAACACCATGCTACTAGGCTCTCTATCCCTTTCCTGACCTCCAATTTATCACTATTTTAAATTACACCACTTACAGTGGTGTTATCTGCAAGCTTGGAGATGCACTAGACCACAATCCTGATTGAGAAGTTGCAGAACCTGGGCCTCTGTACCTCCCTCTGCAATAGGATCCTCGAAGACCACAGCCGGTGCAGGTTGGTGGTAACATATCCTCCTCGCTGACGATCAACACTGGCGCACCTCAGAAGTGTGTGCTTAGCTCACTGCTCTACTCTCTGTATATGCATGACTTTGTGGCTAGGCATAACTCAAATACCATATATTGTACAAATTTGCTGATGATACAACCATTGTTGGTAGAATCTCAGGTGGTGATGAGAGGATGTACAGGAGTGAGATATGCCAATTAGTGGAATGGTGCCGCAGGAACAATCTGGCACTCAACATCAGTAAGATGAAAGAGCTGATTGTGAACTTCAGGAAGGGTAAGATGATGGAAAACATACCAATCCTCATAGAGGGATCAGAAGTGGAGAGAGTGAGCAGCTTCAAGTTCCTGGGTGTCAAGATTTCGCAGGATCTAACCTGGTCCCAACATAGTAATGTAGTCATAAAGAAGGCAAGACAGCAGCTATACTTTATTAGGAGTTTGAAGAGATTTGGCATACCAATAAATACACTCAAAAACTTCTATAGTTGTACAGTGCAGAGCTTTCTGACAGGCTGCATCACTGCTGGTATGGAGGGGCTACTGCACAGGACCGAAAGAAGCTGCAGAAGGTTGTAAATCTAGTCAGCTCCATCTTGGGCACTAGCCTACAAAGTACCCAGGACATGTTTAGGGAGCGGTGTCTCAGAAAGGCAGTGTCCATTATTAAGCACCTCCAGCACCCAGGGCATGCCCTTTTCTCACTGTTAGAATCAGGTAGGAGGTACAGAAGCCTGAAGACATGCACTCAGTGATTCAGGAACAGCTTCTTCCCCTCTGCCATCCAATTCCTAAATGGACATTGAATCTTTGGACACTGCCTCACTTTTCTTAATATACAGTATTTCTATTTTTACACATTTTTAAAAAATCTATTCAATATACATCATTGATTTACTTGTTTATTATTATGTTTTATTTTATTTATTATTTTTTTCTCTGTCTTTGCTAGATTATGTATTGCATCGAACTGCTGCTGCTAAGTTAACAAATTTCACTTCACATGCCGGTGATAATAAACCTAATTCTGATTCTTCGGAGTGTATAGGGAGTAGAGTGGGATGCTAGCAATCCAGCCAGTGTTGAGAATGATTGAGGTGTAGTGGCTTCCTATCCTTACAGAATGGTCTGTGGTTAGGAAGTCAAGGAACTAGTTCCAAAGGGAGGTTTAGGAGTTTGGAGATGATCGGTTATATTAGCTAAAGTGAACAGCATATCAGGCACTTGAAGTTTGCTACAGCATAGTAGCTACACACAACAAGGATGTTTGTTTCACTTGTATCATGATAAGTCTGAGCAAATTCTTTGGATCATCGTCTTCTATTTGTCATGTGTAAATTGTTTGCATCAGGAATCCTGCAAGAAAAAAATCAATCTTAAATGATTCCAGTAGTATTTACTATTTATTGGAGGTACCAGAAAGAATAATGTTGTTCCTCTTGGCTTTACAGGAAAATGCTAAGATTGATTTGGTGCGAATGAATGGAAATTCCAGGAACTAAGTAGTAAGGAAATTATTGGAAAAGGTAGTTAGGATAGGATCTATTTGCATCAGGAAAAGTATATATTAATAGCTTTGATTTGGGAGGGGAAGGAGGGTTTTATATTCCAGGTCAGATTGCAGATCTTTGAGCCCGAGTTCCTTGAGCAACCAGCTCTTGCCTGCAGTTGTGGTCGCCAAGAACCACAATGGGATCCACCAACTCTCACATCATGCAGCTACCATACATTACCTGATCTTGCATCCATATTTTATGTAACTTGGTGTATTTTTAATTAACTATATTAAAGAAAACCTTACCTGTTCTTACCTGCGCCTCCTTGCTGAAGCCTTTCAATGCAAAGCCCCAGGTCCTTGACATCTCCACTGGCCCACTCACAGTGGCTGATCCAAACTGGCCTCTGGAGCCTTGGCTTCTGTCTCTTCTCACCAAAGCCTCAGTTTCCCCACTCAAACCCTGATCCCTTGTACAATGGCCTCTTACTTAAACTTCTCTTATTTTTATTGGGCTAAGTGAAACTCACACGTAACAAGACTTGCTCTTTTCAGTGGTTCCCACTTTTGCATAGATCTTGCTTTTGCTTCTCTAAAGTGAAACGTCTCTCCAAATCCTGATGGATTCTGTCGCTCAAAATTTACCCCCCTCCCATAACTTATCCACCACCGATGTCAGCCTGGCTTGCCCTTGATGCCCTTAAGTAACAATATAACATCAGCTACCATCCAATCCTCCAGAATTTCAGCTGTGGCTAAAGATGATGCAATATCTCTGCAAAATCTACATCATTTTCTTTCCTAGCTTCCACAAGAGCCAAGGCAAGCTTGTAGATGCTGCTGGACTTGCTAAGTTCCTCCAGCATTTTGCATGTGGTGCCCTGTTCTTTGGTAATTTTTATATGGCCTAGCACTTCACAGTGCACTTGGATCAGTTCCGTAATTTCTATGATCTTGGAGTTATAAAACACTACAGCACAAAAACAAGTCCTTTGGCTCATCTAGTTTGTACCAACCTGGTCTTCTGTCTAGTACCATTTAACTGCACCCAGATGGTAGCCCTCCATATCCCTCTCATCCATGAACCTAATCCAAACTTCTCAAAGATGTTACAATTGAGCCCACGTCTACAACTTTAACTTGCATCTCATTCCACCCTTTGAATGAAGAGGTTCCTCTTCCGACAATTAGTCTGTCCTCAGTGGTTGGGAATATGTTGGGGTCTATTGATAAGGATGTAGTTACAGGGTACTTAGAGGTACACGATAAAATAGACCAAAGTCAACATGGTTTCCTTGAGGGAAAATCTTATCTGACAAACCTATTGGAATTCTTTGAAGAAATAACAAGCAGGATATACAAAGAATCAGTGGATGTTTTGAACTTGGATTTTCAGAAGGGCTTTGACAAAGTGCCACACATAAGGCTGCTTAACAACTTAAGAGTCCATGATATTACAGGAAAGACACTAGCACGAGTAGAGCATTGACTTATTGGCAGGAGGCTAAAAGTGGAAATAAGGGGAGCCTTTTCTGGTTTGCAGCTGGTGACTAGTGGTGTTCCACAGGGGGTCTGTGTTGGGACTACTTTTTAAGTTATGCCAGTGATTTGGATGTTGGAGCTGATGACTTTGTGGCCAAGTTAGCAGACCGTTTGAAGATAGGTGGAGAGGCAGGGAGGCTGTAGAAGAACTTAGATTAGAAGATTGAGTGGAGAAGTGAGAGAATACAGTGTCCAGAGTATATGGTCATGCACTTCATTAAAAGAAATAAAAACATAAATTAGTTGCTAAATGGAGAGAAAGTTCAAACATTGGAGGTGCAAAGGGACTTGGAAGTCCTCGTGCAGGTTTCCCTAAAGTTAGTTTACAGGTTGAGCTGATGGTGAGGAAGGCAAATGCAATATCAGCATTCACTTTGAGAGGACTACAATATAAAAGCAAGAATGTAATTTTGAGGCTCTATAGGGTACTGGTGAGGCCTAACTTGGAATATTGTGAGCAATTTTGGGCCCCTCATCTAAGAAAGAAATGTGCTGGCATTGGAGAGTGTTCAAAGGAGGTTCATGAGAATAATTCTGGGATTGAAATTTTATCATATGATGGACATTGATAGCTTTGGGCCTGTATTCACTGGAATTCAGAAGAATAAGAGGTGTTCTCATTGAAATCTATCAGATGTTGAAAGGCCTCGATGAAGAGGCTGTTTCCTAAGGTGGGGGTATCTTAAGACCAGAGGACACAGCTCAGAATAGAGGACCTTCATTTACAATGGAGATGAAGTGGAATTTCTTGAGCCAGAGAGTGGTGAATCTGTGACATTTGTTGCCACAGGTGGCTGTGGAGGCCAAGTCATTGGATATCTTTGAAACAGAGGTTGATTGATTCTTGATTAGTCAAGGCATGAAGGTTACGGAGAGAAAGCAGGAGATTGGAGCTGACAGGGAAATAGATCAGCCATGATGAAATGATGGAGCAGACTTGATGGGCCGAATGGCCTAATTCTGCTCCTATATCACATGATCTAGATCACATCTCTTTCCCCATTCTGATGTTTAGTCTGAAAACAACTAAACCTCTTGATCATGTCTGCATGCTTTTAAACACCGAGTTTCTGATACACGATTGGCTGACTAGATATTAGCATTAACGGGTAGGTGTATCTAAAAATGTGGCCACTGAGTGTATGTCAGAGGTGCTGCATATGCAGTGCCTCCATATCAAAGACCCCTTCTATCCTTCCGAACACAGTATAAGAACCAGAGCAACCAGGCTGGGTAACAGCTTCTTCCCCTATGCTTTTAGACTGCTTAATACCCTTCTGCCACCCAGCTCACGTGTACAACTTTTTGTACACCCTCTGTTCCCCCCCTCTCCCCAACCCATCCCCAACTCTCCAACTCACAGGTGCACTCTCATTCTGTACTGGTCACTTTTAATCTTTCACCCTTTATAATAGTGTCAGTCACATTATACTGTCTTATATAAATATGCACCTCGCAGTACATGTCAGCCTGTCAATCTTCAGGCCATGCCTCTTAGTAACGTGCTAATATTATTGTCTTTATATACTGAATCATAACTATGTGTATTGTGTTTTGCACCTTGGCACAGAAGAATGATGTTTTGTTTAGCTGTATACATGTATATAGTTGAATGACAATAAACTTGAACTTGTGATTAGGGGACATTTAAGAAATTCTTAGATTGAAACCTGGATGATAGAAAAATACAGGGCTATGTAGGAGGGAAGAGCTGGATTTATCATGGAGTAGGTTAAAAAGTTGCACAACATTGTGGGTGTACTGTGCTGCAGTTCTAATGATGCATATATATCAGCCAGGGTTCCTGCAGTTTCTTCTCTAGCTTCTTAGTGTTCTTGGACATAACTGATCAGGTCCTGGGGATTTATTTCTCTTTGTATGTTAAAAACATCCACCACCTCCTCTGCTGTCAGGCAGACTATCCCTAAGGCCTCTGCATTAATTATCTCAAGGTCTGACGTCCTTGCTTCTTTCTCCACAGTTAAAACAGGAAATTGCCCATTCCTGTGAGTCTCAATGCTGGGACCTCTGTTTGTAATACATTTAAATGATTTGGATGTGAAAGGTCAGATCAATAAGTTTGCAGATGACTCAAAAGTATTAGTGTAGTTTTGGAAAATCGGGAAGATGTCACAGGATACAGCATTATATAGATCTGGTGCAGATATGGGTAGAAAAATGGCAGATGGAGTTTAATCCAGACAGGGATAAGTTCATGCACTTTGAGAGGTCAAATGCCAGAGAAAAGTAAGCAGTGAATGGTGGAATTCTTAGGAATCTTGGATTGCAAATCTCTAGCTCACTGAAAGTGGCAACAGAAGTAGATCAGTTGGTGAAGAGGGCATATGGCATGCTTGGTCTCCAGGGTTAAGGAAGGACATCCTGACTGTAGAGGAAGTGCAGCGTAGATTCACGAGGTTAATTCCTGGGACGTCTGGACTGTCTTACGCAGAAAGGTTAGAGAGACTGGGCTTGTACACGCTGGAATTAAGGAGATTGAGAGGGGATCTGATTGAAACATATAACATTATTAAGGGATTGGACAAGATAGAGGCAGGAAATATGTTCCAGATACTGGGAGAGTCCAGTACCAGAGGGCATGGTTTGAGAATAAGGGGTAGGTCATTTAGGATAGAGCTAAGGAAAAACAACTTCTCCCAGAGAGTTGTGGTGGTCTGGAATGCACTGCCTCGGAAGGTAGTGGAGACCAATTCCCTGGATGCTTTCAAGAAGGAGCTAGATAGATATCTTATGGATAGGGGAATCAAGGGATATGGGGACAAGGCAGGAACAGGGTATTGATAGTAATTGATCAGCCATGATCTCAAAATGGCGGTGCAGGCTCGGAGGGCTGAATGGTCTACTTCTGCACCTATTGTCTATTGTCTATCAGTCAGGCCATTAAGTATAAAAAATTATCAATATAGTTGTGGGTGTTTGGAAGTTTGGTTAGGCTATGGTTGATGTATTGTGTCCAATATTGGTGAGCATGAATGTGTAGAGTTTGGAGAGGGTACAAAATTTTTTTACCAGAGCATTGATAAAGTTGGCAAACTTGGGTTTATTTCTTCAGAGTGGTGGAAGCTGAAGGCAGAAATTATAGTAATATAGTAATATTCTACAGATATTGATGCAGAAAATAGAGCAGTACAGCACAATGGCCCTTTGGCCTATGATGCTGTGCTGACCTTTTAATCTACTCCAAAATAAATCTGTCTTACCTCCCACATAGCCTTCCACTTTTCTTTCATCCTTGTGACTATCTTTAAATATTTTTGAAACATCCTTAATATGTCTTTTAAATGTCTTTAATGTATCTGTCCATACCATCATTCTGGCAATGCGTTCTGTGCACTTACCACTCTTTTTTTTTAAAAACCTCATATTAACCATTGTTACCCTGGGGAAAATGTGCTGGCTGTCCACTCTATCTATGCCTCTTATCATATACACCTCTATCAGGTCACCTGACAACCTCCTTCACGCCAAAAGAGTAAGTGCCTTAGCTCGCTCAATCTTTCCTCTTAAGACATGCTGTCTAATCCAGGCAGAATCCTGTTAACTCTTCTCTGCAAACTCTCTAAAGCTTCCACATCTTTCCTATGATGAGGCTGAAAACAACATTCCGAAGTGTGGTCTAACCAGGGTTTTATAGAGCTGCAACCTTACCTTGATTAATGAAGGCAAACACAGCATACACTTTCTTAACCAACCTTTCAACTTGTGCAGCAACTTTGAGGGAGCAAAGGACATGTACCCCGAGATCACTCTGTTCCTCCACAAAGCTGTGAATCCTGACAGTAACCTTGTAACCTAATACAAACACCTACCATATGTCATCATGCTGTTTGTTCTCTGTAGCTCAGTGCTTAACACCATCATTCCCACAGTCCTGATCGATAAGCTCGGGTGAGTGCTGTACTCACTCTATACCCATGATGGTGTGGCTAGGTATAACTTAAATGCCATCTATAAATTTGCTGATGATACAACCATTGTTGGTAGAATCTCAGATGGAGATGAGAGGGCATACAGGAGTGAGATATACCAGCTAGTTGAGTGATGTCGCAGTAACTACTTTGCACTCAATGTCAGGAAAATGAAAGAGCTGACTCTGGGCTTCAGAAAGGCTAAGATGAGGTGACACGAACCAATCCTCATAGAGGGATTGGAAGGGGAGAAAGTGAACATTTCAAGTTCCTAGGTGTCATGATCTCTGAGGGTCTAACCTGGTCCCAACATTGATGCAGCCATAAAGAAGGCAAGATAACAGCAATAGGAGTATGAGGAGATTTGGTTTGTCACATGAAACACTCAAACACTTCTACAGATGTACCATGGAGAAGAAAGACGGGCAGCATCACTGTCTGGTATGGGGAGTACTGCACAGAATCTACAGAAAATTGTAAAATTAGTCAGCTCCAGCATGCCTCTGTAGTATCAAAGACATCTTCAAGGAGCAGTGCCTCGGAAAGGAGGTGTCCATTATTATAGACCCCCATCACCCAGGACATGCCCTCTTTTCATTGTTACCGTTGGGAAGGAGGTATAGAAGCCTGAAGGCACACACTCTGAGATTCAGGAACAGCTTCTTCCCCTCTATCATACAACTTCTAAATGGATGTTGAACCCATGAACACTACCTCACTTTTTAAAAATATATTATTTCAGTTTTGTGCAATTTTAATTGTTTTTATGCATGTCTACTATAATTGATTTACTGATGTATTTTTCCTTCTATATTATCATGTATTGCATTGTACTACTGCTGCTAAGTTAACTTTACAATACATGCTAGTGATTATAAAGCTGATTCTGATACTTGCCTTCAATTTCAACCTTCCGATGTGTATCACATCAGTGAACTCCATCTACTGCTTCTTAACCCAACTCTGCATCTTATTAATGTCCCTTTGTAACCTAAAACAACCTTGTACACTATCCACAACACCACCAACCTTCATGTCGTTTACAACCCACCCTTCCATTTCATCTAAATCATTTACAAAAATCATAAAAGAGAAGGAGTCCCAGAATAGATCCCTATGGAGTACCGCTAGTATGCACCTCCAGATACATTAGGATCCATTTGCAATCACCTCCTGTGTCTGTCAGAAAACCAGTTCTGAATCCATGCAGCTAAGTTGTCCTGGATCCCATGATACCCAACTTTCTGAATGAGCCTACCATGGGAAACCTTATCAAACACCTTATTTATCCTAATTACAAAATGCTGGAGGAACTCGGCAGGTCAGGCAGTATCTACGGAAATGAATAAATAGTCAATTTTCAGGCTGAGTCCCTACTTCAGGTCCTGAAGTTCCTCCAGTATTTCGTGTGTGTTCCTCTAGATTTCCAGCATTTGCAGAATCTTGTGTGTTTGTTATTTATTCTAATGTTTTTCAAATGTTCCTTTAACCACTCCTCTTTCTTAACTATGACATGTTCCAGCATATTAACCAGTTCTACTCTGATTTTGTATTCATCAAGTTCCCTCTCACTGGTGAATACTGAAGCAAGTATTCATTAAGGGCCTCCCCTACCTCTTCCAACTCCAGGCACATGCTTCCTCTTTTATCTCTGAAGTGTCCTACCTTCATAGTCATCCTGTTATTCTTCATTTTCATGTAGAATGTCTTGAAGTTTTCATTAATCTTGCTCACCAAGGCCTTCTCATGTCCCCTTCTAGCTCTTACTCCCTTCTTAAGCTCCTTCCTGGCTACCTTATAAATCTTAGGTGTCTTGTTTTATCTTTGCTCCCTAAGCTTTAAGTGCACGTCCATATCTCTTGTCAACCATGGGTCTTTCACCCTACCATCCTTTCCCTGCCTAAACGAGAGAAAGCCATCCAGAATCCCATGCAAATGCTCCCTTATAAACCTCCCAATTTCTGTTTTCCATTTCCCAGTGTACATCTGTTCCCTATTTACACTCACAAGTTCCTGCCTAACAGCATCATCATTCAGCCTTATACCCAGTTAAATACTTCCCCATATTGTCTATCTCTGCTAAAGATTAGGGAGTTGTCACTGTCTCCAACATGCTCACCCACTGAGAGATCTTGGTGCGATATTAATACGCAGCAGCCTCTCCTGACTCTGGATTTGGCGATTGCCAAACGTTATGTGGACTTTCTGGTGGTGTCTATTTTGGTGTGTGCTTTTGTGATATCATTTTGGAGGAACGTTGTTTAATTTTTAACTGCATTGCAGTTGTGGTTTCTAAATGACAATGAACTGAAATTCAATTCAATTCAATTCAATCTGTCACTTCACAGGTTCATTGCCCAGTACAAGATCCAATACTCTGGATCTCTTCTCTAGTCAACTTAAGAAAATGATACAGGTTGAAGACCCCGAATCCGAAATTCCAAAATCCAAAAACCTCTGAAATCTGAAATTTTTTTGAGCATTGACATCACAGATAGAAAATTCTGTGAACTTTGCACTAGCTGTACATAAGCTATATATGTAATGTAAATGGATTTCATGTTTAGATTTGGGTTCCATCCCCAAGGTATCTCATCACATAAATGGAAATATTCCAAAATCTGATGTATGGGTCCACAGTTTCGATTCCTGTCGGTGTCACGTGATATTGGTCTCATTTACTAAGTGTGATGTATCTATGGTCTTGTTTTGCTGGTAGCTTGTAGTTTTGATTCTTGTGGGCGTCACGTGATCATAGTTTTGCTTTGCTGGGAATTCGTGGTTTCGTTTCTGTAAGCTTCACTTGATGACATATACTGGGGGTCACCAACTTTTATTGCACAGTGGACCTGTTCAATATTGACAATATTCTTGCAGTCCGGCCGGCGGGGGGGGGTGGTGGTGGTTGTTAATCACTACCGGAATATAGGTGATAAGTCGCTTATAAATGGCTAATACACTCAATTTTGTTTCTAAAAGGGTTTATCTAATGAATTTAATATTAAACACACAGCACATATTTTCCTCGCATGAACATATAAAATCATTGCAACACACCAGTGAGAGGACAAGGTAAGGGCCGGAGGTCCCTGTACCGGAGCTGTGGCGTCACAGTCCAGAGAGAGTGACCGACCAAGCGGGGAGTGTGACGGGTGTGCGTCTGCTCCCCTTGTAGGTAGGTAGGATCTATCAGCCAACTAAAGTTTGGCTGGAGGGATGACTTTCAGTAGGTTGCAGCGAGATAGCTGCTCTGCTACTTATGAAACCCTGAGCCCGAATTAGGTCGTCTGCGAATATTTTAGCACTGGGTTCCCCACGAACATTCGGTGTGGTAAACAAGTTTAGAGGCGGTGCCCATCTGTCCACATTCCAGGCCAGTAGCAACGGCTCTTCTCACCACCCACGCTAGTCGACTGGTTACCCGAGGCCAACCAGTGATTCCTGGCACTAGGGTATCAATGTGTTTAGGTGACTGATGACCTTGTGTGGATAATGACCTTGCATGCGTTCAAGTTCAACAGTGGGTGTGACAGGGAATGAGGAAAGATGCAGCTGACTCATATCGTTTCATATCTCCAAATCGTATCATTTCCTCACGGTCCGGTGGTTGGGGACCACTGACGTCTACCGACGGTATAAAAAGAGAAACACTGACTGCGAGAAATTGGGAGTCGCTCAGTAAGGAGTTGTTAAGGAAAAGAGAGTGAGAGTGAAGACTGCAGGCTTCGAAAGAACCCAAAGGATTGGGTTAGCTGGCAGCACTCTGTGCATTTTGAATGTGATTGGCATTTCATATAATCCATATGTGGATTGTGGCACGAACTTTTGGTTAACCCCTGCATGGTCTCGGGTGTTCTGTGGTCCCCATTTTGGCGAAAGGGACATGCCCTGTCAGTTACTCTGTGAAATCTCGCTCTTCTTGGACTCTTCGGAAAAGGTACAGTTGGCCCTCCTTATCTGTGGGTTCTGCATGCGCGGATTCAACCAACCACGGATTGGGAAAACCTGAAAGTTCTCTCTCCAGCACTTGTTTGAGCATGTGCAGACTTTTTTTCTTGTCATTATTCCCTAAACAATACAGTATAACAACTATTTACATTGTATTAGGTATTATAAGTATTCTAGAGTGATTTAAAGTATATGGGGGATGGGGGGACGGGGACATGCATAGGTTACCATGGATCAAGAATCGGAAAAAAACCGGAACAGGTACATCTGGTATTATTTAGCATCAGTTAGTCAAACATTTGTCTTAGTATATAGTACAGTATATATTTTACTTTTCTATGCTTATGAAACACTTAAGAAATGTATATATTTCAATAATTAAACCACTGTGGTGCTTAGTAATAATTGTAGCTTTCATCGGGGCAGGGCCTTCACATGTTCCATTATTCTCACTTTATCCTTTAAAATTGTTCCGATTGTTGACCAACTGTAGCCTAATGCTTTTCCAATGACTGTTGGTGTTTCATCTCTTTCCAGTCGCTTTATTATTTCCACTTTATTTTCAATCGTGATTGTTTTCCGGAACAGAAACTCTGTGGGCGGTGGTCCTGAGCCCTGCCGGGTCCTAAAGTCCACCACACTGAGACAGGTTAAATAAACTCTGGAGCTCTGCCGGGTCCTAAAGTCCACTGACTTGAGCATCGGCACTTCTTGGCATCCACGGGGGTGGGGGGGGGGGGGGAGGGGGAGGAGTCCTGGAACCAATCCCCCACGGATAAGGAGGACCAACTGTACTCTGTGGCTGCAAACTATGGTAACCTTTTTCGTATCAGCAAGATCGCTTCTCTGCTGTATTGTGAATTTCCAAGATCATCTCTTCGTTGCACCATGAATATACAAGTCTCATGAATCACCTGGACTTTCTAAACTGCCACTCTAATACTGTGCTTGAGTAAGACTTTGTTAAGAATTGTTTCTAAGTTTGACTATTTGGGAGCTGTAGATGCATAATGCCATTAACTTCTGTTTAAGTTAGTCATTTGTCTAATTTTCTACATTTCTGAGTAAATGTTAATAAGTCTAGTTGTTTTGCAATAATTCCCCGACTCCATTCTACATCTATTGTTGCTGGTCCATAACACCGAAAAAAATCCTAAATATGAAACGCTTGCAACCTCAAGCATTTCGGATAAGGGCTGCTCAACCTGCATTCTGCTTGTGTAGAATTTTGTCAGATTGAACAGCCATTCTCTGAAATCTTTGCAGAAATATTGGTGATGTAAAATGCATTTTGTTCTATTACAGCAAGCTCTTGACTAAATACAAATTATCAAGAGTGAAAGGTAACGTGCCACACTTTGGCATGGCAGGGGGCAGAAGAGGGCCAAGTAGGACATCCTATTGCAGGACACCACTCAATGAATCTGGATCATTAGGAGGTTCCGGCTATTCTACCAGCTCACCTATTACGGGAGTACGTTCAAGAACCAGGTAAAGGAAATTCTTGTGCAGATGAAAATCACTCCTGTGTCTTTCTGTCTAACATAGTTATGTCAAACTTTTTATATTTTGATATTAAAATTTTAGAAGTACCATACATGTGCTTGACTTGTAGAGTATTAGACTTACAGCATGAAAACAGGCTGATCAAGTTGTCTAATTGAGCTAAATTTGTCTCCTTTGCTTCCTATTATGTAATGAGTGAATTATTTTATTATTGTCACATGTACTGAGGTACGATGAAAAACTGTTTTGCATGCTGTCCATACAGGTCATTTCATTACAACAGTGCATTGAGATAGTACAAGGAAAAGCAATAACAGAAAGCAGAATAAATTGTTACAGTTACAGAGAAAATGCAATCTAGGTAGACAGTGCAGTAGCAAGATAGATGGTGAGGTCAAGAGTCTAATTTATTGTACTTAGGGCTGTTCAGTAGCTTGTAACAATGTAGTGTAATTATCACTGAGTCTTCTGGTATGTGCTTTCAACTTTTGTATCTTCGGCTGATGGGGAGAGGAGAAAGTTCAAAGTAAATTTATTGTCAAAGTACATATATAAATATCGTGTTCAATCCTGAGATTTATTTTCTTGTGGGCATACTCAGTAAATCCAATAACCATAATAGAATCAATGGAAGACTGCACCTAACAGGGCAGACAGCTGAGGCACAGAAGACAATAAACTGCAAATACAAAAGAAAAAAAATAATAATAAATAAACAATAACTATCTCAGATATGAAGTGAAGAGTCCTTGAAAGTGAGTCCACAGGTTGAGGGAACAATTCAGTGTTGGAGAAAGTAAAGTTGAGTGAAATTATCCCCTCTGGTTCAAGAGCCTGATGGTTGAGGGGCAATAACTGTTCCTGACCCTGATAATGTGAGTCCTGAGGTTCCTGCACCTTCTTCCTGATGGCAGCAGCAAGGAAAGAGCATGACTGGGCAGTGAGAGTCCCCATTGATAGATGCTGCTTTCCTGAGAGAATGCTCTGTATCTATATTCTTAATGGTGGGGAGGACTTTACTCGTGATGAACTGGACTGTATCCACTACTTTTTATAGGAATTTCCATTTAAGGGCATTACACCCTCTCAAATTATGGTCTTAGACCATGATATAGGGGAAGATTTAGGCAATTTGGCTGGAGTCAGCTCCACCACTCCATTATGAATGATTTATTATCTTCTCAACCCTATTCTCCTCTCATTTCCATGTAACCTTTGGCACCCTTAGTAATGAAGAAATATCAACCTCTGCTTTAAAATACCCAATGACTTGACTTCCACAACCATCTGTGGCAATGAATTCCACAGATCCACTACCCTCTGGCTAAAGAAATTCGTTCTCAAAAGGGATGGATGTCCCTCTATTTTGATGCTGTGCCCCCTGCCTAGTTTAATGACATCCTTCCTATAGCAAGACCACCTGCTAAACCTTGGTCATCAAAACTTCTATGTCTTAGTGCATTTATAATTTAATTTCCAAAATTATCATTGAATATAAGAAATTGAGCTCTACTAAAATTTTTTCATGGCTATTTTCATTGGGGAATGTTTTCAATTGGTAGCACTCTTACCTTTGATTCTTTTATTTGACTGCCACTTCTTGCAATGTTTTCATTCCATTAATTTCCAAGTGTTCAACCTGTCAATATTTGCAACCCTTGTGTAGACAATACCAAAGATTTACTGCCCCTGCATCATTTTCCCTGAACGGCCAGCCTCTTAACTTGAGACTTGTATCCCTGAATTTGCATTCTCAAAGCATGCAAAAATTTTAAATATTTGAATAGAACAAAGAACAACACAAGAATATACCTTTGGGTTCCTATTAAAACTCACCCCTCTCACTTTAAACCTATGCCCTCCAGTTCTTGATTCCCCAACCTTGGAAGAAAGATTATCAAACAAGAGAAAATCTGCAGATGCTGGAAATCCGAGTAAAACACACAAAATGCTGGAGGAACTCAGCAAGCCAGGCTGCGTCTATGGAAAAGAGTACGGTTGAAATTTTGGCCGAAACATCAACTGTATTCTTTTTCGTAGATACTGCCTGGCCAGCTGAGTTCCTCCAGCATTTTGTGTGTGTTGCTGGGAAAAAGACTGTGCATTTTCACCCTATCTTCAGTATATCTCTCTTGATTTTATAAGATCACCCCTCAGTCTACTACTGTTCTCAATCCAGCTCATCTTCTCTACATGACTCAGTGACTGGATACTGGAAACATCCTTGCAAATCTTCTCTTCATTATTTCCAGTTTAATAGCATCTTTTCTATAGTAGTGTGACCAAAACTGAGCATAATATCCAAATGCGGTTTTATCAATGTCTTGTATAGCTGCAAAGTAACACCCAACTTCTACAGTATACTCTTCCCTGACTGAAAGAGGCCTGTATCTATACTGTGTTTTAGTGATATCCTGTGGTGAGATTTTATGTGCGGTCGCAATTGTAAAAGTTGAACATTCCTTTCCCACTACAGATGCTGCCTGAATTGTTGAGTTTTTCCAGCTAATTTTTTTTGTGGGGAGAAAATACATAAAATCTAGTGATTGATTAAAAAGTATCATGCTTTGATCAGTAATTGTGTGATTCCTTTCATTTCTCGTAAACAGATAATGTAATGTCACTGATAAGTATAGCATTATCATGATGTAATCAACTGAGTTTAAAAAAAAAATTTATTTTAGGAGTGGATCGGGAACTGGCTTGACAAGTCCTCCCCTTGCAACCCAGACTGTGATTCCTTTAAAACACAGCAAGATTCCTGAATTACCTCTTGAGAAAAGCGTTCTGTTTGAACTTCATCTTCTCTTCTGCCACCTCATAGCTTTGTTTGTTCATTATATCAACATCTATAAAACGGTTTGGTGGTATCCTCCTGCTCATCCGCCCTCATTTACGTCACTGGTGGGTATAATTTTTTTTTGTTCAGTGATGATTTATGTACAAGTTCTTTATGTCAAATGTTTTGATGAATCCTGAATGCATTGGTGAATTCAAGTTTAAGCTCTGAGTAAAGGGAATGTCATTCTGTTAATTGTATTTAACATAGCATTGTATTGGTCAGATCTTTAATTGTACTGTTTTCCCTCTATCTGGGATACCACAGTGTTGCCATAATCTCAACTGTTACTATTATTTTCTGTTGACTGCAACGCTGAGCCTAGAAAAAAGGACATGAGGGAAAATGTTAGTAGCTTTTGAAGGAACTTGAATTGAGAAAGAGGAGACAATGGATTTTTTGAAGGCAAATCCTTTTGTATCAGTGGAATTAAGTTATTTGCTGTAGGATCAAGAGGTTAGTGAAGGGAATGTAGTAAATTTTGAATGTACTATTAGAAGGTATTTGATAAAAATCCCACAAAGTGGTTAGTCATTGATGGTCTTAGAATTACAGGCTGCTAGCCGTATAGATTGGAAATCGGTTTAAAGGTAGATAGTGGACAGTAATAGTAAACATATGTTTTTTCATACTGAAGGATGGTAGACAGTAATCTCTTCCAGGATTCAATGCTGAATTTGTATTCTTCTGAATTTAGAAGAACGAGGGGTGACCTCATTGGAAAATATAAGATCTTTGGAGGGCATGAAGGAGTAGATGTTGAGATGTTTACACAAGTGGAAAATTCTCAAATGAGGAGACATAGAGATTCGGGGGGGGGGGTTCATTTAAAACTGTGGTGCATTCTGGAGGGTTGTGGAGGGCTAGGTATTTAAAGTAGGTATTGAAAGATCAGGGAATTGAGTGATAGGGGAATTGACACGAGGAGTTGACCCTAGTGCAGATTAGGTGTGAGGGGTCAGGTGCTCTATTCATGCTTCTGTTTTAATCTTTTATTTGTTACTGACAATGGGTGTGCTTAGACTACAAATTTCAAATCTTACTAAATCCAGTGGTCTTTGGCATATGTGGTTATCCCATGTTGGGTTTGGGTAAGTAAGGGGTGAATTCAGTAATTTTATTTAACATTATTAGTAAAATTTGATTTAGATACATTTCTCTTTCCCTCTGTTGTAATTGGGAAGCCTGTTGCTACTGCTTATCATTCATTTGCAGTTAGTTGATGTTAGTTTTTGTGTTTCATGGTGAGACACCAGTTTGGCATTTAATTTGTGAAGGGCTTGGGTAACGTGGAGCCATGGTGACCATGGATGGTAGGAACAATTCAACACCGTACAGTTGAATGACTTGAACTTATTTACTTCAACTTTTCATCAGGTACATTATTAATTTGGGTCCTACCTCGATATCAGGCTCAATTTGCAATAAATAGTAGGTGGACAGATGAGAAGCTGAGGTATATAGAAATTAGGGAATTGAGAATGATAATAAGATTGCTGTGCTGGGAGGCAACATGAACTTAATTGATTGAATTTTGATGAGGATAGTGGTCGAAGGGACTTATTCTAGCTGGAGGTCTGTTCTGCAGGGATCTGTATTGGGACCTCTGCTGCTGTGATTTATATAAATGATCTGGATGAAAAACAGATGGGTGGATTAGTATTTGGAGATGATACGACGATTGTTGGTGTTGTGGATGCAGTAGAAGACTGGCAAAGAATACAGTGGGAAATAGATCAATTGCAGATATGGGTGGAGAAATGGTAGTTGGAATTTATCTCAGACAAATATGAGGTGTTACACCTTGGTAAGGCAAATTAAAGAGATAGAATTCTGTTAAGAGTAAGACCCTTAACAGTGTTGATGTGCAGAGGGATCTTGGGCTCCACGTTCATAGCACCCAGAAAGTGGCTACACAGGATGGGATGGTTAGGAAACCATGTGGCATGTTTACCTTAACTAGATGAGGCCTTGTATTTAAAAGCCAGGAAGTTGTGCTACAGCTTTATAAAACTTGAGTTAGGCAGCACCTGGAATATTGCATACAGTTCTGGTCACCCCATTGTGGGAAGGGTGTTGAGGCTTTGGAGAGGGTATAGAAGAGGTTTACTCAGGATGCTACCTGGATTTGAAGGCATGTGCTTTAACGAAAGATTAGACAAAGTTATGTTTTCTCTGGAGTGCCAGATGCTGAGGAGAGAACTGATAGAGGTTTATAAGATTATGAGAGGCATTGATAGTGTAGACAGGTAGTATCTTTTTCAAGTTGAACTGTCAAACAACGGAGGGCAACACTGAGTGAATACTGGAGAGCAGCACTGACAGCAGGGGCCAGCCTCCAACCCAGTATGGATTCCAGTGTGTCCACAGAGGGCTCTGCTCTCTCCCACACCACCTCTAGCATCTCCTCTCCTAGAGCCTTGTCCTCATCACAACTATGTCAGTGCAGCTTCCCTGTCATCAGACTCTCCAGTGAAGCGGACTTGCAGTACTCTATATTACCAATGTCTAACAGGGTCTTGCAATCACAATAAAAATGTCTAAGGCATTCACTTGCACACCACACCATCTCAGCACAACAGTACATAAGTCCAAGCGATTTCACCACAACAATATGCAATACGTGCAGCTCCATCACACTCTAGCAACTTGCTGATGGGATAGTCTTGCAGTACTTGGTGTTCTTAGTATCCAGTAGTGACTTCTGATCGTAAAAATAGATGTAAAGGATGAACAAGTACACCTTTGATTGCAACTGGAGTGGATGCTGCATCTGAGCATGCTGCCATCTTAATGGAAGTCCTAGGGTGAAATGTCTAATAACAGAGGACATGCATTTTAGTTGAGATGTGAGGGGCATGTTTTCTACACAAGGGGTGGTGAGTGCCTGAAATGTGCTGCTTGGGGTGAAGGTAGAAGCTTTTGAGAGACTTTTGGGTAGCCACATGAATGTGAGCAAAATGGAAGGATATCAACATTGTGTTTAGTTGCCCATTTGATTACTAATTTAATTGGTTTGGCACAATATTGTGAGCTATAGGGCCCGTACCTGTGCTGTATTGTTCTATGTTCTAATTAACTGAAATGACTCCTGTAACCATGTAGCAAATGCTGGTTATACCACAACTGTAATAATTATTTCCAAATCTAGTCATGTGACATCAGGATGGATGTGAAAGTCCAAGAGGAGCAGATGAGATTCACTAGAACAGGGGTCGGCAACCCGCGGCTCCGGAGCCGCATGCGACTTTTTCATCTCTGTGCTGCGGCTCCCCGTGGTTTGTTAGTTTTTGAAACGTAATTCGAAATTTTAAGATTATGGTGATCTTGTACAATCTAAAAACGTTGTGGAGACCCCATTTCCTGGCACATCCGAACCGGCTCACAATTAGCCACCGTTCTGGCTAAGGGAGATAGCCTATGGGGGTTTGTGAGTACGTGTCTTTTGGAGCATCCGCGCCCACGGGGACGGGTTGAGGGAGGCTTTAAAGCAAGGCTGTTTAGTTCGAATAAAGTTACCTTTGACTGCAGTGTCTTTATTTTAGCGCTGCGTGTAGCACACCGCTACAACGTGTTTTTTATCGCTATTAATATACATCACCACTGCCAATACCTGACACCCACCAGTGCGCGTTTTCTTTTAATTCTTCGATCCAAGGTAGGCTAACTATGGAGTAACCTTCAACCCAATGTCTTTTTTTCGGAGTTCAAAATGTTTTTGTTGCATGCAGAAATGTAATTTCGTTTTCTCTGCAGGAGTTCATCAATTTCATAAATGCAGCACATAGTTTGTTTATACACAGCATAAAGGCAAAAAAAAACCGTTGTATGCAGTGTTATTTCATTTTAAATGTCAAACGGGTTTTGTGGCTCCCAGTTTTTTCTTTTCTGTGGGAAATGGGTCCATATTGGCTCTTTCAGTGGTAAACGTTGCCGACCCCTGCACTAGAAAGTTCCCATCAGGTCTAACTTTACAAAAATCAATGTAAAACACCATCTGATCCTTTACCTATTTTGCTTAAACCTTCTATGAATTCAACTACTCCTACAACCTTAATTTCTTTTTTAATGCCTTTCTCCACCTTTCCCCTTCTACTCTTCCCATACACGCACATCTTCAAGAACACAAGTATAACAAATATAATTATGAATTATCTTCATTGGTCTGTAAAATCTGATAGCATTATTAACATAATGAATTATTTATTCTTTTTCAATTCTACAGTGCTTGTTTTTTTGGATTAATATTTTTTGTTAATCCATACCTTCTGATTCTTAGTTCAAAATTCAAAGTAAGTTTAGTAAATTTATCATCAGAGTACATGCATGTCCTGTATACAACCCTGCAATTCATTTTCTTGTGTGCATGCTCAATCAATACATCATAGAATAAATAACCATAACAGATTCAATGAAAGACCACACCAATGTGGGTGTTCAATCAGTGTGCAAATACAAAAATAAATAAATAAGCAATAAATATTGAGAATATGAGATGAGTCCTTGAAACTGAGTCCATAGATTGTGGGAACAATTCAATGATGGGACAAGTGAAGTTGAGTGAAGGTATCCCTCTGGTTCAAGAGCCTGATCATTAAGGGATAATAACTGTTCCTGAACCTGGTGGTGTGAGCCCTGAGCCTCCTGTACTTACTTTCTGGTGGCAGTGAGGAGAGCAAATCCTGGGTGGTGGAAGTTTCTGATGATGGATGCTGCTTTCTCTGCAACAGTGTTCCGTGTACATATGCTCAATGGTGGAGAGTGTTTTACCCATGATGGATTGGGCCATATCCGCTACTTTTAGCAGGATTTTCCATGTTTGCATACCAGCCAGTCAATATGCTCTCTACTACACATTTATAGAAGTTTGTCAAAGTTTTAGATGTCGTGCTGAATCTTTGCAAACTCCTAAAGAAGTAATGGCGCTGCCATATTTCTTTGTAATTGCCCTACATGGTGGTCCCAGGACAGGTCATATGAACCAATAATAGTGAGGAATTTAAAGTTGGTGACCCTCTCTGCCTTTGATTCTCCATTGTGGACTGGCTCATGGACCTCTGGTTTTCTTCCCCTAAAGTCATTAATTGGTTCCTTGGTCTTGTTGACATTGAGTAAGAGTTTGTTGTTATGGCATCACAGCCAGATTTTCTATCTTCTTCCTATTTGCTAATTCATCACCCCCTTTTGATTTGGCTTACAGCAGTGGTGTCGTCAGCAAAATTGAATATGGCATTGGAGCTGTGCTTAGCCGCACAGTCATAAGTATGAAGTGGGTAGAGTAGAGGATTAAGCTCACAGGCTTGTGGAGCACCTGTGCTGATTAAAATTGTGGAGGAGATGTTGTTGCCAATCTGAACTGACATATATGCAAGTGAGAAAACAAAGGGTACAATTGCACATGGAGATATTGAGGCCAAAATCTTGAAGCTTATTAATTAGTTCTGAGGCGATGATGGTATTGAATACTGCTCTGTAGTCAATAAAGAGTATCATAAAGAGTATTCATCTTTGCTGTCTAGATCTTCCAGGATTGAGTGCAGGGGGCAGGGTTTCAAATTCTTGGATCATTGGGATGTATTTTGGGGGAAGATATGACTTATACAAAAACTATGGGTTACACCTGAACTCAAAGGGTACTAATACCCTGGTGGGATTGTTTAATATAACTGTTAGGGAGGGTTTAAACTAAGTTGGCAGGGGGAAGGAAACCAGGGTGTTAAGGGTTGAGGAAGAGGAAAACAGAAATAAGTCAAAGATACTGTGCAGCAAAGATGGCAAGAAGGACAGGCAGGTGAATAGACAGGATAATTTGCAGTGTGATAGAAATATAGCAAAATCGGTAACAGATACTGATCTAAATGTACTGTACTTAAATGCATGCAGCATAAAGTGGATGACCTTGTTGTACAGCTACAAGTTAAAAGATATGACATTGTGGCCATCACCGAGTCATGGCTAAATGATGGATGTGTTTGGGAGCTGAATGTCCAAGGGTACACAATTTATAGGAAAGATAGGAAGGTAGGTAAAGGGGGTGGCGTGGCCCTGATGGTAAGCAATGATATCAAATCACTAGAAAGAAGGGACATAGGATCAGAAGAGGTAGAATCCTTATGGGTCGAATTAAGAAATGGCAAGGGTAAAAAGACACTAATAGCAGTTATATACAGGCCTCCAAACAGCAGCCGGGATGTGGACTACAAGTTACAGCTGGAAATAGAAAAAGCGTGTCAGAAGGAAAATGTCAAGATAATTATAGGGGATTTTATTATGGGGGATTTTAGTATGAAAGTGGATTGGGAAAGTCAGGAAGGTACTGGATCTCAGGAGAGGGAGTTTGTAGAATGCCTATGGGATGGCTTTTTGGAGCAGCTTGTCCATAAGCCCACCAGAGGATCGGCTGTTTTGGATTGGGTGCAGTATAATGAACCTGAGGCGATTAGGGAGCTAGAGGTAATGGAACCCCTTGGAAGTAGTGATCATATCATGATTCAAATTATTCAAGTTCAGTTTCAAATTTGAAAAGGAGAAGCTGGTATCAGGTGTATCGATATTTCAGTGGAACAAAGGAAATTACATGGTATGAGAGAGGAACTGGTGCAAGTTGATTGGAAAAGTAAACTAGATAGAAGGAAGATAGAGCAGAATTGGATGAAATTCCTACAAGAAATAAAGTTCAGGAAAAATATATTCCAAGGAAAAAGAACGCCATGAATGGAAAAATGGCATAAATGTGGCTAACGAGAGAGGTTAAAGCTAAAATAAAAGCAAAAGAGTACAAGAGTACAAGGAAGCAAAAATTAGTGGGAAAACTGAGGACTGGACAACTTTTAAAAACTTAAAGAAGGAAACTAAGACAGTCATTAGGAAAGAAAAGATGAATTATGAAAGGAAGTTGGAATTAACATTAAAAAAGGATGCTAAGAGTTTTTAAAAAAATATATGAAGAGTAAAAGAGTGACACGGGTGGATATAGGACCAATTGAAAATGATACTGGAGAAATTATAATGGGTAACAAAGAGATGGCAGAGGAACTAAATGAGTATTTTGCATCAGTCTTCACAGTGGAAGACATTAGCAACATTCCTGATAGCCAGACATCTCAGGGAATAGAATTAGGTACAGTCAAGATTAGTAGAGAGAAAGTGCTTGGAAAACTAAATGGACAGAAAGGTGCACCCACGGGTTTTGAAGGAGGCGGCTTTGGAGATTGTGGAGGCATTGGAAATGATCTTCCAGGAATCAATAGACTCTGGCGTGGTTCTGGAGGACTGGAAGGTCACAAATGTAGTTCCGCTGTTTAAGAAAGGAGAGAGACAGCAAAAAGAAAATTACAGACCTATTAGTCTGACATTGGTAGTTGAAAAGTTTTGGAGTCAATCCTCAAGGACGAGGTTATGAAATACCTCGAGGTGCATGACAAGATAGGACCAAGCCAGCATGGTTTCATGAAGGGAAGATCTTGCCTCACTAACCTATTGGAATTTTCAAGTCAAGTCAAGTCACTTTTTTTATAGTCATTTCGACCATAACTGCTGGTACAGTACATAGTAAAAATGAGACATTTTTTCAGGACCATGGTGCTACATGACACGGTGCAAAAACTACGTAAAAAAACAAGACAGTATAAAAACTACACCAGACTACAGACCTACCCAGGACTGCATAAAGTGCACAAAACAGTGCAGGCATTACAATAAATAATAAACAGGACAATAGGGCAAGGTGTCAGTCCAGGCTTCGAGTATTGAGCAGTCTGATAGCTTGGGGGAAGAAACTGTTACATAGTCTGGTTGTGAGAGCCCGAATGCTTTGGAGCCTTTTCCCAGATGGCAGGAGGGAGAAGAAATTGTTTGAGGGGTGCATGGGGTCCTTCATAATGCTGTTTCCTTTGCGGATGCAGCGTGTAATGTAAATGTCTGTGATGACGGGAAGAGAGACCCCAATGATCTTCTCAGCTGACCTCACTGTCTGCTGCAGGGTCTTGCGATCCAAGATGGTGCAATTTCCAAACCAGGCAGTGATGCAGCTGCTCAGGATGCTCTCAATACAACCCCTGTAGAATGTGATGAGGATGGGGGCTGGGAGATGGACTTTCCTCAGCCTTCGCAGTAAGTAGAGACACTGCTGGGCTTTCTTTGCTATGGAGCTGGTGTTGAGGGACCAGGTGAGATTCTCCATCAGGTGAACACCAAGAAACTTGGTGCTCTTTATGATCTCTACCGAGGAGCCGTCGATGTTCAGCGGGGAGTGGTCACTCCGTGCCCTCCTGAAGTCAACAACCATCTCTTTTGTTTTGTTCAAGAGACAGGTTGTTGGCTCTGCACCAGTCCGTTAGCCACTTCACCTCCTCTCTGTAAGCTGACTCGTTGATCTTGCTGATGAGACCCACCATGGTCGTGTCATCAGCGAACTGGATGATGTGGTTCGAGCTGTGTGTTGCAGTACAGTTGTGGGTCAGCAGAGTGAACAGCGGTGGACTGAGCACACAGTCCTGGGGGGCCCCCCCCGTTGCTCAGTGTGATGGTGTTGGAGATGCTGCTCCCGATCCGGACTGACTGAGGTCTCCCAGTCAGGAAGTCTAGGATCCATTTGCAGCTTTCCAATCATGTTGAAAGGGTTGGGCAGAGTAGATATGGAAAGGCTGTTTCCCTTGGTGGGTGAGTTCAAGACAAGAGGCCACAGTCTTAGAATTAGAGGGTACCCATTTAAAACAGAGATGAGAATTTTTTTAGCCAGAGGGTCGTGGATTTATGGAATTCATTGCCATATACAGCTGTGGAGGCCTGATCATTGAGGGTGTTTAAGGAGGAGATTGATAGGTGTCTAATTAGTCAGGGTATCAAGGGATATGGGGAAAAAGCTGGAAATTGGAACTAGATGGTTAGCTCATGGTGGAGTGGTGGAGCAGACTCGATGGGCCGAATGGCCTGCTTCTGCTTCTTTGTCTTGTGATCTTGTGAACAGCCAATGGGATGGCACCTGCTGTGGACCTGTTGTGCTGATATAGGCAAATTAGAGTGGATATAAATCGTTTATCAGGCAGGAGTTGACATGTTTTATCATAAACCATTCAAAGGTCTTCATAGTGGATGTAAGTACTACTGTATGATACTTATTGAGGCAGGTTACCATATTCTTCTTGGGCACCAGTATAATTGAAGCCTGCCTAAAGGAAATGGGTACCTCATACTGCAGAGGCTGGAGGTTAAAGATCTCAGTGAATACCCTAGTTAGTTGATCAGGGCAGGTCTCTAGTACTTGGCCAGGTATCCTAACTGGACCTGATGCTTTTCGTGGGTTCACCCTCCTGAAGGCAGCTCTCACATTGACCTCAGAGACTGAAATCACAGGATCATTGTGGGTTGTGGGAGTTCGTGATGGTTCCTCCATGTTTTGATGTTTAAAGCGAGCATAGAAGGCATTGAGCTCCTCTGGAAATGAAGCCCTGCCATCGCATATGTTGCTTGATTTATCTTTATAAGAGGTGAGAGTATTCAAGCTGTGCATAACTGTCAAACATCCTACATTAATTCAAGTTTAGTCCAGAATTGCCACTTTGCCCATGAGACATCATTCCAGAGTTCGTATCTGGACCTCTTGTAACTGTCTTAGTCACCAGACTTGAATGCCTCTGATCTGGCCCTCAGCAAATTGTGAATTTCATGCTTCATCCAGGACTCTTGATTGGGGAAGACTCTGATTTTGTGGGGGCACTCTTGACTACAATTGTTTTTATAAAGTCTGTGACAACCATGGTGTATATTCATTCAGATCCACAGATGAGTCCTTGAATGTGGCCAAGTCCTCTGACTTGAAGCAATTCCGTAGCCGCTCCTTTGCTTCATGTGACCACTTCTTTGTTTTCCTAATCTCTGCCTCTGCCTGTATACAGGTAGGAGAAGGACAGCCAAATGTTCCAATTTACTGAAATGTGGACTGGGCATAGAACAATAGGCATTCCTTATCTTCGCATTACTGTAGTCTAATGTGTTGGGATCTCTGGGGCAGCATGTTATGTATGGTTGGTAAGTGGGTAGGGTTTTCATCAAACAAGCCTGGTTGTAGTCCCCGACTATGATTTGAAATGTGTCAGGATGGACTGTTTCTTCTTTGGAGTGGCATTATGCAGTATCTCAAATACTTGATTATAGTCTGCTGCTGGTGGAATGTAAACTATGGTCAAGATTGTGGAGGAGAACCCTCTTGGTAAATAGAACGGACAGCATTGATCATCAGGTGTTCAAGGTCGGGGGAACATGAGTTCAACAGAACTGCCACATTGGTGCGACGCTTTGTCATGAAACACATACCTCCACTTTTTTGCTCTGAATCAGCAGTTCGGTCCATATGGTAAATCCAAAAGCCCTCTGGTTTTATTACTGTATCTGGCATGCCTAGAGAAAGCCATGTCTTGCCCTCAGGTCCTCAATTTAGTTCTCCAGTGACTGCAGATTTGTTAACAAGATGCTGGTTCGAGGGGGCCTTGTCCTTCCAAATTTAACATAGAACAGTACAACTCAGGAGCAGGCCATTCAGCCCACAATATTGTGCCAAACCAGCTAAAAGCAAATCATGAACACCCAAGCACTAATCCCTCCTACCTACACCATGTTCATACCCCTCTATCCTCCCTACATCTATGTGCTTATCTAAGTGTCTCTAAAAAGACTAATGTATTTGCCTCAACCACCACACCAGGCAGCACATTCCAGGCATTCACAACTCTCTGAGTAAAAGAACTTGCCCCTCATATCCCCTGAATCTACCCCTCTCACTTTCATTCTATGCCCTCTTTATTAGATATTTCAGCCCTGGGAAACAGATACTCTGTCCACTCTATCTATGCCTCTCATACTCTTGAAAACTTCTATCAGATCTCCCCTCAGCCTCTGCCACTGCAGAGAAGACAACCCAAGTTTGTCCTGTCTCTCGTGATAGCATATGCCCTTAAAATCAGGCAGCATCCTGGTAAACCTCTTTTGCACCCTCTCCAAAACCTCAACATCCTTCCTATAGTGGGACAACCAGAATTGTATGCAGTACTCCAGATGTGGCCTAACCAGAGTTTTAAAAAGATGCAACAAAACCTGTTGACTTTTGAACTCAATGCCTCAACTAATAAAAGCAAGCGTTCCATGAGCTGCCTTAACCACCTATTGACCTGTGTAGCTACTTTCAAGGAACTATGAACTTGGATCTCAGGATCTCTCTGTTCAGCCACATTGTTAAGGATCTTGTCTTTAACACTGTACAGCCTCCTGGCATTTGCCCACAAGATGCAACACCTCACATTTCCCTAGATTAAACACCATCTGTAATTTCTCTGCCCATATCTGCAACTGATCTATATAACGCTGTATTCTTTACCAGTCTTCTACACTATATACAACTCCACCAATCTTGGTAACATCTGCAAATTTACTAACCCACCCATCTACATTTTCATCCAGGACATTTATATACATTACAAACAGCAGAGGTCCCAGCACAGATCCCTGCAGACACCACTAATTGCAGATCTCCAGCACAAGTCTCTTCAACCACTTTCAGTGAAGAAAGCTAATCGTACGTTGGCCATCATAACAAGGGGAGTTGAGTATAGGAGCAAAGAGATCTTTCTGCAGTTGTATAGGGCCCTGGTGGGACCACACCTGGAGTATTGTGTTCAGTTTTGGTCTCCAAATTTGAGGAAGGACATTCTTGCTATTGAGGGAATGCAGCGTAGGTTCATGAGGTTAATTCCCGGGATGGTGGGACTGTCATATGTTGGAAGATTGGAGTGACTAGGCTTGTATACACTGGAATTTAGAAGGGTGATAGGGGATCTGATTGAAACATATAAGATTATTAAGGGATTGGACATGCTAGAGGCAGGAAACATGTTCCCAATGTTGGGGGAGTCCAGAACCAGAGGCCACAGTTTAAGAATAAGGGGTAGGCCATTTAGAACGGAGTTGAGGAGAAACTTTTTCACCCAGAGAGTTGTGGATCTATGGAATGCTGTGCCTCAGAAGGCAGTGGAGGCCAATTCTCTGGATGTTTTCAAGAAAGAGTTAGATAGAGCTCTTAAAGATAGCGGAGTCAAGAGATATGGGGAGAAGGCAGGAACAGGGTACTGATTGTGGATGGCGGTGGATGACATTGAATGGCGGTGCTGGCTTGAAGGGCAGAATCACCTGCGCCTGCACCTATTGTCTATTGTCTACCCTGTGTCTTGTATGTGCAAGCCAGTTTTAAATTCAAACAGCCAATTCGCCGCTGACTCCATGCATCTTAATCTTCTGGATTAGCCTCCCATAAGGGATTTCAACAAATGCCTTACTAAAATCCTTGCAGACAACAACCACTGCCCTACCCTCATCAGTCTCTCTTGTTATCTTGTCAAAAATTTCAGTCGTGTTGGTAAGACACAACCCGCCCTGAAAAAGCCATACTGACTCTTCCTAATTAAGCTTATGGGTTTCCAAAAGCTCTAATGTCCTATCCCTAAGAATTTTCCTACGACTGACTTGAGACTTGCCTGTCAAAAGTTCCCAGGATTTTTATTTGTTCCTTTCTTACATAGAGGTACAACATTAACCAATCGCCTGTCCTCTGAAACTTTACCTATGGCTAGAGAGGACATGAAGGTACTGGTCAAGGGCCCAGCAATCTCGTTTCATGCCTCCTTCAATAACCTGGGTAGATCGTGTTCCCTCCAATTTGTAATGACCAGTGTGCACAAAAATCTTGGTGCAACTTTTTTTGCCCAGTGACAACGTGCACTCTGAATAATTGTTCTAATTCCTTTAATTAAAACGGTATAAATAAGGCAGTTCTAAAATCTGCAGACAAATCATTACAAACTGCACATTGTCAACACTGTCGACATCAAAAACCGGGAAAGGAAATGTGGTTCTGTACGATCGTGAAATATACTTAACATGCCAACAAGGTGGAAGGTTTAAATTCCTTTAAATTCCTTTGTGCACTAGTAGCAAAAAATGTGTGTGTGCACACCTTAGAGGAAACGTTGGGTAAATCCCATTAGGCCCTGGGGACTTATCCATCTTAATACACATTGGGAGGCCCAACACTTCCTCTTTCTTGAACTCTAAACTCCCTAACATATTTATACATAGCACTGATGTCCATGTCCTCCATATCCTTTTCCTTGGTAAATATTGAAGCAGAGTATTCATTAAGTACCTCACGTTCTCTGCATCGAAGCAAATGTCTCCTTTATCCGTGAGTGGTTCCACCCTCTCCCTAATTATCCTCTTTATTTGATGTATATAGAGAATGTCCTGAGATTCACCTTAATCCTATTTGCCAAGGACTTTTCATGGCCACTCATGTGCTCTGTTAGATCCTGTCTTCCAAAACTTAAATAATTTTCCTTTTTTCTTCTTGATTACATTCATCACCTCTCTGGACATCCAAGATTCTCTTATCTTTCCATCCCTGGAAAGAGAAGAGAAAACTTGGACAGGTATATGGATGAGGGGTTTGGAGGGATATGGCCCAGGTGCAGGTCAGTGGAAGTAGGCAGAAAAATGGTCCGGCACAGCCAAGAAGGGCCAAAATGCCTGTTTCTGTGCTGTAATGTTCTGTGGTTCTGTCCTACCTTCGAACAGAAATATGCCTTTTCTGTACTCTGCGCAATTGATCTTTAAGTACCCTCCATGTGTCTGATGTGGACTTGCCAGAAAAAAAGTGTTCCTAATTAACTCTTCTTAGTTCATGTTCAATGCCCTCGTAATTTGCCCTATTCCAATTCTGAACTCTCCTGCAAGGACCATACCTGTCCTTATCTATAGCTATACAGAAAGTTGAGGAGTTGTGGTCACTTCCCTAACTGTTCACCTACTGAGAGGTCAGTCACCCTGGCCAGGCTCATTACCCAAGATCAGGTCCAGTACGGCCCCTCCTCTTGTTAGACCATCCACAAGAAACCCTCCTGGATACATTTAACAAATTATTCCCCATTGCATTAAGAAGGTCCCATTTTAGATTAGGGAAGTTGAAATCCGCCCATGACAACAACCCTATTATTTTTACGCATTTCTTTAATCTGATCACATATCTCTTCCTCCATGTCCTGGTGGCTATTAGGGGGTCTGTAGTACAATCCGATCAGTGTTTTTTTTTCATCCTTCCTATTCTTGAGTTTGACCCAAATGGACTCAGTGTCTGACCCCTCCATTATGTCTCTGCTGAGTGCACCTCTGATATTGTTCCTGATTAGCAGTGCAACTCCCATCCCTGCATCTCAACCCCTATCTTTTCTAAAACTTTGAAAACCTGGTACATTAATCACCCATTCCTGCCCTCTTCCTCAATCAAGTTTCAGTAATGGCTACAACGTTGTAGTTCCATGTACTGATCCATGCTATAAGTTCTTCACCCTTACCCATAAACTCCTAAAAATTATAAACACTTCAAACTATCCAACCCATTGTACCTGTTAGTTCAACTTTGCCTTTCAATATTTTCCCTGACATCTACTTCTGGTCCGAACCTTCCCTTACTGACCTGGCATTCTGGTTCCCAGCCCCCTGCAAAACTAGTTCAAGCTTTCCTAATAGCATCAACAACCTCCCGGCCAGGATATTGGTTCCCCTCCAGTTCAGGTGCCACCCGTCCCTCTTGTACAGGTCATCCCAGAAAAAGTTTCAATGGTCCAAGAACTTGAAACCCTGTCCCCTACGCCATCTCCTCAGCCACTCATTCATCTGTGCTATCCTCACATTCCTACCTGCAATAATCCATGGCACCGACAGTAATCTGGAGATTACGACCTTGGAGGCCCTTCTCTTCAGCCTCTTTCCTAACTATATACTCACTGCTTAGGACCTCTTCTCCTTTTATGCATATGTCATTGGTACAAATATGTACCACAACCTGTGGCTGATCCTCTTCCCCCTTGAGAATATCATGCAGCTGCTCCAATACATCATGGACATCCATACCATCCTGGTGTTTCTTTTGCACCACAGAAATTGCTTTCTGTCTCCCAAACTATCGAGTTCCCTATAACTACCGTACTGCCTGACTTTAACTTTCCTGGCGAGCCTCAGAGCCAGCAAGAGTGCCACCAGCCTGGTTGCTGCTGCTGTGCTCTGATGAGTCATTACACCCCCAACCCCCTCCCCAACAGTATCCAAAGAAGTGTACTTGTTTCTGAGGGGAATGGCCATATGGGAACCCTGCTATGACTTGTTAATCCCCTTACCTCCCTTAGTGGTCACCCATGTACTGTCCAAAGATTGTACTCAGTTTGTGACCATCTCTTCATCTATAATTTCTTCAGCCTCCTGAATGATCCTGAGTACATCCAACTCCAACTCCTTGACCATGTTAGTCATGCACTGAAGTTGGGTGCACTTCCTACAGATGTAGTCATCAGGGAAACCTTCAGATATTCTGAATTTCTACGTCTGACAGAAGGAGCATTCCATCCTGACTCCTCTGTACCCAAAAAGAGGTTTGCTGCTTCTGAACTGTGTCTCCACTGTCACGCTGAAGCCTGCACACTCCGACTTTGGCTGCTCCACTTGAGCCTACCTTCCTTTTATTTGCAGCTGAGTTTAGGCCTCTGATGCCAACACTTACTGCCCCTGCACAGCCCAAAAGAAATAGCCTTGCCCAAATCTGATCCTTTTATACTCCTCTGCCAACTTCCGTAAAACTCTGATACTGACACTCACGCTACCCGCATCTGAGCCACCGAAAAAAAGACCAGATTTCCCAGTTAGTTTATATTCATACTCCAAACTTCAGTAGGCCTCTAATGTCAACACTTTCCACACCTGTGCAGCCCAAAAAGACTGGCCTTACCTGAATCTACTCTTTTTGTCCTCTCTCTCCCAACTCCCTCATTGTTTCAGACTGGCTTAGAGACTTCCCTAGCATCCAGCGATGAACCCTCTGCTTAAAGGTGCCATACCTTTTAGAAGATCATGAAATCTGGAGATCATTATGTTGATTTAAAAGTATATTACTTAAATGGAAATTACTTGCTGCAGACTGCAGTGAAAATAATTTGAAAGGGATATATTTAGAAGTATTGTCTGTGGTTCACTGGCACCATCTTGCTTAAAGACCTGATCCTTCTAGGTAAAGACTTTCAAAAGTTTCCTCAATAGAAATATAATACTGTGCAAAGGTCTTAGGCACACTAGATTTTTTATGTGGTTTCAGATGGCATGGCCTCCCAGAGCCTGGTCTCAACATCATAGAAGTTGGCTAGGATTACTGAGAGAGACAGAAGTAAGCGAGACAGCCAAAGTCTTCAGAAGAGCAGTGGCAAGTTCTGCAAGATTTTCTAACAGCACTGCAAAATAGTATCCCTAAGAGAATTGATGAAGTTTTAAAGGGAAGGGCGGTCACACTAAATACTGAATCACAAACC
Source organism: Hypanus sabinus (assembly GCF_030144855.1). Taxonomy (NCBI): domain Eukaryota; kingdom Metazoa; phylum Chordata; class Chondrichthyes; order Myliobatiformes; family Dasyatidae; genus Hypanus; species Hypanus sabinus. The sequence continues at coordinate 271,411 of NC_082729.1, forward strand.
ATGGAACATTTGCAAATGCCTGAAATCAAAGTAATGCACACAAAATACTGGAGGAACTGAGCAGGCCAGGTACTTCCATTGAAAAGAGTAAACAGTCAATGTTTTGGGCCTAGACCCTTTATCAGGACTAGTGTGTGCATTACACAAAATATTGATGTGTTTTAGTTTTTTACTGTTTACTGGTCTTTATTTAAATTTCTTGATATTTAGAGACCTTTTGTTTCATTATTTTTGAAAGCATCTTTGCTTTACAGCATTGTTTTACACGTGCCTAAGGCTTTTGCACAGTACTGTATTTATTAATAATTTTTGATGTTGAACTTTTAGTTGAGATCAAGTGATGTCTGTCTGTTTAGTCATAGATGAATAAGGCATTACAGGATTATTATAGGATTTGCATTTGTTTCTGTAATAGAATGAAGAAACAATAAGGATAAGAATCATGAAAAGAACGATATCAATTGTTTTAAGTTCTTTAGATGTTTGGGCAGTAGGTTGTTGATTACTTAAGAATACTATTCAAAATATTTAACTGAAAAAGGTTTTTAAGAAAAAGTTTGTATGATCTTTTAGTAGGGAAGCTTATCATTGTAAAGTGTGTGTAATTCTATGGTTGTTAAAACGTTATTGCCTTCTTAGACATTTTGCTAATGGTGTAAGTAATTAGAAGACAATCAAATGAAGTGGTATATTAGATTTGATTATAATTCTGTTTGGTTAATTTAATGATATGAGTTAGCATGTCACTGCATCAGTATTTTAGCCTTGATTAAACTTTTTTTCTTTCTGTTACAGAACTTCCATCTGATTGATTACAATTTACTAATCCTCATTACTATTGTGTTGGCCCGTCGTCTTATTATCGCAGTTGTCAAAGAGGTAAGTACTTAATTGACGGGCAGGACTGGGAATGAGGCCATGTGGGAATATCAGTGGGAGAGCATTTTATCCTGATCATAATTCTGAAAGTTTCAAAGTACAAATCCCATTTCCAGAAAAGTTGGGATATTTTCCAAAATGCAATAAAAACAAAAATCTGTGATATGTTAATTCATGTGAACCCTTATTTAACTGACAAAAGTACAAAGAAAAGATTTTCAATAGTTTTACTGACCAACTTAATTGTATTTTGTAAATATACACAAATTTAGAATTTGATGGCTGCAACACACTGAACAAAAGTTGGGACAGAGGGATGTTTACCATTGTGTTACATCACCTTTCCTCTTAATAACACTTTTTAATCGATTTGGAACTGAGGATACTAATTGTAGTAGATTTGAAATTGGAAATTTTGTCCATTCTTGCTTGATATAAGACTTCAGCTGCTCAACAGTCTGTAGTCTCCGGTGTCTGATTCTCCTCTTCATGACGCGCCATACATTTTCAATAGGAGATAGATCTGGACTGGCAGCACACGCACTCTGTGTCTACAAAGCCACGCTGTTGTAGCCCGTGCATAATGTGGTCTGGCATTGTCCTGCTGACATAAACGACATCCCGGGAAGAGACACCGCCTTGATGGTAACATATGTCTCGCTGAAATCCTAATATACGCCTCAGAGTCAATGGTACCTTCACATACATGCAACTCACCCATGCCGTGGGCACTGATGCACCCCCATACCATCACAGATGCTGGCTTTTGCACCTTTCGCTGATAACAATCAGGATGGTCGTTTTCATCTTTGGCACGGAGAACTCGACGCCCATTTTTTCTGAAAACTAGCTGAACTGTGGACTCATCTAACCACAGCATACGGTTCCACAGTCTTTCGGTCCATCTGAGATGAGCTCGGGCTCAGAGAACTCGCCAACGTTTTTGCATAGAGTTGATATATGGCTTCCTCCTTGCATAATACAGTTTCAAGTTGCATTTCTGGATGCAGCGACAGACTGTGTTAAGTGACAATGGTTTTCCAAAGTACTCCCGAGCCCAGGTGGCTATAATTGTCACAGTAGCATGACAGTTTCTTAGGCAATGCTGCCTGAGGGCTCGAAGATCACGTGCATTCAACAGTGGTTTCCGACTTTGCCCTTTACGCACTGAGATGTCTCTGAATTCTCTGAATCTTTTCACAATATTATGTACTGTATATGTTGAAAGACCTAAATTCTCTGCAATCTTGCGTTGGGAAATGTTCCTTTTGAATTGACTAACAATTCTCTCATGGATTTTGGCACAAAGGGGTGAACCACGACCCATCCTTGCTTGCAAAGACTGAGCCTTTGATGGATGCTACTTTTATACCAGTCATGATACCTCACCTGCTACCAATTAGCAAATGTGGAGTCTTCCAAACCGGTGTAACTTGAATATTCTGTGCACTTTCCAATCTTATTTTAACTCTGTCCCAACTTTTGTTGAGTGTGTTGCAGCCATCAAATTCTAAATTTGTGTATATTTGCAAAGTACAATTAAGTTGGTCAGTAAAACTATTGAAAATCTTTTCTTTGTACTTTCGTCTGTTAAATAAGGGTTCACGTGAATTAACATATCACAGATTTTTTGTTTTTATTGTATTTTGGAAAATATCCCAACTTTTCTGGAAATGGGGTTTGTAGTTACAGGAAGAGATGAGATAGTCCAAAAATTTTGAAGAAATCCCATTTCAACATATGAATATGGCAAAAATAAAATTATTGAAAAGTGAACTAGATTCCGGAGTGAACTTGATCTCAAAATGGAGGAATGTCAGAATAGCAAGTCCAAGGCAAACTAGATGTCAAGCAAGATTTAGGGTTAGATAAAGAAGAAATAAAGAGAGTGCATGGCAGGTTGGAGAAGTGAAACACAAGGTATAGGAGAGGGTACTTAAAAAAGGCAGAGCAAAAACCACTATGGACAAGATTAACAAAACTTTTAAGCATTTTATAAATATATTAAGGGCAAGAAGGTAAGCAGGAACAGAATGGGGCTGATTAGAAACCAAATGAGCAGTTCCAGTAACATCATCGTCCAGAATGGCAGCTCCTCCAGAAAAACACATATTTTGCCATGTTAATCCATCAAATATTAGATCTTACGAAAATATCTGAATTGATAAGGGGGGCAAGGATGGGTGAAAAGAATGGAGGTTAAAAAAAAGCGTCACTGCGGAGCCTATGGACGAGAGCGGTGCAGCGAGCAGCTTTCCTACCTGAACACATGATAGCGAAGCTGCCGTTGGGCCTTGTTCAGGCAAAGTGGCAAAAATGATAAAAATTCTGGAAGAGATACGGGGATTCCGAAAAGATATAAAACAGCAACTAAATGATATCAAGTCAGAGTTCACCAATCTCAATCAAAAAATAGCAGTGGCAGAGACGAATTGAAAAAAATGGAAGGTTACGAGCAAAATATGGAATGGATACTAAGTAAGATGATAAAAATATGAAATCAACAAGAAAGTAAACTGCTTGACCAGGAGGGAAGAAACCGGTGGAAAAAATATCAGGATATACTATGTTCCCGAAGGAGCAGAGGGTTTGTCTATGATGGAGTTTGTAGGAAAATTGCTGCAGGACACGCTGGAGATTCCTTCGACTATGGAGCTTGAAATTGAGAGGGCACATCGTGCACTTGTCCCAAGGCCTACTGGAGACATAAGCCACACTCAACAGTAATTAGATTCTTTTGATACAGTACCAAGGCAGAGATACTACGAAGGGCCTGGGGAAAGAAGAGGGTGTTTTTGGACAGGAAATTAATATATTTCTATCAAGATTCCCCCCCTCCCCCCCCGGTGGTCCTGTAGAAACATAAAGAATACTCTGAAGTAAAGCAAATATTAAAGCAAGGAAAGATTAGATTCCAAACTCTGTACTCTGCTAAACTGCAAGTGTTTTACAAAGATGGGATCCAACTGTATCAGACAGTGGAAGAGATGACGACAGACATGAAGGCTAGAGGGTTTCCCGTCAGTGTGATCAAACCGAGGGAAAGCCTGGCTGAGCAGTTATCCTGCTCTGCTTGGGAAATAGTGAGTGAATCGAGAAAGCAGGGGACGGGGAGGAGGGCTAGAGAAGTATATCAGGAAGAGATTGTGAGTTTTCCGAAGACAGTCCTCACCCCCTTCAGAAAAGCCATAAGGTTTGGCTAACTTTAAAAATGTTGAGAAGCTAAACAGAAGCAAAAGTACATGGTGATATACCTATCTCGAGAAATACTTATTATAATGTGGATTTTATATTACTTAGTTATTCTTTATTCGCTCACTTACTCCTTTTTCCCCACCAAAATGAGAATATATATATATATGTGCATATATGTCTATGTGTGTGTATATGTATGTATATATGTGTGTATGTATGTATGTGTATACATATATATATATTTGTGTGTGTGTATATAAATATATAAATATATATATATATATATATATATAGGAGGAGTACACGGAAATCTTTTCTGTGTTATGGATTTGTTCACTGATTTTTATGAATACTACAATGGGTGCCCTCAACTCACAAATAGGAGGGGTTATCCCCCAAAGCTAGACATTTCCTTTAGCTCAACGCAGGGTCATTTACTAGAGACCTCAGCCTTGGAATCACATATTCTTGTTATTATTTGCCATTTTTGTTATTATTTGAGTTTCTTGATTCTTATTTGTTCAGGGAGTAGGTCGATTAAGTTTTATTCTAATTTCAATGATGCATTGACAGATAAATACAGATGGCTAAGGACAAGGTAAAATTCATTTCTTTTAATGTAAATGGGCTATTAAATCCAATCAAACGTAAGAGAATTTTATCCAAAATGAAAAAAGAACAAGCCCATGTAGTATATTTACAGGAAACTCATTTAAGTGATAATGAGCATAAAAAACTAAAGAGAATGGGCTTCACTAATCTGTTTTTCTCCTCATATAAATCAGGACATAGGAGAGGAGTTGCTATTCTTATCTCAAGTAAGCTAAATTTTGAAAAAATATTCAAAATGGGAGATAAAGAAGGCAGATATATTCTGGTAAGGGGGAATATAGACGGCAGTTCAGTTACTCTATTGAATCTATACACACCCCTGGGAAGTGATATTGGTTTCTTTCAGAAAATTACTGATATTATGGTAACGGAAACAGAAGGTCTCCTGATATGTGGGGGAGACTTAAATTTACAATTACAATGCCCAGAATAAACACCGAATAAACTGGATGCTCGATTTATGGACTGGACAGCTAAAGGAATAACAGTTCTTTGCAATATAATGAAAGAAGGAATACTTCTTCAGTTTTGAAATGCTTAAAGAGAAATACTGTCAAGTCCCCCCTCAACCTTCTACGCTCCAAAAAATAAAGACCTAACTTGTTCAACCTTTCTTCAACTTCAATAAAAAATAAATTACAAAAAAAAGAAACCAAATGAGCAATCTGTGTGTGCTGATGATATTTTAAATGAATACTTTATATTTGCATTCTTTAATTGGAAAATTCAGAGAAGTAGGTGGTGACATTTTAGAACATTTCAGGTATATAAGTTTTGACCAGAATAGGGTAATAAAAAAGATTTATTGTTTAGTCAAGGGGTTAGAAAAGATGCAGTACATCTTAGCAGGCTCTTCAAATCAGGTCATGTGAGTTGAATTTCAGAATAATAAAGGGGCAACAACATAGAAGGAGAGAATATTACCATGTAGGCAGATCACATAAAGCATTAAATAACCTACAAAATCATGCCAAATAACACATAAAACCTAAAATAACAGTAACATGTAGTAAAAGCAGGAATGATATAAATACACAGCCTATATAAAGTAGGAATACTTTTCTGCAATCATTGCAACACTGTATCGTAGCAAAAATCTCACTATGTTGCGGAAGCAGTCTCTCCAGTAACCTTTAAACTATGAAGCTACCAAATAACACATAAAAATACACAGCCTATATAAAGTAGAAATAATGTATGTACAGTATAGTTTCACTTACTGGAATCGGGAAGGCAGCGAGCACACTGATGGTGTGTTAGGCTGAGTCATCAGAGGTTAGGGTGCTTGGCAATTTTTTCCCAATTGCAGTTTTGTCACAGTTAAACACTTGCTTTTATGAATAATCACCTTCTGTATTTATTTTCTTCAGTTCTGCCGGGAACTTTTCATCATCTTCGGTATTAGCCGAAGCACTCTCTCCAGTAAACTTTAAGCTATGAAGCTGCCCTCACCACAGAAACTGATCAAACCACCCATGACTAACTTTAAATTCCACTTTCGCAACACTTTCATCATCATTGTCCAGTGCTCTCTGTTTCAGCTTATTAAAAAGACTGACTGATTTCTCCTTAAGTATAAAATAACTTAAATGGAACACCACGCTTTGTACACCCATCAATCCACTCAAGCAATAAACTTTCCATCTTTCCATTTTATCTATTATTGGATGCCAACTAAGAGAGACTACTATGAACAGAATCAACAGTAACATTGGCAGCTTTCAAGATTCTTTCTCTTTGCGTATAAACACTGTAGTGCGAATGGCGGACGCAGGCAAGTTCAACGCATGGACAATGTCCTTACTTCGTTCACCACGATGGAAATGCTTAATTATGTCTAGTTTTCTGCTAAGTGTAACACCCTTTTGAGCTCTTTTAGGCTTTCCCGATACCTTAGAACTTATCTTCCTAATGGATGCACAAAATAAATCAACATAAAGCACAGATGCTCACAGGCACATGTTTAAGCAATGGTGGCTAGAATGCAGTTCTGGGGGAGGAGCTTGGCTGCTCGGGGTGTGCAGTGCCTTTTTTCATAACAGTGTAAACACCTGTTAGTGAAAACAGGTAACTAATGAAGGTCTTTCATAACAACGAGGTGTCGTAAAGCAAACGTTCAGAAAACAGGGGCCACCTGTATTAATTAGGATTAGTCAAGAATGAAAGCTTTAAATAGGGTGGAATTTTTTAAGTGTTTGTGAGAGTGTGTTATGCCAATACATAGATAGTCCTACTATGCTGGACCTATTCAGAAATGAAGCCCGGAAGATGGATGAAGTGTTAGAGAGTGAAATTTTGAGAATGGTGACCATAACTCCGTAAGTTTCAAAGTAGTTGTCAAAATTTATAGTTGTCCAGAAATTAAGTGTTTGAAATGTGTAAAAGCCAACTTTTACCAAAAGTCTGCATTTGAAAAAGAAGAGAAAGTATGAAGAGTTGCTGAAATGAATTAAGATGTCACAAAAAGAGGCAATGAAATATGACTGTTAGAATCAGAATTAATATCACTTGCATACTATATGTCATGAAATATTTTGTTTTTCACCAATAGTATGGAGCAATACATAAAAAACTATAAATTACAGTAAAATAGATGTGAATATTAAATAAGTAGCGCAAAAACAGAGCAAAGAAAGAAAAATATAATGAAGTAGTGTGTATGGGTTCAACGTCTATTCAGTAATCTGATGGCAGAGGGGAAGAAACTGTTCCTAAAATGTTGAGAGTGCCTCTTCAGGATCTTGAACCACCACCTCAATGGTAACAATGAAAAGGGTGTATGTCCTGGGTGAATGGGGTCCTAATGACAAATGCTACCTTTTTGAGGCATCGCCTTTTGAAGATGTCCTCAATGGTGGGGGGGCTGATGCCCATAGTGGAACTGGCTGAGCTTGCAACTTTCTGCAGCTTTTTCCAATCCTGTGCAGTGGCCCCTACATACCAGATGGTGATGCAACCAGTTGGAATGCTCGCCATGGTATATCTGTAGAAATTGGTGAGAGGTTTTGGTGATGTACCAAGTCTCCTTGAACCCCTAATGAAATATAGCTGTTAAACCTTCTTTGTAATTGCATCAGGAACTTGAAACTGCTCACCCTTTCCACTGTTGATGCCTCGATAAGGACTGGAATATGTTTCCTCGACTTCCCCTTCCTAAAGTCCACAGTCAGTTCCTTGCTCTTAGTGATGTTGAATGCAAGGTTGTTATTTTGATACCACTCAACCAGCTGATCTATCTCACTCCTTTAAGCCTCCTCGTCACCATCTGAAATTCTGCCGGCAATAGTTATATCATTGGCAAGTATGTAAGTGAAGTTTGAGCTGTGCTTAGCCACACAGTTGTGGGTGTAGAGAGAGTAGAACAGTGGGCTAAGCATATATCATTGAGGTACACCAGTGTTGATTGTCAGCGAGATGTTATTTCTGATCTGCACTGACTGTGGCATCCCACAATCAAGGATCCATTTGCAGAGGGAGGAACAGAGGCCCAGGTTTTGAAGCTTGTTGATTAGTAGTGAGGGTATGATCATGTTGAATGCTGAATTATGATCAATAAACAGCAGCGTGATGTAAGTATTGTTATTGTCCAGGTGATCCAAGGCCAAGTGAAGAACCAGGGAGATTGCATCACTGGTAGACCTATTGTGGCAAATAGGCAAATTGAGGTGGGACCAGATCCTTGCTTAGTAAGCAGATGATTCTGACCAACCTCTCAAATCACTTCATCACAGTGGATGTGCATGCATCTGGGTGATTATCTTTTAGACAGCTCACCCTGCTCTTCTTCGGCACTAGTATGATTGTTGGCCTTTTGAAGCAGATGGGAACTTCTTACTGCAGTAGTGAAGATAGTAGTGAACACTCCTGCCTATTGGTTGACACAGCTTTTCAGGGCCTGACGTTTTGGGAAGGTTCACCCTCCAGAAAAATGTTTTGACATCAGCTCCAAGACAGAGATCACAGGGTCACCAGATGCTGCAGGGATTCATACAGCTGTTACTTTTTCTCCCTTTTGAAGTGAGCATAAAAGGCCTTGAGCTAATCTGGGAGTGAAGCATCACTGCCATTCATGATGTTAAGTTTTGCTTTGTAGAAAGTAATGGCCTACAAACCTTGCCAGAGCTGACATGCACCCATTTCTGTCTCTTCAATCAGAATAGTTTTATTTGCTTTTAAAATAACCTCTGTAGGTCATACCTGGACTTCTTGTGAAGTTCTGGATCCCTCGTCTTGAATGCACAGAGCTAGCCCTCAGCAGACTACAAATCTTCTGGTTCATCCATGGATTTTGGTTTGGGTGTGACTAGTATGTTTTCAAAGGCATGCACTCATTCACTCGCGTCTTGATAAAGTCAGTGACAACTGGCATATTCATTCAGATCTGAAAATGATTCCCTGAATATTGTGACTTAGATGAAGATCAGACCACATTTTATGAGTAATTAATGCAGAAAGCTAGGTAATTGCAGAGTTCACAAACTTTTCTTTTCTTGCAATTGTCTGTTTAAAGGTAGGTTGATACAACTGTGAAATTGTCCATTTCCGTAGATTGAATTTTAGGGAAGATGTGAAGAACTTGGAGAAGGTTCAGAAGAGATTTTCTAGAAGGAATGAACATGAGATTTTTGTTGCATGGGTGTCGCACACAGCAATTCTGCAGTTCTACCAGCAAGATGTTTTATAAATTATCAAGTAAACTTTATACTGCAAAATACACAACTTTTTAAAATATGATCAACAGGACAGACGAAGGATCATGTTGTTCCTGGATTAAATAAAATTTTAAGTGGGATTGATAGAAAGATCTAAAATAATTTTAAAAACTACACAGAGTTGAAAGAAAGAAACTCTGACTGAAAGAAGGGTAGAATGAATGAAAAGTGGCTTGAAAATTTTGTACAATGATTGATCTCTACATTGTATTTCAGGAGTAGTGGTGGAGACAAATACAAATGTAGCATTTAAAAGGGAGCAGAATAAGCTCATGACAGTTTATCTGCTTCCTTTTAAATACCATGTTTGAATCTGTCTCCGTGCCACATTTGAAGTTGCAAGGCTGTGGAAAATGGCAAGCGAACTAGCTCTCTGGCTCTTGCATGAAGTATGGACTTTACTTTGGCCCATCTTTGATACCTTAGCTGTTCTGAGTCACCATCATCATGGTTCAATAGGTAAAATTTAAAAGAAATTCTTTCAGGTCCATATAATGAATGGGGCTTGTTTCCATAATGCCCAGTAATTACCTAGAACTACAGTATGCATTTGGAACTGTCTGCTCTAAGATGGAATCTTCATTTGTCTATGAGGATGTAAAATGTAGATATTCTGAAAATAGATTAAGTTAAGATTGGTAGCATTTTAACAATGAGGAAGAATAATGTGTTTGTTTTATATTGGACTAGCTTTCAATGTGTTACTTTCCTGTTAAGTATTGGTTGCAACATCTTATTTCGTTTTGTTATTTTTCAGGCCTCTTACGGAGGTAAAATCTCAGTACCTCAGTCAGTCATTTTTGTGACCACTCGATTCGCAGTCTTGACTGGAACAGGATGGAGTCTGTGCCGATCACTCATTTACCTCTTTCGAACATATTCTTTTTTGAATTTATTGTTCTTATGTTATCCGTAAGTTCCTGACTTCCAAAGACTTGCTATTATTTCTGAAAAGTGACTTTATTTGGTGTAATTTGAATTCTCGTTGAATTTCTTGTGTTTGAAGATGTTATTGTATAAAACCAATTAGAAAGACGAGGACAGCAAGATAATAGTGTAGAATCAAGAGCAGACACTGAAGTTGCATCAAACTGAAATGGGGTGGAGAAGACTAGTTGGTCCCAAGATTTCTTTTGATTGATGGCTACTGGATAGAAATGAACAAAAGACAAATAGAATGCAATCCTTTGACACAAGAACTAAAGTGTAAGGATATAAGGATTATGTTACAGCTGTACAATGCAATAGTTAGCCAGTAGTTCTCAGCTGCTGTGTCAAACCTTTGAGTTAAGGCTGCATTTATCCAAGAAAATGGCAAACACTCCCTTGCATTCTTGAGTTGCTTCTTGAAGATGCTGCAAAGAGTTTGAGGAATTAGGAGGAAAATGTTTGATAGCAGAATACCAGATTTCAACTTGTTTTTGCAGCCATAGTTGTGTGTAACTGATCCAATCAAATTAAGAGCTGTTGGTGCCTCCAAAATGAGGATTGTTGGAATTCTGTGGGAGAAGTTGCATAACAGTAACCACATTAAAAATTATTTATAAATGTATCAAAATCCTGTCACTGTTCAATTCTGTTCTGGAATTTTATTCCTCTGTTTCAAAAGTCAGGTTTAAATACTATGAAGATAATCTACCCTTCAGTCCTTGGGTACCTTACCCTTGATTAAATCTGATGTAATTGTTTTCATTACTAAAGATAGAATTATCAAGTCAAGTCAAGTCACTTTTATTGTCTTGACTTGATAATTCTATCTTTAGTAATGAAAAAAATTAGATCAGATTTAATCAAGGGTAAGGTACCCAAGGACTGAAGGGTAGATAGTGTAATACTTTTATCTAAGAGGGGCTGCAAGAACAAGCTATAAGTTGTTGATTAGCCTTGACAAAGGCATGCTGCATTTCTCAGATCAGCCCCTGCATTTAAAAGTGATCAATATTCCCGTCCTTGTCATGGTCATGTGGTACCTTAGTTGTGGCCCCAAAAATTTAAAGATCTCAGCCAAAACCTATGATCTCCAGTTCTAGTCTCACTAAACCTGAGGGGAAAATAGCCTGCATGTATTTACCCTATCTATATCCTGTATAATTTGTATACTTCCTCAGTATAAGAAATCTCCTTATTGTCTGGGGTTAAAGTCCTAACCTATTCAACCTTTCCCTAAAACTCAGTTCCCCAAGTCCTGGTGACATCATTATAAATGTTCCCTGTACTCTCTCAAGCTTATTGATTGTTTTAGGTTGGTGACCAGGTTTGCAGACAATAATCCAAATTAGGCCTCACCTGTGTTCTATACAACTTCAACATACCATCTCAACTCCTGTACTCAGTACTTTGATCTACAAAGGCCAATATGCTTAAAGCTCCCTTTACAACCCTAACTACTTCTGATAAAACTCTCAAGTAATTATGGATCTGCATTGCCAGATCTTTTTGTTCTACAGCACATCTCAATGCCCTACCATTCACTCTTTAAGACCTACCCTGGTTTGACCTACCAAAGTGCAATACCTCACATTTGTCTGCATTTAGAAACAAGATGAGGATTTCTTTAGCCAGAGGCTGGTGAATCTGTGGAATTCATTGCCACTGACGTCTGTGGAGGCCAAGTCATTTGGTATATTTAAAGTGGAGATTGATAGGTTCTTGATTACTAAGGGCTTCAAAGGTTATGGAGAGAAGATAAGAGAATGGAGTTGAGAGGGATAATAAATCAGCCATGATTGAATGGAGAAGTAGACTCTTTGGGCTGAATGGCCTAATTCTGCACTTATGTCTTGGGGTCAAAGCCAAAGTAATCTCTTCCCTTGCATTTCATAACAGTTGAGGATAGATCTCATCAAGATCCTGGGGTTTTATTCACCTTTAAAGCTTGCTAGATCATCCAGTATGTCCTTTTTAATTATGGAGATTTGCAGTGGAATTTCCTTTCCTTTCACAGAGTTCCCCAACTACATATGCTCTGTAGTTTCCTAGCAGACTCTTGTTTTCCTTGCCTGTTTTCTTACCCCGTGTACGTATTGAGTGATCTACTGACTTGTAAAACTTAGTGAATATTTGCCAGTAAGAATGCAGCAAGGAATTATGATATTTGTTTTTTGTTTTTTTATTGGTTTTACAGGTTTGGAATGTACATCCCTTTTTTTCGGTTAAAATATGATACAAAGAAGTCCCATCTCTCATCTGTGGCCAACATAGGCCCCAATGAAACAATAACAGCAGTTGAAAGAAGTAAAGACTATTTAACAGTTTTAAAGGAGACCTTGAAAAATCATACAAACCAGATGCAGAGTTTAAACTCTATGCCAACGCATGCATGCTGCTTGTCTCCAGACTTGATAAGAAATGAAGTGGAACATCTCAAAATGGACTTCAACTGGCGTATGAAGGAAGTTCTGGTTAATGCAATGTTGAGTGCCTATTACATAGCCTTTGTGCCTGTTTGGTTTATAAAAGTGAGTAATGCAATGTCAAATGCATTGTCTAAAATGTTTGCTAAGCTAACCAATACACCTCTGCTCACAGCAGATGTGAGTAATGGTATTCAAGTCGTCCTAAAAACAAAACAAATCTTGATGAATACCAAATTTACGGATCAAATTACACATGGCTTAGATTTTTGTTAACAAGTTAAACTGCATTGTGATGCACAAGTCCAAATAGCTTGGCAGTAATGCGGTGAAACTAGGCAACTTAAAGTGATTTTTCTTGCTATAAGCATAGACAATGAATATTGGCAGTCAGCTGGGGGTGGTGATATCCCCTAGTCTTCCTGAACTTCCTTAATATATCACCGCCTACTTTTCTGCATTAAAATTCCATTTTCCATTGCTGAGATATTGAGTTATAAGAAGAGATTAGACGGGCCAGGATTTTGTTCCTTAGAGAGTTGTAGGAGTGAGTTCAACAGCTTGGAGAAGTAAAAGGGAAGGAGAGTGTAGAAGAAGTTGTGGAAGTCTCCAGAATAGAGACTCCATCAAAAAGTTTGGAAAGGGATCAGAATTTTAACTTATGATAACCTGAAGACAAAACCAAAAAGGGTGGTGAATACAGGACTTAAGGTGTTATATTTGAATGCACTGAATACGTAATCGATAGATGATCTTGTAGCAAATTACAAATTGGCTTGTGTGACGTTGCAGGCATCACTGAATGGCGGCTAAAAGATAATCACAGCTAGGAGCTTAACATTCTAGGGTACATTGTATTGAAAGGACAGACAGTTGGGCTGGCTTAGTTGTTTTTTTTTAAAAAATGAAACCAAATCCTTAAGAAGAGGTGGTATAGAATCAGTAAATGTTGAATCCTTGTGGGTAGAGTTAAGAAAATGCTAGGGTAAAAAGACTAATGGGAAGTATACTGGCCACCGAACAGTAGCCAACATGTGGGATATAAGTTTCAACTGGAGATAGACATGTAATAAGGTCAATGTTACAATGAACATAGGGGGTTTCAATATGCAGGTTGATTGGGAAAATTAGGCCGATGCTCGATCCCAAGAGAGAGAATTTGTAGAATGCCTATAAGATGGCTTTTTAGAACAGTTTGTGGTTGATTCCACCCAGGGAAAGGCATTTCTGGACTGGATTTGTAATGAACCAGATTTGATTAGCGATTTCAAGGTAAAGGAACTCTTAAGAGGCAATATGATAGAAATCGCCCTGGATTTTAAAAGGGAGAAGCTAAAATTGGATGTATTGGTAACACTATGCAGTAAAGGGAACTATGGAGTCACGAGAGATGAGCTCGTCAAAGATGATTGGAAGTGGACACTAGTATGGATGGACACTAGGGCAGCAGTGGCTGGAGTTTCTGGGGATAATTTGTAAGACACAGAAATGATACATCCCAAAGAAATACGAATTCTAAAGAGAGGATGAGGCAACTGTAGTTGACAAGGTATGTCAAAGACAGCATAAAAGCAAAAGAGGACATACAATATAGCAAAAATTAGTGGGAAATAAGAGGACTGGGAAGTTTAAAAACTTACAGAAGGCAACTAAAATAGCAATATGGATAGGAAAGATGAAATGTGAAGGTAAGCTAACCAATAACTCAAGAGGATACCAAAAACTTTTTCAGTTATATAAAGAGTAAAGGCAAGGGTGGCCATCAGACAGCTGGAAAATTATACTGGAGAGATAGCAATGAACTGGATAAGTATCTAACTTCATTGTGGAAAAAGCGAGAAATTGAGATTGTCAGGGGCAGGAGTGAGTGTAGTCACTTCTACTAAGGGGAAAGTGCTTGGGAAGCTAGAAGTTCTGAAGGTAGATAAGTCATCTGGACCAGATGGTTTACACCCTAGGGTTCTGAAAGAGGTAGTTGAAGCAATTTTGGAGGGTTAGTAGTGATCTTTCAAGAATTACTAGATCCTGTTATCATTCCAGAAGACTGAAAAATTGCAAATATCATACCACTGTTTAAGAAGGGAGGGGTGTAAAAGAGGGGCTATTATAGGCCTGACTTCATTGGTTAGCAATGTTAGAATCAATTATTAAGGATGATGTTTTGGAGTACTTGAGGGCATACAATAAAACAGGTTGTAGTCAGCATGGTTTCCTTAAAGTGGATGGACAAAGGAGAATCAGTGTATGTTGATTACTTGGATTTTCAGAAAGCTTTAAACATGGTGCTGCACATGAGGCTGCTAAATAACCATGCTCTCCTCTTGCTGTTGCCATCAGGAAGAACAGGAGTCATAGGTCACACATCACTGGGTTCCGGAAAAATTATTACCCCTCAACCATCAGGTTCCTGAACTTCACTCACCTCAGTACTGAACTGATTCCACAACTTATGGATTCATTTTCAAGGACTCTGCTGCTCACGTTCTCAGTATCTATTACTTATTTATTATTATTATTTTCATTCTTGTATTTGCAATTTTTGCCCTTTGATTGTCTGCCCGTCTTTATTCGTGTGCATTTTTCCCCCATTAATTTTTATTGTTTCTTTGTATTTACTGTGAATGACTGCATGAAAATGAATCTCAGGGTAGAAAATGGTGACCTTTGTGTACTTCGATATTAGATTTACTTTGAACTTTGAAACAAAATAAGAACTATGGTATAACAGGAAAGAGTAGTGTGGACAGAAGATTGGCTGTCTGGTAGAAGACGAGTGGAAATAAAGGAGGCCTTTTTTGGTTGGCTGTCGGTGACTAGTGGTGTGTCACAGGGGACTGTGTTCAGGCTTCTGTTTTTTCACGTTACACCTCAATGACACAATTGGTAACTTTGTGCCGAAATTTGTGGATGAGACAAATTAAAAAGTGGAAGGGGAGGCTGTATTGTGGAAGCAGGGAATCTGCAGACGGACATGGACAATTTAGGAGAATGAGCAAAGAAGTGGCAAATGATACACAGTGTAGGGAAGTTTATGGTCATGCATATTGTTAGAAGGAAGAATGGTGTAGACTATTTTCTAAACAGGGAGCAAATTAAGAAATCACTTAGAGTACTGTGTTCATTTCTGGTCACCTCACTATAGGAAAGATGTGGAGATTTACAAGGATGTTGCCTGTATAGGAAAGCATGAGAATAGGTTGAGTGAGCTTGGCCTTTTCTCCTTGGAGCATCGGAGGATGAGAGGTGACCTGATAGAGGTGTATAAGATGATGAGAGGCATTGATTGTGTGGATAGCCAGAGGCTTGTTCCCAGAGCTGAAATGGCTAACACAAAGGGACATAGTTTTAAGGTTCTTGGTAGTAGCTACAAGGGGGAGGTCAGAGGTATGTTTTTTTACACAGAGTGCTGGGTGTGTGGAATGTGCTTCCATACACTGTGACTGTGGTAGAAGTGGATATAATGGAACTTTTTAAGAGGCTCTCAGATAGGTACATGGAGCTTAGAAAAATAGAGGACTATGTGGTAGGGAAAATCTAGGCAGTTTCTAGAGTAGGTTACGTGTTTGGCACTACTTTGTGGGCTGAAGGGCCTGTAATGTGCTGTAGGTTTCTATGTTCTATGTTCAATATAGGTTTGCGAGGAGCAGATCATGCTTCACAAGCCTGATTATATTCTATACAGAACATATTGATGAAGGCAGAGCAGTAGATGATGTAGGTTTGGATTTTAGTAAAGCATTTAGAACCATAGAACATTACAGCACAGAAACAGGCCCTTTGGCCCTTCTTGGCTGTGCCTAACCATTTTTCTGCCTAGTCCCACTGACCTGCACCTGGACCATATCCCTTCATACCCCTATCATCCATGTACCTGTCCAAGTTTTTCTTAAATGTTAAAAGTGAGCCGGCATTTACCACTTCATCTGGCAGCTCATTCCATACTCCCACCACTCTCTGTGATGAAGTCCCCACTGATGTTCCCTTTAAACTTTTCACCCTTCACCCTTAACCCATGTCCTCTGGCTTTATTCTCCCCTAGCCTCAGTGGAAAAAGCCTGCTTGCATTCACTCTATCTCTACCCATCATAATTTAAAATACCTCTATCAAATCTCCCCTCATTCTTCTACGCTCCAGGGAATGAAGTCCTAATCTATTCAACCTTTCTCTGTAACTCAGTTTCTCAAGTCCTGGCAACATCCTTGTAAACCTTTTCTGTGCACTCTTTCAACCTTAATAATATCCTTCCTGTAACTAGGTGACCAAAACTGCTCACAATACTCCAAATTCGGCCTCACCAATGTCTTATACAACCTCACTATAACATTCCAATTCTTATACTCAATACTTTGATTTATAAAGCCAATGTACCAAAAGCTCTCTTTATGACCCTATCTACCTGTGATGCCACATTTAGGGAATTATGTATCTGTATTCCCAGATCCTTCTGTTCTACTGCCCTCCTCAGTGTCCTACCATTTACCTTGTATGTTCTACCTTGGTTTGTCCTTCCAAAGTGCAATACCTCACACTTGTCTGCATTAAACTCCATCTGCCATTTGTCAGCCCATTTTTCCAGCTGGTCCAAATCCCTCTGCAAGCTTTGAAAACTTTCCTCACTGTCCACTACAGCTCCAGTCTTTGTATCCTCAGCAAATTTGCTGATCCAATTTACCACATTATCATCCAGATCATTGATATAGATGACAAATCACAATGCACCCAGCACTGATCCCTGTGGCACACCACTAGTCACAGATCTCCACTCAGAGAAGCAATCCTCCACTACCACTCTCTGGCTTCTCCCATTGAGCCAATGTCTAATCCAATTTACTACCTCGCCACGTATACCTAGCAACTGAATCTTCCTAACTAACCTCCCATGCAGGACCTTGTCAAAGGCCTTACTGAAGTCCATGTAGACAACATCCACTGCCTGCCCTTCATCCACTTTCCTGGTAACCTCCTCGAAAAAATAGATTTGTTAAATATGACCTACCACGCACAAAGCCATGTTGACTCTCCCTAATAAGTCCTTGTCTATCCAAATACTTGTAGATCCTATCTCTTAGTACTCCTTCCAAAAATTTCCCTACTACTGACGTCAAACTTACTGGCCTATAATTTCCTGGATTACTTTTAGAGCCTTTTTTAAACAACAGAACAGCATGAGCTATCCTCCAATCCTCCGGCACCTCACCTGTAGATACCGACATTTTAAATATATCTGCCAGGGTCCCTGCAATTTCAACACTAGTCTCCTTCAAGGTCTGAGGGAATACCCTGTCAGGTCCTGGGGATTTATCTACTCTGATTTACCTCAAGACAGCAAGCACCTCCTCTTCAATATGTATAGGTTCCATAACCTCACTACTTGTTTTCCTTATTTCCATAGCCTCCATGCCAGTTTCCTTAGTAAATACAGATGCAAAAAAAAACCCATTTAAGATCTCCCCCATTTCTTTTGGTTCCATACATAGCGGACCACTCTGATTTCACAAGGTTCCCCATACTATTCTGAAATTCAAGAAGCATGTGATCCAAAACACTTGCATTCAGAAATGGCATGTCCACAGAATCAGAGGGTAGTATTAGATTGAGTATTTTCTGCCTGGTGGTCGGTAACCAGTAATGTTCTTTCTGTACGGATTTGTTCTGGGACCCCTGCTCTTTGTAATTTTTATAAATGCCTTGGATGAGTAAGTGAAAGTTTAATAAGTATGCAGGTGGCACAAGGATTGATGGAGTCGTGAATAGTGTAGAAATTTGTTGTAGGTTACAACAGGACATTAATAGGATACAGAGCTGGGTTAAGAAGTGGCAAATGGAGTTTGACTCAGAAAAGTATGAAGTGATTGACTTCGGAAGGTCAAATTTGAAGACTGGATACAGGATTACTGGCAGGATTCTTAGTGTGGAGAAACAGAAGGATCTTGGTGCTCATGTCCATAGATCCCTTGTAGTTGTTCTGCAAGTTGATATGGTTAAAAAGTTGTATGGTACGTTGGCCTTCATTAGTTGGGGTATTGAATTCAGGGGCTGCGAGATAATGTTGCAGCTCCATGAAACTCTGGTTAGACCACACATGTTTATTTCTGGTCACCCCATTGTAGAAAGTTTGAATAAGCATTCACGAAGGTACAGAGGAGATTTACCGGGCTTCTTCCTGTATTAGAGAGAATGTCTTATGAGGATAAGTTGGGTAAGCTAGGGCTTTTCTAATTGGAGTGAAGGAGGATGAGAAGTGACTTGATAGAGATGTACGAGGTAATAAGGGGCAAAGATGGAGTGCACTATCAAGCTTTTTGCCAAGGTAGAAATGGCCAACATAAGGAGGCATAACTTTTAGGTGTTGGGATGAAAGAGGCAAGTCTTTTCCACAGAGGATGGTAGTTACATGGAGCACGCTGTCAGGGGTGCTGGTAGCAGCGATAAGTATATTAACAACATTTAGGAGACTTAAATAGACACATGGATAAAAGGAAAGAATAGATCTCCTCCATCTCACCAATTCATGTTCTAACATCAGTTGTATCGATTCCTTGAAAGTGAGTGTAGGCTGTAGAATCAGCACAGAGTAGTAGTGAATGAAGTTATCCACATCGGTTCAGGATCCTGATAGTTGCAGAATAATAACTGTTCCTGAACCTGGTGGTATAGGATCTGAGGCTTCTGTACCTACTGCTCAGTATTAGTAGTGAGAAAATGACATGACTTGGGCGGTAGGGTCTTTAATGGATACTACTTTCTTGTTGGCAGAGTTCCATGTAAATGCACTCAATGTTGGGGAGGGTTTTGCCTGTGATGGACTTGGCTGTATCCACCACATGCTGAATCTTTTCTGATCCTGGAACTCCTGCCTTTTCTCCACTTATATCTGCAACTGATGTACGTCCTGCTGTATTCACCTTCACTATCCACAGATCCACTGATTTCTGTGTCATCTGCAAACTGATTAATTAGCCCATCTACTCTTTTTTTTTGTCCCAAATCATTTATAATTATGAGCTCCCTGACTGATCCCTGACATCACTGGTCACAGATCTGCGGTTAGAATAACACTCCTTCACTGTGTCTTCTAAGCCCAGCCTATCAACTTACAGCAGCTTTGAGGGATTTGTGAGCTTCCTATTCCTCTGTCCTCCTCATCATGGATATAAAGTCCAGCGGTATGATAAAGTGTTGTGACTCCACATTTTTGAAGAGATAAGGAATATGATTGATGAGAGATTAGTGGATGTTGTCTACATGGACTTTGGTATGCCATTAGGTGAAGTCTATTTTGATGCATTGATCCAGGCAAGTAACGTGCATGGGAACCAAACTGACCTGGTAGATTGATTTCAAACTTGTTTGGGTAAATAGTGCCTTTGTTGTCAAGGGTATCCACTGTCCTTGTGTCTGGAATGCATTGCTTTCAGTCCCTGATTGGAGTAAGGCTTTGATAAGGTTAGGAGCTGTTTATCTGGTTAATCGTAAGTGTGAATGGACGACACTGTCGACAACATATTCCATCGCTTTGCTGATGATTAAGAGTAAACATTAAGTAGTGGATTAGATTTGTCCTGCTTAATGTAGACACTATACATTTGGGTAATTTTCCACATGGTCACTCTGGTAAGTGTACTGGAATAGCTTGCCTAGTTTCCAGGTAGTCCTGGAGCACTGATCTCATTACTGTAGCTGAGATGTTATCTAATTCCTCACCATTTTAATGAATCCAGTGCTCAGCAATTTTGTGATACCTACTTTGTGTGTCATATGATGAAGATATCAGGAGGAAGTCAGGATCGATCATGTGATATGGATCATATCATGTGATCAACAGCTAAGCACTATTGTGAACTTCAGCATTAGAATCTTAGAAGTCATCAGAGTCTACAGTCCTTTTATCTATGCTAACCAGGATGCCCTTCTACATTAATTCTGTTTGTCTACATTAGCCCTGTATCCTATCAATGCCATTATGATACGAGTACCATGTCCAAATGCCTTTTAAACATTGTAATTGTATCTAGCTCCACTACTGGCTCATGAGCTTCTTCCAGATATTCAGCACCCTCTGGAAAAGCTTGCCCAAAAACCTTTTAATTTCTCCCTCCTCACTTTAAACACCAGTTCTTGACCCTTTTACCCTGGAAGAAAGATTCTGACTGCCTATGCATCAATTTACCAATTTGACTCTTCTGTTCAGTGCTTTTGACTGTGGTGGCACACCTACCAAATGCCTATCCTATCCAGCCTGTATCACTACTTAGAGTGCTATGGACTTAGACCTGAGGTTCTGCACATCAAATCTTTTAAGATCCCAATCTTTACTGTTTCTGTCTCAATAGAATTGGATCTTCCAAGCTGCATTACCAGCACTTGTCTGGATTAAATTCTATCAGCCTCCAGACCACCAAGTTTTCAGCTCTTCTGTATTCTTGGACAACTACTTTCACCATCTAGACTCCACCAACTTTTGTGTTGCCTGCATATTTATCAATCATAACCCACTCTTAAGTTCTCATCCAAGCTATTTATATGTAACAAACAATAAAAGTTACAGCATTTTGGATCCTGTTTG
The DNA here is from genome assembly GCF_030144855.1 of Hypanus sabinus. Lineage (NCBI taxonomy): Eukaryota > Metazoa > Chordata > Chondrichthyes > Myliobatiformes > Dasyatidae > Hypanus > Hypanus sabinus. The sequence goes on from NC_082729.1 coordinate 292,729, forward strand.
CCAACACGCCTTGGATCCCCTTTGCCTCAACCAACTGAACCGGCATATCAGCAGGGACTTGGTGAAAGCTTTTGCTAGATCAGATGTGGCTTTTTCCATCTTATTGGTTGCTTAAATACAACCCATGAGACTTTGTGGGGTTTGCATTTCATTATTGTTAGTGCAAACAAATCTAAAAGTTTATTAACTAGTGGGATACATATAAATTTGCAAATAAAAACACTTCAATAACGATAGATTATTAAGACAATTTCCATGGTTTGGAATGGGAGTGGCATGTCATTCATTAGCTATAGCTTTATTTCTCACAATACATTTGTTTTTTTTTAACAGAGTACACAATATTATGACAAGAGGTGGTCGTGTGAGCTTTTTATCTTGGTTTGGGTCAGCACATGTGTAATACTAACAAGGCGGCTCTTACCTCCACGTTACTGTGACTTGCTACACAAGGCAGCAGCACACCTGGGTTGTTGGCAGAAAGTAGATCCTACACTCTGTTCCAATGTGCTTCAGCATCCGTAAGTAACTTTTAAAAAATCCAGTGATGCATTTCTTGTTTTTATGAAGTATCTTTTTTGATGGAATATTAACTAGGGCCGTACCTTCGTGCATTTTATTCAGATTTGATGTGTTAATCTGAAAATGCAGTTTCATAACCATAAATGTAGTCTAATTTAGATAAGAATTGAAAGTTTTGTGTCTAAACAAACTGACAAGTTATTCCAACAATGTGGAATAGGAATGAGAGCAGACTACATGACCAGACAATGTAACAGTTTCTTCCCCCAAGCTATCAGACTCCTCAATATCCAGAGCCTGGACTTGTTTATTATTTATTGTAATAACTGCACTGTTTTGTGCACTTTATGCAGTCCTGGGTAGGTCTGTAGTCTAGTGTAGATTTTTCTGTGTTTTTGATGTAGTTCAGTCTAGTTTTTGTACTGTGTCATGTAACACCATGGTCCTGAAAAAAACGTTTTCTCATTTTTACTATGTACTGTACCAGCAGTTACGGTCGAAATGACAATAAAAGTGACGACTTGACTTGAGAGCTTATTACTTTTCTGAAGTGTCCTATTAAATGAGAACAATAATGAAATTATATGACAAGAAATTTGGAGGAAGGCATTATAGAACTAAGATCATCTTGAAGCTTTTGTAGAGTCATAGAGGCAGAGAAATACAGTACATAAACAGGCCCTTTGGCCCATCTAGTCCACACTGAAACCATTTAAACTACCTACTCCCATTGACCTGCATGTTCCCCTTAAACTTTTTGCCTTTCACCCTTTAACCCATGACCTCTATTTGAAGTCCCACCCAACCTCAGTGGGAAACGCCTGCTTGCATTTACCCTGTCTATACTCCTCATAATTTTGTTCACCTTTATCAAATCTCTGAATCTTCTATGTTCTAAAGAACACTGTCCTAATCTATTCAGTCTTTCCTTATAACTCAAGTCCCCACAACATCCTTGCCATTCTTTTCTGTACTCTTTCAACCTTATTTACATCTTTCCTGTAGGTAAGTGACCAAAACTACACACAATACTCCAAATTAGGCCTCACCAATGTCTTGTACAACTTCAACATAACATCCCATTTCCTGTAATCAATGCTTTAATTTATGTAGGCCAATATGCCAAAAGCTTTCTTTACGACCCTATCTACCTGTGATGCCCCTTTCAGTTAATTATATACCTATATTCCAGATCCCTTTGTTCTACCACACTCCTAGTGCCATACTGAACTCGAGGGGGAGCAATATCCTTGCTGGTAGGTTTGCTAGCATGGTTCGGGAGGGATTAAACTAATTTGCAAGGGGCATGGGACCTGGGGCGATAGAGCAGTGAAAGAAGTGCATGGAGTAAAGCCAGATCTAACATATAGAGAGACTTTGAGGAAAGAGCAGCAGAATAAAGGGTATAAAGGTAGTAAGGTAGAAGGGCTAAAGTGTGTGTACTTCAATGCAAGAAGCATCAGGAACAAAGGTGATGAACTGAGAGCTCGGATACATACATGGAATTTTGATGTAGTGGCCATCACGGAGACTTGGCTGGCACCAGGGCAGGAATAGATTCTCAATATTCCTGGATTTCAGTGCTTTAAAAGGGATAGAGGGGGGAAAAGGGGAGGAGGGGTGGCGTTACTGGTCAAGGATACTATTACAGATGCAGAAAGGGTGGGTAATGTAGCGGAATCCTCTTTTGAGTCAGTATGGGTAGAAGTCAGGAACAGGAAGGGAGCAGTTACTCTACTGGGGGTATTCTATAGCTACCGAGGAGCAGATTAGGAGGCAGATTTTGGAAAGGTGCAAAAATAATAGGGTTGTTATCATGGGTGACTTTAACTTCCCTAATATTGATTGGCACTTGATTAGTTCCAAGTGTTTAGATGGGGCAGAGTTTGTTAAGTGTGTCCAGGATGGAATCCTGTCACAGTATGCCGACCCCTGGACTAGGGGGAATGCCATACTGGATCTAGTATTAGGTAATGAACTGGGTCAGGTCACAGATCTGTCAGCGGGTGAGCATCTGGGGGACAGTGATCACCGCTCCCTGACCTTTAGCATTATCATGGAAAAGGATAGAATCAGAGAGGACAGGAAAATTTTTAATTGGGGAAGGGCAAATTATGAAGCTATAAAGCTAGAATTTGCGGGTATGAATTGGGATGATGTTTTTGCAGGGAAATGTACTATGGACATGTGGTCGATGTTTAAGGATCTCTTACAGGATGTTAGGGATAAATTTGTCCCGGTAAGGCAGATAAAGAATGGTAGGGTGAAGGAACCATGGGTGACAAGTGAAGTGAAAAATCTAGTCAGCTGGAAGAAGGCAGCATACATGAGGTTTAGGAAGCAAGGATCAGATGGGTCTATTGAAGAATATAGGGTAGCAAGAAAGAAGCTTAAGAAGGGGCTGAGAAGAGCAAGAAGGGGGCATGAGAAGGCCTTGGCGAGTAGGGTAAAGGAAAACCCAAAGGCATTCTTCAATTATGTGAAGAACAAAAGGATGACAGGAGTGAAGGTAGGACCGATTAGAGATAAAAGTGGGAAGATGTGCCTGGAGGCTGTGGAAGTGAGCGAGGTCCTCAATGAATACTTCTGTTTGGTATACACCACTGAGAGGGAACTTGATGACGGTGAAGACAATATGAGTGAGGTTGATGTTCTGGAGCATGTTGATATTAAGGGAGAGGAGGTGTTGGAGTTAAAATACATTAGGATGGATAAGTCCCCGGGGCCTGACGGAATGTTCCCTAAGCTGCTCCACGAGGCAAGGGAAGAGATTGCTGAACCTCTGGCTAGGATCCTTATGTCCTTGTTGTCCACGGGAATGGTACCGGAGGATTGGAGGGAGGCGAATGTTGTCCCTTTGTTCAATGAAGGTAGTAGGGACAGTCCAGGTAATTATAGACCAGTGAGCCTTACGTCTGTGGTGGGAAAGCTGCTGGAAAAGATTCTTAGAGATAGGATTCATGGGCATTTAGAGAATCATGGTCTGATCAGGGACAGTCAGCACGGCTTTGTGAGGGGTAGATCGTGCCTAACAAGGCTGACAGAGTTCTTTGAGGAGGTGACCGGGCATATAGATGAGGGTAGTGCAGTGGATGTGCTCTACATGGATTTTAGTAAGGCATTTGACAAGGTTCCACACGGTAGGCTTATTCAGAAAGTCAAAAGGCATGGGATCCAAGGAAGTTTGCCCAGGTGGATTCAGAATTGGCTTGCCTGCAGAAGGCAGAGGGTCGTGGTGGAGGGAGTACATTCAGATTGGAGGGTGTCCCACAAGGATCTGTTCTGTTTTTGTGATTTTTATTAACGACCTGGATGTGGCGGTAGAAGGGTGGGTTGGCAAGTTTGCAGACGACACAAAGGTCGGTGGTGTTGTAGATAGTGTAGAGGATTGTCGAAGGTTGCAAAGAGACATTGATAGGATGCAGAAGTGGGCTGAGAAGTGGCAGATGGAGTTCAACCCGGAGAAGTGTGAGGTGGTACACTTTGGAAGGACAAACTCCAAGGCAGAGTACGAAGTAAATGGGAGGATACTTGGTAGTGTGGAGGAGCAGAGGGATCTGGGGGTACATGTCCACAGATCCCTGAAAGTTGCCTCACAGGTAGATAAGGTAGTTAAGAAAGCTTATGGGGTGTTAACTTCCATAAGTCGAGGGATATAGTTTAAGAGACGCGATGTAATGATGCAGCTCTATAAAACTCTAGTTAGGCCACACTTGGAGTACTGTGTCCAGTTCTGGTCGCCTCAGTATAGGAAGGATGTGGAAGCATTGGAAAGGGTACAGAGGAGATTTACCAGGATGCTGCCTGGGTTAGAGAGCGTGGATTATGATCAGAGATTAAGGGAGCTAGGACTTTACTCTTTGGAGAGGAGGAGAATGAGAGGAGACATGATAGAGGTGTACAAGATATTAAGAGGAATAGACAGAGTGGACAGCCAGCGCCTTTTCCCCAGGGCACCACTGCTCAGTACAAGAGGACATGACTTTAAGGTAAGGGGTGGGAAGTTCAAGGGGGATATTAGAGGAAGGTTTTTCACTCAGAGAGTGGTTGGTGCGTGGAATGCACTGCCTGAGTCAGTGGTGGAGGCAGATACACTAGTGAAGTTTAAGAGACTACTAGACAGGTATATGGAGGAATTTAAGGTGGGGGGGGTTATATGGGAGGCAGGGTTTGAGGGTTGGCACAACATTGTGGGCCAAAGGGCCTGTAATGTGCTGTACTATTCTATAATTAGGCCATTCGAAACATCAAGTCTACTCCACCATTCAATCATGGCTGATTTATTTTCCCGTCAACCTATTCTCCTGCCTTCTCTCCGTAACCATTGATGTCTTTACTAATCAAGAATGTATCAATCTCCACTTCAAATATATCCAATGATTTGGCCTCCCAGCCATCTGTGGCAATGAATTCCATAGATTCACCATCATCTGGCTAAATAAATTCCTACCCATCTCTTTTCTAAAGGGATATCCTTGAAGCTGTGCTCTCTGGTCCTAGATTTTTCCACTACTGGAAACATCCCATTCACATCCACTATCTAACCTTTCAATATTTGCTGTTTCAATGACATTTCTCCCCCCACCCCATTCTTCTAAACTCTAGTGAGTACAGATTCAGATCAATCAAACATTCCTCATTTTTTAACCCTTCATTTCTGGCATCATTCATGTAAACCTCCTCTGGTCCATCCCCTCTCCAATGCCAGCATATCCTTTCTTAGATATTGGGTTCAAAACTGTTCACAACACTTCAAATATAGTCTGACCAATGCCTTATAAAACTTCGGCTTTACATCCTTGCTTTTATATTCTAGTCCTGTTGAAATGAATGCTAACATTGCATTTGCCTTCCTTATCACTGACTCAACTTGCAAATTAACCTTTAGGTAAATCCTGACGAGGACTCTTTAATCATATTGGCTCCTCTGATTTCATTGTGGACTGAAGGGTCTGTAATGTGCTGTACTATTCTATGTTCTATGTTCCTATCAAAGTGCAAAACCTCACACTTGTCTGCATTAAATTCCATCTGCCAAAAGTCATTCTAATGATAATGCACTTAGATAATGCAATTATGGATGCAGAAACTTTGGAAAGGATGCAGAAGAGGTTCACCAGGATGTTGCCAGCTATAGAGGTTATAAGCTTAACAAACTTAGATTGTTGGAAGCTAAGGAGCAAACTGATAGAAATGTTTAAGAATATGAGTGGTAGAGACAGGGTAGACAGTCAGAATGTTTTTCCCAGGGTAGAAGTGTAAAATACTACAAGACTTGCATTTAAAGTGAAGGGAGAAAGTTTAAGGAGATGTGCTGGACAAGTTATTTTACACTGAGAGTGGCAGGTGCCTGGAATGGAAGTGGTGTTTAAGAGGCTGTTAGACAACTGGAATGGAGGGATATGGATCATGTTTAATTCAGCATCGTATTCAGCACAGACATTGCGGACCAAAGGAGTTGTTCTGTGTCAAAATCAAAGTAAATTTATGATCAAAGTACATGTATGTCACCGTATACTACCTTGAGATTTATTCTCTTGCAATCATTTACATGAAAATATATAATGATGTATAATAGAACAGATTCTTAATGAAAATCTAATTTTGAAATAGTCACTGAAATTAATGGTGGTTGTTTTTGACTTTGAAGATCTATTTCCAGGACTACCCATCATTACATTGCTTTTATTTTTTTCTAGCTGGTCAGAAGAGTACATGTGGCCACAGGGAGTGTTAGTAAAACATAATAAGAATGTATACAAAGCCATGGGAAATTATAATGTGGCAATCCCTTCAGATGTTTCGCACTTCAGATTTTATGTAAGTACTGTTTAACATTTCAGGGGAATTTTCAAATTTTATGATTGTAATAGCTATCTTTGTAATCATTTGATTTTAAGAATTCTTGACATTGGATTTTAAATATGGATTGTTATTGACGGAAATTCAAAGCTACTAAATCTAACTCGGAGGAACTTTTAGTTAAATTAACATTTATTTGAAAGAATGTATTTAAGAATTTGTTCTTGTTTATAACTGCATTATCTCAAAGTCATAGTCATCTAAAATGTGAGTTGTGCCCTGTCTGGTAATTAGTGGCTGGTAGCTGTCAGTGCAGTGGTAATTCCATACATCCTGATGTTACGTTATCTAAATTTATACTGAGATTACTAATTGCAATTGATGACATTCAGTAATTGAAAATCAAACAAGTATTGCACATGTAATTGGTTTATTATTGTTGCTTATACTGAGATGAGGCTGAGAAGTTTTGATTGCTAGCCATGCACACAGGTCATTCCAGAGATAAGTTCATCATGGTAGAAAGAGAAAAGCAATGAATGAATGCAGAAAATAATGTTACAGTCACAGAAAGTGCAGTACAACTCGATAAAGGTGGTGCAAGGGCCATGATGAGAAAGATTGAAAGATCAACAGGTAATCTTTAAACTCTTGGTCTTTCAATCCATTCAAGGGTCTTATAGCAAAATAACAATCCTTGAGCCTGATGGCATGTATTTTCAAGCATTTGTATCTTCTCTCCAAAGAAGCGGGGAGAAGGGAAAATGACTGGTGTGCCTTTGATAATGTTGTCTGTTTTCCTGAGGCAGTAGGAAGTGTAGACAGAGTCAATAGAGGAGATGCTGATTAGAACATAGAACAGTACAGCATTCCTTGTATTAGGTTATTGAGAGAAGTGAGAGAAGAGCTTGCTGGGGCTTTGACCAATATCTTCATGTCCTGTAGCCACAGGCAAGGTCCTGGAGGACTGGCGAGTAGCTAATATTGTTCCATAATTCAAGAAGGGAACCAGGGATACTCCTGGAAACTGTAGACCAGTGAGTCTCACGTCATTGGTAGGGAAGTTATTGGAGAGAATTCTTAGGGGTAGGATTTATGAGAATTTCGAAACCATGGCCTAATTAGGAAAAAACAGCATGGCTCTGTGCTGGGGTGCCAAGGTAATGCAGCAGTTAGTGGAACGCTGTTGTAGCTCAGAGTGTCAGAGTTCATTTTTGATGTTATATGTAAGGAGTTTGTATATCCTCCCCATGAATGTGCGAGTTTCCTCCAGATTCTCTGGTTTTCTTCCACAGTCCAAAGACAGATTAAGTAGTAGGGCTAATTAGTCATTGTAAATTGTCCCGTGGTTAGGCTAGGGTTAAGTAGGTGGGTTGTGAGGTTTGTAGGGGCAGAAGGGACTATTCTGCATGGTATCTCTAAATAAATTAAATAAGTCATGATTGCAGACTGCAGAGAGATATAGATAGGTTAACTGAGTGGGCAAGGGTCTGGAAGATACAATGTTGGTAAATGCAAGGTCATCCATTTTGGAAGGAAAAATTTTAGTAGATCATTATTTATCTGGCACAAAAAAATGCAGCATGCTGCCTTGCAGAAAGACTTGGGAGAGCTTGTGCATTAATCACAAAAGGTTGGTTTGTGGGTGCAGCAGGCTATCAAGAAGGTAAATGGAATGTTGTCCTTCATTGCTAGAGGGATTGAATTTAAGATCAGGGAGGTTACACTGTAACTGTACAGGGTACTAGTGAGGCTTCACCTGGGGTACTGTGTTCAGTTCTGGTCTCCTTACTTGAGGAAGGATATACTACTGGCTTTGGAGGCAGTGCAGGGGAAGTTCGCCAGGTTGATTCCAGAGATGAGGGGGTTAGACTATGTGGAGAGACTCAGTTGTGTAGAACTGTACTCACTGGAATTCAGAAGAATGAGAGGAGATCTTATAGAGACGTATAAAATTATGGAAGATCACAATCAATGGGCCTGCAGGTGAGATGGTGAGTAGTTCCTCGGTATACACATCACCGATGCTCTCACCTGGACTGTACACACCAACTTTGTGGCAAAAAATGCACAACAGCATCTCTTCAACCTCAGGTAACTGAAGAAGTTCGGCATGCTCCCCCAGATCCTCAAGACCTTCTACAGGGGCATCATTGAGAGCATCCTGACTGGCTGTATCACCACCTGATACGAGAACTGCACCAACCTTGATTGCTGGGCACTGCAGAGAGTAGTACAGACAGCCCAGCACATCTGTGGATGTGAACTTCCCTTCATTGAGGATATTTATAGCAGTGGTGCAGAAAGAAGGCCTGAAAGATCATCGGGGACACCAGTCACCCCAGCCATAAACTGTTTCAGCTGCTTCCGCCTGGTAAATGCTACTACAGCATTAAAGCAAAGACCAACAGGCTATGGGACAGCTTCTTTCTATAAATTATTAGACTTGTAAATTCACATGTCTTGTACATTGCAGCGGAGTCATAATGCAAAGATTTTTACTCCCTCATGTTGTGGGATCGATGTCAGACTTAAATAAATTCTAAGATAGAGGCAGGAAAGTTGTTTCCACTGATAGGTTAGACTAGAACAAGGAGACATAGTTTTAAGATTCAGGGGAGTAGATTTAGGACGAAGATGAGGAGGAACTGCTTTTCCTAGAGAGTGGTGAACCTGTGGAATCCTCTGCCCAATGAAGCAGTGGAGACTACCTCAGTAAATATACTTAAGACAAGGTTGGATAAATTTTTGCATAGTAGAGGAATTAAGGGTTATGGGGAAATGGCAGGTATGTGAAGATGAGCTGGATTGCCATAGAAGACAGAAGGTAGTGGTCAAAGGGAACTTCACACATTTCTCAAACTGGTCAGCTGGTGATATTGGTGTGATCGTAATTGGGTGAATATGCTTCCATCCCTTTTTGAAGTACAAGGCCAAAATTAATATCGAAATTGTATTCTTGAGACGTGGGTCAGTAGATACTTGAATCTGGAGCAAAAAAACAAAACTGTTGGAGAAAACTAGTGAGCAGCATCTGTGAAGGCAAAAGAATAGTCAACGTAATCTGATCAGAACTAATGCTGCTTGACCCACTCTTCCTCCAGAAGTTTATGCTTTGATTTTTGTTTTTAAGTTTCTTTTTATTTTATCTTGCAATATTTCTGTTGATTTTATGTCCATGTTGCGTGCTGGAAGGTTTAGTCATGATATAAACAGAATTTAGCCATTTAGCCTATCAGATCTGCTCCATCATTCAATCAGTGTTTTTTTTAACAACCCCATACTCCTGCTTTCTCCCTGTAACCCTTTTGCCCATCAAGAAAGTCCTAGATAGAGTGGACATGCAGAGGATGTTTACAGTCGTGAGGGAGTGTAGGACCAAAGGGCATAGCCTCAGAATTCAAGGATATCTCTTTGGAACAGATATGAGGAGGAATTTATTTAGCCAGAGGGTGGTGAATCTGTGCAATTCATTGCCACAGAGGGGTGCGGAGGCACAGTTAATAGGTTCTTGATTAGTAAAGGTGTCAAAAGTTGCAGGGAGAAGACGGGAGAATGGGGGTGAGAGGAAAACTAGGTATCCATTATTGAATGGTGGAGCAGACTTGATGGGCCCAATGGCCTAATTCTGCTCCTATGCTTTTAGTCTTGTTAATTTCTTCCTTTATACACCCAAAGACTTGGCCTTCACACGCCTCTGTGGCAAGAAATTCCACAGATTCACCACCCTCTGGCTGAAGAAATTTCTTCTCATCTTGTTTTTAAAAAGGTGTCCCCATATTTAGACCCTATGTTGTGCATCTCGATTCTCCTAGTAATGTCAATATCCTCTCTGCATCCATCCTATCCAGGACTTTTAGTATCTAACAGGTTTTAATGAGATTCCTCCCCCACCCCCATTCTTCTGAATTCCTTTGAGTACAAGCCTCATATTTTACATCCTCCATTCCTGGAATAATTCTTGCAAACCTCTTCTAAACTCTCTCCAGATTCAGCACATCTTCTTGGATATGGGGCCCAAAGATTTTATACAATATTCTAAACGTGGTTAGACTAACATATAATAAAATCTCAACACTACTGCTTTATGTTCAAGTCCTTCCAATATGAATGGTAACATTGCAACTGCTTCAATTACTCTGACTTTAATGTTTAAGTTAAACTTAAAATACTCATGAACTACGACTTCCCTTTTGCACCCCGATTGCTGAATTCTCTCCCCATTTAAAAAAAATAGTCTACACCTAAAATACCAAAGGGCATAACCCCATTTTTTGCACTGTAATATCTCTTCCTTGCCCAGTCTCCCAATCTGAACAAGCTCTTCTGAAAACTCCCTGCCCTCGCATCACTCGCTACTTGTCCCTACAACTAGCTTGGTAATGCATGCAAACTTGCTGCAATGTGATGTATAAAGGGAAAAGTTGCAGTCCTAACCCTGTCGAACTTCAAAAGTCACTGGCGCCATAGTGACAAGAACCCCTTCATACCCAGTCTCTGCCTTTTACCAGTTAACCAAATTTCTATCCATGCTAGTACCTTGGCTCTAGCGCTATGGGCTATTATTTTCTGTAGTAGCCTTGTGATTTGTGTGTAGTACCTTCCCAAAAGCTGCCTGCAAAATCAAATAAGTAATTTCCACCAACTCTTTTTTGATTAACCTCCTTGTTACATCCTCAAAGAATTCTAACAGATATGTCAGGCAAGGTCTCCCCTTGGTAAATTTGGGTGAAGTCAGCAAGGTTTAATCATGTATTTCCAAATACTCCAAGTTTTCATAGCCTCTTAGTGACTACTCTCAAATGATATCTTCATTCTGAGATGTAACTCGCTGGGGTTGAGAAGAATACGGGAGAATCTCATTGAAACCTACCGAATGTTGAAAGATAGGGTGGATGTGGAGTGGATATTTCCTATGGTGGGGGTATACAGAACTAGAGGGCACAGCCTCAAAATTGAGGGGCAACTTTTTAAAACAGGTAAAGGAGGAATTTTTTTAGCCAGAGAGTAGTAAATCTGTGGAAATCTCTGCCGTAGACTGCAGTGGAGGCCAAGTCCATGTGTATATTTAAAGCAGAAGTTGATCATTTCCTGCTTGGCCAGAGCATGAAAGGATATGGCAAGAAAGCAGGTGTATGGGTTTGAGTGGGATCTGGGATCAGCCGTGTTGGAATGATGGAGCAGACTCGGTGGGCTGAATGGATTAATTCTGTTCCTATGCCTTATGGTCTGAGAATGGTGTGAAAGGGATAATAGATCAGCTGTCATAGAATAGCAGAGCAGACTCAATGGGATGAGTGGCCTAGTCCTGCTGCTATGTCTTATGGAAGCATATTGCATGACTGAAGTTTACTGTACACCTGACTTCAGTCAAATTTTGTTGTGTTTTTATCTCTTTGCAGTTTTTCTTCAATAAACCATTGAGGATCCTGAATATTCTTATAATTATAGAAGGACTCATCATCCTCTATCAGTTGTATTCGTTAATACGTTCTGAAAAGTGGCATCAAACAGTATCTCTGGCGTTGATTCTCTTCAGTAATTACTATGCCTTCTTTAAACTACTGCGAGACAGAATAGTCCTGGGCAAAGCGTATTCGTATTCTGCAAGTGGGAATTCAGAGAGTAAAGTCAACTAGATATTTTGTCATGTATCCTCCAATATTTGTTAAAATGATTAAGCTTTGTATTTTTTGTTACTGTTGTTTTCATGTAACTTGCATTAAAATATTTTTATATGTCACATAGCCATTATGCATTGTTTTTCATGTTTGATGTTTGTAAGATTCCAATGTTGACCTTGGTAAATTAAAATTTTTTAATACTGCTGATGTTGGAAAACCTGAAGAAAACACACACAATACTAGAACCACTCAGATCCGGTACCATTAAGCGATGCTCTCTTTCCGCAATGCTATCTGACCACTGGACCCCCCCCCCAGAGTTGCAAACATTTCAGTTATTTTTGACCTAGCCATAGTTACTCTGACACAGATGACCTTACAAATTTCACAGACACCTTGTGGCTCATGTCTGAGGTGGTGGGGCAACAGTCTGACATTGACCTTACGCACAAGTCACTCTTTACCACATCAGTCCCAGGGTATATCTTGGTAACACACCAAAGGTAGTAAAGGGACAGTATACAGATTGAAATGAGTTGCCCTCGATGTCCTCGGCACTAACTCCAGGTACCATGGAGTTTTATGAAACCACATACAAGTAAACTTGATGATTACCACCTCCTGGCCTTTCAATATTGAGCAGCATTGGAGGAAAAAAAGTATGAATGGGGAGGTCTGCCACTAGTACAAGAAAATCTGCAGATGCTTGAAATCCAAAGCAACACACACAAAACGCTGCAGGAACTCAGCAGGCCAGGCAGCATCTATAGAAAAGAGTTAACAGTCCTGATGAGGGTCTCAGGCCAAAACATCAACTGTTTACTCTTTTCCATTGAGGCTGCCTGGTCTGAGTTCCTACAGCAATTGTGTGTGTTGCTTTTGTCTGCCACTAGTATACATTCTTTATAAAACAGCAGTACTAATGAATGTCTCAGCAACCTGCAACCTCATGTCTCATCAAATTATTTTCTGTTTACAAAGAGCAGGTCAAATCCAATTTAGGTAATTTTTGTTAAATCTGTCTGCTCATTGGTGAGAGTAATAGAAGATGCTGTTCACAGGTGGTGTGGAACAATATTTGTACAACAATATTCTGTTGAACGATGCCAAGTTTGAATTTTGCCAGGACTGATTAACAAGAGCATGGGAGTTTGAGTATGAACCAAAAAGCTATCAAAGTGTAATTAGATTGAATATGGTATCAAGTGCCTTGATACAACTTAACCAAGAACTGTAAAACAGGCTAGTGGTGTAGTAGCATCAGACTTCAAGGTGGGTGGTCCTGGGTATGAATCCAGCCGGCTTGCATGCTTTCCATTCACGCTGAGTTGAGCATTGAGCTAGCAACTCGGCCTCGTTTTAAAAAAAACCAGACAAATGCTAAAGAAACTGCAAGATTGACTCCCAATGTGTCAAAAGGCACAGAGAGGAACAATAACAATAAACTCAACTAAGCCAGCTGCTAAGGTACAATGGCTTCAAGTGTAGAGCAGAGAATGGGGTTGGGATATCTTTTGATGATTGGTTCATTTCCTGACATTTAGGGCTTTTCTAACATTTACAAGGCATATCAGGGGTATCATGGAATTTTCTCCACATTTTAATACAAGATCACCACAAACAACACCAACCAGGATAAAACACCCTACCTACTAACCATCTGCAGTTCATTGCTTCCATCATGGTGACTATGGTATAAAAGCACTCCAGCTAAGCCAGCTGCTAAGGTACAATGGCTTCAAGTGTAGAGCAGAGAATGGGGTTGGGATATCTTTTGATGATTGGTTCATTTCCTGACATTTAGGGCTTTTCTAACATTTACAAGGCATATCAGGGGTATCATGGAATTTTCTCCACATTTTAATACAAGATCACCACAAACAACACCAACCAGGATAAAACACCCTACCTACTAACCATCTGCAGTTCATTGCTTCCATCATGGTGACTATGGTATAAAAGCACTCCAGTTGCCATGGCAATGCCTCTTAAGCCTGAAAATTTTATTATCAAGAAGGAAAAGAGCAAGAAGTGCAGGGGAATGCTACTAGGGCCTCACGTTTGCAAGTGATTCACGCTCTTGAGATGGGTATAGCCATTGGCTTGTGGATTTTGAGCACAAGCTTAGAAAAAGTGAGTGGGGCGAAGAGGCTTTGACGAGAAGAGGTGGAGGCTAAGGTAGGTTTCTGGCCTGTTTCCTCCTTTATTTGTCTATTATTGTCTAGCTAATATTATGAGAATATGTCTAGAGTCAGAGGTATGTTCTTCATGTCAGATGTAGGAATCCTGGGAGACCTCCAGTCTTTCTGGTAACTACAATTGCATGAAGTACATCTCGCTACTGCTCTTTACAGACAATGTCTTCAAACTGGAGCTCGTATAGGAGAATGAAGTGGTGATAGATAAGAGAGCTAATTTCCCCTAAGTTGCAGTCAGGATCTTTCCTGGGGAAGGTATGATGTGCGCAAAAACCTTACACCTGAACCAGAGGGGGACCAATATCTTTGTGGGAAAGTTTGCTAAAGCTTTTGAAGAAGAAGAAAGCCCTTAACTCTGAGTGGAGTCATCAGGACGCCGTTTGATAGCATTTTTTAGCAGGCTTTCTGGTTTTTACGAGGCTGAGTTGCTAGCTTGATGCTCAACCCAGCATGGATGGAGAGCATACAGGGTAGCCAGTTGGATTCGAACTCGGAAGCCTTTTCTCCAAAGTTCGGCACTGATGCCACTACGCCACCAGCTGGCTAAAGCTTTTGGGGAGGGTTTAAACAAGTTTGGCAGGGCAGAGGATGGGACAGTTGGTTGTAAAGATGGATGCAGTGTGTAGAAATACTGTGAGGTAGGATAGGCAGTTGATCAGTCAAAATTGCAGTTAGTGGGATGGGTTGAAATATCAGGAACAAAGGTAATGAACTGAGAGCATGAGTCAGTACATGTACCTGTAATTACAACTTTGTGCTCATTAGAGTCTTGGCTGTCACAAGAGTATGAATGGCTGCTGGTTATTCTGGGCTTAAATGTTTCAAAATGGAGCTAAAAGAGATGGGAGAGTGGCATTGCTAATCAGGGATAGTATCCCTACTGAAGAAAGGAAGGATGTTGTGGAGGGATAATCTGCTGAGTCAATGTGGATGGCAGTCAGATACTTTGTGCATGAAGGAGGCAACTACTCTACTGGGGCTATTCTATTTACCCCCCCCCCCACCTTCACAACACCCCCCCCCCGCCCCGCCCTGCCCATAGCAACAGAGACGATGAGGAACAGATTGGAAGGCAGATTTTGGAGAGTACAAAAAAGAACTGTGTTGTCATAGGTGACAAATTTCCCTACTATTGATTGGTACCTCTTAGTGCAAAAGGTTTAGATGGGGCAGAATTCATTAGATGTGTCCAGGATGTAGACAGGCTGACTAGAGGAGTAGTCATACTGGATCTGGAGGTCAGGTATCAGATCTCTCAGGTTTGTATTTGGGAAACAGAGACCACTACTCTCTGACCTATAGCACAGTCTTAGACAGGGACAGGAGCAGAAAATATGGGAAAGCATTTAATTGTGGAAGGGGGAATATTAATGTTATTGTGCAGGAATTTGGGACCATCAGGCAGGGCTGTAGAGAGGTAGTCAGGAAGGGGATGAATGGTCTTAAGGGGTAAATAGGTTAATGACATAAAGAATGAGGAAATCCCAAGGCATTCTGCACATATGACTGAAGTGGGAGTAGGACTGAACAGGGATAGAAGAGGAAATGTTCCTAGAGGAGGAGGAAGGGAAGGTCCTTAATGAATACCTTGTTTCATTTGTCACCAGTAAGAGGGACCTTGACGAAAGTGAGCACCACACTGAACAGGCTAGAACATGTGGATTTTTGTGATTTTTTAAAATATATAAATGACTTGGATGAGGAAGTGGAAGGGTGGCTTAGTAAGTTTGTGGATGACATGAAGGTTGGTGGACTTGTGGATAATGTATAAGTGGGAAGGAACATTGACAGGATGCAGAGCTGGGTTGCAAAGTGGCAGATGGAGTTCTTTCTAGAGAAAGTAAAGTGATTCTAGGAATAATGGTGCATAGTTCCCTGAAGGTGGAATCTCATGTGGAGAGGGTGGTGAAGAAAGCTTTTGGTGTGTTGGCCTTTATAAATCAGAGCATTGAGTATAGGAGTTGGAATGTAATGTTAAAATTGTACAAGGCATTGGTAAGGCTGAATTTGGAGTATTGTGTACAGTTCTGGTCTCCGAATTATAGGAAAGATGTCAACAAAGTAGAGAGAGTACAGAGAAGATTTACTAGAATGTTACCTGGGTTTCAGCACTTAAGTTACAGGGAAAGGTTGAACAAGTTAGGTCTTTATTCTTTGGAGCGTAGAAGGTTGAGGGGGACTTGATAGAGGTATTTAAAATTGAGGGGGATAGATAGAGTTGATGTGGATAGGCTTTTTCCATTGAGAGTAGGGGAGATTCAAATGAGGACATGAGAGTTAGGGGGCAAAAGTTTAAGGGTAACACAAGGAGGAATTTCTTTACTCAGTGGTAGCTGTGTGGAACGAACTTCCAGTAGAAGTGGTAGAGGCAGGTTCGGTATTGTCATTTAAAGTAAAATTGGATAGGTATATGGACAGGAAAGGAATGAAGGGTAATGGGCTGAGTGTGGGTCAGTGGGACTAGGTGAGAGTAAGCGTTCGGCATGGAATAGAAGGGCTGAGATGGCCTGTTTCTGCGCTGTAATTGTTATATGGTTATTCATTTAGGAAAGTCAAATTTGAAGGCAGAAAACAGGGTCAATGGCAGGATTCTTAACGGTTTAGAGGAACAGAGAAATCTTGGGTCAACATCCATAGATCCTTCAATGGTATAGCAAAAGTTGATCTGTATGTTAAGGGGTATGGTGTACTGGTTTTCTTTAGTGGGGGACTGAGTTAAAAAGCAGCAAGGTAATGTTGCAGTTCTATAAAACTCAGTAGATCATGCTTGGAATATTTGTATTCAGTACTTGTTGCCTCATTATAGGAATGATGTGGAAGTTTTAGAGAGGGTGCAGAGATTTACCAGAATGCTGCTTGGAGTAGAGAGTGTGTCTTATGAGGACAGGTTGAACAACCTAGGGTTTTTCTCTTTGGAGTGAAGCAGGATGAGAGGTAACTTTTGAAAGAGGTGTACAAGATGGTAAGAAGTGTAGATCAAGTGAATAGCCAGAAACCTTTTCCTAGATCAGAAATACAAGAGGGAATTATGTTAAGGTGATTGGAGGAAAATGTCGGTTGGAGGGGTGTCAGATGTAAGTTTTTGTTTACACAGAGAATGGTGGGTGTGTGGAATGCCTTGTTAATTGTTACGGGGGAGTTACAAGATAGCTAAAAAGGAACTAAAGAATGGACAGGAGAGATTGAAAGGCGGGGAGGGGGGGAAATGAGAAGGATCCCTTTGGTGAGTGGGATTAAGGGAAAACCCCAAGGCATTCTACACATGCATGAACTAAGTGATGACAAGAATGAGGATAGGGTCAATTAGAGATAGAAGAGGAAACATGTGCCTGGAGTTGGAAGAGGTAGGGGAGGCCCTTAATGAATATTTTGCTTCAGTATTCACCAGTGAGTGGGATTTTGACATTGGAGTGGACAGAGTAAAGCAGGCTGATATGCTGGAACAGATTGATATCAAAGTAGGTATGTGTCACCATATACAACTCGAGATTCATTTCCTTACAGGCATTTACAGGAAAATAAATACAATAGGATATATGAAAAGAATTCATAAAGACTAATGAACAATCAATGTGCAAAAGATGACAAATTGTGCAAATAAAAAAATAAAAAAATAATTCTGAGGCTGCGAGATGTAAAGTTCTTGAAAGTGAGTCTGTAGGTTGTGGAATCAGTTCAGAGTTGATGTGAGTGAAGTTATCCTGATAGTTGCAGGGTAATAACAACTGTTCCTGAACCTGGTGGTGTGGGAACTAAGGTCCTATATCTCCCTCTGGATAGCAGTAGCGAGAAGAGAGCATGGCCTTGGATGGAGGGGGTTCGTGATAATTAATATTCAAGGCATCTTGTGATAGTGCTGCTTGTAAATGTGCCAAATGTTTGGGAGGGTTTTGTCTGTGATGAACTGGACTGTATCCTGCACTTTCAATAGCCTTTTCCATTCCTTAGCATTGGTCTTTGGTGTTTCCATTCCAGGCTGTGATGCAACCAGTCAGGATACTCTCCACGGTGCAACTATAGTAGTTTGTCAAACTTTTAGATGACATGTCGAATCTATGCAAACTTCTATGAGTTATTGTTGTGTCTTCTTTGTGACAGCACCTATGTGATGGTCACAGGACTTAACTTCTGATATAATAATGCCAAGGAATTTAAAACTACTGTATATCTCCATCTCTGATCCCCTAATGAGCATGGCTCATGGACCACTGGCCTCTCCTTCCACCTCTTTGGTTTTGCTGATGTTGAGTGAGACATTATTGTTCTGGCACCATTCAACCAAATTTTCAATCTTCATCCAAAATGGGAGATGTATGCCAGACCTTTTGAAGCATATTCGAATAAATTCCCAGAGGCAGATGCAATATGCCCAAGGTTACTGTAGGACATGAGAGAAAAGATTGTTGTGCCTTTTAATGATGATCTTTGTGTCCTGAATTTGTGGAATTTGTTGCCACATGCAACTGTGGAGGCCAGGTCGTTGGGTGTATTTAAGACAGAGATTGGTAGGTTCTTGATTGGACATGGCATCAAAAGTTACGGAGAGAAGGCCAGGAACTGGGGTTGAGGAGGAGAGTAAAAAAGGATCAGCCATGATTGAATAGCGGAGCAGACTCAATGGGCCAGATGATCTAATTCTGCTCCTATGTTTTATGGTCTTACGGTCCTCACTGGCCACATGAGTAGTACCAGAAGATTGGAAGGTGGCAAATGTTGTTCCTTTGTTAAAGAAAGGGAATAGGGAAAATCCTGGGAATAAAAGACCAGTGAGCCTTACTTCAGTGGTGGGCAAATTGTTGGAGAGGATTCCTGGAGACAGAATTTACAAATATACCCTGATTAGGGATGGCTTTGTGAATGGCAGGACACACCCAATGAGTCTAATTGAATTCTTTGAGGAAGTAACAAAACAGATCGACGAAAGTAGAGCAGTGGACATGGTGTATTTCGTCCTGTTATCATTTGAGAGTATCTGGCCTGGACCCAGCACATAAATGCCATTACAGAGAAAGCATGGCAGCACCTCTACTTCCTTAGAGGTTTGCAAAGATTTGGCATAACTTCTAAAATCTTGACTAACTTCTATAGATGTGTGGTGGAGAGTATACTGACTAGTTGCATCATGGCTTGGAATGGGAACACCAATGCACTTGAACTGAAAATCCTACAAAAAGTAGTAGATACAGCCCAGTCCATCACAGGTAAAGCCCTCCCCACCATTGAGAACATCTACATTGAGTACTTTTGCTGCAAAGCAGCATCCATCATCAGAGGCCCCCACCATCCAGGCCATGGTCTCTTTTCAGGAAGAAGGTACAGGAATCTCAGAACTCTCAACACCAGGTTCAGGAAGAGTTATTACCCCTCAACCATCAGGCTCTTGAACCAAAGGGAATAACTGTTACTATGTGTTTACATAATAAAGAACTTCACTCCCTAGTGTGCGATATGGGTATTTCACCAGGAACAGGAAGTATTGTTGGTGAACAAGAGTGTGCTAAAAGTTTGGAGCTCAAAACCCATGACAAGAGAGTCCTGTGAATAAGTATGTGAAGGATTTGAAAATCCATGCAAAGTTTGTATTTTATCAAGACCACATAACAATAACTTCACTTGTCCCATCACTGAACTGTTCCAACAACCTAAGAACTCACTTTCAAAGGCTCTTCATCTCATGTTCTTAATATTTATTGCTTATTTATTACTTATTTTTTCTTTTATATTTGCAGAATTCATTATTTTTTGCACATTGGCTGTCTGTCCATCCTGTAGGGTGTGCTCTTTCATTGATTCTATTGTTTTCCTTGGATATACTGTACTGTGTATGTCCACCAGAAAATGAATATTAGGGTTTTATATGGTAACATATACAATATGTACTTTGATAATAAAATGTCTTTGTACTTTTTTATACTTGTCTATATATTTTCATTGGGTATTTAACAAGTGTAACCCTCAGGTTCGGCCAGCATGCAGTTGTCTAGGGGAAGACAGCCTCTAGCCCAGCCAAAATGAGGAATCTCGTTCGTGTGGATGCTGTGTGATGCGTTCGCTTGGTTACAAATCCAAATCACAAAATATCAGACAGCACACCATATGCAATTAAGCAATTGAACTTTATAAGTCTTAATCTGACTATAGGGTTAGTAAAGAAAATAAACAGTAAAAGGGCCCATTTTAATGCAACAGTCTAATGTGCACGTTGGAGCTCACAGTTCCGTCCATTTGTTCCCCATTGACCTCCTCCTCTGAGCATCGCTGACTCACAGACCCTCGCTCCAAGTCCACTCCGTCTGCCAGTCTACCAACTCTCTCCATTCGCGTCTTCTCTCTTAATCTCTCGCTGACAAGAGGCCTCAAAATTCCTGCTCTCAGACCTACAAGAAAGAACAACATCCCTCTCGATGGATGGCCCCACACTCCTAAACCCTCATTATCCCTAGTCATTACCCAAACACCGCTGCTACAGAGAAGCCATTACATTAGCAGTGAAATCCTATAACATTTTACACAAGGTTCCCCATGGTGGGCTCATGTCAAAAATCAGAAGACATGGGATCCAGGGAAACCTGGCCTGTCCGCAGAAGGCAAAGGCTGGTTGTAGATGGTGCATGTTCTGCCTGGAGGTCAGTAGTGTTCAGCAGGGATCAGTTTGGGGACATCTGCTCTTTATGATTTTTATAAATCATTTATTTGGATGAGGAGGCAGAAGTGTGAGTTAGTAAGTTTGCAATGACACAATGGTTGGTGGAGCTGAGGATGATGAAGAATGTTGTACTTTACAATGGGACTTTGATAGGGTGCAGAGCTGGGCTGAGAAGTGGCAGATAGAGTTCAATCCAGAAGAGTGAGAAGTGATTTCCCTTCACATGTTCTGCCAGTCTATTGTTGCTTGTACAATCTTCTATGGGGTGGTGTGCTGGGGCAATGGCATCAACATGTGTGATGCCAACAGGCTCAGTAAACTGACTAGAAAGACTGGCTCTGTTATAGGAATCAAACTGAACACACTGGAGACTGGTAGACAAAGGACCCTGTGGAAAATCCTGGCAATTCTGGACAATGTTTCTCACCCTCTGCATGCCACCTTGGCTGAACAGAGGAGAACTTTCAGTAAAAGACTAAGACAAATGTGCTACCCACATGTGAATTTTCTTACCCCTGGCCATTAGGTCCTATATAGCCGGGGAAGTGATGACACCCTCATGTTAAAGAGATAGGAACTGACAGGCTAGGAAAGCGTTTAATCGGAGTAAGGGGAATTATGAGGCTATCAAGCAGGAAATTGGAAGCTTAAATTGGGAACAGATGTTCTTAGGGAAAAGTACGGAAGAAATTTGGCAAATGTTCAGGGGATATGTGTGTGGAGTTCTGCATAGGTACATTCCAATGAGACAGGGAAGTTATGGTAGGTGGTGTACAAAGGCTGTAATAAATCTAGTCAAGAAGAAAAGAAAAGCTTACAAAAGGTTCAGAGAGCTAGGTAATGTTAGAGATCTAGAAGATTATAAAGCTAACAGGAAGGAGCTTAAAAAGGAAATTAGGAGAGCCAGAAGGGGTCATAAGAAGCCTTGGTGGTCAGGATTAAGGAAAACCCAAGGCATTCTACAAGTATGTGAAGAGCAAGAGGATAAGACATGAAAGAATAGGACCTATCAAGTGTGACAGTGGGAAAGTGTGTATGGAATTGGAGGAAATAGCAAAGGTACTTAATGAATACTTCAGTATTCACTATGGTAAAGGATCTTGGTGATTGTAGTGCTGACTTTCAAGCAGACCGAAAAGCTTGAGCATGTAGATATTAAGAAAGTGGATGTGCTGGAACTTTTGGAAAGCATCAAGTTGAATAAGTCGCTGGGACCAGATGAGATGTATCCCAGGCTACTGTGGGAGGTGAGGGAGGAGATTGCTGAGCCTCTGGTGATGATCTTTGCATCATCAGTGGGGATGGGAGAGATTCTGGAGGATTGGAGGGTTGCAGATGTTATTCCTTTATTCAAGAAAGGGAATAGAGATAGCCCAGGAAATTATAGGCTGGTGAGTCTTACTTCAGTGGTTGGTAAGTTGATGGAGAAGATCCTGAGAGGCAGGATTTATGAACATTTGGAGAGGTACAATATGATTAGGAATAGTCAGCATGGCTTTGTCAAGGGCAGGTCGTGCCTTACGAGCCTGATTGAATTTTTTGAGGATGTGACTAAACACATTGATGAAAGAAGAGCTGTAGATGTAGCGTATATGGATTTCAGCAAGGCATTTGACAATGTAACTATGCAAGGGTTATTGAGAAAGTAAGGAGACATGGGATCCAAGGAGGCATTGTTTTGTGGATCCAGAACTGGCTTGCCCACAGAAGTGGTTGTAGACGTGTCATATTCTGCATGGAGGTCGGTGACCAGTGGTGTGCTTCAGGGATCTGTACTGGGACCCATACTCTGTGATTTTTATAAATGACCTGGATGGGGAAGTGGAGGGTTGGGTTAGTAAGGTTGCTGATGACACAAAGGTTGGAGGTGTTGTGAATAGTGTGAAGGGCTGTCAGAGGTTACAGCGGTACATTGATAGGATACAAAACTGGGCTGAGAAGTGGCAGATGGAGTTCAACCCAGATAAGTGTGAAGTGTTTCATTTTGGTAGGTCAAATATGATGGCAGAATATCGTATTAATGGTAAGACTCTTCGCAGTGTGGAGGATCAGAGGGATCTTGGGGTCCAAGTCCATAGGATGCTCAAAGCAGCTGTGCAGATTGACTCCGTGGTTAAGAAGGCATATGGTGTATTGGCCTTCATCAATCATGGAATTGAGTTCAAGAGCCGAGAGGTAATGTTGCAGCTATATAGGACCCTGGTCAGACCCCACTTGGAATACTGTGCTCAGTTCTGGTTGCCTCACTACAGGAAGGATGTGGAAGCCATAGAAAGGGTGCAGAGGAGATTTACAAGGGTGTTGCCTGGATTGGGGAGCATGCCTTATGAAAACAGGTTGAGTGAACTCAGCCTTTTTTCCTTGGAGTGACAGAGGATAAGAGGTGACCTGATAGAGGTGTATAAGATGATGAGAGGCATTGATTGTGTGGATAGTCAGAGGCTTTTTCCCAGGGCTGAAATGGTTGCCACATGAGGACACAAGTTGAAGGTGCTGGGGAGTAGGTACAGAGGAGATGTCAGGGGTACAAAAAAGAGGGATTAACAGATCCTTTTCAGAATGGCAGGCAGTGACTAGTGGGGTACCACAAGGCTTGGTGCTGGGACCGCAGCTATTTACAATAAACATTAATGATTTAGATGAAAGGATTAAAAGTAACATTAGCAAATTTGCAGATGACACAAAGCTGGGTGGCAGTGTGAAATATGAGGAGGATGAGGAGAATGCAGGGTGACTTGGACAGGTTGGGTGAGTGGGCAGATGCAGTTTAATGTGGATAAATGTGAGGTTATCCACTTTGATGGCATGAACAGGAAGGCAGATTACTATCTGAATGGTGTCAAGTTAGGAAAAGGGGAAGTACAATGAGATCTAGGTGTCCTTGTTCATCAGTCACTGAAAGCTAATGGCATGTTGGCCTTCATCACAAGGGCAGTTGAGTATAGGAGCAACGAGGTCCTTCTGCAGTTGTACAGGGCCCCGGTGAGACCACACCTTGAGTATTGTGTTCAGCTTTGGTCTCCAAATCTGAGGAAGGGCATTCTTGCTATTGAGAGAGTGCAGCGTATGTCAACGAGGTTGATTCCCAGGATGGCGGTACTATCATATGTTGAAAGATTGGAGCGACTGGGCTTGTATCACTGGAATTTAGAGGGATGAGAGGGAATCTGATTGAAACATATAAGATTATTAAGGGATTGGACACGCTAGAGGCAGGAAACATGTTCCTGATGTTGGGGGAGTCCAGAACCAGAGGCCACAGTTTAAGAATAAAGGGTAGGCCATTTAGAACAGAGTTGAGGAAAAACTTTTTCACCCAGAGAGTTGTGGATCTATGGAATGCTCTGCCTCAGAAGGCAGTGGAGGCCAATTCTCTGGATGCTTTCAAGAAAGAGTTAGATAGAGCTCTTAAAGATAGTGGAGTCAAGGGATCTGGGGAAAAGGCAGGAACGGGGTATTGATTGTGGATGATCAGCCACGATTGCATTGAATGGCGGTGCTGGCTTGAAGGGCCGAATGGCCTACTCCTGCACCTATTGTCTATTGTAAGTTTTTTACTCAGAGAGTGGTGAGTGTGTGAAATGGGCTGCCAGCAATGGTGGTGGAGGCGGATACGACAGGGTCTTTTAAGAGACTTTTGGTTAGGTACATGGAGCTTAGAAAAATAGAGGGCTATGGGTAAGCCTAGTAATTTCTAAGGTAGGGACATGTTCGGCACAACTTTGTGGGCCAAAGAGCCTGTACTGTGCTGTAGGTTTTCTATGTTCTATGAAGTAACTTATTTTTCATTCTTTCCTACTTCTTTTCTAATATTTCTATATCTGTGCACTTGTATTGCTACTGTGACACTGTAATTTCCTTTGTGATCAATAAAGTATCTATCTATTTAATCTATTTTATCTATCTATTACATTACATATAAATTTATCTACTTTACCTTTCCACCATTCTTCCCTGCCATTTGCCTTTCTCCTTTATTAAACAAGGGGCTCACATTGTTGGTTTTTTAGTCTTCTGGTAGCCTCCCAGAATTTAGCAAGGTATGAAAATTTTAATCTAATGGATATACTTTAAACCAAGTGTGAGGTAAGGCAGTTTGGAAACTCAGACCGGTGTAGGACTTAGACTATGAATGGTAGGGTTCCAGGGAGTATAATGGTACTGAGGAACCTTGGAATAAAATTTGTTGAAAGCAGTGTCACAAGTAGGCATGGTGGGGAAAAGGTGTTTGGCACACTCATCATTATCAGTCAGGGCATTGGAGTTGTATAAATTTTTGGTGGATGCTGCACTTGGTGAAAAGCTGCCCAACACACTGTTTTAACCATCATTTTTATTTTTGCTTCAGGATCTCTGGATATTAGGACCCAATATATCAGTTACACTGTTATCCAGTGTTATTATGTCCTGAGGAAAAAAGTGTCTGGCTGTTCATTCAATTTATGGATTTTATCATCTTGTAAGCCCCTTTCAAGTCACTGACTTGAAAGGTTAAACTGTTTCTTAGAAAGAGAAACCTGGCATTCAATGTCAATAAGATGAAAGAGTTGATTGTGGACTTCAGGAAGGGTAAGACGAAGGAACACATACCATTTCTCATTAGAAGTGGAAAGAGTGAGCAGCTTCAAGTTCCTGGGTGTCAAGATCTCTGAGGATCTAACCTGGTTCCAACATATTGATGTAGTCATAAAGAAGGCAAGACTGCAGCTATACTTTATTAGGAGTTTGAAGTGATTTGGCATGTCAACAAATACACTCAGAAACTTCTATAGTTGTGCTGTGGAGAGCATTTTGACAGGCTACATCAATGTCTGGTATGGAGGGGCTATTGCACAGGACTGAAAGGAGCTGCAGAAGGTTGTAAATCTAGTCAGCTCCATCTTGGGCACTAGCCTACAAAGTACCCAGGACATCTTTTGGGAGCAGTGTCTCAGAAAGGCAGCGTCCATTATTAAAGACCTCCAGCACCCAGGGCATGCCATTTTCTCACTGTTACCATCAGGTAGGAGATACAGAAGCCTGAAGGCACTCACTCAGTGATTCAGGAACAGTTTATTTCCCCTCATCTATTTGATCCCTACATGGACTTTGAAGCTTTGGACACTACCTCACTTTTTTAATATACAGTACTTCTGTTTTTGCATATTTTTAAATGATCTATTCAATATACATAATTGAATTACTTGTTTATTTATTATTACGTTTTATTTTATTTATTATTATTGGGTTTCTTCTGCTAGATTATTTATTGCATTGAACTGCTGCTGCTGAATTAACAAATTTCACGTCACTTGCTGTTGATAATAAACCTGATTCTGATTCTTTATTCCTCTGCTAAATAAATAAAGAAAAATGGCACTTGCATGCTCATCATTCTCTGTTCTCTGCTTTCCACCTGATTACCAATACTGTTTATTGATCTTTGGCCTGGCATTTTATCAGGGATTTTCCACAGTCCAAATACAGAACATCCATCAGTGCCCTTGCTTAATTCCCAGAATCTTGGAACATTCTCTCAGAAAACTGGCAACAATACTATTTTTCAAAAATTTTCTTTGGATTTATATAGTACAAAGACTTGAAAGGAAGGTGTGGTTTGGGGGAGGGTATTGGAGATGGTTTATCGTCGGGAGTTTCCGATCACTTCCACTGAAGACACATTTTGAATAAAGCGCAACTACTGCGGAGCCGTGCGGTCGACCACTCGGTTTCCGTCGGGCCGCCACCATTTTGGCCGCAGAGTTGTTTCTGGAACGAAGCTATCCCATTTGGAAAGATGGGTGAGTGATTAAGGGAAAGGTAGGGGAGAGATCTGGGCGGAGGTAGGAAGGGCAGCAGGGGTGGTTGGCAGACGGAGGGAAGGGGACATGGGTCAGCGAGGGCGTAAGATGGGGAGAGTAGGGGATGGAGATGGGGAGAGTAAGAGAGGGAGATGGGGAGAGTAGGGGAGGGAGGTGGGGAGAGTAAGAGAGGGAGGTGGGGAGAGTAGGGGAGGGAGGTGGGGAGAGAAGGAGATACAGTATTGTGCAAAAGTCCTAGGCACCCTAGTGCATCTGAGCTCTACGTGTGTGTGTTCATTACTACATATAGCAGAACTAGTTCCCACACCACTTGTAGTAATTGTTCTTTCTAATCACTCTTACATGCTTTTGATGTTATTCATGACAAAATTATGGAGGTCTGGTTAGGATATTGAGTGAGATTTGTGTGTTTTCTGACGAATGGAAATCTATACAAAGAGAACCAACCTTTCCATCCCCCTGAGACAGTCAGTACCTTCTAATTTCCACTGCACATTTTTTCTGCCTTCTTCCTCTGATTTGATTTTTACTGACCTCTCCATTACCCTGTGCCACTGCTGTCTCATTTCTCTTGAATTTATTAAATGTCAATCTCTTGAAACCTATAGTTCCCCTCCACCTGCAGTCCACACACCCATGGCATTTTGTTAACCTGCTTTTTACATTTAGCTATCTTTATCTCCTCTTTATACTGTGCCTAAGGAACACAGATTAACACCATCTTTGAAAATACACCGTCAATGAAGCAGTTAGCTTTGAGGATGACCTACTGTGGTACCAGTTGTTGGTCAGACTCGAAATCTGGAACTTGAGTTCTTACAGCTGGTGGCTCCCCCTGCACTTGTGCTTGTTTAGAATATAGGAATCACCCTGCAGTTCACATGTGGTATTGAATTATGAACGTGACTGGTCTGAAATATTCTGCCATGCTTTTCTTTATGAGCTTATGTTACTGAGTAGAAATAATGTAACAGAATGGAACTCACCTGGCATCACCTTTTTATTCTGGTGTCCTCCCCCTTCCTTGCTAGTCCTCATGAAGGGTCTTGGCCTGAAATGTTGATTATTTATTCATTTCTATAGATGCTGTCTGACCTATTGAGTTCCTCCAGCACTTTGTGTGTGTGTGTGTTGCTATGATTTCCAGCATCCACAGAATTTTGTGTATAGAATGAACCTCTTTCTTTTGCTGCACAAAACTGACCACTCACCAACTTCTGAGCTTTTATCCCGTAGAAGAAGTAGTCCATGGAACTGAGGTAATTGTTTCGTGGAGGAGGGAGTGTCAATGGACAGCTGTAGACTTTTTTAAGTGATCCAAGTACATTGCCCCTTGAGTCAAGCAGATTTCATTGTGAATTTCAGTTATATTGAATTGTTGTAGCAAACTGATTGTTTTGCCTTACTTTGGATAATGTTGCAAGAATGTTAAAAGATGGAGCAGTACAGACCCTTTAGCCTACGATGCTGTGCTGACCTCAACGTATTCTAAGATCAACGTAAGACTTGCCTCTGACATAACCCTCTATCATCATTGTGTCTATCTACAAGTTTCTTAAACGTCTCTACTGTATCTGCCTATGCCACCACCCCGGTAGGGAGTTCAATCCTCCCACCACTCTCTGTGTACAAAAAAGAATGTACGTCTGTACTTTCCTCCAATCACCTTAAAGATACGTGCCTTGTACTAGCCATTTCAGCCCTGGGAAGAGGTCTCTGGCAATCCACCCTCTTATCATTTTGTACACTTCTATCAAGTTCCCTCTCATCCGACTTCACTCCAGACAGAAAAGTACCAGCTTGCTCAGCCTATCTTCATAAGACATACTCTCTACTCCAGGCAACATTGGTTGTCTTGTAAAGTATTCTGTGGTTTTGTCAGACTCATAAGAGTGATCAATCATAAGAAACTACTGATGGAGGAAGGAGAAATAAAATGATGTGTATGAAGCATTTTTATTATCATTATTATGTCCTTATGACCTCACAATACACTTCAGCCAATAAGTTGTTTTTGATATGTAGTCACTTTTAGGCAGCCAATTCAAAAGACAAGATCCTTGAGATGAATAGCTACTTAATCTCTTTTTAGTTGTGCTGGTTGAGGAATGAACCTTGGCCTGGATAACCGAAGAATTAGCTTCTCCATTTTGGGGTAAAAGTGAATGGAATTGTCTGTGTCTTGACCATACAAACGAGGTCTCTCATTCTTCAGGAGGTGGGCATCGGAGGGAAGTCTTGGAATTTATTGACAGTTCCTAGTTGTCCTTGAACGTGGTCTTGAAGGTGGTGCTGGGCCTTTATGAACTACTGAAACCATGTACTGAAGGTATTCCCACAATGCTGTTGGGTAGAGAGCTTTCTAACTTTGCTTCAGCGACAACATAGGTTTGGTAATTTATCATAAATTATTAATAATCACAGCTAGAAGGGAGTTTTTTTTATTCTGCAGGTTTAAATTTGCATTGAATATAATCTATGATTTATTTTAGCTAGGGTGTAGAGTCAAAGGAATTGGTGTTTGCTAGTTTAACAAGGGAGGAAAGGCTGTGGTGAACAACTAACTGCAGGTCTGTCAACTTGACACTGGTGGGTTCAGTGGAGTTATGAAACTTGGAAATGAACCCTTGGTTCTACCTATTCATGCCAGTAGGTTGTCTCTGTGCGTTAATCCCATTTGCCTGTAATTGGAATAATTAGTGGCTTGTCATAAATCCACATTTTGAGAGGTTCACAATCAAGGACATTCATGTGGATCTGAAAATGGCAATGCAGGTAGACAAGGTGGTGACTCACTATTCTTGTCATCATTTGTCAGGCCAACAAGTGCAAAAATTTGGCTGTTGTCTTACAACCGTACAAGATGTAGTGAGACCATGCTTAGAAGATTGTGTGCAGTTCTGTTTCCATACCTGCAGGAAGGATATCAGTACATGGAAAAGGTTTTGTAGAACAAGTGGACAGCCAGAGACTTTTACACAGGGTGAAAATGACTAATACCAGGGAGCATAATTTTAAGTTGATTGGAGGAAAGTATAGGGGGGGGTGCCAGAGAGTGGTGAGTATGTGGAAAGCCCTGCTAGGGGTGGTGGTAAAGGCAGATACATTAGGGACATTTAAGAAACTCAATTAGATAGGCACATGGGTAATAGAAAAGTGGAGAGCTATGTGGGGGAGGGGAGAGTTAAATTGATTTTAGAGTAGGGTAAAAGATCAGCACAAAATTGTGGGCCGAAGAGCCTGGACTGTGTTGTAGTATTCTGTGTTCTAAGATTCACAAAGGTGTTATTGGGACTAGAAGTATTAAGTTATAAGGAGAAACTGGATAGGCTGGGGTTTTTTCACTGGCATTTAGGAGCTGAAGGTGATCTTTTAGATATACTTTAAATGATCTATTCAATATATGTATACTGTAGTTGACTTTATTATTATTATTTTCATTTATTTTTTTCTTCTAGATTATGCATTGCATTGAACTGCTGCTACTAAGTTAACAAATTTCATGACATATGTCATTCATAATAAATCTGATTCTCATAAGAATCGTATGGATAAGGTGAATAATCACAGTATTTTTCCCAGAACAGGAGAGTCTAAAACTAGAGGGCATAAATTTAAGGTGAGAGGGGAAAAATTTTAAAGGGACATTAGAGTCCTTCTGCTAGTCAGGATCGACCATGGTTGTTGCACCCCTCAAAGTGATTCGCAGGCCAGGGCAACTTGATATGGCAAGTAAGCTGTTGCTCATGTAACAGGCTTCCCCTTTCCACGCAGCTGATGTATCCAAAGGAATGGTAGAGACGGATACAGTTTGGCACCAGCAGTGTCACAGGAGTTTCCAGTCAGTGTTGAACTCAACATAGGGCCTTAGGGTCTCCAGTCTGGATATTCTTTGGGGTTTAATGCCAAAGTCTTCCCCAGGAGTGGGTATAGTACAAGGCAGCGGAGATTTCCTTCCAGATGAGCTGCCCACTATGGTTGACGAGCCCCATCTATAAAAAGTGACTGGTTTAAGGCACCAGTCACCTGCTTTTGCCCCTTCTCCTGTCAGTAACTGTTCCACCAGGCCTAGTAGTTAAGCCACACGTATAGGTCAGGAGCTGGACTTAGTTGTCAGAGGTTATTTGAGGCACACACCATTGGGAGCATTTAATAGGCAATGAGAACTTATCCCCACAATCATCCCTGGCTCTGACAACCTTAGAGAACCAAAAGGGACATGAGGAGCAACTTTCTCACACAGCATTTGGTGGGTATGTGGAGCAAGCTGTCAGAGGAAGTGAGAGAGGTAGGTACGATGACAAAATTATAGTATTGGAAAGGCATTTAGACAGCTATGTGGACAGGAAACGGTTTGAGAGTTATGGACAAATGGGACTAGTTCAAATATGTGGATAGGAGAGTTCAGAGAGTTATGGACAAATGGGACCAGTTCAGGTATGTGGAAAGGAGAGTTTAGAGGGTTATGGACAAATGGGACCAATTTAGGTAGGGATGAAAGGCTTGATTCTGTTCTGTAAGACCCTTAAAGGTTGATTGTTTATGACTGGAAGTGTAACAGAGTGGGAAAGAGGCATAAGATGACTTGTCCCTGTTGGTTCACGTACCGCTTCCGAAAGCCTTACATTTTAACATTAGACAGGAGTTGGCCAAATGGCCTTTTGAGTTTGTTGTTCATTAAGTCAGTGGCTGCTCTTTTGCATGGCACCATTTTCAAGCATACTCTTAGAACACGGAAAATAT
Source organism: Hypanus sabinus (assembly GCF_030144855.1). Taxonomy (NCBI): domain Eukaryota; kingdom Metazoa; phylum Chordata; class Chondrichthyes; order Myliobatiformes; family Dasyatidae; genus Hypanus; species Hypanus sabinus. The sequence continues at coordinate 324,065 of NC_082729.1, forward strand.
AGAATAATAGAGCACATCTAGTCCATATTGACCAGTTTTTCTGCTTAGTGCCATCTACCGGCACTAACTCTCCATGTAACTACCAGACCTCTCTTAAATGTTGTAATTGAACCACCCCCACAACTTTGGGCTGACAGTCTATTACACATTCACACCTCCCTCTGAGTGTCCCCATATCTATACCCCTCATAATTTTCCAATACTCCAGGGAGTAAAGTCCTAACCCTGGCATAAATCTATCCCTGTAACTCATGTCCTCAAATCCCAGCAATATCTTTGTAACTTTGCTCTGCACTCTTTCAAGTTTATGATATCTTTCCTATCAATATTATAAGACCATAAGATATAGGAGCAGAAGTAGGCCATTTGGCCCATCAAGTCTGCTGCACCATTCAATCATGGGCTGACCCAATTCTTCCAGTCATTCCCACTCCCTTGCCTCACCCTATATCCTTTGATGCCCTGGCTAATCAAGAACCTGTCTATTTCTGTCTCTAATACACCCAATGACTTGGCCTCCACAGCTGCTTGTGGCAGCAAATTCCACAGATATACCACCCTCTAGCATCTCAGTTCTAAATGGACATCCTTCAATCCTGAAGTTGTGCCCTCTTGTCCTAGAATCCCCTACCATGGGAAATAACTTTGTCATATCTAATCTGTTCAGGCCTTTTAACATTCAAAGGCAACACGAGTGAATCTGCAGATGCTGGAAATAAATAAACACACAAAATGCTGGCAGAACTCAGCAGGCCAGACAGCATCTATGGGAGGAGGTAATGACGACGTTTCCGGCCAAAACGTCATCACTGCTTCCTCCCATAGATGCTGTCTGGCCTGCTGAGTTCTGCCAGCATTTTGTGTTTTTATTTCTTTTAACATTCAGAATGCTTCTATGAGATCCCCCCTTAATCTTTGGAACTCCAGGGAATGCAGCCCAAGAGCTGCTAGATGTTCCTCATACAGTGACTCTTTCATTCCTGGAATCATTCTTGTGAATCTTCTGTGAACCCTCTCCAATGTCAGTATATCGTTTCTAAAATAAGGAGCCCAAAACTGCACATAGTACTCCAAATGTGGTCTCACGAGTGCCTCAACATCATATACCTGCTCTTATATTCTATACCTCTAGAAATGAACTCAACATTGCATTCACCTTCTTCACAACTGACTCAATTTGGAGGTTAACCTTTAGAGTATCTTGCATAAGGACTTCCAAGTCCCTTTGCATCTCTGCATTTTGAATTCTCTCCCCACCTAAGTAATGGTCTGCCCGTTTATTTCTTCCACCAAAGTGCATGACCATAAAATTTCCAGCATTGTATTTCATTTGCCACTTCTTTGCCCATTCCTCTGAGCTATGTAAGTCTCTCTGCAGGCTCTGTGTTTCCTCAACACTACCCGCTCTTCTGCCTATTTTTGTATCATTGGCAAAATTAGCCACAAATCCATTAATACTGTAGTCCTAATCTTAAGAAGCAGTGGTCCCAACACTGACCCCTGTGGAACTCCACTGGTAACCGGCAGCTAGCCAGAGTAGGATCCTTTTATTCCCACTCTCTGTTTTCTGCTGACCAGCCAATGCTCCACCCATGCCAGTAACTTCCCTGTAATTCCATGGGCTCTTATCTTGGCATAGTAGCCTCATGTACAGCACCTTGTCAAAGGCCTTCTGAAAATCTAAGTAGATTTTAAAAGCTTCCCAACTCCAACCCTTGCTGCTCTGCTGACCTTCCTGCAAATGTCCCTTTCCAGTTAACTTCAGCCAGTTCCCCCCTCATGCCATTCTAATTTCCTTTATTCCACTGAAATACCAACACATTGCATTTTATTTTTTTCCTTCTCAAATTTGAATGTGAACACTATCATATTGTGTTCACTGTTCCCTAAGGGTTCCTTAACTTTATGCTCTCTTATCACCTCAGGATCATTGCACAACACCCAATCCAGCACATCCGATTCCTCTAGTGGGCTCAATAACAAGTCGTTCTAAAAAGTCATCCCTTAGACATTCTACAAATTCTCTCTCTTGAAGTCCCGTACTGACCTGATTTTCCCAATCTACTTTCATGTTAAAATCCCCAACGATTATCATGACATTGCCTTTCTGACACACCTTTTCTATCTCCTGCTGTAATTTGTAATTCACATCCTGGCTGCTGTTTGGAGGCCTTTATACAACTGCCATTAGAGTCCTTTTACCCTAGCTGTTTCTTAACTCAACCCATAGAGACTCCACACTTTCCAATCCTATGTCATCTCTTTCTAATGATTTAATATTATTTCTTAAACACAGAGCCACACCACCCCTCTGCTTACTAACCTATTTTTCCTATACACCCTATATCCTTGGACATTCAGCTCTCAATGGCAGCCATCCTTTAGGCAAGTTTCAGAGATGGCCACCATGTCATACTTGCCAATTTTGATATTGCGTATTGATTTATTACTGTCACATGTACTGCTGTCTGTGAGGAGTTTGTATGTTCACCCCGTGACCATGTGGGTTTCTGCCAGGTGGTCCCATTTTCTCCCACAGATCGTAGATGTATTGTTTGATAAGTTAATTGGTCATTGTAAATTATGCTGTGGTTAGGCGAGGGTTCAAGTGGAGGTTGCTAGGCAGTGCGGCTCAAAGGGCTGGAAAGGCCCATTCTGTGATCTATCTTCATCAACAAGCAAATAAGATACAGTGAGAAAAGTGTTGCTACCGATTCTTTTCATGTTATCTAATCGAGATGTGGATGATGGAATTGATAACATTGTGGCCAAGTTTGGGGATGATACAAAGATAGGTGGAGGGGTGGGTTGTGTTGAAGCAGGGGATCTGCAGAAGGATTTGCACCAGTTGAGAGAATGGGCAAAGAAGTGGCAACTGGAATACAGTGTTGGGAAGTGTATGATTATGCATTTTGGTAGAAGAAATAAAGGCATGGACTATTTTCTAGTCAAAATTCAAAAATCTGAGGTGCAAAGGGATTTGTGAGTTCTCATACAGGATTCCCTAAAGGTTAATTTGCAGATTGAGTTGGTGGTAAGGAAGGCAAGCATAATGCTGTTGCTTTATAAGGAACTGGAATGTATTGTGAGCAGTTTTGGGCCCCTTACCTAAGAAATGATGTGCTGGCATTGGAGAGGGTCCAGAGGAGGTTTACGAGAATGATTCTGGAAATCAAAGGATTAAAGTATGAAGACCATTTGTTGGCTCTGGGATTCATACTGGAGTTTGGAAGAATGAAGGGGATCACATTGAAACCTATTGAATATTGAAATACCTAGATAAAGTGGATGTGGAGAGGGTGTTTCCTATAGTGAGGTAGTCTAGGACCAGAGAACACACTCTCAGAATAGGATGTTCCTTCAGAACAGAGATGAGGAGAAACTTCTTTAGCCAGAAGGTGGTGAATCTGTGGAATTCATTGCCACAGATGGCTGTGGAGGCCAAGTCATTAGGTATATTTAAAGCGGAGGTTGATAGGTTCTGGATTAGTAAGGGGAGAAGGCAGGAGAATGGGGTTGAGAGGGATATTAAATCATGCATGATGGGATGGCAGAGTGGACTTGACGGACTGAATGGCTTGATTCTGTTCTTTAGGAATGTATTGTAGTGATGTACTACATAGAGAGCTAGAAACAACGACACACAGTCGGTAAGTCATTTTGAGACTAGTTTATTCAAACTTCGCAGCGCTGGCTTTTAATCCCTAGTTCCCGCCCTCTCCAGGCGGAAATGACATAAGAGATGCATTACTAAAGTCTCTCTCCGCGCGCGGGCTTTTTGTGAGCCAGTTTGCCTGCGCAGAAAGCGGGTCGCCACATAACCCCCGCCCCCCCCCCCCCCCCCCCCCAAGAACCGGCGATACACTCCCCAATGTCCACAGTCTGGATCAGTATTTGTTTGGCTGTCTGCCTCTGCGCTGTGGTGCCTGAACCTAAACTGGCTGTGCAAAGTCCACATGGGCTGGTTTGAGTTGGTCCACTGTGAAAACCTCCTCTTCCCCCCCCCAGTGTCCAGAACATACATGAACCGGTTGTTGTTGATCACCTTGAACGGCCCCTCATGGCCGCTGTAGCGGTGCCCGGTGTGCGCCCCTTCCTACAAACACAAACTTACAGTTCTGCAGGTCTTTGGGTATGTAGGTCGGGGTCTGTCTGTGCTGTGAAGTCAGTACAGGGGCCAGGTTGCTGAGCCTTTCACGTAGTCTGTCCAGGACTGCTGCGGGTTCTTCCTTTTGCCCCCTTGGGGCTGGTATGAACTCTCCTGGGATGACCAGGGGTGTACTGTACACCAACTTGGCCGACGATGTGTGCAGATCCTCTTTGGGCGCTGTGCAAATTCCAAGCAGGACCCAGGGAAGCTTGTCCACCCAGTTAGGTCCTCTCAGGCGGGCCATGAGAGCCGACTTCAAGTGACGGTGGAAGCGTTCCACTAGTCCGTTCGACTGTGGGTGGTAAGCAGTTGTGTGGTGTAGCTGTGTTCCCAAAAGGCTGGAGGTGAACAGGGCGCCTCTGTCGGAGGTAATGTGAGGCGGTACCCCAAAGCGTGCTACCCAGGTTGCAATCAGCACTCGGGTGCAGGAATCAGCAGATGTGTCGGTGAGTGGGACCGCCTCTGGCCATCTCGTGAACTGGTCTACCATAGTTAGGAGGTACTGCATTCCTCGTGACATTGGTAGGGGCCCCACAATATCCACATGAATGTAGTTGAACCTCCGGTGGGTGGGTTCAAACTGCTGCGGCGGGGCTTTAGTGTGCCACTACGCCTTGGCTGTTTGGCACTGTGTGCATGTTCTGGCCCATTCGCTGACCTGTTTGCAAAGTCCGTGCCACGCGAACTTGCTGGAGACCAGCCGGACGGTTGTCCTGATAGATGGACGCGCCAAACCGTGTATTGAGTTGAAAACTCGCCGCCGCCAGGCTGTCGGGACGATGGGGCGAGGTTGGCTGATAGCCACGTCGCTACAAGGAAGTCTTGCAGCTGCAAACCCGAGATTGCGGTCCTGTAGCTGGGCATCTCGTCATCTGCCTGCTGTGCCTCCACCAGTGCTGCATAGTCCACCCCCAGGGACAGGGCCTGGATAGCTGGTCTGGAGAGTGCGTTCGATACGACGTTGTCCTTTGCTGAGACATGCTGGATGTCTGTCATGTACTCGGAGATGTAGGACAGACGTCGCTGCTGGCGAGCCAGCCAGGGATCAGACACCTTCGTGAACACAAAGGTCAACGGTTTGTGGTCCGTGAACGCGGTGAACGGCATGCCTTCTAAGAAGTACCTGAAATGCCGGATTGCCAGATACAGTGCCAACAGCTCCCGGTCGAAGGTACTGTACTTGAGTTCAGGTGGCCGTAGGTGCCTGCTGAAGAACGCCAGGGGTTGCCAGCGCCCCTCGATGAGTTGCTCCAGCACCCCACTGACTGCTGTGTCGGATGCGTCCACTGTGAGGGTGGTCAGAATGTCTGTTCTGGGGTGCACCAGCATCGCGACATTTGCCAAGGCTTCCTTGGCTTTAACGAAAGCGGCTGCGGCCTCTTTGTCCCAAGTAATGTTCTTGCCTTTACCCGATATCAGGGTGTACAAAGGGCACTTGATACGGGCTGCTGAGGGGAGGAAATGGTGGTAGAAGTTCACCATAACCAACGAACTCCTGCAGGCCTTTGTGGCGGATCACGTCTACCTTGGCAGGCAGAGGTGTTGCCCCGTCTTTGGTAATCCTGTGGCCCAGGAAGTCAATGGTATCAAGACTGAACTGGCATTTGGCTGGGTTGATCATGAGGCCGAAATCACTCAGGTGGGAGTAGAGCTGGCGGAGGTGGGACAGATGCTCCTGACGACTACTGCTGGCTATGAGGACGTCGTCCAAATAGATGAACGCTAAGTCCAGGTCGCGTCCCACCGCATCCATTAGCCTCTGGAACGTCTGTGTGGCATTCTTCAGGCCGAACGGCATTTGGAAGAATTCGAACAGGCTGAATGGGGTGATGAGTGCTGTTTTGGGGATGTCTTCAGGGTGTACCGGGATTTGATGGTATCCCTGGACGAGGTCTACTTTGGAAAAGATTCTTGCCCTGTGCAGGTTTGCTGCAAAGTCCTGTATGTGCGGCACGGGGTAGCGGTCTGGAGTTGTAGCCTTGTTCAGTCTGCGGTAGACGCTGCATGGTCTCCAGCTCCCATCTGCTTTGGGCACCATGTGCAGCGGGAGGCTCATGGGCTGTCGGACCTCCGTACGATCCCCAATTCCTCCATCCTCTTGAATTCCTTCGCCAGGTGGAGCTTTTCCGGGGGGGGGGGGAGCCTTTGTGCACAGGCATGGAGGGGTGGTCCCTAGGTTGGGATGTGGTGCTGTACTCCGTGTCTGGGCATGGCTGCCATGAACTGCAGTGCCAGAATCAATGGAAAGTCCGCCAGGATTCTGGTGATTTTGTTGTCCGACAGTGTGATGGAGTCCAGGTATGGGGCCAGCAACTTGGCTTCACCCAGGGAGAAAGGCTGGAAAGTCTCGGCATGTACCAGTCTTTTTCCTTGCATGTCGACCAGCAAGTAGTGAGCTCACAAGAAGTCCACCCCCAGGAGTGGTTGGGCCATGGCAGCCAGTGTGAAGTCCCACGTGAACCAGCTGGTGCCGAACTGCAGCTGCACAGTGCAGGTGCCATAGGTCTGTATTGTGCTGCCGTTTGCGGCCCTCGGGGTGGGTCCTGGCTTCCTGTTGCGGGTGTCATACGCTATTGGGGGTAAGACGCTGATTTCCGCTCCGGTGTCGACCAAGAAACGGCGTCCTGACTGTTTGTCCCAGACGTACAAGAGGCTGTCCTGGTGGCTAGCTGCTATAGCCATTAGCGGCAGCTGGCCCTGGCCCCTGCAGGGCGGGCGACAACGGTGGGCTTCTGTGCCCCACTGCTAGTGGTAAAAACACCACTGTTCATTGGCCTCCTCACTCCTGCCTCTGTGTTGTGTGCGCCCCCTTGCTGGGCCTGGTCTGGTCTGGTCTGCTCTTGGGCACGTGGCTTGGTAATCTGACCGATGGACACCACGCTCTTCATCTTGGCTTTCCAGAGCATGTCTGCCCGGGCCACCACCTTCCGGGGGTCACTGAAATCTGCGTCGGCCAGCAGCAGATGTATGTCCTCGGGCAGTTGCTCTGGGAATGCTTGCTGAAACATAAGGCAGGGCTTGTGTCTGTCAGCCTGGGCCAGCATCTAGTTCATTAATGCTGACAGTGGCCTGTCTCCGGAACCGTCCAGGTGCAGCAGGTGGGCACCTCGCTCAGGCCGTGAGAGGCCAAAGGTCCCAATGAGCAGTGCTTTGAATGCTTCATATTTGCCTTCTTCTGGGGGTGACTGTTTGAAATCCGCAACCTGGGAGGCTGTCTCCTGGTCAAGGGAGCTCACCACCTAATAGTAATGCGTGGAATCAGAAGATATCTGCAGAACCTGGAACTGGGCTTCTGCTTGGCTAAACCACACGTGTGGTTGCAGCATCCAGAAAGTGGGCAGTTTTAGCGAAGCTGCGTGAACAGATGAAGAGTCGGTCAGCTTTGGTCCAAATCCCGTTTGGACCGTTGGGGGTCACCAATGTAGCAATGTACTACATACAGAGCTAGAAACAACGACATGCAGTCGGTAAGCCGTTTTGAGATTAGTTTATTCAAACTTCGCGGCGCTGGCTTTTAATCCCTAGTTCCCGCCCTCTCCAGGCGGAAATGACATCAGAGGTGCATTACCAAAGTCTCTCCCCGCATGCGGGCTGTTTGTGAGCTGATTCGCCTGCGCAGAAAGTGGGTTGCCACAGTATATCATGGTCTTCATTGACAGAGAACTTGTGTAAGCATATCTTATTGCAATTATATATGGCCTTAAGAGATCACACCTGGAATATTTTATGCAATTTTGGTCTAAAAAAGATTTAACTGCAACAGAGGGAGTTAGTGAAAATTCACCAGATTTGTTCCTGAGATGGCAGTGTTGCCATAAAGAAGGTAATGAACAGGAGTGAGAGATGGCTTAATTGAAACACATAAAATTGTTAGTGAGTTTGACATGCCAGACATGTTTCCCCTGCTAAGGGGTGAATTGTTACAGCACATTTTGTAGATGCTGAACATTTCAGTTGTCGTGCACGCGTAGCAGTGTAGAGAAATCTTCATTGTTGTAGAATGGCTGCCAATCAAGCTTGGCTGTTTTGTACTAGATCAGGGGTTGCTATCCTGGGGTCCATGGACCCCTCGATTAATGGTATGGGTCCATGGCATAAAGAAGGTTGGGAACCTCTTTATTAGATGGTGTCATGTTCCTTTTGAGAAATGGACATTTTTCTATCATGTTGCTACCTTGTGCCTCAGAGATGGCAAAGAACAAATTTATTTGGGCTAAATGTCTGCAGACTCCTTGTCAAATAATCCATCCAGTCCCCTACCTTGCTCTGTCCAATTGTCCTGCAAATTATTTCCCCTTAGTTGCAAACCGACTAAAAACCCTGATTGACTCTCAGAGAGTTCCAAATCATCAATCCCTTTTTTTCCTTTCATTTCCTTGCCTTTTGCTGGACACAGTAAATCTGTTTCCTTTGGTTTGTTAATGCAGACAGCTGTTTTATCATATCTAATCTTGTCTTAATTTTGTAAATACTTTTTCAATTATTCACTCAAGTTCTTTTGCTTCAGGGAAAACGTCTCACCAGCTTCATTCTAATGTAGATGAAATCCTTCATCCCTGAAAACACTAATAAACCTCTTGTGCATTACATTTTTTTCAAAGTGGTTTTCTGAGAAAAATGAAGGGAGTAGGGGATGAGCAGATGGATAGTTGCAGAAATACGGTGAATAGTAGACAGAACTGGTTAGATGATAATTTGATGTTACTTCCTGTTTCTTATCAAATTTCCAGGCCCTCTTCCTGCAGGGACATCACAGACACATCAGAATGCAGAAAAATGCTTTTGTTGTCCAGTTTTATGTCACCATCACCCCTCATAACTTATCATATCAGATGAGCAGACTTTTTCTTTGACTAAGTATTGGGGAAAAAAAAATCTTTTGTTTTTTGATTTGCCATAACTTTGACCTCTGAATCTATTCCTCTTTCTGATGACTACTTGTGGTGGAAACAATTCACAAACAACCTTGTGTTCATATTTGATAATCCAGAATTGAGCTTCTGGTCACTTACCTTTCGATCACCAATTTGACCCATTGTCCTTAACATTGCCTAACTCTATTCTGATCTTAGCTCAGTCCTACTGAAACAGTGATCTGTCATTCCAAAGTTTTCTGACTGGCTGCTACCGGAACTCATCAAAGTTCTGCTGCTAGATCTGAACTTGCACCAAATTACACACCCGTTACCTTTGATTTACATATGCTTCTGTTCTGCAAAGCTTATTAGATTTCAAATGTGTTCTTTTCCTCTACTCAAGTTTTTCAAGTCTTCTACATCTGCTCCCTCCCCACCCTGAACTCCTGATATTCCTGTAGTCTCCAGCCTTGCAATCCTCAGATATTTTTTTCTCTTCCTATTGTGGTTTATGTCTCTCAGATTTTGATCCTTCACCTGCTGAGACCTCATTCTTTTCCTAGACCTCAACATGTGAATTCAGATGAAGGGTTTCAGACTAAAACATCGACTGTTTATTTCCCTCCATAGATGTTGTTTGACTTGCTGAGTTCCTCTAGATTTCCAGCATCTGCAGCATCTCTTGTGCTCATGTTACTCTTTTCTAAAATATACCTTCAACTTTACTTTTTCCTAAGTGTAACTCCCTGGGTCGCCTCAGGCTCTCTCAGCTCATTCTTGTCTAGGGGGAGCAGCCTTCGGCCCCGCCAAACTGGGTAATCAGCTGGTGTGGATGCTGTGTGATGTCCCCGCCTCGCCCAAAAACAGACAGTACACCATATGTGATTAAATGAGTACAATTTATAAAGGTTACTATAACTAAGTGATTAATAACGATACAGTATATATGAAGAGAAAATTAAAGAAAAGGCGCCAAACTTATCAAAGTCCAAACCACTTCGTGCACAACCGTTGGAGCTCAATTACTGAAGTCTTCTGGCCACCATTCGATCCCCTCCGAACTCCTCGACTCGTAGCTCAGGACCCTCCGAACTCCTCGACTCTCCAAACAGCTCAGGACCCTCTGAGTGGTCAACCAAGCACATCTAGCTTCAAACCCCCCCCCCCCCCCGGAGAATCTCCCGGCCTCGGACCCCCCTTTGGGGTCCGATCCTCGCCCAGCTTAGAGCATTGCTGCCTCTCTCTTGACCCCCTCGCGCCGATCTGCCCAAAAGCCCGTCAACAAAAGCTTACAGACTCAGAAGAAAGAACATTAATCCCCATTTGGTTTACAAAGGAATACCATTCTCGTTATCAGTAAATTAGCATTCCTGCTAGTTAACAAAAGGAAACCCTTTCCCAACAGTAACAAAGAAAAAAAGAAACCCCCTTTACACACTTCCTCCACCAAATAAAAGTCATGTCCTCATGACTGCTAAATAACTCGCCACCTTTCCTGCCAACACACCGTAACCCAAGCACAAACAGTGACATCTCCTCCCCACACAGTAACCCTCATGCCCTGTTCCTCAGGCGCTACTTAGGCCAACTATCTGGGAGTTCCCTAACCCTTCTGAGGCCTCCGTACCCCCTCACCTAAACCCTTCAGGCTCGGACACAACTGGGGATACCTTGGGCCCACTACCAACTCCTCTCTCAACCTCTCACTCATGCCGCACACTGCACACAGCTAACCCTCCCCGCTACACCTGACTCAATGGGAGAAGGGCCAAAGGTCTCTTCCTCAATCGAGGGAAAGTCAGCAAAAGGCAGCATGTACCACTCATCCAGCACATCATCCATCGAATCTGTATTCTTCCTCATTCCTGTGATCGGTAGCTGCTGTTTGATCTTCTCCAAACGGAAACACGTGGCCTGCACTGCTCCCGCAGTCTCTTCAACCTCCTGTTCAGTATTCACTGCACTTCTCTCCAGCTTTTTCTTCCTCATGACTTCTTCCAGATCAACTTTCAGGTTTTGCACTTCATTTGAACTGTTGATGGTCATCTTCAGGTTCCCATCAAGCTTCCGCTTCTCTCTTCTGAGATTCGTCTGTAATTTCTTCACCTCTGCAAACTCCCCTCTCCGGGTTCTCAGTTTGCTATTACCCTCAGTCAGACAACTTTCTTCATTCTCTCCAACTTGTAAGTCTCCCGAATGGTTCCAGATTCCTTTCTCTAGTCTCTCCGTCTTCATTTCAAACTTGATTCCGTAGAGACAGTCTCTCACGAGCTGCGACCTTCGCCAGCCCTGGCACGTGTCCCGAAAACACTTTAACTTGGTAGTTCTCAGCTGCTCCTGCAACGACCTCACTTCATATTCTCCTGAGGCAAATCCAAATACCAAGAGATCATCCACATACACCAAAACTCCAAACGCCTCCACATCCCCTATGGTCTTCCACCTGCCCCGCAGGAAGGTTGCAAGAGCTCCAGATATGCCCTGTGGCATCTTTTCGGACCCGAAGACTCCTAGGGAATTTATAACGGCCGTCTTCTCCTTGTTGGCCCCACTCATTGGGATCTGGCAACATCCACTCCTCAGATCCAGCACCTTAAACCACTTCACACCACTCAGACAGGCCATCGCCTCTCTGGCCCTCAGGGCCATATTCTGGTCACTGACAGTGCGCCTCTTCAACGCAATATAATCCATACACACGCTGCCTACATCTTCCACGGCTGTAGGGGCCAGTTGCCGCAACCTCTCTCTCTCTGAGGTGTCTTCAGCAGTCAACTCCCCTCCCTTGTGGTATTTCGCAGCGTCCACGAAGAGGGTCTCACCCTCAGATACTTCCCCCAGGCCGTACCACCACTGGCTCTTGTTTGAATCCGGTACCGGCCCAATGCTGCTACACACGTCCGCACAAGCAGCTTGAAACCCTGGATGCATCGACAATGCCTCCAAACAGCTCTCACCCGCCTCCTCCGGGCAGGCTCCCAAGCGCACCAGCAGGATATTGGTTCTCTCTAGAACAGAAACGCTGCCCGTCTCAACAGGGTCCGGACACATCAGCATCAACGATTCATGAACCTCAGTCTCCTCCACATTTGCCTCTAAGAACTCCATTTTCACTGACCAACAACCGTTGTCTGGATAATCACTGGCACTGGTACCCCGAATCTCCAGTGTCCTCAATGTTGTCAAGGGTAAATGCTTCCAATAACGGTTATGAAACAAACTGTACAGCAACTTCACCGGCGCCCCGGTGCCGAGGATGGCTTTAACTTGACTTCCATCCATCCGTAACAACATCTGTGCGCATGGTTCCTCTAAGCCTTCAGGAATAGGGTCTGTTCCTTTCGGGAGTTCCTTGGTACATTGCTGGGAACGTGCTCCCCCAGAGACCCCAAGCCGTTCCCCCACTGGGCCTCCTCTAAGTTTCCCGACACCTCTCGAATCAACGGAACAACTGATCCCCTTGACAGATCCCCTTGGCACCACAAGCAATTTATCTGCCCCCCTAGGCAAAAAGGGATACCCTAAAAACTTCCCACCAATCTCCTGCCACAGATATAATAAGCCCCCCAGCTGCGGCATTTGACTTCCAGTCGAACCACACGCATTTTCCCACACTTTCCCAGAACTGGCAGCGGTCACTTCGAGGTAATTGCGCCTGACAGTTCTAACAAAGTCACCAGCCCGCCTACTCAAACTTTCAACCCATCCCTGTCGCTTTTCCTCAGCCAAGCACTGCCACTCACCCAACAACTGAGAGGTCCGCTCCGCCCACGCCTCCGCCCCTTTAGGGCTGGACATTATTCCAATAACCAGGCGGAGCTCACCTCTGCTGAAACATCCCAACCTGTCACTCCTCAGTCTCCAAACAGTACGGACAACCCATGGTCCCACCACCATTTCGTCAGCCAACAGCAACCACCCCACCCAACACACACACAGCGATAACCAGCAATCGCACACCCACAAAGGCACACCAGCTCTTCGCCGCAGACACAATTTAAAGAGGGTGATCACACAGCTTCCACAGAAATCAACCCCGGACGAGCACCCCACAATGTAACTCCCTGGGTCGCCTCAGGCTCTCTCAGTTCGTTCTTGTCTAGGGGGAGCAGCCTTCGGCCCCGCCAAACTGGGTAATCAGCTGGTGTGGATGCTGTGTGATGTCCCCGCCTCGCCCAAAAACAGACAGTACACCATATGCGATTAAATGAGTACAATTTATAAAGGTTACTATAACTAAGTGATTAATAACGATACAGTATATATGAAGAGAAAATTAAAGAAAAGGCGCCAAACTTATCAAAGTCCAAACCACTTCGTGCACAACCGTTGGAGCTCAATTACTGAAGTCTTCTGGCCACCATTCGATCCCCTCCGAACTCCTCGACTCGCAGCTCAGGACCCTCCGAACTCCTCGACTCTCCAAACAGCTCAGGACCCTCCGAGTGGTCAACCAAGCACATCTAGCTTCATCCCCCCTCCTCGGAGAATCTCCCGGCCTCGGACCCCCCTTTGGGGTCCGATCCTTGCCCAGCTTAGAGCATTGCGTCCTCTCTCTCGACCCCCTCGCGCTGATCTGCCCAAAAGCCCATCAACAAAAGCTTACAGACTCAGAAGAAAAAACATTAATCCCCATTTGGTTTACAAAGGAATACCATTCTCGTTATCAGTAAATTAGCATTCCTGCTAGTTAACAAAAGGAAACCCTTTCCCAACAGTAACAAAGAAAAAAAAAGAAACCCCCTTCACATAAGCTTGTGTAATTAGATATCAAATGATGTTTAATAATCCTCTTGGGTAGTCTTCTGTGCTTAAGGTGCTGTATACAGGCAATTTAAACTTGTTTTCCCACTTTGTTCACTGTAATATCTAATTTCTCTAGCAAATGAGGGTGTAGGTTCACCACTGGAAGATCGGGGAGCAAAGCAGCATGGTCTAATATGTCTCCACCAGTAAGTGAAAATTTAAAAAGAAATGCAGATGTTGGGCATCTGATATAAAAAGAGAAAATGCTGTCATATCAACAAATTAAGCAGTGTCTGTGGAGAGAGAAAGGGGGTTAACATTTTGACACTTTTCCAGTTCTGACAAAACATCTTGTGCTGCAATGTCTTTCCAGATATGCTGTTTAACCTGTTATGTTTGCTACTGCTTTTGCATATTTTCATTTTAATTTTTGCTTGTAGAAACCACCAGCAGTCCAGCAAAAGAAAACTACAGGATGAATCGTTACAAGAACAAAGCATTAAATCCTGAAGAGATGCGTAGGAGAAGAGAGGAAGAAGGGATTCAGCTAAGGAAGCAAAAACGAGAACAACAGGTATATCACTGCAGTCTGGTTTGGATCACTGTGTAAATACACAGGACTGATGAAGGATCTCAGCCTGAAGCATCAACTGTTTACTCTTTTCTATAGATGCAGGATGCTCACTACTGTTCATCTGTAGAAGGATGTGTACAGTCCAGCTATCTTTAAAGTAAAGGTGTTAGTGAACTCTCCTGATTGTGGTCTGGGACTATGAGAGGTTGAGTGAGATGTGCACTCCCAGCAGTTTAAAACTGCTTGCGATTTCCACTGCTTTACTGCTCATGTAAAGAGGGGTGTAAGTGGTGTCCTTTGTCTTGTTGATGTAAGGAAATTGACAGACATGTCTTGAAAAGAGCCTACATGTATGTCCCAGGAAATTGTGGTAACATATGGAAGATATCCCCTTGCAGAGAAATTTACTTTATTTAGTGATACAATGTGAGTAGGCTCTTCTGGCCCTTTGAACCATGCCGTTCAAGCAACCTCCTGACAATCCCAATTAACTGAAACCTAATCACGGGGAAATTTACACTGATGAATTAACCTAACTGGTAGGTCTTTGAACTGTGGGAGGAAACTGGAGCACTCACACATTCCACGGGGAGGTTGTACAGAGGCTACTTACAGACGGTGCCAGAATTGAACTCTGATCTCCAGAATGTCCTGAGCTGTAATAGCATCGTGCTAACCATAACACTACCACCATAGCCATGAGTGAGGTCTCAGAGACTAGAGGATTACTAATGTACCCTTACAAAAGGCTGCGAGGAGGTGTCTGGGGACGGCAGAGCAATGAGTCTAATGTCAGTGTTGGTAAGTTATTGGTTCTGAGATACAGGAAAGAGGCACTACATGAAAGGTTGGTTTGGGAGGTTAGGTGGGGCGCTAGTCAATTGAATAGAAAATTGGTTTAACTATAAGAGACAGGGTGGTTGTAGATGGTTGTTTTTCAAATTGTCGGTCTGTGACCAGTCGTGTATTGCAGTTACTTGTTGCTAGGTCCACTTGTTCTTCATTATTTACATTTACAATTTGTAAGTGGCATGGTTAGTAATTTGTGAATAACAGTAAAATTGGCGTGATGCTCAGTAAAGAAGATTCCAGCAAGATCTTGATCAATTGGCTGAGGATAGCAGAGTTTAATTCAGATAAATATTAGCTGTTGCATTTTGGCTAAACAAGTCGGAGCAGGATTTGCACAGTAAATTGTAAGACCCAAGAGGGTGTTGTTGATCAGAGAAATTTTGGGACACAGAAATATATTTTGTAGTAAACAAGATAGTAAACAAAACTTTTTAGCTTGTTTGCCTTCATTAACCAGGATATTGAGTATAAGAGTTGGACTCTGTGTTATAGCTGAACAATATGTTGGTAAGGTCACAGTTGGAATACTGTGTACAGTTCTGGTTGTTGTGCTATAAGAGATTTCATTAAACTGACAAGGGTGCAAAAATTTGCATTGTACCGGAAGGTTTGAGTTTTAAGAGAGAACGGTTAAGCTAATGCATTTTTCCCAAGAATGTGTGAAGCTGAAGAATGACTAGATGGAGGTTTACAAAAACTTGGAAGTATAGATAAGGTGAATATCTGCAGTTTTTCCCACAGAATAAGGCTGTCTGTAATTAGAGACCATAGACTTAAAGTGCTAGAAGAAAGATTAAAAAGAAACCCAAGAGGCAACTTTTTCACACAGGTAGTGGTGGCTGTATGCATTGAGATCCCAGAGGAAGAGCTAGTAGTGAGTACAATATGACAGTTAAAAAGCATTTGGACACGTGCACGGAAAAAGAAGGTTTACAGTGATTATAGGTCAAAGTAATTGATGCTTCTCAGTTATAGAACTTGGTTAGCATGGCTTTGTTTTCTGTGCTTTGTAGCCCTTTAACATTAGGATTCTGTTAAATATTGTCTGGGGAAAATGAGCATTTTAAAAACTGAATTATTGATCTTTCCACGGCATTGGCTTGTTACTCAACACTTGCAGTGTAATAATGGAAAATACATGGTTGAGAAGAAATCAAAATAGGAACTGCCAGAGAAGTGGAGCAGATCAGGCAATATCCATGGAGAGAAAATTTGCGGTCCTGCCTGGTAGTGTGTTCCTGTTCTTGGAGTTTGCTGATTGGCCATGTTTTTGAAATGTTCAGGTTCATTCTAGGTGGGGGACCTTTGAGGTGTGACTTTTCACAACCCTGTAGACACCTAGTGTCGCATACTGAAGCATGGCGGGAGCCAGAAACAGTGAGAGTGGCTGTTGGAGGCCTCTGCACTTGGTTCGTTCCCCACCACTCCGACAGGATTCACAAACTTTCTACCGCCACTGTATGTACATCCAGCATGATGAAGTGCTTCATGAAACATATCAACTCCTACCTGAGGAGTGACCTGAATCCTCTGCAATTTCCTTACCCTCACAACAGATCAATGGCAGGTGCCATTTCATTGGCTCTTCATTCAGCTCTGGAACACCTGGACAATGTTCTCAAGATGGCGCTGGTGATACACACTGGAATTTTGTGAGCAGCTAACAAAGTTACTAACTATTCTATGAAATATTCTTTTTCTGGACTGTAATCACTGCAGTCTGAAGCCTGTAACTTCCCTTTGGGAGTTGAGCATTTGAACCATCTTACCAATCTGGCATTTTTGCGATATCCTGAGGAATTCAGTGAATTCAAGAATGTAGATATGACTGTGTTGGCCAATGCTGAAGTGGACTTCTAGCCAGATTGAAGCAGTGAGGCCCAGGCCAGAGAACACAAAATGAACCAGTGTTCAGTTGAGTTATTAAGGTGTTGAGGCCAAGGGCAGAGAATGAACCAGTGTTCAGCTCGCTGCTCTGTGTCAGCCAGCATCCCTCACCTGAGTCCATTCCTTCTCCCTGTCTTCTTGCTGCTACCGTTGGGTGCAAGGTGCAAGAGTCTTAATGGTTGTACTTGCCTCAGGCCTGACCTGGCCACGTGTCTTTCAGAAACTCTGCGATTCATGTTCTGTGTATTATTTATTTACTTTTTTATTGTTTGCATGATTTATTCTTTTTCTTCCTCACGTTGGATGGTTGACGGTCTTTGTTGTGTGGAGCTTTTCATGGATTCTATCGTGTTTCTTTGCTTTCTTCCTGGTTTATGGAACATAGAACAGTACAGCACAGTACAGGCCCTTCGGCCCACAATGTTGTGCTGACCCTCAAACCCTGCCTCCCATATAACCCCCTACCTTAAATTCCTCCATATACCTGTCTAGTGGTCTCTTAAACTTCACTAGTGTTTCTGCCTCCACCACTGACTCAGGCAGTGCATTCCACGCACCAACCACTCTGAGTGAAAAACCTTCCTCTAATATCCCCCTTGAACTTCCCACCCCTTACCTTAAAGCCATGTCCTCTTGTACTGAGCAGTGGTGCCCTGGGGAAGAGACGCTGGCTGTCCACTCTGTCTGTTCCTCTTAATATCTTGTACACCTCTATCATGTCTCCTCTCATCCTCCTTCTCTCCAAAGAGTAAAACCCTAGCTCCCTTAATCTCTGATCATAATCCATGCTCTCTAACCCAGGCAGCATCCTGGTAAATCTCCTCTGTACCCTTTCCAATGCTTCCACATCCTTCCTATACTGAGGCGACCAGAACTGGACACAGTACTCCAAATGCGGCCTAACTAGAGTTTTATGGAGCTGAATCATTACATCGTGTCTCTTAAACTCTATCCCTCGACTTATGAAAGCTAACACCCTATTAACTTTCTTAACTACCTTATCTACTTGTGAGGCAACTTTCAGGGATTTGTGGATATGTACCCCCAGATCCCTCTGCTCCTCCACACTACCATGTATCCTGCCATTTACTTTATACTCTGCCTTGGAGTTTGTCCTTTCAAAGTGTACCACCTCACACTTCTCCGGGTTGAACTCCATCTGCCACTTCTCAGCACACTTCTGCATCCTATCAATGTCTCTCTGCAATCTTCGACAATCCTCTACACTATCCACAACACCACCAACCTTTGTGTCATCTGCAAACTTGCCAACCCACCCTTCTAACCCCACATCCAGGTAGTTAATAAAAATCACAAAAAGTAAAGGTCCGAGAACAGATCCTTGTGGGACACCACTAGTCACAACCCTCCAATCTGAATGTACTTCCTCCATCACAACCCTCTGCCTTCTGCAGGCAAGCCAATTCTGAATCCACCTGGCCAAACTTCCCTGGATCCCATGCCTTCTGACTTTCTGAATAAGCCTACCGTGTGGAACCTTGTAAAATGCCTTACTAAAATCCATGTAGATGATATCCACTGCACTACCCTCATCTATATGCCTGGTCACCTCCTCAAAGAACTGTATCAGGCTTGTAAGGCACGATCTACCCTTCACAAAATCATGCTGACTGTCCCTGATCAGACCATGATTCTCTAAATGCCCATAGATCCTATCCCTAAGAATCTTTTCCAGCAGCTTTCCCACCACAGACGTAAGGCTCACTGGTTTATAATTACCTGGACTGTCCCTACTACCTTTTTTGAACAAGGGGACAACATTCGCCTCCCTCCAATTCTCCAGTACCATTCCCGTGGACAACGAAGACATTAAGATCCTTGCCCGAGGTTCAGCAATCTCTTCCCTTGCCTCGGAGCAGCCTGGGGAATATTCCATCAGGCCCCGGGAACTTCTCCATCCTAATGTATTTTAACAACTCCAACACCTCCTCTCCCTTAATATCAACATGCTCCAGAACATCAACCTCTCTCATATTGTCCTCACCGTCATCAAGTTCCCTCTCAGTGGTGAATACCGAAGAGAAGTATTCATTGAGGACCTCGCTCACTTCCACAGCCTCAAGACACATCTTCCCACTTTTATCTCTAATCGGTCCTACCTTCACTCCTGTCATCCTTTTGTTCTTCACATAATTGAAGAATGCCTTGGGGTTTTCCTTTACCCTACTCGCCAAGGCCTTCTTGTGCCCCCTTCTTGCTCTTCTCAGCCCCTTCTTAATCTCCTTTCTTGATACCCTATATTCCTCAATAAACCCATCTGATCCTTGCTTCCTAAACCTCATGTATGCTGTCTTCTTCCACCTGACTAGATTTTCCACGTCACTTGTCACCCATGATTCCTTCACCATACCATTCTTTATCTTCCTCACCGGGACAAATTTATCCCTCACATCCTGCAAGAGATCCTTAAACATTGACCACATGTCCATAGTACATTTCCCTGCAAAAACATCATCCCAGTTCACACCCGCAAATTCTTGCCTTATAGCCTCATAATTTGCCCTTCCCCGATTAAAAATTTTCCTATCCTCTCTGATTCTATCCTTTTCCATGATAATGCTAAAGGTCAGGGAGCGGTGATCACTGTCCCCCAGATGCTCACCCGCTGACAGATCTGTGACCTGACCCAGTTCATTACCTAATACTTGATCCAGTATGGCATTCCCCCTAGTCCAGGGGTCGGCAACGTTTACCACTGAAAGAGCCAATATGGACCCATTTCCCACAGAAAAGAAAACACTGGGAGCCACAAAACCCATTTGACATTTAAAATGAAATAACACTGCATACAACGTTTTTTTTTGCCTTTATGCTATGTATAAACAAACTATAATGTGTTGCATTTATGAAATTGATGAATTCCTGCAGAGAAAACGAAATTACATTTCTGCATGCAACAAAAACATTTTGAACTCTGAAAAAAAGGCGTTGGGTTGAAGGTTACTCCATAGGAAGCCTACCTTGGATTGAAGAATTAAAAGAAAGCGCGCACTGGCGGGTGTCAGGCATTGACAATGGTGATGTATATTAATAGCGATAAAAAACACGTAGCGGTGTAGGGCTACACGCAGCGCTAAAATAAAGACACTGCAGTCAAAGGTAACTTAATTCGAACTAAACAGCCTTGATTTAAAGCCTCCCTCAACCCGTCCCCGTGGGCGCGGATGCTCCAAAAGACACGTACTCACAAACCCCCGTAGGCTATCTCCCTTAGCCAGAACGGTGGCTAATTGTGAGCCGGTTCGGATGTGCCAGGAAATGGGTCGCCACAAGGTTTTTAGATTGTACAAGATCACCATAATCTTCAAATTTCGAATTACATTTCAAAAACTAACAAACTACGGGGAGCCGCAGCACAGAGATGAAAGAGCCGCATGGGGCTCCGGAGCCGCGGGTTGCCGACCCTTGCCCCAGTCGGTCTGTCACAATACTGTGACAGGAATCCATCCTGGACACACTTAACAAACTCTGCCCTATCTAAACCCTTGGAACTAATCAAGTGCCAATCAATATTAGGGAAGTTAAAGTCACCCATGATAACAACCCTGTTATTTTTGCACCTTTCCAAAATCTGCCTCCTAATCTGCTCCTCAGTTTCTCTGGTGCTACCAGGGGGCCTATAGAATACCCCCAGTAGAGTAACTGCTCCCTTCCTGTTCCTGACTTCCACCCATATTGACTCAAAAGAGGATCCTGCTACATTACCCACCCTTTCTGCAGCTGTAATAGTATTCCTGACCAGTAATGCCACCCCTCCTCCCCTTTTCCCCCCTCTCTATCTCTTTTAAAGCACTGAAATCCAGGAATATTGAGAATCCATTCCTGCCCTGGTGCCAGCCAAGTCTCCGTAATGGCCACTACTTCATAATTCCATGTATGTATCCAAGCTCTCAGTTCATCACCTTTGTTCCTGATGCTTCTTGCATTGAAGTGCACACACTTTAGCCCTTCTACTTTACTACCTTTACACCCTTTATTCTGCTGCTCTTTCCTCAAAACCTCTCTATATGTTAGATCTGGCTTTACTCCATGCCATGTCTATGATGGCTCTACTGAAGTCTGGCGAAAGGTTGCTGGTAGTACAAAAGGCAAGAAATTTGACTAAAAACATTATTAATAACACTTCTGAGGTACATTGTGTACAAACAATGAAGAGGTGAGTGAAGACGAAGCTGACTTGAGGGATGAGCTGTGTTTGTGTGTTGCAAAACGGAATGGAACATGTTTGAGACATCGTCAGAGTCATTGGAGATGGTGTCAGTGTTGGAGATAAAGTTGGAGTGAGCAATTCGGAGGAGTTGAGGCAGAGGAGTTTCCGTGCCTGTCCACCTAAACTGGGACTGAGTTTGGATCAGCACCAAGCTGATTAGAAAGTTCAGAGCAGTTTCAGGCTTGGCAGCAAGTTCTAGGCCTGGAGTGTATTGTTGTGGCAAGGTCTGGGTCCTAGCGCAGGGGACAATCCAGTGTTTGGATGATTTAAATGCCAGCCAGATAGACTGGAAAAGCGTGATGTCGGGACTGGAGACGAGGGTTGAGCCAACTTTGCTTGCTTTTTTGTCATATTCACCCCGCGGTGCTAAGTCTGTGAGACTGCCCCAGCTACTAAGCATTTGTGTGTGCAGGCTTCGTGGTGATTTGTCTCAATATATGATGAACTGACACTGAGGCTATGGGCCTACTCCGGCTGCTCTGGACTCTGGTCTATGGACTCAATTTGGTATGGAATGCTTTTGCTTGCTTTTATTGTTTGCATGATCTGTGTTTTTATTCTTTCTCTTTCTCTGCACATTGGATATTGCTCTTTTTTTTAATTGGGTTCTTTTAGGTTTCTTGCTTTGTGGCTGCCTGTAGCAGATGAATCCAAAGGTTGTATAATTTATACATAAATTGATAACAAATGTATTTTGAATCCTGCAAGAAGATGAATCTCAATGTTGTAAATAGTATAGATACTTTGATAATAAATGTACTTTGAACTTTGAAGTTAGAGGCATACATCAGGATGCCCTTCATTTGGTTACCACTCAGAATTCAACACTATCATCCCCTCAACTTATAACTAAGCTCCAAGATCTGGGTATTAATATCTCCCTGTGGAACTTGATCCTTGATTTCCTCACTGGCAAACTGCAGTTCAGATTGGCAACAACATCTCCTCCACATTCACCATCCATACAAGTGCACCACAGGCTGGGTGCTTAGCTTCCTGTTCTACTCACTTTACGCTTATGAGTGTGAGGCTAAGTATAACTCTAATGCCATATTTAAGTTTTTTGACCTCGCAACTGTTGTTTGCTGGTACAAAGGTGGCAATGATTTGACATATAGGAGGGAGGCTGAAAATTGAGTGAACGATGCCACAACAGCAACCTCTACTCAACGTCACCGAACCAAACAGCTGATTATTCACTACAGGAGGAAGATGCTGGGGTTCCATGAACCTGTCCTCATTTGGGGAACAGAGGTGTAGCGGGTCAATAACGTTAAATTCCTTGACATATCAGAAGATCTGTCCTGGAACCAACACAGAAGAGTCATCACAAAGAAGGCATGATTGAATGCAGAGCATTCTTAATTGGCCAAATTTTGCTGCTCTGCCTTATGGTTGGGGTCTCATAGAGGTATATAAAATGATGAGGGGCATAGATGGGGTTGATTTCCCAGTTTTGAAGAATCACAAACTGGAGAGCATAGGTTTAAGTTGTGAGGGGAAAGATTTAACAGGAGTTTGAGAGAGATTTGTTTCATAGGGGGTGATATGTAAGTGGAATGAGTGGCCAGAGGAAATGGTTCAGGCAGGTACATTAAAATAGTTGGATGGGTACATAGATAGGGATGTTTGGAAGGATGTGGTGCACACGGGACAGGCTTAGATGAGCATCTTGGACAACATGGATCAGAAGGGCTGAAGAGTTTGTCTCTGCACCGTATGTCTCTAAGACCCTTAGAGTTTTAGATAGCAGTGGAGCTTCTTCAAGATTGCCCATTCTTGCAAGAAGCATCAGAATCAGGTTTAATATCACTGGCATATGTTGTGAAATTTGTTGTCTTTGCAGCAGCAGCAGCAGCAGTACCATGCAATACATTGTGAATTACAGAAGTAATTTTATATAGTAAAAATAGAAATTAAAGAAGTAATGAGGTAGTGTTCATGGATTCAATGTCCATTCAGAAATTGGCAGAGAGGAAGAAGCTATTCCTAAATTGCTGAATATAGGCCGTCTGGACCTTAACCTATACCTCCTCCCTGATAGTAGCAACGTGAACAAGGCATGACCAGGCTGGTGGGGGGTCTTTAATGACGGATGCCTCCTTTTTGAGACATCACTCCTTGAAGATACTCTGGATACTTTGGAGGCTAGTGCACATGATGGAGCTAACTAAGTTCACAGCTCTTCGCAGCTTATTTCGATCCTGTGCAGAAGCCCCCAAACCTCCCTCCCCATACCAGATAATAATGCAGCCAATTAGAATGCTCTCCACTGTACATCGGTAGAACTTTGTGAGTGTCTTTGGTGACATACTGAATCTCATCAAACTCCTAATGAAATATAGCTGCTGTTGTGCTTCTTTATAGCTGCATTGATATTCTGGTCCCAACATAGATACTCAGATCTTGACACCCAGGAACTTGAAATTGCTCACTTGTTCCACTTCTGATTCCTTGATGAGGACAGGTGTGTGTTTCCTCTTACCTTTTCTGAAGTCCACAATCAGTTCTTTGGTCTTAGTGGCAGGGAATTAAAAGTATGCTAAAAACTAGCAAGTATTTTTTGATTGAAATCATTAATGTAATCATTACTGTTCTGATTGTCATTCCAGCTAAAATATTACACCTTTTCATCTACTGATCACTGAAAATCAGAAACTCTTGTATCCAGTTGATAGTTTTCACAAAATACTTATTTTACACAACTGTCAGTTCTTGAGATTTGATAAATCTTATTCTTTTCCAGCTGTTTAAAAGGAGAAATGTGGAAATTATTAATGATGAATCTGCCGCATTTGAAAGTCCTCTCATGGATTCATTTGTCAGCTCTTCAGCAGCAGGGGTAAGAACAGTATATGATGTATGTCTGAATTTAACTAGTAACAAGGCGGCAATGGTTTGTAATTAGCCACATTTAGGGTGTGAATTCATATGGTGAATTGTGAAATTGAATAATTTTTCTAATTTTTAGAACAGAATAATATGTTGTTATTAATATTTTTTAAAATGTGAAACCTTCAAGGTAAGAAGGATGCTGCTGTGACCTGTATGTGACACAACTTGACATTGGTAGCAGACATATCTACCTAGTGAACACAGCCAACTCAAGGGAACAAGACAAAACAAGAACCAGAGCATGGAGGAGTGATGGAATTCGTTGTGGCATCCATTACCATTGACTCATGTTTCAGGACTACTTCTTCATCTACCTTGATGGCTTTGGTGTAGTACCATGGTGTCATTGTCTGTAAATAACATGCAGTGTGGTTTATATTATATTTATCAGCAAAGACCCAGGAACAAGCATATTTTAATGTTCTTAAATTGCTTCAATACCAAAAGAACTCCTAATATAGTGTACATCTAGATTCCTGTATTCATGGAAGCCTTTCAAACTATATTTTTAACCTATATGTCCAAACAAATACAATAGTAAATTAGTGAGAAGCATAGAAACAGATAGTAAGAGCTTCTTTTGATATGTGGATAAAGGAAAAAGAACTCTCAAAGACAACTGTAGATCCCCTGCATGTAGAGATGGAAGAATTTATAATGGGGAATAAAGAAATAAGAGGAATTACATAGATTCTGGAATACATTGAGTGTGACTAATGTGGCCACACTGTGTAGGAAAAGAGAAAGGGAGAGGGCAGGAACAAATACCTGTCAATCTAATATCAAAACTGTAGGGCAGCCTTGCCCAGGAGGAACTCAACTATAGGGTAATGTAATTGGTGGAAATGTACATTATTTGCAACCACTGACATTGAGTTGGGATTCACTTTAAGAGGCTGGTCTGATGTGATGATGTATTATATGAATTTCTGTTACCATGCTTTGTGTTCAGTTAACTTGTTAGGGTTGTTATGGTTTTTCTTAAACATAAAATACCTCACGTCCTTTTATTTACAAAAACCTACAATACTAGACAATACAGTGGAATTCAAAATAAAGGATGTGATATCAAGATACACAATAACTAATAATACAGTTCAGTAGAGATGACATGGATTTATGGTAAGGAAATCATGTTTGATTAACCTGATATTTTCTCTAGATTTAGTCTTAGAGCAGATGAAAGAGCTCCAGGAAAGAGAGTTGTAGAAAATGAGGCCAACCAAGTTGACTAACTGAACAAATCCTATTTGTCTGTGTTTAGTTCCTATCCATGTCCCTATCCAAATGTGATGTTTATATCTTCTGAAGGTAGTTCATAAGATGCCAAAGTGGTCATTGGTCTATGAATTAGAGCTCATGGAATTGGGAGTAATAGACCAGTTGTTTGATAGAAAACAATGGGTCATCAGGCTTTTGCAATGAGATGGCACGGAGACTGGTGCTTGAACACCAGTTATCCACAGTTTTAATTACTGACTTAGATGAAATCAAATCTAAAATTAGCAAATTTGCTGGTGAGATGGACTTAAATGGGCTTGTGACTGGTGATGAGAATATTCAAGAAAGGTCATAGGGATCATTTGGTCCGGAAAGGTAATAAGGCTGAGCCTACTGGGCCTGAACACCTCCCTCTGCAACTGGATTCTAGACTTCCTGACTGGAAGATCTCAGTCAGTCCAGATCGGAGGTAGCATCTCCATGGGGGGCCCCTAGGGCTGTGTGCTCAGTCCACTGCTGTTCACTCTGCTGACCCATGACTGTGCTGCAACACACAGCTCAAACCACATCATCAAGTTCGCCGATGACATGATCATGGTGGGTCTCATCAGCAAGAATGATGAGTTGTCTTACAGAGAGGAGATGCAGTGGCTAACGAACTGGTGCAGAGCCAACAACCTGTCTCTGAATGTGAACAAAATTAAAGAGGTGGTTGTTGACTTCAGGAGGGCATGGAGTGACCACTCCCCGCCCAGCAGTGTCTCTGCTTTCTGCAAAGGCTGAGGAAAGTTAATCTCCTTTCCCCCCCCCATCCTCATCACATTCTACAGGGGTTGTATTGAGAGCATCCTGAGCAGCTGCATCACTGCCTGGTTCGGAAATTGCACCGTCTCAGATCGTAAGACCCTACAGCGGATAGTGAGGTCAGCTGAGAAGATCATCGAGGTCTCTCTTCCCGCCATTATAGACATTTACACTACACACTGCACCCGCAAAGCAAGCAGCATTATGAAGGACCCCACGCACACCTCATACAAATGCTTCTCCCTCCTGCCATCTGGGAAAAGGCACCGAAGCATTCAGGCTGTCACGATCAGACTATGTAACAGTTTCTTCCCCTAAACTATCAGACTCCTCAATACCCAGAGCCTGGACTGACACCTTACTGCCCTATTGTCTTGTTTATTATTTATTGTAATGCCTGCACCGTTTGTGTACTTTATGTGGTCCTGGGTAGGTCTGTAGTGTAGTTTTTGTACTGTGTCATGTAACACCATGGTCCTGAAAAATGTTGTCTCATTTTTACTATGTACTGTTCCTGCAGTTATGGTCGAAATGACAATAAGAAGTGACCTGACTTGACCATTGAGTCTTATGGATGGGATTTACCAGCATTTGGAGAAGCATCTAATCAGGGATAGTCTGCATGACTTTGTGAAGGGAAGATTGATCTACATGAGCCTAATTGAGTTTTTCAAAGAGATACATAACAAATTGATGAAGTCAAGTCAAGTTGCTTTTTATTGTCATTTCGACCATAAACTGCTGGTACAGTACACAGTAAAAATGAAACAGCATTCCTCCAGGACCATGGTGCTACATGAAACAACAAAAAACTACACTAGACTACAGACCTACACAGGACTACACAAAATGCACAAAACAGTGCAGGGCAGTACAATGACTAATTAATTAATAAACAAGACAATAGGCACAGTAGAGGACAAATTTCAATATAATAATAAATGATGTAGATGTCAGTCTAGACTCTGGGTATTGAGGAGTATGATGGTTTGGGGGAAGAAACTGTTGCCAGTCTAGTCGTGAGAGCTCGAATGCTTTGGTACCTTTCTCCAGATGACAGGAGGGAGAAGAGTTTGCGTGAGGGGTGCGTGTGGTCCTTCACAGTGCTGTTAGCTTTGCGGGTGTGGCAATGGATTCAGGATCAGAATCAGGTTTATTATCACCGGCATGTGACATGAAACTTCTATAGTTGTACTGTGGAGAGCATTCTGACAGACTGTATCACTGTCTGGTATGGAGGGGCTACTGCATATGACTGAAAGAAGCTGCAGAAGGTTGTAAATCTAGTCAGCTCCATCTTAGGCACTAGCCTACAAAGTATCCAGGACATCTTTAGGGAGCGATGTCTCAGAAAGGCAGTGTCCATTGTTAAAGACCTCCAGCACCCATGGTATGCTCTTTTCTCACTGTTACCATCTGGTAGGAGGTACAGAAGCCTGAAGGCACACACTCAGCAATTCAGGAACAGCTTTTTCCCCTTGCCATCTGTTTCCTAAATGGACTTTGAAGCTTTGGACACTACCTCACTTTTTAAAATATACAATATTTCTGTTTTTGCAGAAAACATGTATATTCTATTCAATACACATAATTGATTTACTTGTTTATTATTATGTTTTTTTATTATTTTTCTCTCTCTGCTAGATTATGTATTGCATTAAACTACTGCTGCTAAGTTAACAAATTTCACGTCACATGCCAGTGATCATAAACCTGATTCTGAATTCTGATTAATTTAGCAGTGGCAGTACAATGCTAAACATAATATAGAAGTAAAAAATGTGTATATGGATTTTAGTAAGGTGTTTGACAAAGTCATCTGGAAAGTCATGAGAAGTGGGATCCACGGAGACCTGGCTGTGTGGATTCAGAACTGGCTTGCTGATAGAAGGTAGAATATAGTAGTAGATGGAGAGTATTCTGTCTGGAAGGTTGGTGACTAGTGGCTTTCTGTAGGGATCTGTTCTGGGAGCCCTGCTCTTTGTGGTTTTTAGTAATGAGTAGGATGACGAGTTTGAGGGGTGTGTTGGTATGTTTGCTGATGTCACGAAGGTTGGTGGTGCTGTAGATGGTGGTTGTTGGTTACAATGGGATACAGACAGGATGTAGAGTTGGGCAGACAAGTCATCGATGGAGTTCAATTGGAAAAGTGTGAGTTGATTCATTTTTGGAGGATTAAACTTTAAGACTAAGTGCAAGGTGAATGGCTGGATTCCCAGCAGTGTGGAAGAACAGAGGGATCTTAGGGTAGTGTGCACATCTCTCACAGTTGCTGAGCAGATTAATAGGGTAGTTAAGAAGGTGTTTTGTGTGCGTTGGACTTCATCAGTCGGAGATTGCAGCTGTATAAAACTCTGGTTAGATTACATTTGGAATATTGTGTTCTGTTCTGGTTGCCTCATTATAGGAAACTTTAGAGAGGGTGCAGAGGAGATTTACCTGGACACTGCCTGGATTAGGATTAGAAAGCATGTCATGAAGAAAGGTTAAGTTCATTAAGTTGGGACTTTTCTCATTTAAGTGACAGAATGACAGATGACTTGATAGAGGTCTGGAAGATTAGAAGAAGCATAGACAGAGTGGATATATCTCCTTTTTCCCAGGAAGGCAGTGGCCACACCAGAGAACACGTGCTTAAGGTAAGTGAAAATTAATGGGAAATGTCAGAAGAAGGTCTGTTACACAGAGAGTAGTAGGTGTCTGGAATACACTGGCAGTGGTGAAGGAAGAGGTAGATACTTTAGGGATATTTAAGAGATTTAAATTTAAGAGACACTTAGATAGGCACATGGATGTAGGAAAATGGATTATAATAGGCCATGTAGGAGGGAAAGGTTAGGTTGATTTCAGAGTAATTTTAAAGGTTCAGCACAACATTGTGGTTTGCTGGGGCTGTGTTGTAGTCTGCTTTAAAAAAGCTTCAGCTGTACATGGACAAGCAGAGTGAGTGGGCTGCAATATGACAGAAAAAGGAAAATGCAGAAAAATGTAAGATACTGTTTGGATTGCAAGACATCAGTTATAGGTAGGGACTGGATAGGCTGGATTGTTTTACATGGAGTGAAGGATCTGAGAGGTTACCTGGTAGAGATAGATAAAATTGTAAGAGAAAGAGGTTAGAAAATCAGAATGCTTTCACTGCCAGAAGTGATGGAATCATGTACAATGAAGTGGACATTTAGACGGGTAGTTAAATAGGCACAGCATTGAAGGATGCTCCGTAAAGCAGGGAAATGTGACTGGTGTAGATGGTTAGCATGAACATGGGTGGGCTGAAGAGCCATTCTGTTCTGTGTTTACCACCTCAGCAGAAAACGTTTTTAAAAAAAAATTGGATAGCATTGGCATTCAAAAGGATCAGAGTTTCCTTGTATGTCAGTCACTGAAAACTGAGGAGCTGGTAGAACATGAAATTATGATGTTATGTTTGATGCGCTAATTAATCCAGAACCTATATCAACCTCTGTTTTGAATTCAGTATACCCAATTCTTGGCCTTCACAGCTGTCTGTGCAATGAATTCCACAGATTCACCACCCTTTGGCTAAAGAAATTCTTTTTCATCTCTGTCCTAAATGGATGTTCCTCTATTCTGAGTGTGTGTCCTCTAGTCC
This sequence comes from Hypanus sabinus, assembly GCF_030144855.1. Taxonomy (NCBI): domain Eukaryota; kingdom Metazoa; phylum Chordata; class Chondrichthyes; order Myliobatiformes; family Dasyatidae; genus Hypanus; species Hypanus sabinus. The sequence goes on from NC_082729.1 coordinate 353,894, forward strand.
AAGACTTGTCCACTGGAGGAAACATTCTTCCCATGACAACTCTATCCAGACTTTTCAATAATTGATAAGTATTGATGAGATCATCCCTCATTCTTCTAAACTCCAGCGAGTACAGGCTCAGAGCCATCAAACACTCCTTATATGTTAACTCCATTCTTTCAGGCTTTCAATACCCGTAGCCGGTCCAAATTCTAATTTCCCCTGATTCTCCCAGCTACTTTCTGGACAACTTCCTTCCGGAGTAAACTCAACCCCGCGGGCTGAAACAACCTCATCTGCCAACTGGACTGGTCAAAGAACACTGAGGCTGTCTATAAGGGTCAGAGCCGTTTCTATTTCCTAAGGAGACTGAGGTCCTTTAACATCTGCCGGACGATGCAGAGGATGTTCTGCAAGGCTGTGGTGGCCAGTGCTATCATGTTTGCTGTTGTGTGCTGGGGCAGCAGGCTGAGGGTAGCAGGCACCTACAGAATCAACAAACTCATTCGTAAGGCCAGTGATGTTGTGGGGGTGTAACTGGACTCTCTGACGGTGGTGTCTGAAAAGAGTATGCTGTCCAAGTTGCATGCCATCTTGGACAATGACTCCCATTCACTCCATAATGTACTGCTTAGGCACAGGAGTACGCTCAGCCAGAGACTCATTCCACCGAGATGCAACACTGAGCATCATAGGAAGTCATTCCTACCTGTGGCCATCAAACTTTACAACTCCTCCCTCAGAGTGTCAGACACCCTGAGCCAATAGGCTGGCCCTGGACTTATTTCCACTTGGCATGATTAACTTATTATTATTTAATTATTTATGGTTTTATATTGCTATATTTCTTCACTATTCTTGGTTGGTGCAACTGTAGCGAAACCCAATTTCCCTCGGGATCAATAAAGTATGTCTCTCTGTCTGTGTACTGCTCACAGTACTCGAAGTGTGTTCTGACCAGTGCCTTATAAAGCCTCAGCATCACATCCTCACTCTTATATTCTAGTTGTCTTGAAATGAATGCCAACATTGCACTTGCCTTCCTTACCACCAACTCAGCCTGCAAGTTAACCTTTAGGAAATCCTGCATGAAGACTCCCAGGTCCCCTTGGACCTCTGAGTTTTAAATTTTCTCCCTGTTCAGAGAATAGTCTCTGCCCTTACTCATTCTACCAAAGTGCATGACCATATAGTTCCGTCCACTATATTTTATCTTCCACTTCCTTGCCCATTCTCCTAATCTATCTCACTCCTCCTGCAGACTCTTTGCTTCCTTAACACTACCTGCCCCTTCGCCTATTTTTGTATAATTTGCAAACTTGGCCACAAAGCTAACAATTCCATCATCGAAGTCATTGACATATTACGCAAAAAGAAGCGGTCCCAACACCAATCTCTGCGGCACACCTCTCGACACTGGCAGCCAACTAGAAAAGGCCTCCTTTATTCCCACTCTGCCTCCTGCTAGTCAGTCAATCTTCTGTCCTTACAGGCTTTCTCACCTTTTGGCATCAGTTATCCATCTCCCTTTCAAGTTCTGTTGCACTCTCTATCTGTTCTGTACTCCCGAGGACTCTGGTTTGAGTTTCCTTACATTTTTTAGGCTTTTGCAGCCATGTTGATAAGTGCTGAATTGGATGGTCTGTCTCGGCGTCCTTCTGAGATTCTCTCCATCACAGAAGTAAGACTTCTGTTGAATTGGATTCACTCCATGTCACAGTAGGAAATAGATGAGAGCACTGGAAATGCTGTGGATCATTTTGCTTTCCATCATCAGCAAAGCGATGGAAGGTGTCCTTAAAAATGTTGACAAGTAATCCAGAGAACCAAGGCCACATCTCACTGCAATAAGAAACTACCAAGCTGCTATAAAAAAAAACACAAAATCTGTTTACTTCACTAATGTCCAGGGGAGAAAATCTGTTATCCTTGCACCATGTGGCCTGCATGTGGTTGACTTTTAAATTTTATGGACTTTTAAATCTAACAAGTAATTCAAGTAAATCCCTTATTTAAATGGAGAAGAAATAATACTGGAGTAGTCACCTGGCATCAGTGTGGACATGGTGACTTTATTCCCAATTTAGGGACCTTGCAAAGATATGGGGGCAAGTGTCTGTGTTACGAACCCCGTAACTGGGTGTCTTACCAGCAAAGATAGGAGTAGCTGTTGAAGTCTGATGATAATATTTTTAACAGTATTTATTAGTAAAAATACACAAAAATAATAACAATGCAAATATACAGATAACATACATCATGTTACGAATGAGGAGCAAATCTGATGGGCAGATGGGTACAGAATCGCCAATGCCCACCCCCCCCCCCTTGAGAATCGCAAGATCGCTATTATTTCAGGTCTGATACCCAGGAAATGAGAGAGATACACATCATGTCAGTAATGAGAGAGAGACGCAGGATAACAGAAAAGGCAGTTGTTATTGACAATGCAGAAAAAGTGGAATGTCTCCTTCTAACAAAAGCGGAACGGAACCACAGATTACTGCTATTGTCTCTTGGAGAAGGAATTGTGTATTGAGTACTGTACTATTTATTGAAACCCCTCAGGGGGCAGCCAGAGTGGTCTGGTTGAGGGATTGTATCATCCCAACCTGATTGACACCTGAGACCCTGTGAGTGAGGATAAAAGTAGGGTCTGGGGAACACCCCTCAGATGCACCAGGAGAGACGCTACGAGACTGGTGGGGGCTTGTGTGTGTGTCCACCCTTGCCTGGGTGACAAGTCCTCCACGGAACGGTCTAGCTAAAGGACGGATACGGATCAAGATCGTAACAAGGAAAGTCGGCAAGTTTTTCTCCCTCTCTCTCTCTCCAACAATTGCCACATGGTGATCAGCAACGACTGCAGCCTGTATGAACTGAACTGAACTTTATATTTCCATCAGACAATTCATTATCCCCTAGACAATGATAGAGCTCATTTCTTATTGATGATTTTTTTGATGATTATTTTTGTGTATTTTTACTAATAAATACTGTTAAAAATAATATCATCAGACTTCAACGGCTACTCCCATCTTTTCTGGTAAGACACCCAGTTACGGGGTTCGTAACAACTTGGGGCCTCATCTCGAGATTTGATACCAAATTGGAGGGCCAGTGAATCGAGCTTTTAAGTCCAGACTTGGATCTGGTTGCGCGGGTAGCCAGACGGGAAACCAGCAAAGATGGACGTAGACGAATTTGCACAAAACCCGACTTTGAAGGCGCTGGAGGAAGCCACAAAGATGGACTTGGTAAATATTGCGAAAGCACTAAATCTCGCAGAGATGAGGTCGTCAATGAAAAAGTGGGAGATGCGGAGGGCCATAACTCAGTATTATATTGAGACGAATGTGTTTTCGGCTGAGGTATTGGAAAATATCCCTGAAAAGGTACCAGCTATTGGGACGGCTCAGTTAGAGTTGGAAAAATTACGGTTAGAGCATGAAATTAAGTTAAAACAGCTGGAAGCAGCTGAAAAGGAGAAGGAAAGAGCTGAAAAGCAGAGGGAGTATGAGGAGAAGGAGAAGCAGAGGCAGCATGAGCTGGACATGGAGAAGTTAAGGCAAGAGCAAAGAGCTCAAGGGCCAGACCGAGAGGAGAGGTTTAATGTTAGTAGGGAGTTTAAGTTATTACCTCCGTTCGAGGAGATGGATGTTGATAGTTATTTCTTGCATTTTGAAAAGGTGGCAGTGAATCAGAAGTGGCCCAGAGATCAGTGGGTGGCGTTGTTACAAAGTGTGTTAAAAGGGAAGGCGCATCAGGCATATGCGGCGTTGTCTGTGGAGGAGGAGGAGTATGAGAATTACAAGGAAGTTAAACAGGCCATTCTTCGGGCCTATGAATTGGTACCTGAGACCTATAGACAAAAGTTCAGAGACTTAAAGAACATGTGGAATCAGACGTATGCAGAGTTTGTCTATGAGAAGGGTGTGCTCTTGAATCGTTGGTGTGCGACAGAAAGGGTGGAAGAGGATTTTCGGCGTTTCAAGGAGTTAATTCTGATTGAGGAATTTAAAGGTTGTGTTTCGGATGATATCTGGTTGTATTTGAACGAGAAGCCGAATAAGTCCATATCCGAATTTGCCAGGTTCGCAGATGAATATGCCCTAACCCACAAGACAAAGTTTTCCTCTACTAAGAGTTACCAGAATGACCGTAGGAACGGTAGAGAAAGATTGCCGACTGAGGCAGAAATTTAGCCGGGAGCTAATGGTAAAAGTAAGGAGGAAGAAAGGCAAGATGGCAGGAGGGTTCCTGGCTTGACCTGTTTTAATTGTGGAAAGGTGGGTCAAATTGCATCTAAGTGCTTTGCTCCGAGGAAGGAGACAGGAAAAGGGAAAGCAGCAGTCCCTACAGGATGTATTGTGTCGATCAGCAAATCGACGAGAAAGCCCCAGATGGATAGAATATGAGAGGGGCGTGAGAAATTTATTTCAGAAGGGACCGTGTCTGTGAAAGAGGGAGAAGCACCAGTTCCATTGCGGATCTGGAGAGATACTAGAGCTGAGCAGTCATTGATTCTCAGTAGTACTAGATTTTGGTCCTGAGACTGGAAAGGTAGCTTTGAGAGGTATTGGAAAAGGGACAGAAGCTGTACCTTTGCATAGGATCATTATAAATTGTGATCTGGTATCTGGACCAGGTGAAATAGGGGTGCGATCAGAATTCCCGAGAGAAGGTGTGGACGTCCTTCTGGGTAATGATTTAGCAGGTGGTGAGGTATGGTCAGCAATTAAGCTGATGAGCAAGCCTGTAAGTGTTGAGGACCCGCCCTTAGGTTCCAAGATCTATCCCGCATGCGCGACCACTCGCAGCATGTCGAGAAAGGCAGCTGAGAAAGAGACCAGTTTAAATGAGTCCTTTGTGGATTTGGCTGAGGCGTTTTTACAGACCCTGTACCAAGAGGGGTTAGGGGATGGTAAAACGGAGAGTAGGGAGGTGAAAGAGAGTAAAGGAGAGGAGGTAGACCTACCCTTAGCCAGGAGGAGATTTATAGAGGCACGGAGTAAAAATGAGAAACAGATAAGGCTGTTAAAAGGTCCAGGGTTGGACGTGGATGATCTCTCTGGCTTGACAGAACTGTTTGAAGAAGTTGAAAATTTTAAATGTGTTCCCGATAATGAAATAAGGGCAGTCCTAGATGAAAAGGATGCCATTACCTTGAAGGAGTCTGCTGGGTTGGCAGATGAGGTTGTTTCAGCCCACAGGGTTGAGTTTACTCCGGAAGGGAGTTGCCCGGAGAGTAACTGGGAGGATCAGGGGAACTTAGAATTTGAAAAGGGGACTGGTATTGAAAGCCTGGAAGAGGCAGATGTCCCATTTGAGTGTGTTCAAGATGTGGATGCACATGGTACTGAACCTAGTAATGAAACTCAGGAAAAGTCTGAGGTATCTGATTCAGTTAAAAAGGAGTGCAGTCCTTTTGGGTCAGATGGACTTGGTTCAGTGAAGAAAGGGTTAACCTTGGTACTAGTGGGAAGTGAGAATTCCCAGTTGTTTATGTTTGAAGGTGTGTTAAAAGTTAGTGAGGAGATAAAAGGTGGTGATGTGGATATTATTATTGAAGGAGAAGCGAAAAGTGTAGTTCCTAAATTGAATGAAGAAAATTTAAAGTCTGGATTGGTGTCAGAAGCAGTAACCAGGCTGAAGGAACAATGGCTTGTTAACAAGGTGCCTGCGAATCAATTACAGTTTGATTTGGAATGTAAAGGTGCCCCACTCGCTAATGTTATTCAAGGGCATGCTGTGAAGAGGCAGAATTTGAAATGTTTGGACAAAGAGGGATCGCTTGCAGATATTAAACTGAAAACTAATAGAATGAAGGGTCCTGAAGATAAAACTAACGACTTGCTTAAAAAAAGGAATTGTGTGGAAGTTCAGATGATGGGCTAAGTTTGGAAAACATTGTTGATAAAATTAACTCCTATGAAAGGAGTATGCAAAAGCCTATTCCACACTGGTAAGCAAGCTAACCACGTGAGAGTTAACTGGAAATGGGGCAAAGGTTGACGAAATGCCACTGTAAATCACAGGATCTGTTTTTAAGGGATTTCGACAAAGCATGTAAATAATAAAGACAACACCATGGAAGATTGCCTGTTAAGTTTGAAAGTAAAATAAAGATTAGTATTTGCATAAACTTTTGTAATATACTCGTAAGCTAAGATCACAGCTCTAGTTTTGTTTTGCTGAAGAAGAGGAATAAAAAATGGGTGGTTATTGAATTGGGGTCTGATGCTACAGGAATTTATTAAGGTACAAGATATTAAGATATTAAAGGAAGTGACAATGTAATCGCTAAATGTTCAGATGCTAAATTGAATGTATAACTGTATTACTCTGTAGTGGAAATAAAACTCTCTTGTATTGTGTTAGATTCTGAAATTCTGTAAGACTCTGTGGTAGTTAATTTTTCCCCGTGGTAAAAATCCTTAGAAGGATGGGGGTGTTACGAATGAGGAGCAAATGTGATGGGCAGAAGGGTACAGAATCGCCAGTGCCCGCCCCCCCCACCCTTTGAGAATCGCAAGATCGCTATTATTTCTGGTCTGATACCCAGGAAATGAGAGAGATACACATCATGTCAGTAATGAGAGAGAGAGAGAGAGAGAGAGAGACACACACAGGATAACAGAAAAGGCAGTTGTTATTGACAACGCAGGAATACACAAAAAGTGGAATGTCTCCTTCTCACAAAAGCGGAACGGAACTACTGATTACTGCTATTGTCTCTTGGAGAAGGAATTGTGTATTGAGTACTGTACTACTCATTGAAACCCCTCAGGGGGCAGCCAGAGTGGTCTGGTTGAGGGATTATATCATCCCAACCTGATTGACACCTGAAACCCTGTGAGTGAGGATAGAAGTAGGGTCTGGGGAACATCCCTCAGACGCACCAGGACAGACGCTACGAGACCAGTGGGGGCATGTGTGTGTGTCCACCCTTGCCTGGGTGACGAGTCCTCCACGGAACGGTCTAGCTAATGGACGGATACGGATTAAGATCGTAACAAGGAAAGTCGGCAAGTTTTTTTCTCTCTCTCTCTCCAACAATTGCCACATGGTGATCAGCAACGACTGCAGCCTGTATGAACTGAACTGAACTTTATATTTCCATCAGACAATTCATTATCCCCTAGACAACGATAGAGCTCATTTCTTATTGATGATTTTTATACCCGCACTTTTAGGTTTAGTATTGATGACGTATATTATCTGTATATTTGCATTGATATTATTTTTGTGTATTTTTACTAATAAATACTGTTAAAAATAGTATCATCAGACTTCAATGGCTACTCCTACCTTTGCTGGTAAGACACCTAATTACGGGGTTCGTAACAGTCATCAATACGAAACCTAAAAGTGCGGGTATAATGATAATCAATAAGAAATAAGCTCTATCGTTGTCTAGGGGATAATGAATTGTCTGATGGAAATATAAAGTTCAGTTCAGTTCATACAGGCAGCAGTCGTTGTTGCTCGCGGTGTTGCAATTGTTGGAGAGAGAGAAAAAGCAGTAACAGCTATTAACTTGCCGACTTTCCTTTTACGATCTGGATCCTTTGATTCGTTGTTGTTATGGCCATTCACGTAGGACCCCTTTAGCTAGACCGTTCTGTGGTGGACTTGTCACCCAGGCAAGGGTGGACACACACACAAGCCCCCACCAGTCTCGTAGCGTTTCTCCTGGTGCGTCTGAAGGGTGTTCCCCAGACCCTACTTTTATTCTCACTCACGCGGTCTCAGGTGTCAATCAGGTTGGGATGATGCAATCCCTCAACCAGACCACTCTGGCTGCCCCCTGAGGGGTTTCAATGAATAGTACAGTACTCAATACACAATTCCTCCTTAATGAGACAATAGCAGTAATCTCTCTCTTTGTCAATAGGAGACATTCCACCTTGTGTATTCTGGCGTTGTCTCTCTCTCTCATTTCCTGACATGCTGTGTATCTCTCATTTCCTGGGTATCATACCCGAAATAATAGCGATCTTGCGATTCTCAGAAGGGGGGGGGGTGGGCATTGGTGATTCTGTACCCTTCTGCCCATCAGAGTTGCACCTCATTCGTAACATCTGAAACAGAAAAGCTGTCCTACAGAGAATTGAACAACAGCTTGACATAGTCTTATTAATTGAATTATATAAATAGTACGTTAGACCCCTCCATTAGGAGAAAATCAGAATCAGGTTTAATATCACTATCATATGTCGTGAAACTTGTTAACTTAGCAGCAGCAGTACAATGTAATAAATGATAAATCTTTTAAAAAAACCTGAATTTCAGTAATTACATATTTATATTAAATAGTTAAAATAAGTAGTACAAAACAGAAATTTTAAAAAAAAGTAGTGAGAGTGTTCATGGGTTCAGTGTCTATTTAGATATTGGATAGCAGAGTGTGAGAAGCTGTTCCTAAATCGCTGAGTGTGTGCCTTCAGGCTTCTGTAGCTCCTTCCTTCTGGTAACAATGAAAAGAGGGCCTGTGCTGGGTGGTGGGGGTTCTTGATGAATGACACCTTTCTGAGACGCTTGAGCTGTCTTGGATACTATGGAGACTAGAACCCATGATGGAACTGATGAATTTTACAACTCTCTACAGCTTCCTTCAATCCAGTGCAGTACCCTCCACCTGCTAGCCCCCCACTCACCCTACCATCCAGTGATGTAGCCAGTCAGAATGTTCTCCATGGTACATCTGTAGAAGTTTTCAAGTATTTTAGGTGATAAACCAAATCTCTTCAAACTCCTAATGAAATATAGCTGCTGTCTTGCCTTCTTTATAGCTGCATCGATATGTTCAAACCAGGTTTGATTTTTAATGAGATATTGAGAGATTGCTGCCTCGTCTGACAGTTTCAGGAGTCCACAATCTGTTCTTTGGTCTTACTAATATTGAGTGCAAGTTTGTTGCTGCTACACATCTTTTTTAGCTGGCATATCTCGCTCCTTTATGCCCTCTCGTCTCCTTCTGAAACTCTGCCAACAGTGGTTGTATCATCAGCAAATTTATAGATGCCATTGGAGCTGTGCCTAACTACACAGTCATGGGTATAGAGAGAGTAGAGCCATGAACTAAGCAGACATCCCTGAAGTTGAGCCATTGTTAATCCTCAGTGAGGAGGAGACATTATTACCAATCTGCACAGATTGTGGTTTTCCGGTTAGGAAGCCAAGGATCCAGTTGCAGAGGGAGGTACAGAGGCCTAGGTTCTGTAGCATTTTGATCAGGACTGTAGGAGTGACATTAGCAGTTGTCAGCATCTTCTAAAGAAGTTTCATGGCATCAGGAAAATCACTACTTGCTCTGCTTCCCCAGGTGTTGAACCCAACTTGGAAGAAACTGTGAAAACAGAGACACCAGATGCACTCTGGATTGGGCCTCAGCTAGCCAGAGAACATGATCCTATTTTGGCCGACCTCTCTGTATAGCTGATACTCTCTCGTCCAAGCAAAGTCCTGATGAATTCATTCTGCATCCTTCATGTAATGGAATGACCAGAACTATGTTCAATTCTATTGTCAGCAAATGAAGCACCTCATATGTGCAGGCAACTGAACTAGATGACATTTGGGCATGGATTGAAAAGTGGCAAGTTGTGATTTTACCACAAAACTGGTAGGTGATGATTGCAGCACTGATGCAGTTGTCAATTGGTGCATGAGTTGTGAAGTATTACCGGGGAAGACTTGGAACGTGGATTGTTCTATATAGCCTACAAAACGGTAGACGTAGCTGGGCCCATATGAGTGCTCATGGCTACCCCTCAAGCCTGGAGAAATTGGGAGGAGCTGAAAGAAAAGTTGTTGAAGGTGAGGATCAGTTCTGCCAGGACAGAGAAGGGTGGTGGTGGAGGGGAGCTGGTTGGTTATTGAGAAAGAATTTTCCCAATATATTTTTTCCTCTAACTGGACTCTCTACTGACTGTTTCAAGAACCCCTTGTGGATGTACTGCAGAAATCCCAGCCCATTTAAGCCTTTTGCATTAGCCACAGAAAGATTGTTTGCTAGAGTTGAAACACTGAATTTGTTGATTGATAACAGTAAAGCACTGAAGATATTGTCATTATAGTTTTGTTAACGGCAAAAAACTGCAGATATTGTATTATATATCTGTGATTATACTTATTAATAACCAAAAACTGCAGATATTGTATTATATAACTGTCATATTTATTGACAAAAATTTGCAGATATTACATTAAATGCTTAAAGGAAAATGAATAATCATCATTCAAGCATCATGCTTCATGAACAATTTTGTCTAGATTTTCTGTAGTTGTATATGTTGTTTGGTACTGGGCCAGACCTGCTTGGTTAAGAGTATATAATTTGCTTTCTGTAAAGTTGTTCTGACTTGCTATTTTGTTATAAAACAAATTATACAACTTGAATATTAAAAATTTTATTTCCATTTTAGGAGGGGATGATCACAAGGGAAATGGTACAGATGCTTTTCTCTGATGATATTGAACAGCAGCTAGTGACCACTCAAAAGTTTCGTAAATTGCTTTCCAAAGGTAAGAGTGTTTCAAATGCTTTTCTATTTCAGATGGATGATATTATAATTGGTAACCAAATAAGTTTTTGGTGGACAGCACATATAAAAAAAATTTCAAAGTTCAAAATAGATATATTATCAAGGTATGTATACTCAGTGGTCCCTATTTACACCTTTACACCTCAGACACGAAAAAATCTGAAGATGCTGGAAATCCAAATAACGCACGCAAAATGTTGGAGGAACTCAGCGGGCCGTATGCTGCCTGGCCTGCTGAGTTCCTCCAGCTTTCTTGTGGGTTACAGCTGTACAACACCTGCTCGCTAATGCAGACATCTAATCAGCCAAATGTGTGGCAGTAACTCAATACATAAAAGCACGCAGGCATTGTCAATAGGTTCATTTATTTTTCAGACCAAACATCAAAACGTGGAAGAAATGTGATTAAGTGATTTTGAACATGGAATGAATGCTGATGCCAGACAACATGGTTTGAGTATCTCAGAAACTGTTGATCTCCTTGGATTTTTATGTCCAACAGTCTCTAGAGTTTTATAGAGAATGGTGTGGAAAAGCAAAAAGATCTAGTAGGTGGCAGATCTGTGGGGGAAAAAACACTTGACATAGAACATAGAGCAATACAGCACTGGAAAAGCCCCTCTGGCCCACAATGTTGTACCAAACTAGCTAAAAATTAAATCAAGCAGTGGTAAGCTTCCCTGCTGGGATATTGGTTCCCTTCCATGTCAGGAGTAACCCGTCCCTCTTGTACAGGTCACCTCTTTCCCCAGAAAAGGTTTCAATGATCCAAGAACTTAGAACCCTGTCCCCTGCAATCTCCACAGCCACTCATTCAGCAGTGCTATCACCCCGTTCCTTCCTGCATTAGCTGATGGCACCAGAAAAAATCTGGAGGTTACTAGCTTGGAGGTCCTTCTCTTCAGTTTCTTTCTGAACTTTATATACTCATGGTGTAGGACCTCTTCCCCTTTACTGCTTATGTAATTGGTGCTAATACCTCTGCTGCACATGGTCAAGATCCCTCCATTCTCTGTATATTCACGTGCCTGTCTAGGAACCTCTTAAAGCGGTGAACAGAGAGATGAAGAGGACTGCATTGTTGATAGGGGATTCCATAGTTACAGGAACAGAGACAAGATTCTGTGGGCGCAGTAGAGACACCTGGATGGTATATTACCTCCCTTTAATGAGGGATGTCTCAGATTGGGTCCATGGCATTCCCAAGGATTTGTTGATGTAGAAAATTGGAGGATCACCTGTTCTCAATTAATTCATAAGAATAAATAACCCCTCTCTTTGTAAGGTTCGACAGTATAGTAGATTTTTAACAAACCAAACCAAAATAAAGACAAAAGAGTATTCAAGATAAGTCAAGGAAATGATAATAGAGAAGCACAAATCTGGGAAAGAGCACAAGACCATCTCAAAGTCTCTGAACATTCCTCAGAGCTCAGTAAAATCCATCATGAAAAAGTGGAAAAAATATGAAGCACAGCCCCATTGCCTAGGTCAGGCCTCCCCTCTAAAGTTAGTCGCTGGAGAAGAATGCATTGTAAGAGTAGCTACTGTGATGCCAACAGCCACTCTGAGAAGCCAGTGGCAGCAGCTGGAAGAGAAGTTCATGGCTCCATAATTTCTTAAGGCCTTGTACAAAAAGGGTATTTATGGAAGAGTGGCAAATAAAAAGCCCTGTCTGGAAAAAAAAAGCATGTCCTTGCCTGGAATGACTTTGCAAAGCATCACTTAGAAGATGTTGTAAAAATGTGGAAGGAAGTCTTATGGTTGGATGAGACTAAACTGGAACTTTTTGGCTTCAACACTAAGAGTTATGTGTGACATAAATCTAATACTGCCTATCACCCAGGAGCACCATCCCTACTGTAAAGTATGGTGGAGATACAGAGGCAGGGACTAGAAATCTGGTCAGGATTGATGGGAAGATGTATGCTGCTAGATTCAGAGAGATCCTGGATAAAAACATACTATCCTCTGTCAGAAAGCTTAAACTGGGGAGTAAGTTTGTCTTTCATCAGGACACCCACCCAAAGCACACTACTAGAGCAGCCATGGAGTGGCTACAAATGAAGAAAATTGATGTCCTTGAGTGGGCCAGTCAGAATCCTGATCAAATATCTCTGGCAAGACCTCAAGGTTGCTGTCCACTTCTGCTCTCCAACTAACCTGGCACAGCTTGAGCAATTTTGTAAGGAGGAATGGGTAACTCTTGCTCCATCACGTTGTGCAAAGCTAGTAAGTCAAGTCAAGTCACTTTTTATTGTCATTTCGACCATAACTGCTGGTACTGTACATAGTGAAAATGAGGTAACGTTTTTCAGGACCATGGTGTTACATGGCACAGTACAAAAACTAGACTGAACTGCGTAAAAAAAAATGTAGAAAAAATACTACACTAGGCTACGGACCCACCCAGGACTGCATAAAGTGCACAAAACAGTGCAGGCATTACAATAAATAATAAACAAGACAATAGGGCAGTAAGGAGTCAGTCCAGGGACTGGGTATTGAGGGGTCTGATAGCTTGGGGGAAGAAACTGTTACATAGTCTGGTTGTGAAAGCCTGAATGCTTCGGTGCCTTTTCCCAGACGGCAGAAGGGAGAAGCATTTGTATGAGGGGTTGGTGGGGTCCTTCATAATGCCGTTTCCTTTGTGGGTGCAGCGTGTAGTGTAACTGTCCGTGATGGTGGGAAGAGAGACTCCGATGATCTTCTCAGCTGACCTCACTGTCCACTGCAGTGTCTTGCGATCCTAGATGGTGCAATTTCCAAACCAGGCTGTGATGCAGCTGCTCAGGATGCTCTCAATACAACCCCTGTAGAATGTGATGAGGAAGGGGGGTGGGAGATGGACTTTCCTCAGCCTTCGCAGAAAGTAGAGACGCTGCTGGGCTTTCTTTGCTATGGAGCTAGTGTTGAGGGACCAGGTGAGATTCTCCGTCAGGTGAACACCAAGAAATTTGGCGCTCTTAATTATCTCTAGCGAGGAGCCGTCGATGTTCAGCAGGGAGTGGTCACTCCGTGCCCTCCTGAAGTCAACAACCATCCCTTTTGTTCACATTCAGAGACAGATTGTTGGCTCAGCACCAGTCCGTTAGCCGCTGCACCTCCTCTCTGTAAGCTGACTCATTGTTTTTGCTGATGAGACCCACCACGGTCGTGTCATTGATGTACTTGATGATGTGGTTTGAGCTGTGTGTTGCAGCAGTTGTGGGTCAGCAGAGTGAACAGCAGTGGACTGAGCACACAGCCCTGGGGGTAGAGGTATATCCAAAAATATCACTGGCTGTAATAGCTGCAAGAGATGGTTCAACTTAGTACTGAGCAAAGGGGAATGAATACTGCTGACATTTCAGTTTTTGAATTCTTAGTTTTTCATGCTTTACAATTTTCCCTGTTTTCTGGGCTCTACTGTGGAAATAAAAGAAGCATGCAATTCACAAATAAAAATTCTCAGTTAAATTAATCAAAATCCCTGGTTATAATACTCATTCCTAGCATGGCGAAGAAGATATACAGCCTTCATTACCAGAGGCATATAGTATAAGAATAAGGATATCATGATACAGTTGTTGAATTGGGCAGCAAAGTTCTCCTCACCCCTTTACAGAAAGAATGTGGGGAGTTTGGAGAGGATACAGTAGAAGTTGCATGAAACTGGGGATATAAGCTAAAAGGAGAGGCTGGACAAACTTGGATTGTTTTCTGGGAAGCTTCCATAGTTTGTTGTTTTTCCTTCTTTATATTTGTTCATTTAGGAACAGTAGAGATTGCAGGCAGGATAAAGGAATGCGAGGGATGGAGTTTCAAGATGGCGACGTAGACATCTGCCTTTTAGGTGCTCTTCATTTTTTAAGCTATAATCACCCTTTAATCAAATCTTTTCGTACCTAACTACAAGGGTTGATATTTACTATTTATTTCTTTTTTAAAATAATACTTGATTTAATTTTTTCAAACTTAAAATGTCTGTACCTAAGAAATCGTCTAAAGACCCTATATCTCTCGATGCAATCTCCAGTCTTCTGGATACTAAACTGGATACTAAACTTGCAAGTCTGGAAAATAAACTTACTGCGAAAATGTCTGAGCTTGAAGATGTCGTTAGATCATTTGATACCAAGCTTCAATCGCTGGCAGCAGATATTGAACGGCATGAAGAAAAGTTTGCGGCTCTTGACAAGATAATTTGTGAAAAAATACGTACAATTGAAACTTTGGAGGAGAAGGTACGATCGACCGCTAAAATAGTGGAGCAGAATAAGTTTAAAATCACCGATCTTGAAAACCGATCTCGCAGACAGAACTTGCGTATTATTGGATTTCCCGAAAATGTTGAGTCTGGTGACTTAACTGAATATTTCTCTAACTTATTGTGGGAAATTTTTGGCCAGGACGCTTTGCGGGTTAAACCTACTATTGACCGTGCCCACAGAGTTCCGAGATTTTCGGCTGCGAGAGACAAGCCACGAGCTGTGATTGTCCGTCTCCATTATCCTCGGGAGAAAGAGCTTCTAATTCGATTAGCTCGTCAGAAAGGTATGATTTCTCACAAAAACAACAAGTTTCGTATTGTGGAGGACTATTCATTCGAGGTGATGAGGGCGAGAATCGCTTTTAAACCGGTGATGGCAGAGATTCATTTGATTGGACTTAAACAAGCTTTAAGATACCCAGCGAATCTCAGAATTACGTTGAGTGATGACAGTCAGCGCTTCTTTAATACTCCGGAAGAAACGAAGAAATTCATTGAAGAATATCGGTCTTCTAGTACAAGTTGAACTATGTGTTATGTTGAAGAATTTTTGGAGAGAAGACGCCATTCCGCTTTTAGCCTTTAACTTATGAAGCTGCAGTATAGCTTTCTGTAGACCTGGTTTTTTTTTTATTATCATGATTTACAGATGCTCTTTTAATTTTACTATAATGTTTTTTTTTAATTAAGTTTTTTTTTCCTCTGGATTAGATATATACGTTAAGATTTTGTAATAATGATTTATTTTTTAAGATGTCGTTTCTTTTTCCCATAAGACTTTGCTTTCCGTAAGCGTTTATTTGCCTATATTTGAGAATGGGACGGATGTCTTGAATTTTTGGTCCTTTTTTTATATATATTGTAGTGGTTATTGAATCCTTTTTTAATCTTATTTTGATGACCTTTTTTTTAAAAAAAAGATTGGTGAATTTACATTTATATTCTGTAATATGGTCCTTTCAAAATGTCGTTTCTTCTTCCCATAAGTCTCTGTTTTTGAAACGTCATTTTCTTATATTTGAATATGGAATCCTTTTTTAAAGGCATATTACACTACTTTAAATTTCAGTGGTTATCCTTTTTTTTATTAATGATTTTTTGCTTTTTTATATATTTTTTTCATTTTGATTGATACATATTCTTTCTTTTTACAACCCTATATTTATATCTGGGTGTTATATAGTTTCTCTTTTCTTTCTTTTCATGAAGTTGCCATCTTGAAAATGGGGGTAATATTAGTATTAGTTTGTGCACCTGCCGCTTGGCTCTTTTTCGAGGGGTTGGGGGAGGGGGTAGGGATCTTTTTTCACGCTTTTGCATTTTATTTTTTTGCTTTTAGTTTATGGGCCGACTTTAAACTATTAATATTGTTGAGGTGTCATGTTCTCTGGTTGCTCCTGAATCATTTTTCCTTCTTCCTGAATTATGGGTTATGTGTCTTTTTAATCTTTTATGATATACACAACTAATATTGGCATGATGGATAAGTCTATTAACTTTATCTCTTGGAATACTAATGGTTTAAATCATCCGATTAAACGTAAAAAAATATTTAAAGTATTCCATAGACTGCTAATATTAGTTTTGCACAGGAGACCCATATTAGGAGGGAGGATAATCAACGTTTTTTTAGGTTCTGGAAGGGTCAACAATTTCACTCGAATTGTACCGCCAAAATTAGGGGTGTGTCTATTTTTATAGACCCCTCAATTTCGTTTACACATCATGAAATTATTTCTGATCCACAGGGCAGATTTTTGTTGATAACTGGTTCACTTTTTAATCGAAAAGTGGTTCTAGTTAATATTTATGCTCCAAACTTTGACTGCCCTGAATTTTTTAAACGTTTATTTACTTCCCTTCCTAATCTAAATGAATATATGTTGATAATGGGTGGAGATTTCAATTGTTGTCTGAATCCTTTGATGGATAGATCTAAACCTATCCGAATTCTTCCGAATAGATCAGCCTTACTTATTAATTCTTTTATGGTTGATTCGGGAATTACTGAAATATGGCGGTTTTTGAACCCTAAAGATAAAGAATTTTCTTTTTTTTCACATGTATATCACAGTTATTCTAGAATTGATTATTTCCTTATTGATCATCGTTTATTAATGGATGTTACTGATTGTAAATATGATTCTATTACTATTTCGGATCATGCACCTTTGAAGTTATCTATCAAGATTTCGGACTTTTCCAATAATACTAGATCTTGGAGACTTAACGCTACTTTGCTTCAAGACCCAGAATTTATCACCTTCATAAAACAGCAAATTGACTTGTTTTTCTCAACAAACTATACTGAAGAGATTGACAGAGGAATACATTGGGACTCTTTTAAGGCTTTTATCCGTGGACAAATTATCTCATATTCCGTTGGTAAAAGAAAACAAAGATATTTAGATATTGCTTTATTAGTGGATAAAATTAAAGAAATTGATAAGATTTATTCCGTGACTCCTACCAAAGAACTTTATAAGAAGAGAGTTGAGCTTCAAATGGAGCATAGCTTATTATTATCTTCTTCAATTGAGAATCAATTAATTAGGACCAGGGCTCAATTTTATATCCATAGTGATCGAACTGGTAAACTGTTAGCTAATCAATTAAAAGCTATTTCGACTAAGCGACAAATTATTAAAATTCGTAAACAAGACGGTAATCTAACTACTGATCATAAAGAAATCAATAACACTTTTCAAGATTTTTATAAATCTTTATATCAATCAGAATTTGATGGCGATCTGTCCATGACGGATAATTTTTTTAACAATTTGAATATTCCCAAACTGACAGATGAAGATCGTAGCTTGTTCGATGCTTCTATCTCTATGGCCGAAATAGGAGAGGCTATCTCATTAATGAATTCAGGGAAAGCTCCTGGTCCTGATGGTTATATTATAGAATTTTTAAAAACTTTTTCTTCTTCGCTTTCCCCTTGGTTATGTGAAATCTTTAATGATGCATTTGCTAAGAAGAGATTACCTCAATCTTTTTATGAAGCTACTATCTCTCTAATTCTTAAAAAAGATAAGGATCCTACTTTATGTGCATCTTATCGCCCTATATCACTATTAAATGTAGACTCTAAGATTCTTACAAAAATTTTAGCCATTAGGTTAGAAAAGATACTATCACAGATTATTTCAGAAGACCAAACTGGTTTTATTAGGAATCGGTATTCCTTTTTTAATGTTAGAAAATTGATTAATATAATTTATACTTCATCACCCATAATCCCAGAATGTGTTATTTCATTAGATGCTGAAAAAGCTTTTGATAGAGTTGAATGGACATACTTATTTAACGCTTTGAGATATTTTAATTTTAGTCCTAATTTTATATCATGGATCAAACTAATATATTATAAACCTGTTGCTTCTGTTCTTACAAATAATTACAGATCCTCTTTTTTTCAGTTATCTCATGGTACGAGACAAGGTTGTCCCTTAAGTCCTTTATTATTTAATATTGCATTAGAACCTTTAGCCATTGCTATTCGTGAATCTCCTAATATTTTTGGTATTACCTGTAATGAGAAGTTATACAAGTTATCACTTTATGCTGATGACTTGTTGTTATATATTTCTGATCCTGACAGGTCTATTCCCGCTATTTTATCCTTGTTGGCTCAATGTGGTAGTTTTTCTGGTTATAAACTAAACTTGGATGAGAGTGATTTATTCCCTTTAAACGCGCAAACTTTATTGAATGATAGGATACCATTTAAAGTTGTTACTGATAACTTTATCTATTTAGGTATAAAAATTACCAAGAAATACAAAGATTTATTTAGACTGAACTTTTTACCTATGCTCCATCAAATTCAACAACTTACTACAAGATGGTCTCCCCTATCCTTATCATTAGTTGGTCGGATTAATGCTATTAAAATGATGATTTTACCGAAATTTTTATATTTATTTCGAGCTTTACCAATTTTTATTCCTAATTCTTTTTTCGATAACATTGATTCAAAAATTTCCTCATTTGTGTGGCAAAATAAAAACCCCAGGTTAAGTAAAAGGCAATTACAAAAATCTAAAAAAGATGGTGGTTTAGCTTTACCTAACTTTAGATTTTACTATTGGGCGAATAATATTCGTGACCTAATATATTGGAAATTAGATTTGGATTCACCATTGTGCCCACAGTGGGTAAATTTAGAATGCAATAAGGTACAGGGATATTCCCTATTCTCTGTTCTTGGTTCTTCTCTTCCTACTGATTTAGTTAAATTCAATAAACAGATATCTAATCCTGTTGTCAAACATACATTACGAATTTGGTTTCAATTTCGTAAGTTTTTTACTCTGAAAAACTTTGTTCTTGATAGCCCTATCTTAATTTTTTTTTCAAACCTTCTTTGACAGATCAAGCTTTTAGCATATGGAAAAGGAAAGGTATAAAATGTTTTCGTGATCTTTTTTTTTGAAGGTAGTTTGATGTCTTTCGACCAACTTTCCAACAAATTTAAGTTACCTAAATCTAATTTTTTTAGATATTTACAAATCAGAAATTTTTTACATAAAGTTCTACCATCTTTCCCCAATTCAACTTCAATGGATTTCTCAGATTTGATTTTTACCTTAAATCCTTGTCAGAAGGGATTAGTGGCTTTTATTTATAATATGATTATGAAGATACAACCAGAAATATCAGGTAGAATTAAACAAGAATGGGAAAAAGAACTTCAATATAATATATCAACAGAAAAATGGGAAAAAATTTTACAAATGGTTAATTCTTCTTCTATATGTGCTAAACATGCTTTAATACAGTTTAAAATTGTACATAGAGCTCATATGTCTAAAGATAAGCTTGCTCGATTCTATTCTCATATTAACCCTCAATGTGACAGATGTCATTCAGATGTGGCTTCATTGACCCACATGTTTTGGTCATGTCCCACTTTACATAACTATTGGAAGGACATATTTGCTACCATTTCCTCAATTTGGAATATCGATGTACAACCTCATTTTATTACTGCAATTTTTGGTATACCAAATGAGGATGGTAATCAGTTTTCCCCTTCAATTAGACGAATGATTGCTTTTGTAACATTAATGGCCAGAAGGTCTATATTACAAAATTGGAAAGAAGTAAATCCTCCTACCACGTTTCAGTGGTTCTCTCAAACTATTTCTTATCTGAGCTTGGAAAAAATTAGAAGCACTATTTTTGACTTATCAATTAAATTTGAAGAAACTTGGGGACCGTTCATTCGACATTTTCATATGAATTAATTTGACCTCTTCCAGACCTTCTCTCTGCTTATTCTTGTTCAGGTATGGAGTTCCGGAGTTTTTGACACTATCATATACATATAAACTGTTATTATTGTCCATGTTAGTTTAGTTTAGTTTAGTGTTTTTTTTTCAATATATATTTTTTCTTGTATTTTTATTTTTTTTCTTCTTCTGATGATTTTTTTCATATATAATTATTATAGACTTGATTGATTAATATACTATTTTTTTTGTTGTTGATAATTAATAGGATATTGTTATCTTATTATTATTGTAATCTCAAGTCTATTGCACTTATAACCTATTTACTATTATGTTATGTTTTCTTTATATATGAAATTCAATAAAAAGATTGGAAAAAGAAAAAAAAGGAATGCCCTTCTTGCAGGATGTGGGAAGGCAGGGAGACCTCCAGTAACCCTGACAACTATTCCTGAGAGAAGTGTACCTGGTTGCAGCTTGTAACAATTCTCATTAATGAGTTGGAACTGGATGAACTCTAGATAATTCAGGAGGCTGAAGGTATGATAAATAGGACACAGAGTTAGTTACACCCAAGGTGCAGGACACAGGAAGTTGGGTGACAGGAAGAGGAAAGGGGTGAAACAGCCAGTGTATGTAGTCTGTGAGCCAGTAGGGTTGGTTGGTACCATCTAAGGGGAATAATGCTCATAGTGATTTTTGGCAAGGTATACATCTCTAGAGTTAGAAAATATGTGATAGCATTGCACCAGTGGTAACTTTATGTGTGCTTTCATGCATTTTATAATATGACCCTAAAATAAGTATTTCTGAAAAGTGGCCAATATAAAGTACAACATATATATTCAACCTAGTGGTATTTTGTCAACAGTGACACCTCAACATTGAAATTTGTCACAATGATAGCTGAGTTCAAGCACTTTTCATCAAATGTTGTTATAAAATTCTACATTGAAAACTATGTCATTGGTGGCACTCGCAGTACAATGCCCAATTTCAGTAAAGTGAATCATTTCATTTTTAGAAAAACATTTGTCTTGTGTATTTTGGAAAAGCCAATAAAAACCCTAGGACACATATAATCACATGAATTTGTAGAGAATTTATTCAGGAATTCAAGTAAGTAATCACTTTTTGTATATATTCCATATTAACATCAGTGAAGCAGAAAATGTTACCCCACTCCACAAAAGGTAAAAAACCTCATTTGGAGAGATTTCTGGAGTTTTTATCAATGTCATGATATTTTCCATATTGTCGTATCAAATCAAAACAATCTTAAGCTTTTGTCATAGCATTTAGAATTACAGAAAAATAATTCAAATGTGGAGTTCCACATGGCCATGAGTTAGGCCCCATTTGGTTGTAAAATGAATATATTTAATCAAAGACTGCTTTCCATACTTTGTTTTCCATACTTTCATAACCTATTAATAGTCATAATTTTCCAAGTCTTCCACACCTTCCACATCTTCATCTGAACTTTCCACACTCTCTGAGGTGGATGCCTGGTTCTCAAAGTCTGCTAGTCTACACATGTCAGTGCACCTGAGACTATTTGCAACACACATACATTTTGGGAGTGAACATTTTTTTGGACAGTTACGGGCCAGTAGATTCAGGACAGCATCGGGTGCTGGCTGGCCTTCCATCCAGTACACCACCAACTGTTCAGCTTCCTCTTCTCTCTCCATCTTCCATCCTCTGCCAACAGGGCTTGGCACTTGTGTGTCCTTCTCCAAACATCTTCTCCATATACCAGCCTGGTAGTTGCCTCGTTGTGTATGTTTTGTTAAGCAGTTCTTGCATGGTGGAAGTTGATGTCTTTCGATTTCACCTTTTTTGACACGGAAAGGTGTTACCTGTGCTCATTGACCTTGGTGGTTGATGTTTTTAGGGCATACAGAAGACATATAAATGCCTCCAGTTTGTCCATCAGTTATGGGGAGAGGTCCCATTCCTGACCCAACTCTAAGAATGTGTCCTGAGTTTCCCTGTTGCTGGTTGGAAGATTTAGGGAACTTCCAAATTCCTTGCAAAAATGCTTACAGTCACATCCTGTATATACGTGCAACCCGATGAGAACCCTACAAACCTCTATGCCAACAGTGGCAGCAACCTTCCTGGTGTCTACAAGCCTTGTATGGGTTCTAGTGCCACACTTCTGGAACAATGGGGCCTCAATCTTGTCACAAAATGCTAAAGACATGATAAAGACATTTGTGTCTTCTGAGCAGATCACTACAGATTGGTGACCCTCTCTTGTGGCATGGGTAGCATGGAGAAGTAGGCAGCCATCTGCTTCTTGTTGATATTGACAAGCTGGCACCTCCTCACTGTCACAGTCCTTAGCAAGAGGTGACTTGGGAACAGGGGAAGTAGAGTCTGTGTGGATTGAGCTGAGGAACAGTAAGGGTAAAAAGACCCTAATGGGTGTTGTGTACAGGCCCCCAAACAGTAGCGTGGATATTGGGTACAAGTTGATTAGACAGTTAACATTGGCATGTGCTAAAGGTAATGCAGTCGTTATGGGAGATTTCAACATGCAGGTGAACTGGGAGAATCAGGTAGGTGCTGGACCCCAGGATAGGGAGTTTGTGGAGTGTCTAAGGCCGGGGTCGGCAACCTGCGGCTCCCGAGCCATTTGTGGCTCTTTCACCTCTGTGCTGCGGCTCCCTGTGGCTTTGGGAAATAATTGGTCAGTATTTAATTAAAATGTATTTTATGTTAGTTTGTTAGCTTTTGAAATGTAATTATGGTGATCTTGTACATTTCCTGCCACATCCGAAACGGCTCACAATTAGCCGGCATTCCGGCTAAGGGAGATAGCCTACGGGGGTTTGTGAGTACGCGTCTTTTGCAGCATCTGCGTCCATGGGGGCTGGGTTGAGGGAGGCTTAAAAGCAAGGCTGTTTAGTTCGAATAAAGCTATCTTTGACTGCAGTTTACTGACACCGCTACAACGTGTTTTTATCGCTGGCTGTCCAGACGGAAGGTGCTGAAACGCTTTGTCGCGTGTCTGGAAGAAGTGAAAACTTTCCTGGGCAGCAAAGGGCTCACCTTTCCTGAGCTGGAACAGCCAGAGTGGCTGGAAAAGCTACACTTCATGGTAGACATGACAGCGCACCTGAACACGCTGAACACAGCTCTTCAGGGGAAAGGACGTACAGCCCTGCACATGTTGGAGGATGTTTTGGCATTCGAGCGCAAGTTGACAGTGCTTGCCAGAGATTTACAGAAAGGCACTTTGTCTCACTTCCCCAATTTGAGAGAGTTCAAACAAGGTCACGACATGATAATTTCGGAGTATTTACATTCTGCAATCATCGCAATGCAAACATCGTTTGGGAAACGCTTCTGTGAGTTCAGAGAGGAAAAAAACACATTATCCTTCCCGGTCACTCCCTTAAGCATCGATCCTTCCCTACTGAATACGACTGCATTGGCAGGTGTGAGTCAACCTGATCTTGAGATGGAACTGGCCGACATAGCCGACAAAGACATATGGGTGTCCAAGTTTAGACGCTTGACAGCAGACCTTGAAGATGTTGCCCGTCAGAAGGCCGTTCTTGCTCAGAAACACAAATGGAGTGATATTGAAAACCTCACAGATGACAGCTTGCGATCCTGTGTAAAGATGAAGGTGACATCATACAGCCCTGATGTGCAGACGCTGTGCGCTGAGGTCCAGGAGCAGAAATCCCATTAACCAAGTATGATAAATATTTTAATTGCCTATTATTTTACTTATATTCATATTTTTTCATAGTTCAGTGAAATAGTCCTTTCATTTTTCAGGATGACAGCTGGCTGACGTTATTTTTGGTTTGCTGCTGGCGGAAAATTTAAGTTCGGCGTTTTTCATAAATACAAGAAGGACTCAAATAGACATTGAATATTTTACTTAAAAGTAACTTTCAACCCAACGTCTTTTTTTCGGAGTTCAAAATGTTTTTGTTGCATGCAGAAATGTAATTTCGTTTTCTCTGCAGGAGTTCATCAATTTCATAAATGCAACACATTATAGTTTGTTTATACATAGCATAAAGGCAAAAAAAAACGTTGTATGCAGTGTTATTTCATTTTAAATGTCAAACGGGTTTTGCGGCTCCCAGTGTTTTCTTTTCTGTGGGAAACGGGTCCAAGTGGCTCTTTCAGTGGTAAAGGTTGCTGACCCCTGGTCTAAGGGATGTATTTTTAGAACAGCTTGTGCTTGAGCCAACCAGGAACGAGGCTATTTTGGACTTGGTGATGTGTAATGAACAGGAATTGAGAAGTGATCTTGAAGTAAAGGAGCCATTAGGAAGTAGTGATCATAACATGATAAGTTTTTATCTACAATTTGAGAGGGATAAGGGCAGATCAGGGGTGTCAGTGTTGCAATTAAATAAAGGAGACTACGGAGCCATGAGGGAAGAGCTGGCCAAAGTTAAATGGGCGGATGCCCTGGCAGGAAAGACAGTGGATCAGCAGTGGCAGATATTCTTGGGCATAATGCAAAAGATGCAAATGCAGTTCATTCCAATGAGAAGGAAGGATTCAAAGAGGGGGAAGGGGCCACAGTGGTTGACAAAGGAAGTCAGAGATTGTATAGCATTAAAGAAAAAGAAGTATGACAGGGCTAAGATGAGTGGGAATACAGACGATTGGGAAAGTTTTAAGGAACAACAGATCTTGACTAAAAAAGCAATACCGAGAGAAAAAATCAGGTATGAGCTCAGTCTAGCCAGGAATATAAAAGGGGATAGCAAAAGCTTTTTTTAGCTATGTGAAGAGAAAGAAGATAGTTAAGAACAATGTTGGCCCCTTGAAGAATGAATTGGGAGAAATTGTTATGGGAAACAGGGAAATGGCAACAGAATTTAATGCGTACTTTAGATCTGTCTTCACCAGGGAGGACACAAGCAGTCTCCCAGATGTATGGATGGGCCAGGGTCATAAGATATCAGAGGAATTGAGACAGATTGACATTAGGAAAGAAACTGTGATGAGTAGACTGGTAGGACTGAAGGCTAATAAATCCCCGGGTCCAGATGGTCTGCATCCGAGAGTTCTAAAAGAGGTGGCTCAGGAAATTGCGGATGCATCGGTAATCATTTTCCAATGTTCCTTAGATTCAGGATCAGTTCCTGAAGATTAGAGAGTGGCTAATGTTATCCCACTTTTCAAGAAGGGAGGGAAGGAGAAAACAGAGAACTATCGCCCTGTTAGCCTAACGTCAGTCGTGGGGAAGATGCTTGAGTCCATTATTAAGGACGAAATAGTGGCACATCTTGATGGCAGTAATAGAATTAGGCCAAGCCAGCATGGATTTACCAAGGGCAAATCATGCTTGACTAATCTGTTGGAGTTTTTTGAGGGTGTATCAAGCATGTTAGACGAGGGTAAGCCGGTGGATGTTGTGTACCTAGATTTTCAGAAGGCATTCGATAAGGTGCCACATAGGAGATTGGTGAGTAAAATCAGAGCTCATGGCATTGGGGGCAGGGTTTCAACATGGATAGAAAACTGGTTGGCAGATAGAAAGCAAAGGGTAGCAGTGAATGGGTGTTTCTCGGACTGGCTGGAGGTGACTAGTGGGGTACCACAGGGCTCTGTATTGGGACCACAGCTCTTTACGATTTATGTCAACGATTTAGATGAGGGCATTGAAAACTGTATCAGCAAGTTTGCTGACGATACTAAACTGGGTGGCAGTGTGACATGCGAAGAGGACGTTAGGAGAATACAGGGAGACTTGGATAGGCTGGGTGAGTGGGCAGATACTTGGCAGATGTCATTCAATGTGAATAAATGTGAAGTTATCCACTTTGGAAGCAGGAACAAGAGGGCAGAGTATTGTCTGAATGGTGTAGAGTTAGGTAAGGGAGAAATGCAAAGAGACCTAGGAGTCCTAGTTCATCAGTCAGTGAAGGTGAATGAGCAAGTGCAACAGGCAGTGAAGAGGGCAAATAGAATGTTGGCCTTTATTACAAGGGGAATTGAGTACAAGAGCAAGGATGTCCTTTTGCATTTGTACAGGGCCCTGGTGAGACCACACCTGGAATATTGTGTACAGTTTTGGTCTCCAGGTTTGAGGAAGGACATTCTGGCAATTGAGGAAGTGCAGCGTAGATTCACTAGGTTGATTCCTGGGATGGCAGGGCTGTCTTACGCAGAGAGATTGGAGAGATTGGGCTTGTACACACTGGAATTGAGGAGATTGAGAGGGGATCTGATTGAAGCGTTTAAGATAATTATAGGATTGAGGCAGGAAATATGTTCCAGATGTTGGGAGAGTCCAGTACCAGAGGGCATGGATTGAGAATAAGAGGTCAGTTATTTACAACAGAGTTGAGGAAGAACTTCTTCTCCCAGAGAGTTGTGGAGGTGTGGAATGCACTGCCTCGGAAGACGGTGGAGGCCAATTCTCTGGATGCTTTCAAGAAGGAGCTAGGTAGATATCTGATGGATAGGGGAATCAAGGGATATGGGGACAAGGCAGGGACTGGGTATTGATAGTGAATGATCAGCCATGATCTCAGAATGGTGGTGCAGACTCGAGGGGCTGAATGGTCTACTTCTGCACCTATTGTCTATTGTCTATTGAGATGTGATTCTGTAACATCTGTCATTCACAGT
This sequence comes from Hypanus sabinus, assembly GCF_030144855.1. Taxonomy (NCBI): domain Eukaryota; kingdom Metazoa; phylum Chordata; class Chondrichthyes; order Myliobatiformes; family Dasyatidae; genus Hypanus; species Hypanus sabinus. The sequence goes on from NC_082729.1 coordinate 380,536, forward strand.
TGCATACAGAAACTTCTCCTGTAGCTTTGCTCTGTACTCTGGCTACCTCCATTCATGGACTATGAAGCGAATGAGACTATTTTTGTTACTGACTTTGGTCAGGAAGCTTCTCTAATGCCTCACCATCTGTGTGCTTGTGATACCTTGCAACTCATGACCAGTCTCTTCACTCCATAGTGATCTTTCACTAGTCTTGATAGAGTTCTCCTTGGTATGTGTTGAACACAACATCTGTTCTTCTACTCTGATTGCCTTCCCTCAGTGCCATACCCAGAATTGTTGTGGTAACATTTCTGAAAGTAACTTGATCGCCCTTCACTCTGGACCAGGTTCACTCCATCAGCCACTGTAGCAGAGTTTCCTGGAAGTTGCTCTTCTACTGCTACATTTTTCTGCAAGGTTGTGGCTAAAGTAGCTTTATTTGTCTTTCTCAGCAATCCTTCTGGTGTGGACAAGGCCCAGGGCAGTGGTCCAAAGGTGTGAGAGAGGATATCCTCCATACATAGACTGCGCCCTCGTGCCATCACTATGATGCGTTCAAACAAAGACCTGTCTGCTTTCAAGATGATTGCCCTCCCATTTGATTTCACTTCTCTCTTCTTACACATATCACTGAATGTTTTTAGCTTGTTGGTTTTCATTGGGTCATGGAATTCCTTTGCTGGTGGGTCTTCCTCTTGTCTCTCATCCTTCAAAGTTGCATAGCATTGCTCACCAATCTCATATACCTTCATCAGGTCAGAGACAATGTCCTTGGGGGCTGCTTTTGCTGCAGAGATGCTAATAAGGTCCCACTTCTCTGCAAATGGATTGACCCATTCATGTGTGAGGCTAACCACTGCTAAAACTGCTTCCTCATCTTTCTGGATTCTTGGCCGCTGTAGCTCCACAAGACAAAGCTCTGATTTGTTGCCTTGCACCATCTCCCTTAACTGTCCCAGGAATGCACTGCAGTGCTCAGCTGTTATGTAGTAACACTTGGTAGCTCCAGCATTCAACCTGAACCATGATGTGCCTCCAGGAGTCTGTGTGTCTTTGTTCACTGTGGCTTCAGTAGCCTGGTCTACAGGGATCTGCCCAAAGGGATTGTTACTTGACAGCTGCACTGAGAATTAGCCTGTCTTGAAGGCCTCATACACAGAAGGATTCTTCTCTGGGAGGTTCATCATCTGAGCAAAGTAAGGGGACAGGTACCTGGCATAATTCATCTTATCATAGGCAAAAGCACCATGGGATCATGGTTCTTATAACATGGAGGTACAACTCCCAGTCCCCCTCACGAGAGGTGCGCAGAAGCCCAAGTACTATGTTCTCTACCATGTCAATGTATGATATCCAGAATGTGGATAGCTTTCCATTGTTGTGACAGAGGTGTTCCAGAAAGTCAGTCCACAGGGTCATCAGCTCAGCTAAGAGTGGACTTTGCAGCAGATTGTTCAAATTCTATTGGTTCAAGTCACTGGCCATGTCGTTCACATGGTCTAAGAATGATTTGATCATCCCACTCCTCTCTGGAACGTTCTCCTCAACCCACGGTGTGATCTCTGCCCATGTGAGTCCAATCAGTGCTTCGTAGGTGTACTTGTGGACCCTGACAGCACAATTGTAGTTTTTACCATGAAGGACTCCATTGGTGGACCCCTCTGCGACAATTCCAGCTTCTTTGCATATGTCCTTTAGAGCAGCATCCCGAAATCGCTTTCCTAGGATGGTTCAGGCATTACATGTGGTATAGAATGTTCCCATCCCGAGAAGAATGTTGGAGAAGCGCTCTTTGTGCTTCTAGACGATTTCAGTAGCTTTTGCATAGAGTGCTTGATACATGATTACTACAATTGTTTATAGATGAAGTTCCTTCCTGATTAGCTCTGATTGGTTCAGGATTTCAAATACTGTGGTCAACTCTGGCTAGTGAATTGATGGTTGGCAGATACCCAACAATATCTTGTGAGATTGGTTCTTGGTCCCTGGTGCTGATATTAAAACCAGTCCAGCTTGGGATTGTCTGATTCTCTGGATCTATTTGCCTTGCAAGTGTCCACACCAGGTTCTTCTTGCAGGCAAGAAGAGCAGCATCCTTGGTTTCCTGGACACAGTGTTCCCTGGTTGGGAGAGGCTGTGGGCCCACACGTGCACCTGCTGCATAAACTTCCAGTTCTTGGTCCTCAATGGTGGCTGATCTTTGCTTCAGTTTCTCGATGTATGGAAGCACAGCTCTTGGCAGATGTGGTCCATAGACATTGGCCTGTATCACTATGCCATTGACTCTATGTGATGTACCCTTTCTAGTGAGAGTGTCCTCAAGTGTATCAATATTGTCCCGTGCAAGAAAGCTTCCACTGCTGCAATGCTATCACGTATTTTCTTTCTTTTTTAAATTTTTTTTATTAGTTTTTCAAAACATTTTACAAATTAAAAACCCCAAATCCCAATGAGGAACATTAAAACAGTGCAAAATTAAGCATACAATAACAATATACTACAAAGGAAGAGAATTTAGCAAAAAAAAAGCACCTGAATTAAAGACAAGTAAGCTTAGTGTCCTCCCCAAGCCCCACAACACAAGAAAAAACAACAGCAACTCCAGACCAACCACAACACAATATAGAGAGTATAAGTCAGGACAGCCAAACTCCCAGACTGTGAATACATTCAGCAACAGAGGGTAATAATGCCTTCTACCAGAAAAAAAAGGAGCTGAAAGCAAGGGACCGAAAAGAAAAAAAAACCCTAGTCAAGAGGAAGGTTATGAAAGTACTCGATAAAAGGTCCCCAGACCTTATGGAACTTTAGATCCGAATTGAGAACTGAATAATGAATTTTTTCGAGGTCCAAACAGGCCATGATGTCGTTAAGCCATTGAGCATGAGTGGGTGGGGCAACATCTCTCCATCTGAGGAGGATCAAGCGTCTAGCCAGGAGAGAGGCAAAGGATAATATTCGGCATTTGGTCGGACCCAGACATAAATCTGTCTCGCCCCAAAAACCGAACAGAGCAATTAAGGGGTTTGGTTTTAGGTGCTGATTCAGAATACACGACAACGTAGTGAAGACATCTTTCCAGAATTTCTCCAAGCTAGGACAGAACCAGTACATATGGATGAGAGAGGCCACGCCCCTCTTGCATTTATCACAGAGCGGACTAACGCTAGGGTAGAATCGAGATAGTTTAGATTTAGACAAATGGGCTCTATGAACAATCTTAAACTGTAAAAGGCAGTGGCGAGCACAAAGAGAGGTTGAGTTAACCGATTTGAGAACTGAATCCCAGCTCTCCTCAGATAAGGAGATATTTAAATCCTGCTCCCAGGCCATTTTGATTTTATCCATGGGGGCCCGTCGTAAGGCTGCTAGTTTATCTCGGATGATTGATATTAAGCCTTTACCTAGTGGGTTCATGGAAAGAAATAGGTCCATAGCATTTTTCGCAGGCATTTCAGGAAAGTTAGGAATTAAAGGAGCAATAAAGTGTCGGATTTGGAGATATCTGAAAAAATGAGCATTGGGCAGATTGAACTTAACAGAGAGCTGCTGAAAAGAAGCGAAGTGATTATCAATGAAAAGATCTTCAAAATGTCTAATGCCCTTCCTATACCAAACCTGGAATGCTGAATCGTATGTAGTAGGTAAAAAAAGGTGATTATGAGCATTAGGGCTGGAAACGGAAAACCCCTGGAAACCATAGCATTTCCTGATCTGAGCCCATATACGCAAAGTGTGTCTAACAAGAGGATTAGCTATTGATCTGGGCAGACTACTAGGGAGTGCAGAGCCAAGAAGTGCAGAGATAGATAATTCTTTCGTGGAGCTCAGCTCCATCGCCACCCAGTTAGGGCACTCGGGTTGGCCATGGAAGAAAGACCAGAAGGTAGCACAACGTATATTAGCTGCCCAATAATATAAACGAAAGTTAGGTAAAGCCATGCCACCCTCTTTTTTAGATTTTTGGAGATGGATTTTATTAATTCTAGAGCGCTTATTCTGCCACAGATATGACAAAATAATGGAATCAAAAAAAGATTTAGGAATAAAATTTGGGATAGATTGAAATAGGTATAAAAATTTGGGGAGAACATACATTTTAACAACATTAATACGACCTACCAAAGACATAGATAGAGGTGACCATTGTACCAGACTCTGTTTTATAGCATGTGAAAGATTGGCAAAGTTTTCACGAAAGAGATCTTTAAACTTCCTTGTGACTGTAATTCCAAGATAAGTAAATTGATTATGGACTACTTTAAAAGGGAGATCACGAAATGTTAGTTCTTGTGCTTCTTTATTAATTGGGAGAAGTTCACTCTTATGTAAATTAAGTTTATAGCCAGAGATCTGGCTAATCTGGTCAAGAAGTGAAAACATTAGAGGTAAGGATGTAGACGGATTTGAGAGAAAGAGTAATAAGTCATCAGCATAGAGAGAAACTTTATGCTCAACACCCCCTCTCCAAATCCCAGTCATTTCAGGGCAGCTTCGAAATGCTATCGCCAGAGGTTCCATAGCCAAATCAAAGAGAAAGGGACTTAAGGGGCATCCCTGGCGGGTGCATCGTTTGAGATTAAATACTTGGGATTTCTGAAAATTGGTTAAAACAGAGGCAGTAGGACACAGGTACAGCAATTGGATCCAAGAGATGAAACTTCAGCCAAGGTCAAATTTTTCTAAAACTGCAAAAAGGTAGTTCCACTCTATACGATCAAATGCTTTCTCCGCATCGAGGGAAATAACACATTCAGGAATCCCAGTTGGAGGTGAGTATAAGATATTAAATAAACGCCGAATGTTAAAAAAAGGGAAACGGTTTTTAATAAAGCCTGTTTGGTCATCAGAGATAATGGAGGGAATGACGGTTTCTAATCTATGAGCTAAAACTTTAGCTAAGATCTTTACATCAACATTGAGCAGAGAGATCAGCCTATACGAGGAACACTCTGTTGGGTCTTTGCTCTATTTTAAAAGAAGAATAATAGATGCCTCACTGAAAGAGGGTGGCAATTTGCCGTAATTAAACGAGTCAGATAATACTGAAAGTAACTGAGGAGAAAGAAGAGAAGAGAATGATTTATAAAATTCTACAGGGAACCCATCAGGTCCAGGAGATTTCCCTGAGGACAGTGCAGAAATTGCAGTAGATATTTCTTCTAATGACATAGGCGCATTGAGTTTGGCTTTGAAATCAGATGAAAGTGAGGGGATATTCAGATTCTGTAAACAGAGATATTGTCATTCAGAGATTCAGAGGAATAAAGCCGAGAATAAAAATTTTTAAGTGCGTCATTAATTTCTAAATGATCTGATGTAAAGTCTCCGTTCTCCTTCCAGATCTTTGTAATATGTTGTTTGGCTTTGGAACACCTCAGCTGATTGGCTAGGAATTTACCAGACTTATCCCCATGAATGTAAAAGCGACTCTTGCTTTCGAGAAGTTGGCGTTCGACAGGTTGAGTGGACAGAAGGTTAAATTTAGTTTGGAGTTCAACACGCTTCTTGTATAATTCAGGGTTCTTAGTTTGGGCATATATTTGATCCAATTCTTTAATCTGGTTAATGAGGTCTAATCGATCTGCACGGGATCTTCTGTTGAGATTTGCTGTGTAAGAGATTATTTGCCCCCTCAGATATGCTTTCATGGCATCCCAGACAATCTGGGATGGCACTTCAGGTGATGGATTAGTGTTAAAATAAAAGGTTATCTGATCCTTAATAAATTTTTAAAAATCATCATCCGATAGTAAAGTTGAATCAAACCGCCAGTGTTTATTCCCCTGAGGGAGACCAGGCAAATTCAGAGAGAGAGTAATTGGGGCATGGTCAGAGATCAGTATACTCTGATAGTCACAAGAGTGGGCAAATGGAATAAGCTGGTTATCGAGTAAGAAATAATCAATTCTAGTGAAGGTATGGTGAACATATGAGAAAAAAGAATAATCTCTCTCCGTAGGATGGAGGAAACGCCATATATCAGAATTACCATAGTTAGAGAGAAACGATTGGATAGCTAAGGCATATTTAGTAGGTGGTCTAGTAACAGAGGACGATCGATCCAAATTGGGATCTAACCAACAATTAAAGTCACCACCCAGTATAAGAGAGTATGAGTTTAAGTCTGGTAGTGAGGAAAAAAACCGTTCAAAAAAATTAACATCATCAAAGTTGGGGTCATACAGGTTTGCTAGTGCAACTTTAGTGTTATATAGTTTGCCAGAAACAATAATAAAACGGTCATTTATATCAGATATTTTATTATGGAGTTCAAAAGGAATATTTGAGTTAATAAGAATGGAGACTCCCCGAGCTTTAGCGGTAAAGGATGTATAAAAATGCTGACCTGCCCACTTTGACAAAAGCCGGGAGTTATCAGAACAACGAATATGAGTTTCTTGAAGGAAAGCAATATCAGCTTTGAGTTGTTTGATATGTGAGAATACCTTCCTCCTTTTAACAGGGTGATTCAATCCCTTTACATTCCAGCTCACGAATTTAAGTGCACTAGCCATTATCGATTACTAATGCATAAAAGGCAGAAAGCGTACAAAAAGTCAAGCAGTACAATAGCAGTCTGGGAGCAGAGATGTAAACATAGATTCGTAAAATCAAAACATATACATGTCCTGAGCAATAAAGAGATATAATATATACAGTGAGTGATGTTGGAACTAGAAAACCCACCCCACCCACACAACCCAAAACTAGACGGCTACCAAAACAAGTAGCTGGCTCTACCAAAAAAATTAACCCAAATACAACTTCCAGATCTGTATCATTAACAGCAGTTCTGTATAAATACTATAATAAATAGTAACTAGTTTATGCACTAAAAAAACATAACTACAGATTAGAACACCTTCTGCAGGAATATAAAACTTAATACAGAGAAAATTGGAAGATGACCAAAACTAACCTGCCAGCGAAAAAATTATAGAAGAATAAAGTAAGAGAAAGGGAAAAAAAGGGATTAAAAAAAAGGAGAGGAAGGGGAAAATTATAAATTCAAGACGAGAATTTACAGAGAAGAGAGAAAAAATTCAGAAATTAGAAAAAAGGGGTGAAGAAAAGAAAAAAGTATAATAAAATAAATAAATATAAAAAGAAGGGAAAATAGATCGGCAATTAAACTGTGAACCAACAAACAGGAAGGCCTTCACTTAAGACTTCAAACCTCCAAAACAAGTTAAAGTCAGTTGTAGAACTCTATAGATAAAGTTGTACAACAATAAAAGATAGATTTCACACACACCAAATCCAGGGAGAGATTGTCAACAGCCCTTAGAGTTTCGATGAATAATGTCTGAATGATTCAAGTAAAGTCTGAGTCCAGAAAAAGTAATTTTACTACGAGAAGTACTTATCCACCATTTTAGGAGGTCTGATCGGGTTCCGAAGATGGCTGGATAGCCGGAAGACTTGCCACAAATGCTTCAGCTTCCTTGGCTGACTTAAACCATTTGTATTTCCCAATGTTAAGTTTGATTCGTAGATCAGCAGGGGAGCGAAGCGAAGGTTTAAAACCACGATCAAAAAGCACTTTCATTGCGCCTTTAAACTCAGCGTGCATGTTTAAGGTCTGGGGTGCAAAATCTTTCACAAAGCGAATGGTTGTATCCTGGAAAATAAAAGAACCTCTGCGATGTGCCTCTACGATCAGACGGTGTTTTACCTGGTATTGATGGAAGCACAAGATTACTGGTCGCGGGCGGTTGCCCAGAATTCCAGCGGGAACATGACGTATTTTCTAGCACTAGGGGTATATACCTTGCTAAAAATCACTATAAGAATTACTCCCCCAGATTGGTACCGGTGGCCCAAATTTGGGGTCCTGGCTCACGGACTAATAGTGCTCCTGTGGCCATCCCCCTCAACAAGTGTATCACTTTGGATACCGTCAGGAGGGGTGAGCAAGCAGAGGAAAGCTGTGGTCAGCATTGAGTCCAGCTCTGACTCAGAAGGGAAGGGGGAGAAGGTTTGTGCTGTGGAGTGATCGCAATCTGTTGCAAGAAACATAAGGCTGCATAATAGGTGAATTTAACTTTCCACATATTGACTGGGATTCCAAGACTGCAAAAGGACCAGATGGGATAGAGTCTGTCAAATATGTTCAGGAAAGTTTCCTCGGTCAGTATGTAGAAGTCCCAACGAAAGAATGTGTGATACTTGAACGTCTACTAGGGAATGAGACAGGGCAAGTGACAGAAGTTTGAGGAGGGAAACATTTGCATCTTATGATCACAATGCCCATAGTTTCAAAGTAAATATGAAAAAAGATAGGTTTGATCCGTGGGTCAAGATTCTAAATTGGAGAAAGGCCAGTTTTGATGGTATATGAAAAGATCTGTCTGGTAATTGTGGATTGGGACAGGCTGTTTTCTGGCAAAGGTCTACTTGATAAGTGAGATGCCTTCAAAAGCAAAATTTTAAGAGTACAATGGTTTGAATGTGCTTGGCAGAATGAGAAGTAAAGATAGCAGGTGTGGGGAACCTTGGCTTTCAAGAGATACTGAGGCCCTAATTAAGTCAAGTCAAGTCACTTTTATTGACATTTCGACCATAACTGCTGATACTGTACATAGTAAAAATTAGACATCTTGTTTCAGGACCATGGTGTTACATGACACAGTACAAAAACTAGACTGAACTATGTAAAAAAAAACGAAGAAAAAATACTACACTAGGCTACAGACCTACACAGGACTGCATAAAGTGCACAAAGACAGTGCAGGCATTATTATAAATAATAAACAGGACAATAGGGCAAGGTGTCAGTCCAAGCTTTGGGTATTGAGGAGTCTGATAGCTTGGGGGAAGAAACTGTTACATAGTCTGGTTGTGAGAGCCCGAATGCTTCGGAGCCTTTTTGCAGACAGCAGGAGGGAGAAGAGATTGTATGAGGGATGCATGGGTTCCTTCATAATGCTGTTTCCTTTGCGGATGCAGCGTGTAGTGTAAGTGTCCGTGATGGCGGGAAGAGAGGCCCGATGATCTTCTCAGCTGACCTCACTTTCCACTGCAGTGTCTTGTGATGGTGCAATTTCTGAACCAGGCAGTGATGCAGCTGCTCAGGATGCTCTCAATACAACCCCTGTAGAATGTGATGAGGATGGGAGATGGACTTTCCTCAGCCTTTGCAGAAAGTAGGGACGCTGCTGGGCTTTCTTTGCTTTGGAGCTGGTGTTGAGGGACCAGGTGAGATTCTCCGTCAGGTGAACACCAAGAAATTTGGCACTATTATCTCTAGCGAGGAGCCGTCGATGTTCAGCGGGGAGTGGTCGCTCAGTGCCCTCCTGAAGTCAACAACCATCTCGTTTGTTTTGTTCACATTACAAGACAGGTTGTTGACTCTGCACCAGTCCTTTAGCCGCTGCATCTCCTCTCTGTAAGTTGACTCGTCGTTCTTGCTGATGACACCCACCACAGTAGTGTATTCGGCGAACTTGATGATATGGTTCGAGCTGTGTGTTGCAGTACAGTCGTGGGTCAGCAGAGTGAACAGCAGTGGACTGAGCATGCAGCCCTGGGGAGCCCTCGTGCTCAGTGTGATGGTATTGGAGATGCTGCTCCCAATCTGGACTGACTGAGGTCTCCTTTGTTCAGGCTCAGTAGGCTCAGCTTTCCAATCAGTTTCTGAGGGATGATTGTATTGAATGCTGAACTGAAGTCTATGAACAGCATCCGAACATATGTCTCTTTTTTGTCTAGGTGCAGGGTGCTGGCAATGGCGTCATCTGTTGAGCGGTTGGGATGGTATGCAAACTGCAGGGGATCCAGTGAGGGGGGCAGCAGGGTCTTGATATGCCTCACGACGAGCCTCTCGAAACACTTCATGATGATGGATGTAGGTGCAACGGGTTGATAGTCATTTAGGCAGGACACTGAAGACTTCTTCAGCACGAGGACGATGGTGGCAGCCTTGAAGCACTTTGGAACGGTGGCACTGCTCAGGGAGGTGTTGAAGATGTCATTGAGAACATCTGCTAGCTGGTCTGCAATTCCTCTGAGCACTCTATCAGGGATGCTATCTGGTCCAGCAGCTTTCCGTGGGTTGACCCTGCACAGGGTTCTTCTCACGTTGGCCACGGTGAGACACAGCACCTGGTCATTTGTAGGAGGGGTGAACTTCCTCGCCGCCACGTCATTTTCCGCCTCAAACAGGGCGTAGAAGTTATTCAGCGCATCAGGGAGGAAGGCATCACCTGCACAGTCAGGTGATGTTGTCCTGTAATTGTAAAGAGTTACATTGCAGGTATTGGCAGGTAGGAACAAATGAGCTGCTTATGGAGTGTGAGAAATACAGAAGTACACTTAAGAAAGAGGTCAGGAGGGCTCAAAGAGCACATGAGGTTGCTTTAGCAGACAAGTTGAAGGAGAATCCTAAGGCATTCTATAGATATGTTAAGAGCAAAAGGATTGCAAGGGACAAAATTGGTCCTCTGGAAGATCAGAATTATAGGCCACTGAGCCTGACATCGGTAGAGGGAAAGTTATTGGAAGGTATTCTAAGGGAATGAATATGTAAGTATTTGGATAGACATGGACTGATTCAGGATAGTCAGCATGGCTTCATGCTTGGTAGGTCATGTCTAACCAATCTTATAATTTTTTTCAAGAAAGTTACCAGGAAAATTGATGAAGGCAAGGTAGTGGATGTTGCCTACATAGTCTTTAGTAAAGCATTTGACAAGGTCCCGCATGAGAGGTTGATCAAGAAGGTCCAGTCACTTGGCAATCAATATGAAGTAGTAGATTGGATTAGGCATTGGCTTTGTGGGAGAAGCCAGAGAGTGGTAGTAAATTGTTGCCTCTGACTGGATGCCTGTGACTAGTGGAATACTGCAGGAATCTGTGCTTGGTCAGTTGTTGTTTGTCATCTATATTAATGATCTGGATGATAATTTGGTTAAATGGATTAGTAAATTTGTGGTTGACACCAAGATTGGGTGTGTTGTGGACTATTGAGGCTTGCAGTAGGATCTGGACCAGTTGGAAAAATGGGCTGAAAATGACATACAGAATTTAATGCAGACAAGTATGAGGTGTTGCACTTGGTTAGGACCAACTAGGGTAGGTCTTACACAGTGATTGGTAGGGCACTAGGGAGTATGGTAGAACAAAAGAATCTGGGAATACAGGTCTATAATTCATTGAAAGTAGTGTCACAGGTAGATGGAGTCATAAAGAAAGCTTTTAGCACATTGACCTTCATAAATCAAAGTATTTTGTACTAGATATGAGATATTATGTTGAAGTTGTATAAGACATTGATAAGGCCCAATTTGGAGTATTGTGTGCAGTTTTGGTCACCTTCCTGTAAATATGATTGAAAGAATACAGAGAAAATTTAGAAGGATGATGCCGGGTCTGGAGGACCTATGTTATATGGAAAGATTAAGTAGGTTAGGACTTTATTCCTTGGAATGTAGAAGGTTGAGAGGAGATTTGATAGAGATATATAAAATAGTGAGGGGTATAGATAGGGTAAATGCAAGCAAGCTTTTTCCACTAGGGTTGGATTGGACTACAACTGGAGGTCATGGATTAAGGGTTAAAGGTGTAAAATTTAAGGGGGGCATGAGGGAAATTTCTTCACTCAGAAGAAGTGAGACTGGAACGAGCTGCCAACGTGTGGTGCATATGAGCTTGATTTAATTGTTTAAAAGAAGTTTGAATAGGTACATGGATAGTAGGGGTATGGAAAGCTAAGGTCCCAGTGCAAGTTGATGGGAGTAGGCAGTTTAAATTGTTTTGGTATGGACTAGATGGGCTGAAGCTATACTCTTCTATGACTCTATGATTATGACTATGAGTGTCAGGCTCAGGGAAGGCCTCATAGAGTTTATCAAATTATGAGACAACATCAACATGGTAGATGGCATGAATCTTTTTCCCAGGGTAGAAGTGTCAAATACTGGAGGGCATAGCTTTAAGGTGAGAGAGGAGAGTTCAAAGGTGATGTGTAGAGTAAGATTTTTTACACTGAGAGTTGGTGCCTAGAACATGCTGCTAGGGGTGGTTGTAGAAGCAAATACAACAGTAGCGTCCAAGACGCTTTTGGATTGGCTTATGAATATGTGGGGAATGGAGAGATGTGTATCATGTGCAGGAAGAGAGATCACACTTGGTACAGATAGAGAAACAAAAGGGCACAATAGAAACTTGATTTAAAGTGACAAAGATTGTGAAGTGAATATGCCTGGATACTTCGCCAATGGAAAGCAATAAGGAGATTTAAAGTAGTGCCACAGGTAGATAGGGTTGTAAACAGAGTTCTTAGTACGTTGGCCTTCCTAAATCAAAGTATTGAGTACAGTTGGGATGTTATGTTGAAGTTGTATCAGTCATTGGAGAGGCCTAATTTGGAGTATTGTGTGCACAAACACAAGAGAGTGCAGATGCTGGAAATCCTGAGCAACACACACACAATGCTGGAGGAACTCAGCAGGTCAGGCAGCATCTGTAGAGGGAACTAAACAGTTTGGGGCTAAGGCCCTTCATCAGGACTGGAAAGGAAGGGGGAAGAATCCTGAATAAGAAGGTGGGGGACAGGAAGGAGTACAAGATAACTTATGATATGTGAGACTAATTGAAGGGGAAGGTGTGTGTTTGGAGGAGGGGTGGATGAAGTAATGAGCTGGGAGGTGATAGGTGGAAGAGATGAAGGGCTGAAGAAGGAGGAATCTGATAGTAGAGGACAGTGGCCCAAGGAAGAAAGAGAGGGAGGAGGGCCACCAGAGGGAGGTCATGGACAGGTGAGTAGAAGGCAGGGGTGAGAGGAGAAGCAGAATGGGGAATGGAAAAAGAGAGAAGGATGAAGGGGGAGAAATTACTGGAAGTATGAGATATAGATGTTTATGCCATTTGATTGGAGGTTACCCAGACTGAATATCAAGGGTTGCACCTCTGGCTTAAGTATGACCTCATCATAGTAATAGAGGGGACCAAGGACCAACATGTAAGCAGGGGAATCATCCACTGTGTTATCAGATTTCTTCCACTTATCATCTCCCAACTTCTTTCTTCATCCACATTCCCTCCTAAATGATTTCACCTCTTACCTGCCAGCTTGTACTCTTTCCCACTTCATCCCCCTCCAGTTCTTTTTCTGGCTCATCCTCCTTCCTTTCTAGTCCTGATGGAGGGTCTCAGCCCAAAATGCTGACTGTTTATTCCTTCCCATAGATGCTGTGTGACTTACAACATATTGCTCAGGATTTCCAGCATCTGTAGAATCTCCTGTGTTTAAAAATATACTCAAGTTGATCAGACAGCATCTTCCTTTGTCAAAACCATGCTGGCAATCTGATTAGCTTTTGCCTTTCAATGTGGTCTTTAATCCATGCACTCAGAAATGTTTTCTATTAATTTCCGTACAACTAATGTAAGCCTTACAGATCTGTAATTGTCAGGCTTTTCCTTATGGCCTTCCTTGAAAAGAAAGATATTATTTACAGTCCTCCATTCATTGTGGCCAATGAAGATTTAAAAATATCAGTCAGAGTCCCGACAATTTCTTTCCTTGCCCTCTATAGTAACCTGGGGGAAATCTCATCCAGCCCTGAGGATTTATCCACTTTTGTGCTCGCTAAGAAATCAGGTACCTCTTTGTTATTTATCAAGACTTCAACTGGAATTTCACCTTCTCCTTTGCTGAATCCACAAGGGCAAAGTCATTTTCCTTTGTGGATGTCAGTGAGAAGTGTTCATTTAGGAGCTCACCTATGCCATCTGACTCCGTGCACACATTGTCCCCAGTGGAGTCTTCTCTTTTTCTGGTTTTTCATCATTCCTTGTATGCCTTCAGATTTATCTTAATCTTGTTCACCATTGCAAGTTAATACATGGGCAAGAGACACGAGACACATTTAATATTTCATTCAATCTTGTGTTTTCTTTCTAGAGCCAAATCCCCCCATTGATGAAGTAATCAACACATCTGGTGTTGTGGAAAGATTTGTAGAATTTTTGAAAAGAAATGACAATTACACACTACAGGTAAAATTTATAATCCCCCACTTGATTTCACAAGATATTTGATGCTCAGAGTCAATGGTAAGAGGGAAAGTGTCTTATTGCTCAGTTTAATATACTTCACTGCCCAAAGTTGGGTGATGCAGATTAGTAATTGTGCATTTGAATTGTAGAACAGAGACACATGGGGTTCTCAGATGCTGGAAATCTTGAATGACCTGGGGAACTAATCAGGTCAGGCAGCATCTATAGAGGGAAATGAACAGTTGATATCTTGGCCTGCCACCCTTCATACAATCATGATGAAGGGCCTTCATTGATCCTGCCTGAACTGCTGAGATTCCTAGCATTTTGTGTAAATTGTAGAATAGCCTTGAGAGTTCAAAGCTGCCACTTAATTTAGTAAGAGCCAAGAATTGTAAAATTATTGTTTAAAACCTTGACTTGAGTTTCTACATAAACATATTTAGTGAATTAATTTGAATGATAGAAAGAGGCAGAAGAAATGTTCTCTAGCTTAAATAAAATGTAGATTCACATGGCACAAAACAAATCCTTTGGTTCTTTGTACATGCTAGTGCCATCTACCAGCATGCCTGTAGCGTCTGTGCCTTAGCGATTCAAGAACCTATCGGATTATTCCTAAATATGAGATTTCATCTCACCACCACTGATCAGACAATACATCTCAGATTCCATTCAACTTCAGATCCCTTTGCCCTCTCACCCCAAACATATACCCTCGAATTACAGACACTCTGTCATAGAGACAAGACAAAGGAGCAGAAGTAAGCCATTTGGCCCGTCGAGTCTGCTCTGCCACTCCACCATGAGCTAAACTATTCTCCCATCTAGTTCCAATTTCTGGCTTTTTCCCCATATCCCTTGATATCCTGACTAATTAGATACCTATCAATCTCCTTAAACACCCTCAATGATCGGGCCTCCACAGCTGTATGTGGCAACGAATTCCATAAATCCATGACCCTCTGGCTAAAAGAATTTCTCCTCTGTTTTAAATGGGTACCCTCTAATTCTAAGACTGTGGCCTCCTGTCCTGGACTGACCCACCAAGAGAAACAGCCTTTCCACATCTACTCTGTCCAACCCTTTCAACATTTGAAATGTTTCATGAGATCCCCTCTCATTCTTCTATACTCTAATGAATACAGTCCAGGAGCTGACAAATGCTCCTCATATGTTAGCCCCTGCATTCCAGGAATCATCCTCGTAAATCTTCTCTGAATTCTCTCCAACATCAGTACATCCCTTCTAAGATAAGAGGCCCAAAACTGCACACAGTATTCCAAATGAGGTATTACCAGTGCCCCATAGAGCCTCATCAACACCTCCTTACTCTTACACACTATTCCTCTTGAAATGAATGCCAACATAACATTCGCTTTCCTTACTGCCGATCCAACCTGGTGATTAAGCTTTAGGGTATCCTGCACGAGGACCCCCAAGTCCCTTTGCACTTCCAATTTTTGAATTTTCTCCCCATCTTAATAATAATCTGCCCAATTATTTCTTCTTCCAAAATGTACAACCGTACATTTCTCAACATTGTATCTGCCATTTCTTTGCCCACTCTCCTAAACTGACCAAGTCTCTCTGCAACCTTTCCGTTTCTTCAACACTTCCTGCTCCTCCACCTAGTTTGGTGTCATCTGCAAACTTAGCCACAAAACCATTTAATCCATAATCTAAATCATCGATATACAGTGTAAAAAGAAGCGGCCCCAACACCGAACCCTGTGGAACGCCACTAGTAACTGGCAACCAACCAGAATAGGATCCCTTTATTCCCACCCTTTACTTTCTGCCTATCAGCCAATGCCCCACCCATTCCAGTATCTTTCCTGTAATTCAATGGGCTGTCATCTTATTAAGCAGCCCCTTATGCGGAACCTTATCGGAGACCTTTTGAAAATCCAAATACACAACATCCACAGCCTCTCCTTTGTCAATCTTATTTGAGATTACCTCAATAAATTCCAATAGGTTGGTGAGGTAGTATCTTACCTTCATGAAACCGTGCTGGCTTGGTCCTATCTTGTCATGCACCTCGAGGTATTTCATGACCTTGTCCTTGAGGATTGACTCCAATAACTTTCCAACTACCGATGTCAGACTAATAGGTCTGCAATTTTCTTTTTGCTGCCTCCCTCCTTTCTTAAACAGCGGAACTACATTTGCGACCTTCCAGTCCTCTGGAACCATACCAGAGTCTGTTGATTCCCGGAAGATCATTTCCAATGCCTCCACAATCTCCAAAGCCGTCTCCTTCAGAACCTGTGGGTGCACCTCATCTGGTCCAGGTGTTCCAGGAGACTCATCTATCCTTAATCCAGTTAGCTTCCCAAGCACTTTCTCTCTAGTAATCTTGACTGTACCTAATTCTATTCCCTGAGACCTCTGGCTATCAGGTATGTTGCTAATGTCTTCCACTTTGAAGACTGATGCAAAATACTCATTTAGTTCTTCTGCCATCTCTTTCTTATCCATTATAATTCCTCCAGCATTATTTTCAATTGGTCCTATGTCTACCCATGTCAATAACATCCATGTTACCCATTTTCTTTTTTCTTGGAATATATTTTTCCTGCACTTTCCTTATTTCTTGTAGGAATTTCATCCAATTCTGCTCTACCGTCCCTCTATCGAGCTTACTTTTCCAATCAACTTGGACCAGTTCCTTTCTCATACCACTGTAATTTCCTTTGTTCCACTGAAATATCAATACACCTGATACCAGCTTCTCCTTTTCAAATTTGAAACTGAACTCAATCATATTATGATCACTACTTCCCATGGGTTCCATTACCTGTAGCTCCCTAATTGCCTCAGGTTCATTACCCAGCACCCAATCCAAAACATTCTACAAACTCCCTCTCCTGAGATCCAGTACCTTCTTGACTTTCCCAGTCCACTTTCATATTAAAATCCTCCATAATTGTCTTGACATTTTCCTTCTGACACGCAAGTTACAGAGTTGCAAGTGTGAAAAGAGGTCCTTCAGCCCATACTTGTCCATGCCAACCAAGATGCACGTTCAGGCTTTGTGCATTTATTGTATTCAGGTCTGGGTAACTTTGAAACTACGAAAGGTGATTGATAAGTTTGTTGCCAAAGATAAAAGGAATCAATTTTAGAAAACCTAGTGCATTTATTTTTCAACATAGTCCCGTCCTGCATGTACATACTTCGTCCAACGGTCGTGGAGCATATGGATCCCTTCTTTGTAGAAGTGGTCCACAGCAGGGGTGATTGATAATTTCATGGCCTACGGTAGAAGGAGATGAGTTATTAACTTGCAAACACGAGGAAATCTACAGATGCTGGAAATTCAAACAACACACACAAAATGTTGGTGGAACACAACAGGCTAGGCAGCATCTATAAGGAAGCACTGTCGATGTTTTGGGCCAAGACCCTTCGTCAGGACTAACTGAAAGGAAAGATAGTAAGTGATTTGAAAGTAGTGGGGGAGGGGGAAATGCGAAATGATAGGAGATGACCGGAGGGGGTGGGATGAAGCTAAGAGCTGGAAAGTTGATTGGCGAAAGTGATACAAAGCTGGAGAAGGGAAAGGATCATGGGACGGGAGGCCTCGGGAGAAAGAAAGGTGGAGAGGGATGGAGAACAGGCAGAGTGATGGGCAAAGAGAGAAAAACAAGCAAACAAACAACTAAATATGTCAGGGATGGGGTAAGAAGGGAAGGAGGGGAATTAACAGAAGTTAGAGAAGTCAATGTTCATGCCATCAGGTTGGAGGCTACTCAGCCAGTATATAAGGTGTTGTTCCTCCAACCTGAGTGTGGCCTCATCTTGACAGTAGAGGAGGCCATGGATAGACAAATCCTTATAGATGCTGCCTGGCCTGCTGTGTTCCACCAGCATTTTGTGTGTGTTGTTTGAGTATTAACTTCAAACTTTCTGCATTATCACTCAAAGAGTTGAACTGCACGTGCTTGTAACAAGAGTGTCTTGGACCTCCAGGTGGTCTACAGCAGGGGTGATTGATAAGTTCGTGGCCTCGGTTAGAAGGAGATGAGTTATACAGCTCTTGTTACATGCTTGTGCAGTTCAACTCTTTGAGTGAAAGTGCAGAAAGTTTGAAATTAATAACTCATCTCCTTCCACCTTAGGCCACAAAATTATCAATCACCCCATGCTGTGAACCTCTTCTGGAGGTCCAAGACACCTACTTCTACAAAGAAGGGATCTGTATGCTCCACAATTGCGGGACTAAATGTGTAAATGTAGGAAAAATCAATGTGCTAGGTTTTCTAAACTTGACTCCTACCTTAGGCCACAAACTTATCAATCACCCCTCATATATTTTATATATATAAAAAAGGGTCTTTGATTTGTTTTTTTGAATTTGTGATTTTGTGAAAATTCATTCCAGTTCCGTGACTGGTAAATTTCTTTTTAAGAAGGGGGCTGCTATGTCTCTCTGGATTGGGTTGGAATGGGATGGGGAGGAGTAATGGGAAGAATTGAACGTGCCTGAACTGACACAGTTTACTTCGTAATTAGAAGAACCTCATTTTGAGTTTACTAATGTGGATATTTGAGCATAGTGTGTGCAGTTCTGTTCTCTCTACAGAATTACTTTAGAAGCTGGAGGTAAGTCATGCAATGTGTTTTGATTTGCAGATTAATACTGGTGAAGGTTAATACTCGTACAGGCTGTTTTGCTAGGACAGCTGCAGCTCAAAATCTGTATAGATAACTCAGGTTTAGCTAATGTTAAATTCCAAATATTACCTTACACTTCTCTTTTTTTTCAAGTTTGAAGCAGCCTGGGCTTTGACAAATATAGCTTCAGGTACATCTCTCCAGACAAAAGTGGTCATAGAGGCTGGTGCTGTTCCTATTTTTATCGAGCTGCTAAACTCTGAGTTTGAAGATGTTCAAGAACAGGTAAGATGCCACATTCCATTTTAATTGAAGTTTTGTACTGCAACACCAAACACTATTTTTTGTCAGTGTCCATGACAGCTCTTTGAAAGTGCTGCACAGATAGTTGTTTCTATTGACTTTCATTTTCCTTTTGAAGCATATATGTCTGTTTTCTTTTTGAAATTTGCTATTGGATCTCTTATGGCCAATCTTTTTGACTATTGCTCCTTGCTATGGGTTATTTTGTTATTGCTAGAAAATGTTAGTCTGTTAGGTCTATGGAGTTGTAGATTCAGAGATGTATAGCACTGACATTTGACCCTTGGCCCACTATGATCTATTTCCCTATTTACACTGATTCTGTTTGCCTGAATAAGACCATAAAATGTAGGAGCAAAGTTAGGCCATTTGGCCATCAAGTCTGCCCACCATTTCATTATGGTTGATCCATTTCAACCCCATTCTCCCCTTTTCTCCCTGTAACCTTTCACACCTTGATTAATCAAGAAGATATCAATTTGTGCCTCGAATATACCCAATGACTTGGCCCCCACAGCCTTCTGGGGCAATGAATTCCAAAGATTCACCACCCTCTAGCCAAAGAAATTCCTCCTTATCACCTTCCCTCTATTCTGAGTCTCTGTGCCCTCTGGTCCTAGACTCCCCCCATTATAGAAAGCATCCTCTCTACATCCACTCTATCTAGGCCTTTCAACATTTAATAGATTTCAATATCTAAACTCCAGCAAGTACAAGCCCAGAGCCACCAGTAACTCCTTGTATGATCAGCCTTTCATTCCCTGAATCATTCTCGTGAACCTCCTCTGAACCCTCTCCAATGTCAGTGTATCCTTTCTTAAATAGGGGGCATAAGAATGCACACCTGGACAATGAGATGTGACCATGCCTTCTAAGGCCACATCCCTTAAATGAATAGAAAAAATTAAATTATCCTTCTGGTTCCAGCTCTCAACAAAAGTTTGTCCTGAATTTCACAGCTTTAGGATGCACCTTTCTTTATTTTCTCTGTCTCTTCATAACTAGGCAGCTCAGATCACCCCCAAGACCTTAGCTTCCATTCTGTTCTAGATATTCCTTTAGTTCTATCCATTTCTGCACCAACCAGACTGATTGTGTTTGTACTTTTCCTGAAACATTTCTTCATTTCCCTTTCCACTGATGCTACCCGGCCTGTTGAGTATTTACAGCATTTTCTGTTTTTAATTCTGGGTCCTCTTGTCTTTTCACTTAAATGAAGTTCTAACATTCCTGAAATTTTCTTTTATGCTCTGATGCCTTGATAATCTTTCCAAATTGTGGAACCCAGAAACTGGTGGAATATTGGTCGGTTTTAGATATTTCTTTCAATTCTTTATATTTACAATAAGACAACTGGCCAATGTTCTGCTTTCTCAAATGTGACTGATATTTAATAAAACGTATGTATAGCTAATGGTTTAAAGTTTGTATTTGTCTCGTAGGCAGTGTGGGCCTTGGGAAACATTGCAGGTGATAGTGCAGTATGCAGGGACTTTGTACTTCACTGTGGCACCCTTTCACCTTTGTTACAGTAAGTATTTGTATTTGTCACAGCTTTTCACAATTAATTTATTTACCACTTAGACAGGGAAAAGTGAAGTTGGTTCTCTTCAGGTCAATGAGTTTCATAGCAAAATGTACAGTATAAGTATTGAATTGTAATTTATAATCCAATTGTTTATGCATTAACAGTCGTAAATTTGATTTTCTTTTGCTTGGCAAGGATTTGAGCTGTATTAGAATTTATGGAAAGGGGTTAAGAACACTGAAGTATTTGTATGAATGTGGGTGGGATTATTTTATGACGAAACTTTGTGCATTTGAGAAACTTTGTGCATCTGAAACGTGAATACATTCTTGTTTACAACAAGCCATTTTCTCATAGTAATCTATTATTATAATAGCTGCAAGCTCCTGTGTTGTGTGTTTTATTTCTCTTTCTAGGTTATTGATAAAATCTAACAGACTCACAATGACAAGAAATGCTGTCTGGGCACTGTCTAATTTGTGCAGAGGGAAAAATCCACCACCTGATTTTGAGAAGGTAAATATCCTGTTTTAAAATATATTTTTGTCACATGACTTTTAACTTGAATAAACTGATAAAGTTATACAGTTTAGAAACCAGTCCTTTGGGTCAACTCATCCATACTTGTCCCATTTCCTTTGTTTGGCCCATAGCCCTCTTTAAACCTTCCCTATTGATGTTTCTGTCCAGCATCCTTTAAACATTGTAATTGTATTC
Source organism: Hypanus sabinus (assembly GCF_030144855.1). Classification (NCBI taxonomy): domain Eukaryota; kingdom Metazoa; phylum Chordata; class Chondrichthyes; order Myliobatiformes; family Dasyatidae; genus Hypanus; species Hypanus sabinus. The sequence continues at coordinate 401,693 of NC_082729.1, forward strand.
ATTTCCACAACTTCCTCTGGCAACTCATTCCATTTACTCACCATCCATCAGGTGAATATCTTGTCCCCAGGTTCTTTTTCAACCTCTTTTCAACCCTGCCCTGGGAAAATGACTGTGACCATCCACCTTACCTGTGCTTCTGGTTCGAAGTTAATTCTTCACCCTCCTGTGCACCTGGGAGAAAGCCTGTCTGGTCTCTCCTTATAACTCAAGCTGCCCAATGCCCGTAACATCCTTCTGAATCTTTTCTGCACCCTTTGTAGTTTAATTTCATCCTCACTATAGTGAGGCAACCAGACTACACCTAATACTCACCAACATGAGACCATAGGATTTAGGGGCAGAATCCAGCCATTTGGCCCATTGAGTCTGCTCTGCCATTTCATCATGGTTGATCCATTTCTCTGTCATCCCCAGTTTCCTGCCTTCCCGCAATATCCCTTCGTGCCCTAACCAATTATGAGTCAATCAACCTCTGCCTCTGCAGCTGCATGTGGTAATGAAATACACAGATTCACTACTCTCTAGCTAAAGAAATTCTTCCTCATCTCCATTCTAAAAGGACGCCCCTCAATTCTGAGGCTGTGTCCTCTAGTCTTAGACACTCCCACCATAGGAATCATCCTTTCCACATCCACTCTATCAAGGCCTATCACCATTCACTAGGTTTCAATGAGGACACCCATCATTCTTCTGAATTCCAGTGAATACAGGGCCAGAGCCATCAATTGGTCTTCATATGATAAGCCATTTAATCCTGGAGTCATTTTTGTGAACCTCCTTTGAACACTCTTCAGTTTCAGCACATCCTTTCTAAGATAAGGAGCCCAAAACTATTCACAGTACTTCAAGTGAGGCCTCACCAGTGCTTTATAAACTCTCATCATTGCATCCTTGTTTTTATATTCTAGTTCTCTAGAAATGAAATGAATGCTAACATTGCATTTGATTTCCTTACCACAGAATGAACCTGCTAATTAACCTTTCGGGAATACTGCTCAAGGACTCCCAAATCTAATGGCGTTCGGAGTCAAACTTTCATTTCTTCTACCAAAGCACATGATCATACACTTTCTGACACTGTATTCCATTTGCCACTTCTTTGCCCATTCTCCTAATCTGTCTAAGTCCTTCTGTAGACTCTCTAATTCCTCAAGACTACCTGCCCCTCCACCTATCTTTTAGATTGTTTGCAAACATTGCAACAAAGCAATCCATTCCATCATTCAAATCATTGACGTATAATGTAAAAAGAATCAGCCCCAACACTAACCCCTGTGGAACACCACTAGTCACTGACAGCCAACCACTGTTTGCCTCGTGCTAATCAGCCATTGCTTTATTAATGCTGGAATCTTTCTTTTAATACAATAGGCTCATAGCTTGTTAAGCAGCTTCATGTGTGGCACCTTGTCAAAGACGTTCTGAAAATTCAAGTATACAACATCAACTGATTCTCCTTTGTTTATCCTGCTTGTTATTTCTTCAAAGAATTCCAAGAATTCTTTGTCAGGCAAGATTTCCCTTGAGGAAACCATCCTGACTATGGCTTATTTTATCATGTGCCTCTAAGTACCCAGAAACCCCATCCTTAACAATCAACTCCAACATCTTCCCAACCACTGACGTCAGATTAATTTCTTCTGTTTCTCTCCTTTCTTGAAAGACAGAGTGACATTTGTAATTTTCCAGTCTTCCAGAATCATTTCAGAATCTGGTGATTCTTGAAAGATAACTACTAATAACTCCACAATTTCTTCAGCCACCTTTTTCAGAAAACTCTGGGCTGTGCACCATTTGGTCCAGGTGACTTATGTACCTTCAGATATTACCGTTTCCCAAGATCTGTCTCTCTAGTGATGGTAACTTCACACACTTCATGCCCCCCTGACAACTGCAACTTTCCACCATACTGCTACTTTCTTCCACAGTGAAGACTCATGCAAAATACTTATTCAGTCCATCTGCCATTTCCTTGTCCCCCGATACTATCTCTTCAGCATTGTTTTCCAGCGGTCCAATATCCACTTTTGCCTCTCTTTTACACTTTACATACCTAAAGAAATTTTTGGTATCCTCTTTAATATTATTGTCTAGCTTATTTTCATGTTCCATCTTTACCTAGAAACATAGAAATCTACAGCACATTACAGGCCTTTCGGCCCATAATGTGTCAACCATGTAACCTACTCTCGAAACTGCTCAGAATTTCCCTACCACATAGCCCTCTATTTTTCTAAGCTGTATGTACCTATCTACAAACCCCATTTCCAGAAAAGTTGGGATATTTTCCAAAATGCAATAAAAACAAAAATCTGTGATATGTTAATTCACGTGAACCTTTATTTAACTGACAAAAGTACAAAGAAAAGATTTTCAATAGTTTTACTGACCAACTTAATTGTATTTTGTAAATATGCACAAATTTAGAATTTGATGGTTGCAACACACTCAACAAAAGTTGGGACAGAGGCATGTTTACTATTGCGTTACATCACCTTTCCTTTTGGTAATACTTTTTAATCGTTTTGGAACTGAGGATACTAATTGTAGTAGATTTGCAATTGGAAATTTTGTCCATTCTTGCTTGATATAAGACTTCAGCTGCTCAACAGTCCGTGGTCTCCATTGTCTGATTCTCCTCTTCATGACGCGCCATACATTTTCAATAGGAGACAGATCTGGACTGGCAGCAGGCCAGTCAAGCACACGCACTCTGTGTCTACAAAGCCACGCTGTTGTAGCCCGTGCAGAATGTGGTCTGGCATTGTCCTGCTGAAATAAGCATGGACGTCCCGGGAAGAGACGTCGCCTTGATGGCAACATATGTCTCTCTAAAATCCTAATATATGCCTCAGAGTCAATGGTACCTTCACATACATGCAACTCACCCATGCCGTGGGCACTGATGCACCCCCATACCATCACAGATGCTGGCTTTTGCACCTTTCGCTGATAACAATCAGGTTGGTCGTTTTCACCTTTGGCACAGAGAACTCGACGCCCGTTTTTCCCGAAAACTAGCTGAAATGTGGACTCATCTGACCACAGCACACGGTTCCATCTGAGATGAGCTCAGGCCCAGAGAACTCGCCACCATTTCTGCATAGAGTTGATGTATGGCTTCCTCCTTGCGTAATACAATTTCAAGTTGCATTTCTGGATGCAGCGACGGACTGTGTTAAGTGACAATGGTTTTCCAAAGTACTCCCGAGCCCAGGTGGCTATAATTGTCACAGTAGCATGACAGTTTCTTAGGCAGTGCTGCCTGAGGGCTCGAAGATCACACGCATTCAACAGTGGTTTCCGACCTTGCCCTTTACGCACTGAGATGTCTCTGAATTCTCTGAATCTTTTCACAATATTATATACTGTAGATGTTGAAAGACCTAAATTCTCTGCAATCTTGCGTTGGGAAATGTTCCTTTTGAACTGACTAACAATTCTCTCATGAATTTTGGCACAAAGGGGTGAGCCACGATCCATCCTTGCTTGCAAAGACTGAGCCTTTGATGGACGCTACTTTTATACCCAGTCATGATACCTCACCTGCTACCATACTTAATGTGGAGTCTTCCAAACCGGTGTTACTTGAATATTCTGTGCACTTTTCAATCTTATTTTAACTCTGTCCCAACTTTTGTTGAGTGTGTTGCAGCCATCAAATTCTAAACTTGTGTATATTTACAAAATACAATTAAGTTGGTCAGTAAAACTATTGACAATCTTTTCTTTGTACTTTTGTCAGTTAAATAAAAGTTCACGTGAATTAACATATCACAGTTTTTTGTTTTTATTGCATTTTGGAAAATATCCCAACTTTTCTGGAAATGGGGTTTATAAGAGTCTCTTAAAAGACCCTATTGTATTTGCCTCTATCATGTTCGCTGGCAGTGCATTCCATGCACCCACCACTTTGTGAAAAACTTATCTTTGATTTCCTCCTTGTACCTACTTCCAAGCACCTTAAAGCTATGCCCCCTTGTGTTGGGCATTTCGGCCCTGAGAAAATGCCTCTGGTTATCCACACTATCAATGCCTCTCATCATTTTATACACCTCTATCAGGTCACCTCTCATCCTCTGTTGCTCCAAAGAGAAAAGGCCAAGTTCACTCAAACTATTGTCATAAGGCATGCTCCCCAATCCAGGCAACATCCTTGAAAATCTCCTCTGCACTCTCTATAGTATCCAATAGGTCAATAGATTCAATAGGTACACTTAATGTCAGAGAAATGTATACAATATACATCCTGAAATTCTTTTTCTTCACAAACATCCATGAAAACAGAGGAGTGCCCCAAAGAATGAATGACAATTAAATGTTAGAATCCCAAACACCCCCCATTCCCCCTTCCCATGCACAAGCAGCAGCAAGGCAACAACCCCTCCCACCAGCAAAAAAAGCATCGGCATCCTCCACCAAGCGCTCAATTGTGCTGCAAAGCATCAATAAAGGCACAGACTTATAGATACTACTCGTTCACCCTGTATTTGACATACCTCAGGCTCTCTCTCTCTCTCTCTCTCTCTCTCTCTCCCTAATAAGGGAAAAAGAAGTGTCCCCATTTCACAGTGAAAGGGCAGACATAACAAAACAACGCGCTGATTTATAGTGTTAAGTCTGTTGCATTGCTTTTTCTGAGCTCTGTACCACTGGGCACACAGCCAACAGCAAGCCCACTGCTTCTGATCTACATTGTTCTCGTGCAACGCATCAGTCGGCGACGGCAGCACCAGCCCTGAATCCGCCCAGAGTCATGAAAATCCAGCACTCTGAAGACATGCTAGCCTTCTAGGCTGCGTCCTTGGCATATCGAAAAGCAGCCAGTCGTGAGACTGTGAGAGCGGGTCCCATTCCCGCAAAGAACTGAAGTCAGACTGTAACTCCAGGTCAGGGCCTTCAAAAGAACCTTGGAAAGGAAAAAAGAGATATCAAAGATAGAAATAAAGCTGTTTCCAAAGATGCAAGCAAAGGAGTCGCTGTTTAGCGCTATTATCACTCAACTCCGTCTTCAGTATCCACATCCTTCCTGTAATGAAGTGACCAGGACTAAACACAGTACTCCAAGTGGGGTCTAACTAAGGTCTTGTATAGCTGTTACATTACCTCATAGATCTTCAACTCAGTCCCAAGGTTGACAAAGGCCAACACACCATATGCAGCAGCTTTGAGTGCCCTATGGACGTGGACCCCAAGATCTCGCTGATCCTCCATGCTGCCAAGATTCTTACCATTAATATTATATTCTGTCTTCAAATTTGTCCTAATAAAATGAACCATTTCACACTTATCTAGGTTGAAGTCCATTTGCCACATCTTAGCCCAGTTCTGCATCCTATCAATGTTGTACTGTAATCTCTTACAACCCTCCACACTATTCACAATGCCCCCAACTTTTGTGTCTTCAGCAAACTTACTAACCCACCCTTCTATTTCCTCATCCAGGTCATTTATAAAAATCACAAAGAGGAGGGGTTCCAGAACAGATCCCTTTGGTACATCACTGGTCACCAACCTCCATGTAGAATACGAGCCTTCTTGATGACTTTTTAGTTGTCTTCTGATGGTATTTAAAATCTTCCCAATCCTTTAACTGCCCACTAATTTTTGCTCCATAATATGCCCTCTCTTTGGCTTCTTTGTTGGCTTTGACTTCCTTGTTAGCCATGATTACGTCATCTTGCCTTTAAAATACTTATTTCTCTTTGAGATGTACTGTACATATTCTTTTATTTTATAATTTATTTTTATTGAAGTTTATCATCAAACATTTCCATAAGACGTATTTCAGATACTGTACATATAATCATATTTGTCACAAATGTCCACATAATAATTATCTGGGGTATACACATAGAAAGAAGAGGAGGGAAAGAACAATTGAAATAAGAAAACTATGTACAAAGTAGGGAGTGATTTTTTTACAACATATTCATTGACTTGTGAGAATAAAATCAGGCCTATGAGGTGTTATGTAGTTAAACCATTTTCCCAGTATGAATCAAATTGTTCCAAATTACTCAGATTCAGATTCAGTTTATTTGCCATTTAAAAACCGCAAATGCAATGCAGTTTAAAAAATGAGACAATGTTCCTCCAGAATGATATCACAAAAGCATATGACAAAACAGACTACACCAGAAAATCCACATAACGTTTGGCAATCCCCAGTCCAGAGTCTGGAGAGGCTGCTGCGTATTAATATCGCGCTACCGTCTTAGCGAGTTCCCCGGAAAGGAGATCCAAATCCACCAGACAAAACGACCAAAAAACTAAAGCTACAAGACCTGCACAAAACCACATAGTTACAACATATTGTTACAACAGTGCAAACAATAGCATAATTGATTAAAAAAAAACAGACCATGGGCACAGTAAAAATAGTCCAAAGATGTTAAAGGACTATAAGTTCAAAAGAAATCACCACACAGTTTCCACAAGTCCCCAGGGTTTCAACAGACTCGCCATCCCACGCCGGCGGCAGAAGGAAATACCCCCGCTATGGACTTCCACGCCGCTGCCCGACTCAGCCTCGCAGACGCAGCACACAATGAAAGCGACCTGACCACAGCAGACTCTGAGTCCATCGAATTTCTGAGTCGATGACCATCCCCTCCGGCACAGGTTTTCTGAGCACCATCCTCTGCCAAGCGTATTAAGACAACCCCGCCAACAGCCATCGGCAACGCGACCCTGAGGACTGGGGGCCTGTTCTTCCCAGCAGAGTCCCGGATCTCACAGCAGCAGCAGCAGCAATGAAGAAGGTCTTCCTGGAGATTTCCCGATGTTCCTCCGTGCTCCCACATCCGTTTTCAATCAATTATGATTGCGAACGGCGCCCCACTTCACAAGTAACAGATAATCAGCTCTGGAGTGGCCGCTGCAAGCTGCGTCGTGCCACCATCTTGTTATGATTAACAGATGCTGTTATCTTCTCCATTTTGTAAATGTCCATTGTAATTTCCATCCATACATTTAAAGTTGGGCTCTCCTGTGATAACCATTCCCTGGTAAGGGCCTTTTTACCAGCCACCAGCAGTATATTCATTAAATATTTATCTCTTTTCAACCATTCTTGAGGTATATACCCAAAATATATTGTCTTACTTTCTAAGAGTATTTCACATTTAAAGATGTCTTGTAGGGCATTATGTATCCCACTGCAATAGTCTTTGATAACGGGGCATTCCCAGAAAATATGATAATGGTTTGCATTTTGATTTCCACAACTTCTCCTGCAACCAGGGATGTTACTATTATAATGGGATTTCTGAGAGGGTGTAATAAAATATCTTATCAAGTTTTTCCACCCGAACTCCCTCCATTTCTGTGAACTGGTAAACTTCTATTGATACCTCCATATTATTGTCCATTCTTTCTCAGATATTATTATCCTTCCTTTGTTCTCCCATTTTTTTAATGTATGAAGTAGAATGTGTTTTAAGATTTGACAACCCCTTATACATGCTTGAAATGATTCTACTATTGTCTGAATTATATGCTTTTCTAAATAGCTCTATCAGATCTGTACTTGCCTTGGTTACATCTTTAACTGTCCTATTAGCATACTGTCACATCTGTAAATACTGATAAAAGTCTTGTTTTTCTAACAAGTGTTTCTCTTTGAGCATTTCAAAACTGAACAGTGTTCTTTCTTTCATTATATTGCAAATAGCTGTTATTCCTTTAGCTGTCCAGTCCTTAAATCTAGTATCCAGTTTATTTGGCATAAAATCTGAGTCATATACACACCATTTAAGAATTGCAATGTCTCTCTCTACTTTATATTTTATAATGGTTTTCCATATTTTAAGAGTCCATTTCACCCACGGGTTATCAATAGTATTTATGTAACTTTGTAGGTAGTTATCAGCCAAAATTGCCTTTATGGGGATCGAAAGTATCCTGTCATCAATGTTTTTCCATTGAGCGTCATATGATGGGTTACACCAGCATATCACAGCTCTCAACTGTGCTGCAAAATAATAACCTCTAAGAGAAGATAGGCCCCATCCCCTCTTTTCCTTGGCTAATAGCAAAGTTTTGAGATAAACTCTAGGCCTTTTACCTTACCATGTATATCTTGATAGCATCTTGTTCCATTCATTAAATTGATTTTAGTTAATCTCTATTGGTAGGGTCTGAAAGAGATATAGTAGTCTGGGCAGTATATTCATTTTAATAGATTCAATCCTTGAACTGAGACCAAGAAAAGGAATTAGGTTCCATCTTGTTATATCTTCCTTAATTTTTTATATATAAGCTGATAATTGCATTCTAATAATTTTGCCAAATCTTTTGGCATAATGATGCCCAAATATTTGACAGACTCTGTTTGCCATGCCCAAGGATATCTACTTTCAATTTCTCTTGGTGGGCTATAGTATATGAAAGTACTTGGGTTTTATCTATGTTGATCTTGTATCCTGATAATTGACCATATTGTTCAAAGGATTACTTCAATTTAGGTCAAGAGTATGTTGGTTGCCCTAGATAGATCAAGATATGCTCTGTCCCTCTGATAGTAATTCCCCTGATATCTTCATTTTGTCTGATGTATTGAGCTAATGGTTCCAGATATAATGCGAAGAGTAGAGGTGACCATGCACAACCCTGTCTCATGCCCCTTTCTAGGGTAAGACTATTACATAAATATCCATTGATTTTAATCCTAGCAGTAGGATTGTCATATAGTGCCTGTATAGTTTTAATAATTATGTCATGCAGACCAAATCGATGTAAATCTCTGTAAAGGAAATTCCAATTAACCAAATCAATTGCCTTTTCAGCGTCCACGCTTATCACTATTGCTTCAATTTCACTTTTTTTATATGATCCATAATGTGAAGTGTTCTTCGTATATTGTCTTGTGTTTGGCGTTGTTGTATAAAACCTGTCGGATCATTATGTATCAGTGTGGGTAGAAACTCTTAATCGTTTGGCCATGATGGAGATAAATATTCTATAATCCACATTAAGAACAGATACTGGTCTAAATGACCCACATTCCATTTTATCCTTGCCTTCTTTCGGTATAGCTGAGATTATCACTTCTTTTCAGCTGGGTGGCATTTGCGCCTTTCTTAGAGCCCAGTTCAGCGTGGGGAGTAAAACAGGAATTAACTCATTCCTAAATTCTTTATACCACTCTGCCATATATCCATCTGATCCTGGTGACTTGCTTAATTTAAGCCTACTAATTGCAGTTTTTAGTTCAGCGTCAGTTATCTCAGTAGTTATTGTTCTATTTTGTTCTTTGCTTAAAGTGGGTAAATAAAGAATTCAGGAAGGTGTCAATTTGGGTTATGCTTCCACCCGGAACTTTGGAATATAGAGTTTTGTAAAACATTTCAAACACTTCTTGAATTTCACTTAGCTTATTTTTCTATCACTTTTGTTCTTGGATCCCTAATTTTATGAATTGTATTTTCTGCCATACCAGTATTTTCGTAGATCTAGATCCACTTTCATAGTGTCTGTATTTCAGAAACATTAATTTTTTTCTAATTGATTTCCTCTAGTGTATCCTGTGCCAAACTGAATTTGTTTTTTTCTAGTTCCTTCAGCTTATTTTGCAATTCCTCTAATGTTTTATTCCTTATTTTTTTCTTATATGAAGATGTCGCTATAATTTTCCCTCTTAAGACAGCCTTCAGAGTATCCCATAGAATGGAAAGTGAAACTTCTCCATTATCATTTCTAAGTAAAGACCAATTACTTTTTTAATTTATTCCTTAAAATAGGGATCATTGAGCAGACTTGAATTTAGTTTCCACATAGTATTCTTTGGTTGTAGGTCAAAATCAACAGATAAATATATAGGTGCATGGTCACTTACATCTATTGTCCCAATTCCACAGATGTTTATTTTGTCTTTATCTTTTCCAGATGTTATGAAATAGTCTATTCTTGTACATTCAGAATGGGGGGCAGAATAATGAGTGTAATCCCTTCTGTCGGGGAAAAGGTCCCTCCATATTTCAATTAGATCAACATCTTCAAAAAGAGTGTTAACTTTCTTAAGTAAAGACTTTGTTTCATAAGTTTTTCTATTGGAAGAGTCTAACTTTGGTTGTAATTGTAAATTTAAGTCTCCTCCAAATATCAAGAGACCTTCTGTTTCCATTACCATAATATTAGTAATTTTCTGGAAGAAACTACAGTCAGCTCTCCTTATTCGTGGGTTCCGCATGCACGGATTCAACCAACTGCAGATTGGGAAAACCCAGAAATTCTCTCTCCAGCACTCGTTTGAGCATGTACAAACTATTTTTTCTTATATTCTCTAAACAATACAGTATAACAACTATTTGCATAACATTTACACTGTATTGGGTATTATAAGTAATTTAGAGATGATTTTAAAGTACAAGCCGTCCCCGGGTTATGAACGAGTACCGTTCCTGAGTCTGTCTTTAAGTTGGATTTGAAGTTGGAGCAGGTACATCCGCTATTATTTAGTGTCAGTTAGTCAAACGTTTGTCTTAGTATATAGTATATACTTTACCTTTCTATGCATATAAAACACTTAAGAAATGTAATTATTTCAATAATTGTAATAATGATTGCTTATTAATAATTGTAGCTTTCATCAGGGCAGGGCCTTTCACATGCTCGATTAAAATTGCTCCGATCGTTGACTGACGATGATGCCTAATGCTTTTCCAGTGATCGATGGCGTATCACCTCTTTCTGATCGCTTTATTACTTCCACTATATTTTCAATCGTGATCATCATTATTTTCATGAACATAAACACTGCAGATTCAGAGCCGCGCCACCGGGTCCTAATGTCCACCGCACTGAGATGGGTTAAATAAGGTCCAGGGTTCCGCTGGGTCTCCGAAAGACCACCGCACTGAGACAGGTTAAATAAGGGACTTGAGCATCCGAGATTTTTGGTATCCACGGGGGGTCCCAGAACCAATCCCTCGCGGTTAAGGAGGGCCGACTGTAATATCACTTCATGGGGGGGGGGGGGGGGTATATATTTATTAAAGTAACTGGATTTCCACCTATATTCCCCCTTACCAGAATATATCTGCGCTCCTGATCTCCCATTTTGAATTCTTTTTCAAGATTTAGCTTGCTTGAGATGAGAATAGCAACTCCTCTTCTATGTCCTGATTTATATGAGGAGAAAAACAAATTAGTGAAGACCATTCTCTTTAATTTTCCATGCTTATTATCACTTAAATGAGTTTCATGTAAATGTACTACTTGTTCTTTTTTCATTTTTGATAGAATTTTACTGTGCTTGATTGGATTCAACAGCCCATTGACATTAAAAGAAATGAATTTTACTTTGTCCTTACCCATGTGTATTTATCTGTTAGTATATCATTGAAATTTGTAGACTATAACTTAATCGATCTAATCTCTGAACAAATAAGAGCGAATAATTTTTAAAAAAAGGTAATGAAGGTGTGATTCCACGGCCGGGGTCTCTAGATGACCCTGGGTTGAGCTAGAAGAAATGTCTAGCCGTGGGGGATAGCCCCTCCTACCTGTGAGTTGAGGGCCCCCACTGTAGTACCTATAAAAGTAAGTAAAAAAATTGATGTCCATTACACAGAAATTATTTCCCTGTGTATTCCTCCTATGTATGTATTCTCATTTAGGTGGGGAAAAAGGAGTGAGTAAATGAATTTTTAAAAATTTAGCAATATAAAATCCACGTCATAATATATATTTCTTGAGATAGGTATATCACCGTCTATTTTGCTTCTGTTTAGTTTATCAGCACTTTTAAAGTTAGCCAAACTTCATGGCTCTTCTGGAGGAGGTGAGGGCTATCATCGGAGAACTCACAGTATCTTCCTAATATCCTTCTCTCATCTTCCTCCCATTCCCTGCTTTCTCAGTTCTCTTACTATTTCCCAAGCAGATCGGGATAATTGCTCAGCCATGCTTCCCCTCGGTCTGACCACGCTAACGGGCAATCCTCTGTTGTTCAGATCTGCAGTCGCCTCTTCCACCGTCTGATATGGCTGTATGCCTTCTTCGTAAAACACCCACAGTTTAGCAGGGTACAGGGTTTGGAATTTAATCTTTTCTTGCTTTAATACTTGCTTCACTTCAGAATATTCCTTCCGTTTCTGTAGGACCGCCGGGGGTAATCTTGATCGAATTATTTTAACTTCCTGTTCCAAAACACCCTCTTCTTTCCCCAGGCCCTTCGTAGAATCTCCACCTTGCTTTTGAATCGAAGGACTCTAAGTACTATTGAGCATGGCTTACGTTCTCTGTCTCTGGAAGACCTCAGGATGAGGGCGCAATGCGCCCTCGCAATTTCAGTCTCCATAGTTGGGGGAATCTCCAGCGCTTCCCGCAGCAACTTTTCTGCAAACTCCCGTCATCGACAACCCCTCCGCTCCTTCGGGAAATTATAAATCCTGCTATTTTTCCGTCGTGATCTTCCCTCCTGGTCAAGCAATTTACTTTCCTGCTGATATAATATTTTTATTGTCTTACTTAGTAGCTGCTCCACATTTTGCACGCAATCTTCCACCTTCTCAATTTGTGTCTCTGCCACCGCTATTTTCTGATTGACTTTGGTGAGTTCTGACTTTATATCATTGAGTTGCTGTTTATATCTTTTTGGACTTCCCTTATCTCTTCCAAGATCCTTATCATATTTGCCGCTTCGCCTGAACGAGACCTAACGTCAGCTTTGCCACCACGCACACGTGTAGGAGAGCTGTACGTTATACCTCTCTTTCATAGGCTCTGCAGTAATGCTTTTTTTAATCTCCATTTTTCCCCATTCTTGCCCCCCTTATCAATTCAGATATTTTCGAAAGATCTTATATTTGATGGATTAACGGGGCAAAATATGCCCCGGAAAAAAATTATTCTGGAGGAGCTCTTGATTTAAGCTGCCATTCTGGATAATGACATCACCAGAACTCCCTGTACTGTACATATTCTGTGCCTTCCAAATTGCTACCAGAAATTGCTGCTCTGCTATCATCCCTGCCAGTGTTCTTTTCCAGTCAATTCTGGTCAACTCTCTCATGCCTCTGTAATACTGATGCACTATAACATCTACAGCTGTAATGTGACATCCCATCTCTGAATCAAAATCAGGTTTATTATCACTGAAATACATCCTGAAACTTGTGTTTTGCAGCAGCAGCAGTAGAGCGATATATTAAAAATTACTATAAATTATATATATAAAGTAAATAGTGCAACAAGAGAGCAAAAATAGTGAAGTAGTATTCATGGGTTCATGGACCATTCAGAAATCTGATGGTGGAGGGGGAGCATTAAGCATGCATCTTCAGTCTCTGTGTGGCGCATGGCCAAGCGGTTAAGGCATTGGACTAGCGATCTGAAGGTTGTGAGTTCGAGCCCAAGCTGAAGCAGTGTATTGTTTCCTTGAGCAAGGCACTTAACCACACGTTTCCCCAGCTGAAAAAGGGTACCAGCAAAATGATGGGGCTTAACCTCGCAGTGGGGTGGGTGGGGGAGTCTTGTACTCTCAGTTGCTTCACGCCATGGAAACTGATGTAAGCACCAGCCTGATGAGCCTATAAGGCTCAGGACAGACTTTAACTTCAGGCTCTGTACCTTCTCATTGATGATGTCCTGGATGATGATGGTCCTTAATGATAGACACCGCCATCTTGAGGCATTGCCTTTTGAAGATGGCCTTGATGGTGGAGCTGGCTGAGTTTACAACCCTCCGCAGCTTTTTCCAATCCTGTACATTGGTCCCTCCATACTAGACAGTGATGTAACCAGCAAGAATGCTCTCCATGGTACATCTGTAGAAATTTGCTGATTTCCTAATTGAAATGTAGCTGCTGGCATGCTTTCTTCGTAATTGAATCAATACGTTTGGTCCAGGATGTTGACACCGAGATACCTGAAGCAGCTCTCCCTTCCTGCTGCTGCCTGTCAACTTACCCCATCTGAGGTCCACAATCAGTTTCTTGTTCTTACTGACTTTGAGTGCACAGTTATTGTTGTGACACCACTCAACCAGCAGATCAATCTCACTCCTGTATGCCTCCTCAATACCATTTGAGATTCTGCTGACAACAGTTGTGTCATTGGCAAATTTATGGTTGGTGTTTGAGCTGTGATTAGCCATAGTTATGGGTGTAAATAGAGTAGAGCAGTGAGTTAAACATGCATCCTTGAGGTGTGCCGGTGTTGATTATTAGCAAGGAGGAGTTAGTCCAATCAGTACAGACTGTGGTCTCCCGATGAGGAAGTCAAGGATCCAGGTATAGAGGCTCAGGTTTTGAAGCTTGTTGACTAGTATGAGGGCATGATAGAAACACAGAACAGAAACATAGAAAGCCTACAGCACAATACAGGCTCTTCGGCCCACAAAGTTGTGCCAAACATGTCCCTACCTCCGAAATTATTAGGCATACCTATAGCCCTCTATTTTACTAAGCTCCATGTACCTATCTAAAAGCCTATTAAAAGGCCCTATTATATCCACCTCCACTACCGTTGCCGGCAGCCCATTCCACGCACTCACTACTCTCTTGAGTAAAAAAACTTACCCCTGACATCTCCACTACCTACTCCCCAGCACCTTAAACCTGTGTCCTCTTGTGGCAACCATTTCAGCCCTGGGAAAAAGCCTCTTACTATCCACTCGATCAATGCCTCTCATCATCTTGTACACCTCTATCAGGTCACTTCTCATCTTCCTTCGCTCCAAGGAGAAAAGGCCGAGTTCACTCAACCTATTCTCATAAGGTATACTCCCCAATCCAGGCAACATCCTTGTAAATCTCCTCTGCTCCCTTTCTATAGCTTCCACATCCTTCCTGTAGTGAGGCAACCAGAACTGAGCACAATACTCCAAGTGGGGTCCTATATAGCTTCAACATTGCCTCTCGGCTCCTAAGTTCAATTCCACGATTGATGAAGGCTAATACACCTAATCCCTTCTTAACCACTGAGTCAACCTGCACAGCTGCCTTGAGCGTCCTATGGACTTGGACCCCAAGATCCCTCTGATCCTCCACACTGACAAGAGTCTTACCGGTAATACTATAGTCTGCCATCATATTTGACCTACCAAAATGAAACACTTCACACTTATCTGGGTTGAACTCCATCTGCCACTTCTCAGCCCAGTTTTGCATCCCATCAATATCCTGCTGTAACCTCTGACAGCACTCCACACTGTCCACAACACCCCCAACCTTGTGTCATCAGCAAACTTACTAACCCATCCCTCCACTTCCTCATCCAGGTCATTTATAAAAATAACGAAGAGTAACGGTCCCTGAACAGATCCCTGAGGCACTCCACTGGTGACCAACCTCCATGCAGAATATGACCCGTCTACAACCACTCTTTGCCTTCTGTGGGCAAGCCAGTTCTGGATCCACAAAGCAATGTCCCCTTGGATCCCATAACTCCTTACTTTCTCACTAAGCCTTGCATGGGGTACTTTATCAAATGCCTTGCTGAAATCCATATTTACTACATCTTCTGCTCTTCCTTCATCAATGGGTTTAGTCACATCCTCAAAAAATTCAATCAGGCTCATAAGGCACGACCTGCCCTTGACAAAGCCATGCTGACTACTACTAATCATATTATACCTCTCTAAATGTTAATAAATCCTGCCTCTCAGGATCTTCTCCATCAACTTACCAACCACTGAGGTAAGACTCACTAGTCTATAATTTCCTGGGCAATCACTATTCCCTTTCTTGAATAAAGGAACAACATCTGCAACCCTCCTTTCCTCCAGGACCTCTCCCGTCCCCATTGATGATGCAAAGATCATCGCCAGAGGCTCAGCAATCTCCTCCCTCACCTCCCACAGTAGCCTGGGTTACATCTCATCCGGTCCCGGCAACTTATCCAACTTTATGTTTTCCAAAAGCTCCAGCACATCCTCTTCTTAATATCTATATGCTTAAGCTTTACAGTCTGCTGCAAATCATCACTATAATCACTAATATCCTTTTCCATAGTGAAAACTGATGTAAAGTATTCATTAAGTACCTCTGCTATTTCCTCCGATTCCATGCGCACTTCCCCACTGTCACACTTGATAGGTCCTATTCTTTCAGGTCTTATCCTCTTGCTCTTCACATACTTGTAGAATGCTTGGGGTTTTCCTTAATTCTGCCCACCAAGGCCTTCTCATAGTCTCTTCTGGCTCTCCTCATTTCCTTCTTAAGCACCTTCCTAGTAGCCTTATAATCTTTTAGATCTGTAACATTACCTAGCTCTCTAAACCTTTTGTAAGCTTTTCTTCTTGACAGATTTATTAAAGCCTTTGTACACCACGGTTCCTGTACCCTACCATAACTTCCACATTTCATTGGAACGTACCTATACAGAATTCCACACAAATATCCCCTGAATATTTGGCACATTTCTTCCGTACTTTTCCCTGAGAACATCTGTTTCCAATTTAAGCCTCCAATTTCCTGCCTGATAGCCTCATAATTCCCCTTTCTCCAATTAAATGCTTTTCTAACTTGTCTGTTCCTATCTCTCTCCAATGCTATTGTAAAGGAGATAGAATTATGATCTCTATCTCCAAAATGCTCTCCCACTGAGAGATCTGACACCTGACCAGGTTCACTTCCCAATACCAAATCAAGTACAGTCTCTCCTCTTGTATGCTTATCTACATACGGTGTCGAGAAACCTTCCTGAACACACCTAATAAACTCCACCCATCTAAACCCCTTGCTCTATGGAGATGCCAATCGATATTTGGGAAATTAAAATCTCCTATCATGACAACTTTGTTATTATTACACCTTTCCAGGATATGTTTCCCTATCTGCTCCTCGATATCCCTGTTACTATTAGGCAGCCTATAAAAAGCACCCAGTAAAGTTATTGACCCCTTACTGTTCCTAACCTCCACCCACAGTGACTCCATAGACAATACCTCCATGGCGTCCACCTTTTCTGTAGCCGTGACACTACCTCTGATCAACAGTGCCATGCCCCCACCTCTTTTGCCTCGCTCCCTGTCCTTTCTGAAACATCTAAAACCCAGCTCTTGAAGTAACCATTCCTGTCCCTGAGCCATCCAAGTCTCTGTAATGGCCACCACATCATAGCTCAAAGTACTGATCCACGCTCTAAGCTCATCTGCTTTGTTCACAACACTCCTTACATTAAAATAGACACATCTCAAGCCTTTGGTCTGAGCGCGTCCGTTCTCCATCACCTGCCTATCCTCCCTCTCACGCTGTCTACAAGCTTTCTCTATTTGTCAGCTAACCTCCTCTTCCCCACTCTCTTCAGTTCGGTTCCCACCCCCCAACACTTCTAGTTTAAACTCTCCCCAGTAGCCTTAGTAAACCTTCCTGCCAGGATATTGGTCCCTTTGGGATTCAAGTGCAACCCGTCCTTTTTGTAAAAGACACCTGCCCCAAAAGAGGTCCCAATGATCCAGAAATCTGAATCCCTGCCCCCTGCTCCAACCCCTCAGCCACGCATTTATCCTCCACCTCATCCTATTCCTATTCTCACTGTCGCATGGCACAGGTAGTAATCCCGAGATTACTACCTTTGCGGTTCTGTTTCTCAACTTTCTTCCCAACTCCCTGTAGTCTTTTTTCATGACCACTTCCCTTTTCCTACCTATGTCATTGGTACCAATATGTACCATGACCTCTGGCTGTCCTCCCTCCCACCGCAGGATATATTGGACGTGATCCAAAACATCTTGGACCCCGGCACCTGGGAGGCAAACTACCATCTGAGATTTTTTCCTGCATCCACAGAATCGCCTGTCAGACCCCCTAACTATAGAGTCCCCTATCACTACTGCCTTCCTCTTCCCTTCCCTGTCCTTCTGAGCCACAGAGCCAGACTCTGTGCCAGAGTCACGGCCACTGCTACTTCCCCCAGTTAGGCTGTCTTCCCCCCCCCCCCCCCAAACAGTACTCAAACAGGAGTACTTATTGTCAAGGGGTACAGCCACAGGGGTACTCTCTAGTATCTGACTCTTCCTCTTCCCCCTCCTAAAGGTGACTGGTCTGTCTCCTGTGGCCCCGGTGTGACCACCTACCTGTATCTCCTCTTTGTCACCTCCTTGCTCTCCCTGACTAGGCAAAGGTCATCGAGCTGCATCTCCAGTTCCCTAACTCGATCCCTCAGGAGCTGCAGCTCAACACACCTGGTGCAGATATGGCCGTCCGGGAGGCTGGGAGACTCCAGGACCCCTGTCATCTGACACTGATCACAGAAAACTGGCCTCACACACATACTTCCTACCTCGCCTCATCCCCTTACTGCCTAAGCCTGTTGAGCCAAAGCCCTATCACTCTGCTGCCCGCTCCAACGCTGCTCGCTGGATTTGGCTGCCTTCTTTTTAAATATTTCGCGCTCTACTGACTGATGTCACGCGCCTGCGCAGTCTCACCTCTCTTTAACCGGAGTAGTAAAAAACTCCCTTTGCTCCGAAAAATCAGCAGTTCATTGGCAGCCTTCTTGCTCCGAATTAAAAACTTGTTGAATGCTGAGCTGTAATAAATAAATAGCAGCTTGGTGTCGGCATTGTTGTTGTCAGGAGAGCCAGCGAGTCTGTAGACCTATTGTGGTGGTTGGCAAATTGTAGTGGGTCCAGGTCCTTGCTCAGGCAGGAGTTAGTTCTAGCCATGACCAACTTCTCAAAGCACTTCATAACAGTAGATGTGAGTACTACTGTGCGATAGCTGTTGAGGCAGTTCTCCCTGCTATTTTACTCAGTACCCTGACCATGAAGTTAGACATGCCAACACCTTCTTCACCATTGTGGCCACTTTCAGGAAACAATGTTATTTGTATCCATAAGTCCCTCTGTTTTACAACACTTTCTAGAGCCCTGCCATTTTACTGGATAAGTCCTGCCAGTTTTAACTTAACCAGAATCACAATCAGGTTTAAGCATATGTTGTGAAGCTTGTTAATATTGCAGCAGCAATGATATCTACAGAAAAATAACAATTGCAGTAAGTATATACATGTATTTACAGTATGTTAAATAGTTAAATTAAAAGTAGTGCAAAAACAAATTTGAAAAAAGTAATGAGGTAGTGTTCATGGGTTCAATGCCCATTTAGAAATCTGATGGCAGAGGGGAAGAAGCTGTTCCTAAATCACCAAATATGTGCTTTCAGGCTTCTGTACCTCAGTCCTGATGGTAACAATGAGAAGAGGGCATGTCCTGGGTGATGAGTGTCCTTAATGTGGTACATCTGTGGAAGTTTTTGAGTGTTTTAGGTGACAAACCAAATGTCCTCAAATCTAATGAAATATAACAGCTATCTTGCCTTCTTTATAGCTGCATTGATATGTTTGGACCATGTTAGGTCCTTAGAGATATTGACAACAGGAGCTTGAAATTGCTGATTCTCTCCACTTCTGATCCCTCCCTGAGGATTGGTGTGTGGTCCCTCATCTTACCCTTTCTGAAGTTCACAATTAGCTCTTCATCTTACTGACATCAAGTACAGTATGCAACAATTTGTACTTGTCTGCATTAAATTCTACCTGCTATACCTTGGCCCACTTTCCCAGTTTATCTCAATCCTGTTGAAATGTTAGAAAACCTTCATCACTGTTCACTACCATCTAGGACAGATAATCAAGATTCAAGATTCAAAAACTTTGTCATTCTAACTGTACATCAGCTCTGCAGGGCAGAATGATACAGCGCTTCCCAGGAGCAGTGCAATTATAACAAACGCAACACTAAATAATAAACATAACAATAAATAATAAATAGTAAAACACAACAGCCAGATGTCAGTTAAAAACAAGTTATAAGTGTCCAGTGCAAGTTAAAAGTGTCCAAAACAGAGTCAGGTAGAGCAGCTATTTAGCAGTCTGACTGCCTGTGGGAGGAAGCTGTTTAGTAGCCTTGTGGTTTTAGTTTTGATGCTCCTGTAACATTTACCTGATGACAGAAGAACAAACAGTTCATGGAGAGGGTGTGAGGGGTCCTTAATGATGTACAGTGTCTTCTGGAGGCATCGACTCTGAAAGAGGTCTTAGGCAGAAGGTAGGGAGACCCCAATAACCTTCTCTGCTCCCCTAACCACCCTCTGCAAGGCTTTTTTGTTGGCAGCACTGCAGCTGGAGTACCAGGTTGTGATACAAAAGGTCAGCACACTCTCAACCACGCCTCTGTAGAATGAAGTTAAGATGTTAGTGGGGAGTGATGCTTGTTTAAGCTTCCTCAGAAAGTGCAATCTCTGCTGGGCTCATTTCACAATCCCAGTGGTGTTCCTGGACCAGGTGAGATTGTCCGAGATCTGCACTTCAAGGAACTTGATGTTTTTCACTCTCTCCACTGTGGAGCTGCTGATGCTGAGGGGTGTGTGCTCAGGCTGAGACCGTCTGAAATCATCGATCATCTCCTTGGCTTTGGTGACATTAAGCATCAAGTTGTTGTCACTGCACCTACTCTCTAGGTGTTTGACCTCCTCCCTGTACGTTGTTTCATTATTTTTGCTGATGAGCCCCACCACTGTGGTATCATCAGCAAATTTAATGATCAGGTTCTCCTTGAATCTGGCTGCACAGACATGTTTAAACAGCAATGGGCTAAGCACACAGCCTTGTGGGGATCCAGTGCTCAGTGTGATGGAGTCAGAGATGTTCCTGCCAACACTGACTGACTGTGGTCTCTCTGTCAAGAAATGCAGAATTCAGCGACACATGGCAGCGTTAAGGCCAAGCACCGACAGTTTCTCCACTAGTCTCTGCAGGGTGATGGTATTGAATGCTGAACTGAAATCAATGTACAGGATTCTGGCATAAGTGTCTTTGTTGTCCAAGTGAGAGAGAACTGTGTGCATTGTGGTGGATATTGCGTCCTCTGTAGAGCAATTTGGATGATAAACAAACTGTAGAGGATCCAGTGATGAGGGGAGGCTGGCTGTGATATGAGGTTGACAAGCCATTCAAAACATTTCATCACTATGGGGGTCAGGGCAACGGGACGGTAATCATTTAGACAGGCTACATCTGATTTCTTTGCTACAGGGATGATTGTGGAGGTTTTGAAGCATCTGGGGACAATGGCTTGACTAAGGGAGATGTTGAAAATGTCCGTCAGGACATCTGCTAATATATCAGCATATTCCTTGAGCACACGTCCAGGGATGTTGTCGGGACCTCCCGCTTTTCGTTGGTTAACCCTGGCAAGGGTCCACTGTGTGTGCTCTGAATCAATGATTGGAGCTGGCTGGTCAGATGGTAAGAAGGGATTGGCTCTCCCCCTTGCTGTAGTGTTTGATGCTTCGAAGCGTGCAAAGAATTTGTTAAGCCTTTTAGGAAGAGAGGCATCGTTGTCATCAGTTTTCTGCCTGATCTTGTAGTCTGTCAGAGCTTTAATTCCCTGCCACATCCGTCTGGTGTCACCTGTGTCACAGAAGCGTCCATGTATTTTGCCCATGTAGGCCCTTTTCACTTTCCTGATCCGTAGTGAAAGCGCAGACCTGGCTGAGCGAAGTGTACTCCTGTCCCCCGATCTGTAGGCTGTGTCATGGGCCTTCAGTAGTGAACGCACCTCTGTTGTCATCCATGGCCTTTTATAACCACGTGCGGTGAAGGTTTTCATCACAGTGACATCCTCTGTGCATTTGGCTATGTAGCTGATTACTGCCTCCGCATACTCCTCAATGTCTGTATGGTCATCATAGGAGGCTGCTGTTTTGAATATGTCCCAGTCTGTGTGCAAAAAACAGTCTTCTAGTGCTGAGGCTGCTCCTTTTGGCCAGACCCTTATCTGTCTTTTCTCTGCTCTCACACGTTTAAGCAGTGGTTTATATGCTGGTGTTAACATGACAGATATGTGGTCAGAGTGGCCAAGATGGGGGCAGGAGGGCAGCTTTGTATGCCTGTGGTGTGTTTGTATAAACCAAGTCCAGTGTTTTTTCTCCCCTTGTTTTGAAATCCACATATTGCAGGAATTTGGGGAACACAGACTTTAAGCTGGTGTGGTTAAAGTCCCCAGCAATCACCACAAAGCTGTCAGGATGTGTAGTCAGTAGCTCACTGATGGCTTCATGTAGGCTTCCCAGTGCTTCATTAGCATTAGCCTCAGCATTGACTCTGGGAGCTACATAAACAGCTGTCACAAGCACGATGGTGAATTCCCTCGGCAGATAGAACGGCCGGCATTTCACAATGAGAAATTCAGCCAGCAGTGAGAAGTGTTTAGCAGCTACTGTAGCATTTACACACCAGTCTTTGTTTATATAAATACACAGACCTCCTCCTCAGCTCTTGCCGGAGCTAGCTGCCTCTCTGTCTGCACGAAACGATGTCATTCCCTCTAGCTGTATCGCCACGTCCGGTATGTTGTCATGGAGCCAGGATTCCGTTAAGATATACACACATCAGTCTTTAAATTCCTTGCATGTTTCTCTCAGCAGACGCAGGTCATCCAGCTTGTTGTCGATGGAGCGGACATTTGAGAGCAGGAGGGATGGTACCGCTGGCCTGGTGGGGTTAGCTTATAGCCTAGCATGGATGCCGGCCCTCTTACCCCTCCTCTGTCTTCTGTCACAGCACTTTCACTTCCTCCTCCCTCGGGAAGCAACTGGCCTGGTAGCGGATAGTAGTCCGTAGCGGTGTAAACTGTCCATGTCACACCAGAACTCGTCAGTTTTTCCAACATAGTATGCCCTGATGTTAACGAGCATATTCTGACTGTATGTTATGCATCTAGGACAAACAGAACAAACACTAACTACACTTATTGCTCCATGAGGGGCTGCTGCGTCCATGTGCGCCGCCATATAGCTGAGGTGCCAAAGTCTTTTGCACAGTATTGTATTTGTCCACATGGAGTGGAGAGTGAGTTTGTAAATCAGTTGGGAGCAAAGGATGTTGGGAATGGTGAGAGTGAAGCATTGTGGGAGGAGTGTGGGACAGGTGGCAGAGAATGAGTGCCAGTGGGTGGGAGTTGGTTGGCACAGCTAAGTACCTATCCAGCCCTGAGACTCCAGGCAAGGTTATTTGATTCCAAACAATTGGTTTGTTGGTCACTACAGAATGTCTCTGCAGTGCTTCCCTCTCCCTTCCCCTTTTTCTCAACCATGATTCCCCTCTCTCTGCCCCCTCCCACACTTAGTCAACAATAGAGGCCCATATCAGCTTGTTCCTGCCCCACTGAACTCATATCTGCATAGCTCGACTCTGTTTTATACTCCCTAGTTCAGTCCCTTCCTACCTACATCTGTGACACTTCACATGCTCTGGATCTTTTCAATAATTTAAAGTTCCCTGACCCCCATCGTCTTATTTTACTACGGATTTCCAGTTCCTATACACATCCATCCCCAACTAGGAAGGCCACTAAAGCTCTCCATTTCTTTCTGTACACCAGATCCAACCAATTCCCTTCCACCACCACTCTCCTCCATCTAGCAGAACTTGTCTTCACTCTTAATAATTTCTCCTTTGGTTCCTTCCACTTCCTTCAAACAAAAGGTGTAGCCATAGCCTGCCATCTTGTCAGCTACATGGAACGTTCCATGTTCCAAGCCTACACAGGTGGCCATCCCCCACTTTTCCTACAGTATAGCAATGACTGCATTGATGCTGCTTCTTGCACCCATGTGGAGCTTGTCTTCATCCACTTTGCCTGCAACTTCCACCCTGCCCTCAAGTTTACCTGGTCCATTTCTGAAACCTTCCTCCCCTTTCTCAATTTCTCTGGAGACAGCTTATCTACTGATGTGTATTAAAAACCCATGGACTCTCACGGCTACATGAATGATGCTTCTTCCCAACCTGTTTATTGTAAAAATGCCACCCCCTTCTCTCAGTTCCTCCGTCTCTGCTGCATCTGCTCTCAGGATACCTGGGTTTCATTCCAGAACAAAGGAGATTTTCTCCTTTTTCAAAGAAAGCAGCTTCCCTTCCTCCCATCAATGCTGCCCTCACTTGCATCTCTTCCATTTCATGCCTGTCTGCTCTCACCCCTTCCTTCTGTCGCCCTACCAGGGATAGGGTTCCTCTTGTTCTCACCTGCCACCCCCCCCCCCCCCAGCCTCCACGCCCAGCACATAATTCTTTGCACCTTCTGCCATCTCCAACGGGATCCCACCATTAAGCACATCTATCCCTCCCCCCCCCTTCTGTTTTCTGCAGGGATTGCTCCCTACATGTCTGCCTTGACCGTTCGTCCCTCTCCACTGATCTCTCTTCTGACACTTATCCTTACAAACGGAACAAGTGCTACACTTCCTCCCTCACTATCATTCAATGTTGTATGGTGGGACATTAGAATCAAAGAATACTACAACCCATCTAGTCTGTGCCAAACTGTTATTTTGCCTTGTTCCACTTACCTGCACCTGGACCATATGCCTCCCATTCATGTACTTATCTAAACTTCTCTTAAATGTTGCAATCGAACTCACATCCATCACTTCCACTGGCAGCTCGTTCCACACTTGGCACCACTCTTTGAGTGAATAAGTTCTCCCTCAGGTTCCACTTAAATATTTCACCTTTTGTCCTTAACCTTTGACTTTCATTTCTAATCTCATGCAACCTCAGTGGGAAAAGCCTGCTTATGTTTACCCTATCTACACTCCTCATAATGTGTATATCTCTGTCAAATCTCCTCTCATTCTCATATGCTCCTATTCAATCTTTCCCTATAACTCAGGTCCTCAAGTTTTGACAACATCCTTGTACATTTTCTCTGTAATTATCTCAAATGCATGGATAATTTCAATGTTATTTAATTTTCATCTTCAATTTAGAAAGCAGTTAAAATGAATAAACCTCTATTTTACCTACAGGTTTCGCCGTGTTTAGCTGTACTGGCCAGATTACTGTTCAGCAGTGACCCTGACTTGCTTGCTGATGCTTGTTGGGCATTATCATACTTGTCAGATGGACCCAATGAGAAAATTCAGGCTGTTATTGACTCTGGGATTTGCAGACGATTGGTGGAACTCTTAATGTAAGTTTTTTTTGTCCCATGATGTAGTAATATTCTTTATGGTTACTTTTGGGTCACTCCCTAGACGTTAGAAACATCAACAATCCATGAATAGAGCTAGAAATTTACAAGGATAAGTAAGTATTTGAGTACTTCACTGTTTTATTTTCCCTTTTTATTTAACATATAAAGTCATGATGTTTGACATATATTTCCCTGTTTCTCGTTCCTTTATTATAATGTACGTGTGCACGTCCCCTGTTGCACCTGTTAGTTTGCTTTATGTCTATCAGTTTGGAGATGTGAGGGCTATAAATGTCTTATGATAAAATCTCTACCCTTTTGCCAACTAAAATCTGGAAATTGTGTGCTTGGAATGGGCTGCCAAACTGCCTCCTAAATAGGGCTGCACCTTAAATAACTAAGCTCAGAATATTTAGTATCTGTGAAGAAAGAAACAGTTTATGTTTTAAATCCAAGACAAACGATTGTTGACAGTTAACTATTTACTCCCTGCTGCTGTCTGTTTCTGCTTTTGCATTTGTTTCAGTTTAACAGCATCTGCTGTGTTTGGCTTTTAGTTTGTATCTGTCTGTTCTCAAAGCAACAAATAGCATTACAAAAAGACTTGCTGATCAGTATGTGCCAATCTTGATTTCTGTGCCTTGTATGAAATAGCCTATTCGCAATTTGGATCCATAATTTCTGAGAAATAATTATGTGTATTTCTTATAGGCATAATGATAACAAAGTTGCCTCACCAGCATTAAGAGCTGTAGGTAACATAGTAACAGGTGATGACATCCAGACACAGGTAAGTGCACTACAGACCTTTCATCTATATTTACTAAGAAGGAAGACATTGCTCTTTCAGGTTTCAAGAAGGGGGGCAGACATATTCTAAAAAGAACTGTAGACACTGTAGAGGTGGATAAACTCCCAGGGCTTATTGATATATATTACTGGCTGCTATGGGAGACAATGGAAGAGGTTCTGGTGGCCCTGATAGAGACTTTTATATCTTCATTGGCCACAACTGAGGTGACAGATTATTGGTACCTTTGTTCTAGAAGGCCATAGAATAAACCAATGAATCTAATGTCAGTGGATGGGAAGTTATTGAAAAAAGCACTGAGGGACAGCATTAACTACACTTGGAATTCAACATTGCTTTCTTGGTGTGGGATCCTCTCTGACCAATTTAACATAGTTTTTTTTGAAGAAGGTAACAAAATATATGGATGGGGGCAATGTAGTTGATGATGTCCTTGTGGCCATGGACCCTTGCTGTGTGTCACATATATGATCAATTTGAATGTGACAAATTATTAGTAGATTTGCAGATTGACATGAAAATAGATGATCATGTTTTTAGTAAGGAGAATAGTTTTAAGTTAGAGAAGGATAATAAGTTACAGAAATGCTTAAAGATAAATAAAATCCAGGGCTTGACCAGGTGTAACCTATGACATAGAAGCAGAGGAATAAGAGGAGAGGGAGTTGCATCAACATGATGGCAATTGTCCAAGATGAAATTACTGAGGGATTATGCAGTAAGGGTTTATGGGTTTAGTTAAAATTAAGAGGATGAAAACTCTGCTGGGATTGTACTATAGGCCCCAAATACTTAATGGAAATTATAGTAACAAATTGCTGCTGGAGTTGTGGTGACGCTTATGGGCTGCTCCCAGCGCATATACACATTGTAAAACAATGCATTACACAGTGTTCTGCCAAACCAATTAAATCAGTGGAATCCTAGAGTTAAAGCAAAGTACACCATAGAAACAGACCCTTCAGCCCATCTAGTCCATACCAAACTATTTAAACTCCTACTCCCATTGACCTGCACCCGGACCATAGCCCTCCATACCCTGCCATCGATTTACATATCCAGACTTATCTTAAACATTGAAATCTAGCTCATATGCACCACTTGCGCTGGCAGCTTGTTCCACACTCTCACAACCCTCTAAGTGAAGAAGTTTCCCCTCACTGAATATAAAGGTAGCAACACCATGTGTTCTCACAACTTTGCAGTATCTAGACAAGCACTTGAGTTGCCAAGGCATCGCAGGCTGGTAAACATAACAATGTACTTGATCGTAGGCATGTGCATGATGGACCAAAGGGCCTTGATTCTCTGTATGTAATCTGCTTCTGAACAGTGTTGATGTAAATTCTGGGAGTTTATTTATTGAATGTTATTTTTGTTTTGAGCAGGTCATATTAAATTGTTCAGCTTTACCATGTCTGCTACATTTATTAAGTAGTCCAAAAGAATCCATAAGAAAGGAGGCCTGTTGGACCATTTCAAACATTACAGCTGGAAATCGAGCCCAGATCCAGGTAGCCAAATATATATTTGACTTGAATTAAATGATTTTCTATATATGGAATTGATCGCTTTAAACTATTTAGATTTACTTAAATTTGCAAGGTACTAGTGAATTTTCAAGAGTATTTAAATTGTAACTTTTAATCATCAGTTCACTTTTGATTGATTTATCATTCTTATAAGACTAAAGATATAATAAAAGTCGTTATGGTTTGCTACCAAATCCTGTCAACTTTAATCAAGAAAAGCATCTTTATTTAACAGAAGTCTGCTCTTAGTGGCTTATGGCAACTTTTAGACTTGTTTCTTGAATATTGAAAGAGACATTGTGTCAATTCAGTCATAGTCATAGAGGACTACAGCACAGAAACAGGCACTTCAGACCAACAAGTCCCTGCTAAACTGTTATTCCACCTAGTCACATTGACCCACACCTGGACCATAGCCCTACATACCCCCCGCGTCTAAGTACTTATCCAAACTCCTTTTAAGTGTTGAAATCAAACCCAAGTGCACCACTTCTATGGCAGTTTGTTCACACTCTCACCACCCTCTGAGTGAAGAAGTTCGATAGTTCTGTTTAATATCAGAGAATGCATGCAATATACAACCTGAACTTTTTACTCTCTGTAGACATCCTCGAAACAGAAGGAAAACTCCAAAGAATGATGATTCTCAATACCCGAAGCCTGGACTGACACCTTGCCCTACTGTCCTGTTTATTATTTATTGTAAATGCCTGCACTTTTTTTGTGCACTTTATGCAGTCCTGTGTAGGTCTGTAGTCTAGTGTAGCTTTCTCTTTTTTTATTACGTAGTTCTGTCTAGTTTTTTGTACTGTGTCATGTAACACTATGGTCCTGAAAAACATTGTCTCATTTTTACAGTGCACTGTACCAGCAGTTATGGTTGAAATGACAATAAAAGTGACTTGACTTGATAGAAAAAAGATGTAAGATGCCCCGCCCCCTGCCCCCAGACACACACAAGCAGCATCAACCCTCCTCCCACCTTTCTAAAATAAAAATAAGATGAGATATAGGAGCAGAATTATGGCATTCAGCCCATCAAGTCTGTCCCACCATTTCATCATGGCTGATCCATTTCCCTCTCAACTCCAATCTCTTGCCTTCTCCCCATAACCTTTCATGTCCTGACTAATCAGAATCTATGAAAGTCTGCTTTAAATGCACTCAATAACCTAGCGTAAATCAAGTTTATTTTTAAGTGCACAAGTATGGTGAGATACAGGAACAACGAAAACTTGTAGCAGCATCACAGGCAAGTAAACACAGACAACATGCAGGATATAAATTGTGGATGGTGGCGGGGTGGGGGGCATGGTAGCGTAGTGACCAGCACAATGCTCTGCAGCACAGGTGACCTGGGTTCAATTCCCACCACTGCCTGCAAGGAGATTGTATACAGTCCCCATGACTGCACAGCCACCCCCACCCCAAGCACCCTTTAGAGAAGCATCAACTGGCAGGCCAATTGGTCACTGCAAGTTGCCCCATACTTAGGCCAGGGCCAAAGCATCGGAATTCTCACCACCCGCCATGAGCAACAACAAAGCTCCCAGAGAGACCATGGTCTACAGTTCATCAAAAACTAACTGTTCACTCCAACATTTCAACATCTTACAGGCTACCTCTCTCACTAACAAGGGAGAGACAGATATCATTCCTTCCACAGCAACAGGGGAGAAAACAGTCACTATTTCAATGTTACAGTCAGTTTGAAGTGTTGCTTTTTATTTCGAGTTCTCCAACTTGAGAACTGACAAATCAATTACCTAGTGTAGAGCCATCCGACAGCTGTAAGTGCTGTCGTTGATGTTGTAGCTCCTGTTACGCTTCCGCATGTGCCACTGGCAAGAAGTTGTGTCCACGGGGCTGCACTGGCCCCTGAAGTCACCCAATAACGTGGCCGATCAGCAAGCTCCAAGAGCAGGAACGTGCCATCATAAACAACCTCCTCTTCTGTAGTCTGTATATGGTCTATGACCTTACTTCTAAGGACGCTGTGTCCATCTCCCTAGTAAATACAGATGCAAAAATTCCATTTACAATCTTTCCCATCTCTTTTTGCTCCATGCATGGATGACCACACTGATCTTCAAAAGAACCAATTTTGCTCCTTGTTCCTTTTGCTCTTAATATATGTCCTTAGGCAAAATTAAGAGCATAATATATGCTCTTAATTTTGCCCTTGGAATTCTTCTTCACCTTGTCTGCTAGAGCAACTTGTGCCTTCTGATTGCCCTTTTAGTGTTCTCTTGCAATCCTTATTCCTGCTATGCAGCTCCTTCTACTTCTTAACCAGGGCCTCAATATTTCTCGAAAACCAAGATTCCCTAAACCTGTTGGCCTTACCTTTTATTCTTACAGGAACATACAAACTCTGAAGATTTCACTTTTGCAGTCCTCTTTGTTGGGACCTCTATATATTGATTAAAGAAACTTTCCTGGACACATTTGGCAAACTTAATCCCATCCAGTCCTTTAACAGTATGGAAATCCCAGTAAATATGTGGAAAGTTAAGATCACTTATTATCACAAAGTTTTGTTTCTTGCAACTGTTTGTGATCTTTCCACAAATTTGCTCCTCTATTCCCACTGTCTATTGGGGGGCCTATGATATAATTCATTAATGTGGTCATCTCTTTCATGCTTCTCCATTCCACCCATTAAACCTCAGTAGACAAAATCTCCAATCTGACCGGTGTGAACATTGCCGTGAAATTTTTCCTGCTAAGTAGTGCACTGTAATCCTACCTACTTTATCATGTCTAAAGCAATGGAATCCTGGAACATTGAGTTGCCAGTGCTGTCCCTCCTGCAAAGTCTCACTAAAGATTACAATATCATAATTCTATGTACTGATCCATGCCCTGAGCTTATCTGCCTTACCTACTGTACTCAAACAATACTTGCATTAAAATAGAGAAAATTTGGGTTTGGGTGATGTCATCAGCCAGAATGGCTGCCTAAAATAATAGCTCCTCCGAAAAAACGCTTATTTTGTCCCATTAAAATCTCTCAATAATACTTGAACTGATAAGGGGGGCAAGAATGTTGAAAAGGGCCAAAAAAAAGTGCCATTGCAGAGCCTGTAAATAAATAAAATACAGAGAACAGCTCTCCTATACAGGCACATGATGGCGAAGTTAATGCTCGCCCTCATTCAAACGAAGAAGCAAGTTTAGCAAAAGTTCTGGAGGAGATACGGGACTTTCACAAAGACATAAAACAACAACTAAATGATATTAAATCTGAGCTCACCAATGTTAATCAAAAAATAGCAGAAGCAGAGGCACGAATTGAAAAGGTAGAAGATCACATTCAAAATGTGGAACAGGTGCTAAGCAAGATGATAAAAGTGATGAATCAACGAGAAAATAAACTACTCGACCAAGAAGGGAGGTCTGGACAGAAGAATATAAGGATATATAACGTTCCCGAAAAAACCGAGGGGTCGTCTATGGTGGAGTTTGTGGAAAAGTTACTACAAGATACGCAAGAGATTGCCCTGACTACAGAACTTGACTGCTCGTCCTGAGACCCTTTGGGGATAGGGAAGACAAGCCACAGTCAATAATACTCAGATTCCTCCACTATAAAACCAAAGCAGAGATTCTGCACGAGGCCTGGGGAAAGAAGAAGGTATTTTTGAATGAGAGATTAATATATTTTGATCAAGATTACTCCCCAGCGGTCCTGCAGAAATGTACAGAATATTCTGAAGTGAAGTGAGTGTTAAAGTAGAGAAAGATTAGCAGGGTACAGAGTCCGGAAGCTAAACTACGAGTGTTCTATGAGAACGGGACGCGGCTGTACCAGACAGTGGAGGAGGCAATTGCAGATATGATCAATAGAGAACTGCCCGTCAACGTGATCACACCGAGGGAAAGCCTAGCTGAGCAGCTATCCCACTCGCCTGGGAAATGGTGGGAGTACCAAGAAAATAGGAGACGGGAGAAGAGAGAGAGAAGAATATCAGGGAGAGACAGCAAGTTTTCAGAAGACAGTCCTCACCCCCTCCAGAAGAGATACGAGGTCTGACTAATCTCAAAAGTGTTGATAAGCTAAGCAGAAGCCAAAATAGACAATACTATATTTATCTCAAGAAATACATATTATATAATTTGTTCCAGTAAAAGTCTTAAATTTGTCCAAAAAGGTTGAATTTTAGAGCAAGACCATGTCGAATGTAAAAAAGTACCAGTTTCCTGGTTACATCGGAAACACTGATCCGATAAATTTGGATTAAATTTTTTTATTTTTTGTGGTGTAATATATAATTGATGTAGAAAATTATACTGCACTAATCTTAACCGAACATTTATTGTATTTGTCATACTATCAAGACATAGTCTTGACCAATTTGTTTCTTCAATTTTAATATTCAAATCACTTTCCCATTTTTGTCTTGACTTATGGACTCCTTGCTTAATTACCTGTCTTTGAATCAAGTTATACATGCAAGATATAAATTTTTTGATATTTCCTTTTTGAATTAAAATTTCTATTTCATTAGATTTCGGCAATAACATTGTTTGACCTAATTTTTCTCTTAAATAAGCCCTTAATTGAAAGTAACAAAATAAATTGTTGTTTGATATTTTATATTTATTCTTTAATTGATCAAATGACATTAATATACCTCCTTCAAAACAATTCCCTATATATCTAATCCCAAATTACAGGAACACAATTTCCTCATAATCCAATATTATTTTTACTAGGTGATATTGAAGGGATAAAACCGAAACTCAAACTAAATAAGTATCAGAAAGAATTTATAAAAATTGCACTGGCAGTAGCCAAAAAAGCTATTGCAGTTACTTGGAAATTGGATACACATTTAAGTATAGATTCTTGGAAGAAAGAAATCTATGGTTGTATTCCATTAGAAAAAATTACTTATAATTTAAGAGATAAATATGAAACATTTTTGAAAATTTGGAGCCCTTATTTACAAAAGACAGGATTAAATATATAGATGCTCTGAAGATGAAACAATTGGTTATTAGGGGAAAGAAATAAATATACATATTAAAGTTATTACGAATTCCATGGAGCATGTGGAGATCTTCCAACAACCAGGCATTCTTTCTTTCTTTCTTTTTTTTCTATAGGGCAGTTAGGGGGGAGGGGTTAAGGGGTTAAGGGTTATATACATTGTTTTTTCATACTTTGTAACCATTTAAAAATGCAATAAAAAAAGTTTAAAAAAAAAGAAATACATATTATAATGTGGATTTTCTATTACTGTATTATTTTACTTTTTATTTATTCATTCACTCCTTTATCCCCACCTAAGTGAGAACATATATATGGGAGGAATACACAGGGAAGTCTTTTCTGTATAATGGACATAGATTTTTTTCACTTATTTTTATGGGTGCTGCAGTGGGGCCCCTTAGCCCATAGGTAGGAGAGGCTATCCCCCATAGCTAGACGTTTCCTCTAGCTCAGCCCAGGATCATCTACTAGAGACCTCAGCCTTGGAATCACATCTTCGTTACCTCGGCCCGAAACGTCGACAGTGCTTCTCCTTATAGATGCTGCCTGGCTTGCTGTGTTCCACCAGCATTTTGTGTGTGTTGCTTTTTTTTCCATTTGTGTTTTTTTGTTCTTACTTGTTCAGGAAGTAGATCGGCTAATTTTTTTTTTGCTAATTTCAATGATACACTGACAGATAAATACACATGACTAATGACAAAGTAAAATTCATTTCTTTTAATGTTAATGGGCTGTTGAATCCAATCAAGCGCAGTAAAATTCTATCTAAAATGAAGAAAGAACAAGCCCATGTAGTATATTTACAGGAAACTCAGTTAAATGATAATGAGCCTGGAAAACTAAAGAGAATGGGCTTCAATAATTTGTTTTTCTCCTCATATAAATCAGAACATAGGAGAGGAGTTGCTATTTTCATCTTAAGCAAGCTAAATTTTGAAAAAGTATTCAAAATGGGATATAAGGAGAGCAAATATATTCTAGTAAGGGAGAATATAGATTGGAATTCAGTTACTTTATTAAATATATACACACCCCCAGGACATATTAGTTTCTTCCAGAAAATCACTAATACTATGGTAACGGAAACAGAAGGTCTCTTGATATGTGGGGGAGATTTAAATTTATAATTACAACCAAAGTTAGACTCTTAAACCCATGAAACAAAGTCATTACATCAGAAAGTTAACACACTTTTTGAGGATGTTGGTCTAATTGATGTATGGAGAGACCTTTTCGCGGATAGAAGGGATTACACTCACTATTCTGCCCCCCATTCTTTATATACAAGAAGAGACTATAACATTTGGAAAAGATAAAGACAAAATAAACACCTGTGAAATTGGGACAATAAATTTAAGTGACCATGCACCTATATATTTATCTGTTGATTTTGATCTGGAACCAAAGAATACTATATGGAAACTAAATTCAAGTCTACTCGATATCTATTTTAAGGAACAAATTAAAAAATAAATTGGCCTTTACTTAGAATTCAACGATAATGGAGAGGTTTCACCTCCCATTTAAGAGGGAAAATTATAGCGATATCTTCATATAAGAAAAAAATAAGGAATAAAACATTAGAGAAATTACAAAACAAGCTGAAGGAACTAGGAAAAAAACACATTGAGTTTGCTGCAGAATGCATTAGAGGAATCTTTTAAAAATTAGGAACAAAATTAATAGTTTGGCTATACAAACAATCAGGAAAAATCTAATGTTTTTGAAACAGACACTACAAAAGTGGATCTAAATCTATGAAAGTGCTGGCATGGAAATTGGGAAAAAAGAGATAGCAGAAAATACAATTCATAGAATTAGAGATCCAAGAACAAAAGTGATTTAAAAAAACAAGCTAAGTGAAATTCAGGAAGCTTTTGAAGGGTTTTACAAAACTCTATATTCTAAAGTTCCAGGGTGAAGCATAACCCAAATTGACGCCTACCTGAATTTTGGAAATAGAAAGATGACTGCTGACATAACTGAAGCTGAACTCAAAACTGCAATTAGTAGGTTTAAATTAAGTAAGTCACCAGGATCAGATGGTTATATGGCAGAGTGGTATAAAAAGTTTTAAAATGAGTTAATTCCTGTTTTACTCACCACACTGAACTGGGCTCTAAAAAAGGCGCAAATGCCACCCAGCTGTAAGGAGTCAATAATCTTAGCTATACCAAAAGAAGGCAAGGATAAAATGGAATGTGAGTCATTTAGACCAGTATCTATTCTTAATGTAGATTATAGACTATTTACTTCCATCATGGCCAAATGATTAGAAGAGTTTCTAGCCACACCGATACATAATGATCAGACAGGTTTTATACTACAACGCCAAACACAAGACAATATACGAAGGACATGACAAATTATGGATAATATACAAAAAAATAAAATTAAAGCAATAGTGATGAGCGTGGACACTGAAAAGGCTTTTGATTCAGTTAATTGGAATTTTCTTCACTGAATTTTACATAGATTTGTTTTACATGACACAATTATTAAAACTATACAGGCACTATATGACAATCCTACTGCTAGGATTAAAATCAATGGATATTTATGTAATAGCTTTACCCTAGAAAGGGGCTCAGGACAGGGTTGTGCATGGTCA
This sequence comes from Hypanus sabinus, assembly GCF_030144855.1. Lineage (NCBI taxonomy): Eukaryota > Metazoa > Chordata > Chondrichthyes > Myliobatiformes > Dasyatidae > Hypanus > Hypanus sabinus. The sequence goes on from NC_082729.1 coordinate 436,577, forward strand.
CCACTACTCTTTGCAATATATCTGGAACCATTAGCTCAATACATCAGACATCAGCCAAAATGAAGATACTGGGAATTACTATTAAAGGGACAGAGCATAAATAGGCCTGTTACGCGGATGACATTTTGATCTGTCTAGGGCAGGGGTCAGCAACCTTTACCACTGAAAGAGCCACTTGGACCCGTTTCCCACAGAAAAGAAAACACTGGGAGCCGCAAAACCCGTTTGACATTTAAAATGAAATAACACTGCATACAACGTTTTGTTTTGCCTTTATGCTATGTATAAACAAACTATAATGTGTTGCATTTATGAAATTGATGAACTCCTGCAGAGAAAACGAAATTACATTTCTGCATGCAACAAAAACATTTTGACCTCCGAAAAAAAGACGTTGGGTTGAAGGTTACTTTTAAGTAAAATACTCAATGTCTATTTGAGTCCTTCTTGTATTTATGAAAAACGCCAAACTTAAATTTGCCGCCAGCAGCAAACCAAAAATAACGTCAGCCAGCTGTCAACCTGAAAAATAAAAGGACTATTTCACTGAACAATGAAAACATATAAATATACGCAAAATAATAGGCAATTAAAATATTTATCATCCTTGTTCAGGTTGACTCACACCTGACAATGCAGTCGTATTCAGTAGGGATGGATCGATGCTTAGGGGAGTGACCGGGAAGGATAATGTGTTTTTTTCCTCTCTGAACTCACAGAAGCGTTTCCCAAACGATGTTTGCATTGCGATGATTGCAGAATGTAAATACTCCGAATTTATCAAGTCGTGACCTTGTTTGAACTCTCTCAAATTGGGGAAGTGAGACAATGTGCCTTTCTGTAAATCTCTGGCAAGCACTGTCAACTTGCGCTCGAATGCCAAAACATCCTCCAATGTGCAGGGCTGTACGTCCTTACCCCGTTGAAGAGCTGTGTTCAGCGTGTTCAGGTGCGCTGTCATGTCTACCATGAAGTGTAGCTTTTCCAGCCACTCTGGCTGTTCCAGCTCAGGAAAGGTGAGCCCTTTGCTGCCCAGGAAAGTTTTCACTTCTTCCAGACACGCGACAAAGCGTTTCAGCACCTCCCCTCTGGACAGCCAGCGATAAAAACACGTTGTAGCGGTGTGCTACACGCAGTCAGTAAACTGCAGTCAAAGATAGCTTTATTCGAACTAAACAGCCTTGCTTTTAAGCCTCCCTCAACCCGCCCCCCATGGGCGCGGATGCTGCAAAAGACACGTACTCACAAACCCCCGTAGGCTATCTCCCTTAGCCTGAACGCTGGCTAATTGTGAGCCGGTTCGGATGTGTCAGGAAATGGGTCGCCACAACGTCTTATTTAGATTGTACAAGATCACCATAATCTTCAAATTTAGATTTACATTTCAAAAACTAACAAACCAACATAAAATACATTTTAATTAAATACTGACCATGTAGCGGTGTGCTACACGCAGCGCTAAAATTACGACACGGAGTCGGTAACTGCAGTCGAAGGAAAAAACTTTATTCGAAATCTTCAGCCTCACTTTTAAGCCTCCCTCAACCTGCCCCCATGGCGCAGAGGCTCCAAAGCTCTGTGCTCGCAAACCCCCGTAGGCTATCTAATTGTGAGTCGGTTCGGATGTGCCAGGAAAAGGGTCGCCACAACCAATTATTTCTCAAAGCAACAGGGAGCCGCAGCACAGACGTAAAAGAGCCACATGTGGCTCCGGAGCCGCGGGTTGCCGACCCCCGGTCTAGGGCAACCAACATACTCTTTACCTAAATTGATGCAATCCTTTGAACAATATGGTCAATTATCAGGATACATGATCAATATAGATAAAACCCAATTACTTTCATAAAACTATTGCCCATCAAGAGAAATTGAAAGTAGATATCCCTTGGCATGGCAAATAGAGTCTTTCAGATATTTGGGCATCATCATGCCAAAAGATTTGGCAAAATTATCTGAATGCAATTATTTGCTTATATATAAAAAAAAATTAAGGAAGACATAACAAGATGGAATATAATTCCTTTCTTTTGTCTGAGTTCAAGGATTGAATCTACTAAAGTGAATATATTGCCCAGACTATTATATCTCTTTCAGACCCTACCAATAGAGATTAACCAAAATCATTTCAATGAATGGCACAAAATGTTATCAAGGTATATGTGGTAACGTTAAAGACTTAGAGTTCATCTCAAAACTTTGCAATTAGCCAAGGAAAAGGGGGAATGGGGCCTACCTTCTCTTCGAGATTATTATTTTGTAGCACAGATGAGAGGAGTGATATGTTGGTGCAACCTATTATATGATGGTCAATGGAAAAATATTGAAGAGAAGATATCTTCCATCCCCATACAGGCAATTTTGGCTGATAACAACCTACAAAGTTATATAAATACTATTGATAACCCATGCGTGAAATGAACTCTTAAAATATGGAAAACTATTATAAAAGAATATAAACTAGAGGGAGATATTGCAATTCTTAAATGGTGTGCATATGACTAGAATAAACTGGATCCTAGATTTAAGGACTGGACAGCCTAAGGAATAAAAGTTCTATGCAATATAATGAAAGAAGGAACACTGTTCAGTTTTGAAATGTTTAAAGAGAAACACTTATTAGAAAAACAAGACTTTTATTGGTATTTGCAGATGCGTCATTATGTTAATAGGAGGGTGAAAAATGTAACCGAGGCAAGCACATGTTTGATAGAACTGTTTAGAAAAGCATTTAATTCAGATAATGGTAGTAGAATCATTTCAAGCATGTATAAGTGACGGTCAAATCTTAAAGCACACTCGACTTCGTACATTAAAACAAAATGGCAGAAGGAAGGAAGGATAATAATATCTGAGGAAGAATGGACAATAAAATAGAGGTATCAATGGAATTGTACCAGTTCACAGAAATAGAGGGAGTTTGGGTGGAAAAGCCTGAAAAGATATTTTATTACACCCTCTCAGAAATCCTATTATGATAGTAACCTTCCTGTTTGCTGGAGGAATTGTGGAAATCAAAATGCAAACCATTACCATATTTTCTGGGATTGCCCCGTTATCTAAGACTTTTGGAGTGGAATACACAATGCCCTACAAGACATTTTTAAATGTGAAATACCCTTAGAAAGTAAGACCATATATCTTGGGTATATACCTCAAGAATGGTTGAAAAGAGATAAATATTTAATGAATATACTGCTGGTGGCTGTTAAAAAGACTCTTACCAGGAAATGGTTATCACAGGAGAGCCCAAATTTAAATGCATGGATGGAAATCACAATGGAGAAAATGGAGAAGATAACAGCATGTCAACCATAAATTAGAACAATTTGATTCATACTGGGAAAAATGGTTTAACTACATAACATCCCATAGGCCTGATTTTATTCGCACAAATCAATGATTATATTGTAAAAAAAATCACTCCCTACTTGTACATAGTTTTCCTTTTATTTGTTCTTTCTTTTCTATAAGTGTATACCTCAGATAAATACTATGTGGAGATTTGTGGCAAACATGAATATATAATATATACATACAGTATCTGAAATACATCTCATGGAAATATTTGTATGATGCTGAATTTCAGTAAAAAAAATACATTACAAGAAAATAGAGAAAATTCAGAATGTTGTTCTCACCATGCTCAACCTTTCAGTTCCTGTCTTTATATGTAAATTAAAAATTATCTTCCCCCACAACCCCTGCAAATCTAGTTTAAAGCAGTCAGAGCAGCACTATCAAACCTTCCTGCTAAGATATTAGTCCCCCTCCCGTTCAGATGCAAACAGTCCCATCTGTCCAGGTCCCTCATTTGCTGAAAGAGAGCCCAGTGATCCAAAATTCTGAATTCCTCCCTCCTGCACCATCTCCTTAGCCACGTATTAAAATGCATGATCTTCCTATTTCTGGCCTCACTGGCGTGTGACATGGGTAGCAATCCAGAGATCACAACGCTGAAGGTCCTGTCCTTTAATTAGCACCTAACTTCCTGAACTCATTTTGTAAAACCTTATCACCCTTCCTGCCGATTTCATTGGTAACAACTTGGATCGTGACCTCTGACTGTTCAAAGTTCAAAGTAAAATTTATTATCAGAGTACATAAGTGTCACCACATACAACCCTGAGCTTCTTTTTCCCGCGGGCATACTTAGCAAATCTATAAAACAGCAGCTGTAACAGGATCAATGAATAAAAAGCTGGGCAAATGCAAATATAACTAAATAGCAATAATTAATGAGAGCACGAAGTAACAAGATAAAGAATCCTTAATGTGAGATCATTAGTGTGGGAACTCCAGAACCAGAATGAGTGTAGTTATTCCCTTTTTTCAAGAGCCTGATGGTTGAGGAGTAGTAACTGTTCTTGAACCTGGTGGTGTGACTCCTGAGGCTCTTATACCTTCTACCCGATGGCAGCAGTGAGAAGAGAGCATGACCTGGGTGGTGAGGATCTTTGATGATAGATGATTCTTTTCTATAGCAACGTTCCATGTAGATGTCCTCCATGGTTGGAAGGGCTTTACCCATGATGATGTAGGCCTTTTGTAGGATTTTACACTCAAAGGCATTGGTGCTCCCATTCCAGGTCATAATGCAGCCAGTCAACCCACTTTCCACCACACCTTGTTAGAAGTTTTTGAAGACATGCTGATTCTCCGCAGAGTCTTGTGGAAGTAGAGGCACTGTTGTGCTTTCTTTGCAATTATATTTATATTATGGATCCAGGACAGATTTCTGAGATAGTGATGGAATTTAAAGTTTCTGATCCTATCCACCTCTGATCCTCCCCACCTCTGATCCTCCAATGAGTTCCAGCTCATGAATCTCTACTGAAGTCTACAATCAGTTACTTGGACTTGCTGACATTGAGTGAGAGGTGGTGGTTATTACACTTCCCAGCCAAATTATCTGTCTGCATGCTGTATTCTGATTCATCACCATCTTTGATAGCCCACCATTCCCACTTCAGAATGCTATGGACTGGATCTAAGATGTCCTTGACTGCTAGGGTTGTTCCCCTCACCCCCCACCTCAACAGTATTCAAAGCAGATTTTCAAATTTTGATCCAAATTTTCATGTTCAACCTACCCCATTGCAGAATCTTATTTGAATTATCTCTTCTCTTCCCTTCCTCCATAAGATATTACTGAAGTTGGGTGACTACTTCTGTAAATGAAAATGTTTTAAATGTAAATTGCTAATTCTTCCTCCCTTTCTATCCTCTCTATTTTTCAGGCTGTAATAGATGCAAGTATTTTTCCAGTGCTTATTGACCTCCTTCAAAAGGCAGAATTTCGGACGAGAAAAGAAGCAGCATGGGCCATAACGAATGCCACCTCTGGAGGAACACCAGAACAGATTAAGTGAGTAAAAAGAGGTTTGAAATTTTCACTTCATTTTTCTTCTTGAAAACATTAATTTTCTTTGTTGGATCATAGTTCCATGGCCAAAGTACATTTCCTGTGTGCCTGTGTGCCCTTAACTCCTGGCGGAGTCGTCGGGGCGCCATCATGTCAAGCTTTTTGCACCTATCTTTTTGGTGATTGCTCATCGTACAGCGTGTCTTGGGCATTTGAAACCTGGCAGAGCCCATCCCTCTCCAGGACATTTCCTGTGTGCCTGCCTTAAAACAAGTGCATTGAGATTCACCTGTTATTTGTAAAAATTGTAGCTTGGCCCAGTTCTGATCTTCCCAATGTTCAGATCCATTTGCTTCCTCTGAAAAGGTGATTGACTTAAAGAACTTAAAAGTATAAATTATTTAATTGCAGGCAATTCAAATTACCACCACTTATTAAGAATAATATGTTAGCTACTTTGTGCAAAATACAGTTCCACAAACAACAATGTCTAATGTACAATTCACATTCATATATTAAAAATACAATGGATTCCAGTTAATTGGCACCTGCTTATTTGGGGTAACTCTCAAAGAACAAAAACTAATGATAAAATAGCTGGGAATCCATTCATTTATTTGGGACACTATGCCACTTAATTGGGGCAGGAGACTGTTGCTGAACAGATTCTAACAATTGTTAGTCACGTACACTTGTGCAGCCGCTAGAAACTACACGGTGCTGAGAGCGAAGTTTTTAAGTGACGTCAGTTGCACGCATTTAGCATCTATTTTCAACCTCTCACTGCCCTGTGCAGAAGTTCCCACTTGCTTCAAAAAAGCAACAATTATACCAATGCCAAAGAAGATTAATGTGGGATACCTTAACGACTATCACCCAGTAGCACTCACATTGACAGTGATGAAATGCTTTGAGAAGTTGATTATGACTAGATTGAACTCCTGCCTCAGCAAGGATCTGGATCCATTGCAGTTTGCTTATTGTCACAATAGGTCAACGGCAGACACAATCTACATGGCTCTTCACACGGCTTTAGACCACCTAGAAAACACAAACACCTACGTCAGGGTGCTGTTCATCGACTGTAGCTCAGCATTTAATACCATCATTCACACAATCCTGATAGAGAAGTTGCAGAACCTAGGTCTCTGTAATTAGGTCCTCGACTTCCTAACCGGAAAATGACAATCTGTGCGGATTGGTGATAACATATCCTCTTCGCTGACTATCAACACTGGCACAGCTCAGGGGTTGTGCTTAGCCCACTGCTCTACTCTCTGTATGCATATGACTGTGGCTAGGCATAGCTCAAATACCATCTACAAATTTGCTGACAATACAACCATTGTTGGTAGAATCTCAGGTGGTGATGAGAGGGCATACAGAAGTGAGATATGCCAACTAGTGGAATGGTGCCACAGCAACAACCTGGCACTCAACGTTAGTAAGACAAAAGAGCTGATTGTGGAGTTCAGGAAGGGTAAGATGAAGGAAAACATACCAGTCCTCATTGAGGGATCAGAAGTGGAGAGAGTGAACAGCTTCAAGTTCCTGGGTGTCAAGATCTCTGAGGATCTAACCTGGTCCCAACATAATGATGTTGTCATAAAGAAGGCAAGACAGCAACTATACTTTATTAGGAGTTTGAAGCGATTTGGCATGTCAACAAATATAATTCAAAAACTTCGCTAGATGCACTGTGGAAAGCATTCTGACAGGCTGCATCACTGTCTGGTATGGAGGGGCTACTGCACAGGACTGAAAGAAGCTGCAGAAGGTTGTAAATCTAGTCAGCTCCATCTTGGGCATTAGCCTACAAAGTACCCAGGACATCTTTAGGGAGCAGTGTCTCAGAAAGGCAGTGTCTATTACTAAAGACCTCTAACACACAGGGCATGCCATTTTCTCACTGTTACCATCAAGTAGGAGATACAGAAGCCTGAAGCACACACTCAGCGATTCAGGAATAGCTGCTTCCCCTTTGCCATCTGATTCCTAAATGGACTTTGAAGCTTTGGACACTACCTCACTTCTTTTACTATATGGTATTTCTGTTTTTGCACATGTTTTAATAATCTATCCATTATACAGAATTGGTTTACTTGTTTGTTTATTGTTATGTTTTTTTTCTTCCTCTCTCTGCTAGTTTATGTATTGCATTGAATTGCTGCTGTTAAGTTAACAAATTTCACAACACATACTGGTGATAATAAACCTGATCCTGATTCTGTTTATGTTCAAAAAGCAATGATATTTGTCACTGATAGTTGGTGAGAAATAAGCAGAAGGCAGTTCCACTATCTGCCCTAGATGTCTGCGCTGATTTTGTTTATTTTCTCTAAGTGAATTCCTCCATCAATAACTATTAGGAACTAATACATAGTTTTATAATACTTTAATATTGGTAGTGTTCTAATTCATTCAGTATTTCACTTAAATTTATAATTTGTTGCTCAGTTAAGTGGTAGTTTGTCTTTTTTTTATTCCTTCTTAACAATTTCCATGAAGTTGCCTAATTGGGGCAGCCACTTAATTGTGCCAAAATGTACTGGCCCCGATGTGTCCCAATTAAGTGGAATCCACTCTGTATGTAATGTAAAAATGTCATTTTGCACGTGACATATTTCACAGCAACATTTGGGGCAGGACTGGGTGAATGCATTTGGCGAAAGAGAAACTGAGTGTTAGTTCACCAGGGAGACAAGTGTAAGTGCATGTAAATGTTATAGCTACCTAACACTTAGCATTTTTGAAACTGCCAGAATTTTTAAAAATTGTCCTAAATATAGAGGTCACAAAGATCAGGCATAAAATTTATTGGAGAAAGAGGCAGATAAAGAAAAACTCTGTAACAAAATGTATAGTACCATTTCGCTGGAGCAGGGAAGATGAAGAATTTTATGTATTGCACTGTATTGTTCCTGCTGCAAAAAATAACAAATTTAATGACATATTTGCGTGATGATAAACCTGAGTCTGATATGGGTCTCTATTATGGACTGAGAGTGGGAAGAACATAGAACATAAAACAGAAATCTACAGCACATTACAGGCACTTCAACTCACAATGTTGTGCTGACCATGTAACCTACTCTAGAAACTGCCTAGAATTTCGCTAGCGCATAGCTCTCTATTTTTCTAAACTCCATGTATCTATCTAAGAGGCTTTTATAAGAAGGGAAGGAAGAATCATGGTTACAAAGGGAGGACGAAGCGGGAAGAGCCAGAGAGACATTCTGTAATGATCAATAAACCATTTGTTTGTAATCAAATTACCTTGCGTGGTATCTCAGGGCTGGGTGTGTCTGCACACCACCCCATGCCACTCCCAACTCCTGGCACTCCTTTGCCACCTGTCTCACACCCCTTTCACATCGCTCCACCCTCACCATTCCCAACATCCTTTTCTCCCGCCAGATTACAAACTGGCTGTCTGTTCCACGTTGACAAAGACAGTACTGTTCAGGTGTCTTAGCCACCCTAGCTGTATACTGTATATGTGCCTAAGGCTTCTGCATGGTACTTTGGTACTGTAGATTAGGGCATTTTGAGATGAAGGTGGAGTAGTGATGTATGTCATGAAGAACGCTAAAGTGGTTAAGTCAAGGCCTGATGAGAAATACCCTCGAATACTGAGAGAGGCAAGGGATGTGATGGTTGGGACTTTAATCAAGATCTTGCATATACTCTCCAGCCACAACAAATAACTCAGGTTGTACTGTTGTTCAAGAAGGGAAATAGGGATAATCCTGGAAACCATAATCTGGTGAATCTAATATCAGAGGTAGGTAAGCAAATGCAATGTTAGCATTCATTTCCAGAGGACTAGAATATAATAGGGATGTAATGCTGAGGCTTCATAAGGCAATGGTGAGGCCTCACATGGAGTACAGCGAGCAGTTTTGGGCCCTTATTTAACCCTCTGGCATTGGAGAGGGTTCAGAGGATGTTCATGAGAATGTTTCAGAGAATGAAAGACATAAGGAGCGGTTGTTGGCTTTGGGCCTATCTCACTGAAACTTAGAAGATTGAGGGAGGATCTCATTGAAACTTATCGAATATTGAAAGGCCTAGTTAGAGTGGGGTGTGGAGAGGGTGTGCAAGAGACTAGGACCAGAAGGCACAACCTCAGAATAGAACATAGAATTGTATAGCACGTCTCGGCCCTTGTTAACATGTTAACCTACTCCAAGGTCAATCTAACCCTTTCTTTACAAATACCCCTACATTTTTATTTCATCCATGTACCTATCTAAGAGTCTTGTAATTGTCCCTAACGTTTCTTTCTCTACCACCACCACTGGCGGTGCCTCACCACTCTATGGGAAAAAAATTCTACTCTGACATTCCCCTATGCTTTTTTCCAATCACTTCAGAATTGTGCCTCCTCATATCAGCATTGCTGCTCTGTGAAAATGGTGCTGCCTGTCCACTCTTATCATTATACATACCTCTATCAAATCACCTCTCATTCTCCTTCGCTCCAAGGAGAAAACCCTAGCTTGCTCAACTTTTTCTACTTATGGTTTTATAGGATATACTTTCTAGTCCAGGTGGATCCTAGTAAATCTCCACTGTAGCCTCTCTAAAGCTTCCACAACTTTCTTAAAGAGAGGCGACTAGAACTGAACACAATACTCCAAGTGCGGTCTAACCATAGTTTTATGGAGTTGTAGCATTACCTCATGGCTCTTGAACTCAATGTCATAACTAATGAAGGCAAGCACACTATATGTCTTCTTAACCACCTTATCAACTTGTTCAGCAACTTTGAAGTATCTATAGACATGGATCCCGAGATCTCTGCTAAGATTAGAAGGATGTCCCTTTAGTACAGACAAACAGAAGACCAAAGTCTTATATAGCTGTAACATTATTTCATGGCTCTTGAACTTGATCCCATGGTTGATGAATGCCAACACACCATTCACCTTCTTAACAACACTCTCAACCTGAGCAGCAGCTTTGAGTTTCCTATAAACACAGACCCCAAGATCTCTCTGATCCTCCACACTGCCAAGAATCTTACCATTAATACTATATTCTGTCTTCAAATTCGACCTACCAAAATGAACCACTTCACACTTTCCTGGGTTGAACTCAGTCTGCCACTTCTCAGCCCAGTTCTGCATCCTATTGATGTCACGCTGTAACCTCTGACAACCCTCTAGACTATCCACAACACAGCCAACCATTGTGTCATCAGCAAACTAATTAACCCACCTTTCTACTTCTTCATCCAAATTATTTATAAAAATCACAAAGAGGAGGGGTCCCAGAACAGTCCCTGCAGAACACCACTGGTCACCAACCTCCATACAGAATACAAACCATCTACAACCACCCTTTGCCTTTGTGAGCGAGCCATTTCTGGATCCACAAAGCAAGGTCTCCTTGGATCCCATGCTTCCTTAGAATTCAATCAGGCTTGTAAGGTACAACCTGCTCTTGAGAAAGCCATGTTGACTATCTGTAATCGGATTATGTCTCTCCAAATGCTCATAAATCCTGCCTCTCAGGATCTTCTGCAAAACTTGTCCACCACTGAAGTAAGATTCACTGGTCTATAATTTTCTTCCTAACTAGATTTTCTACATCCTTTGTACACCATGGTTCTTTTACCCTACCATTCTTTCCCTGCCTCAATGGAACATATCTATGCAGAATGCCATGCAAATGTTCCCTGAACATTTGCCACATTTCTGCCGTGCATTTCCCTGAGAACATCTGCTCTCAATTTATGTTCCCAAGTACTTGCCTAATAGCATCATATTTTCTCCAACTGAATTAATTATTTTTTCTAATTGTCTGCTCCTACCCCTCTCCAGCGCTATGGTAAAGGAAGTAGAGTTGTGATACCTACCTCCAAAATGCTCTTGCAATGAGAGATCTGATACCTGGCCAACTTCATTTCCCAATACCAGATCAAGTACAGCTTCTCCTTTAATTGGCTTATCTACATATTGCGTCAGGAAACCTTCCTGAACGCATCTAACAAACTCCACCCCATCTAAACCCCTTGCGCTAAGGAGATGCCAATCAATATTAAGGAAGTTTAAAATCTCCCACCACCACTATCCTATTATTGCACCATTCCAGAACCTGCCTCCCTATCTGCTCCTCAGTATTCCTGTTACTTTTGGGGGTCTATAAAAAACACCCAGGAGAGTTATTACCCTCTTTCTATTTCTGACTTACACCCACACTGACTCAGTAGATAATCCCTCCATGACTTCCTCCTTTTCTGCAGTCTTTACATTATCCCTGATTAGCAATGCCACACCTCTACCTCTTTTGCCTCCCTCTCTGTCCTTTTTGAAATGTCTAAAGCCTGGCACACTCAGCAGCCATTCCTGCCCTGAGACATCCACTTCTCTGTAATGGTCACAATGTCACAGTTACATGTATTGATCCACACTCTTAAGTTCATCCACTTTGTTTATGATACTCCTTACATTAAAATAAGACACATTTCAAACTACACACGAGTGAATCTGCAGATGCTGGAAATAAATAAAACCACAAAATGCTGGCAGAACTCAGCAGGCCAGACAGCATCTATGGGAGGAGGTAGTGACGACGTTTCAGGCTGAAACCCTTCATCAGGAAGGGTTTCAAACTATCTGGCTGAGTGCATCTTTACTTTATCTTCTGCCTATCCTTCCTCACAAACTCCCTACTAGCCGTCTCTCCTTGTGCGCCAACTGCACCATCCTCTGCCTCTTCACTTTGTTCCCACTCCCTGCAAATATATTTTTAACCTTCCCCAAAAGCATTAACAAACCTCCCTGTTAGGACATTGGTACCCCTTGGATTCAAGTTCAGCCCATCCTTTTTGTACAGGTCACGCCTGCCCCAGAAGAGGTCCCAATGATCCAGAAATCCTGAATTCCTGGCCCCTGCTCCAATCCTTCAGCCATGTATTTATCTGCCATCTCATTCTATTCACTGTCGCATGGCACAGGCAGCAGTCCCGAGGTTACTACCCTTGAGGTCCTACTTGTCAACTTCCTTCGTAACTCTGCTTTCAAGACCTTCTCTCTTTTTTCTGCCTATGTTGGTACCAATGTGTACCATGACCTCTGGCTGCTTACCCTCCCATTTCAGGATATAATGGACACATTCAGAAACATCATGAACCCTGGTACCTGGGTGGCAAATTACCATCTATGTTTCTTTTTCACTCCCTCAGAGTTGCCTATCTGTCCCTCTAACTATAGTCCCCTGCTGCCATCCTCTTCCATTCCCTACCCTTCTGAGCCACAGGCCAGACTCATTGCCAGAGGTACAGCTACTATTGTTTCTCTCTGGTAAGTCGTTCCCCCCCCCCCCCCCAAGCAGTACTCAAAATGTTGTTGTTAAGGGGGACGGCCACAGGGTGCTCCCCACTACCTGACACTCTCCCCTCCCTCTCATGACAGTCACCCACTTACCTGTCTCCTGTGGCCCTAGCGTGACTACCTGCCTATAGTTCTTATTGATCACCTCCTCACTTTCTCTAACTCAGTCTTTAAGAAGCTGCAGCTCATTGCATCTGGCACAAATGTGGCCATCAGGGGAGGCTGGAAGTCTGCAGGATATCCCACATCTGACACCCAGAGCAGAAAACTGGCAGTCATACCCACTATTCTTAAGTTAGAGGAAAAAAGAGATATGAAAGGAACTTACCTCCTTACCTCGCCTAGGCTTGTCCTCGCCGAAGTCCCGATGAGCCAAAGCCCTACTACTCTTGACTCACGCTACTCGGATGACTGCTCTGCTAGGCAGTCTCTCTCTTTTATCCCAGAACCTTCTCGCCGGCCTTGTGCAATGACAGGCTATTGCATCTGCACACTTCTCCCAATCAAATCTCCTGCTGAAAGAAATTTCTCACTTTTTAAATCATCTTAGCAGCCTTGCGCAATGATGAGCTATTGCATCTGCGTACTTCTCGTTACTTGTAGTGGACACAAGCAATTTCTTAATCTTTGTTGCTTGCCTATTTTCAGATTGTTAACATTAATGCAAAAAAATTTCAGCTTTCCTGTAGATGTAAAAAGAATTTTTTGTTTTTTAGGTAGAGTGGCAGAGAAATACACTCATTAGAGATAAGCGAGAAACATTTAGTTACATTTGAATGCAAGGCAAAGTGAAATTGCAAAGTAAGACACAATAAGATTCAGATAAACTTTTATTCTACTAAGTACCAATTTAATTAATTATTGGAAATGCATTGCTCAGGAAGAGAATAATGATACAAGAGATGCTGGTGATCTAAAGTAGAAAGGTAGATGAATCTCCATGACCTGACCATGTTTCAAGAGTGTTGTGGGAAGGGAGGGAATAAAATGCAGAGACTTTTTTTTTAATCATTGATAACCATGGGTAAGGTACTGTAAGACTGAAGGCTGGCTCAAGAAGTCAAATGAAGTTTACTATCATTTAACTGTATACATGTATATAATAGACAATAGGTGCAGAAGTAGACCATTCGGCCCTTCGAGCCTGCACCGCCATTCTGAGATCATGGCTGAACATTCACTGTCAATACCCAGTCCCTGCCTTGTCCCCATATCCCTTGATTCCCCTATCCATAAGATACCTATCTAGCTCCTTCTTGAAAGCATCCAGAGAATTGGCCTCATCTGCCTTCCGAGGCAGTGCATTCCAGACACCCACAACTCTCTGGAAGAAGAAGTTTTTCCTTAACTCTGTCCTAAATGACCTACCCCTTATTCTCAAACCATGCCCTCTGGTACTGGACTCTCCCAGCATCTGGAACATATTTCCTGCCTCTATCTTGTCCGATCCCTTAATAATCTTATATGTTGCAATCAGATCCCCTCTCAATCTCCTTAATTCCAGCGTGTACAAGCCCAGTCTCTCTAACCTCTCTGCATAAGACAGTCCGGACATCCCAGGAATTAACCTCGTGAATTTACGCTGCACTTCCTCTACAGCCAGGATGTCCTTCCTTAACCCTGGAGACCGAAACTGTACACAATACTCCAGGTGTGGTCTCACCAGGGCCCTGTACAAATGCAAAAGGATTTCCTTGCTCTTGTACTCAATTCCCTTTGTAATAAAGGCCAACATTCCATTAGCCTTCTTCACTACCTGCTGCACTTGCTCATTCACCTTCAGTGACTGATGACTCCTAGATCTCCTAGATCTCTTTGTATTTCTCCCTTATGTAACTCTACACCGTTCAGATAATAATCTGTTTTCCTGTTCTTACTCCCGAAGTGGATAACCTCACACTTATTCGCATTAAACGTCATCTGCCAAGTATCTGCCCACTCACTCAGCCTATCCAAGTCACCCTGAAATCTCCTAACATCCTCATCACATGTCACACTGCCACTCAGCTTAGTATCATCAGCAAACTTGCTGATGTTATTCTCAGTGCCTTCATCTAAATCGTTGATGTAAATCGTAAACAGCTGTGGTTCCAATACCGAGCCCTGTGGCACCCCACTAGTCACCACCTGCCATTCTGAGAAACACCCATTCACCGCTACCCTTTGCTTTCTATCTGCCAACCAGTTTTCTATCCATGTCAATATCTTCCCCCCAATGCCATGAGCTCTGATTTTACCCACCAATCTCCTATGTGGGACGTTATCAAATGCCTTCTGAAAATCGAGGTACACTACACCCACTGGATCTCCCTTGTCTAACTTCCTGGCTACATCCTCGAAAAACTCCAATAGATTAGTCAAGCATGATTTGCCCTTGGTAAATCCATGCTGGCTCAGCCCAATCCTATCACTGCTATCTAGATATGCCAATATTTCATCTTTAATAATGGACTCTAGCATCTTCCCCACTACTGATGTTAGGCTGACAGGACGATAGTTCTCTGTTTTCTCCCTCCCTCCTTTCTTAAAAAGTGGGATAACATTAGCCATTCTCCAATCCTCAGGAACTGATCCTGAATCTAAGGAACATTGGAAAATGATTACCAATGCATCTGCAATTTCCAGGGCCACCTCCTTTAGTACCCTAGGATTCAGACCATCTGGACCTGGGGATTTGTCAGCCTTCAGTCCCATCAGTCTACTCATCACTGTTTCCTTCCTAATGTCAATCTGTTTCATTTCCTCTGTTAACCGATGTCCTTGGCCCATCCATACATCTGGGAGATTGCTTGTGTCTTCCCTAGTGAAGACAGATCTAAAGTACTTATTAAATTCTTCTGCCATTTCTCTGTTTCCCATAACAATTTCACCCAATTCATTCTTCAAGGGCCCAACATTGTTCTTAACTATCTTCTTTCTCTTCACATACCTAAAAAAACCTTTTGCTATCCTCCTTTATGTTCCTGGCTAGCCTGCATTCATACCTCATTTTTTTTCTCCCCGTATTGCCTTTTTAGTTAAGTTCTGTTGTTCCTTAAAAATTTCCCAATCATCTGTCCTCCCACTCACCTTAGCTCTGTCATACTTCCTTTGTCAACCACTGTGGCCTCTTTCCCCCCTTTGAATCCTTCCTTCTCCGGGGGATGAACTGATTTTCCACCTTGTGCATTATTCCCAAGAATACCTGCCATTGCTGTTCCACTGTCTTTTCTGCTAGGATATCCGTCCATTTAACTTTGGCCAACTCCTCCCTCATGGCTCCATAGTCTACTTTATTCAACTACAACACTGACACCTCAGATCTGCCCTTATCCTTCTCAAATTGCAGAAAAAAACTTATCATATTATGGTCACTACCTCCTAATGGCTCCTTTACTTCAAGATCGCTTATCAAATCCTGTTCATTACACAAGACTAAATCCAGAATAGCCTTGTCCCTGGTCGGCTCTCGTACAAGCTGTTCCAAGAATGCATCCCATAGGCACTCTACAAACTCCCTATCCTGGGGTCCAGCACCAACCTGATTCTCCCAGTTCATCTGCATGTTGAAATCCCCCATAACTACTGCGACATTAACTTTGCCACATGCAAGTTAACTCCACATGTTAACTCCCTATTCAACTTGCACCCAATATTCATGCTACTGTTTGGTGGCTTGTAGACAACACCCATTAGGGTCTTTTGCCCTTACTGTTCCTCAGTTCTATCCACACAGACTCCTCCTGATCCTATGTCCCCCCTTGCAAAGGACTGAATCTCATTCCTCACCAACAGGGCCACCCCACCCCCTCTGCCCACATTTCTGTCCCTACGATAGCACGTATACCCTTGTACATTCATTTCCCAAGTCTGATCTCCCTGCAACCATGTCTCCGTTATCCCAGCAACATCATAGTTACCCATTCGCCCCTGAGCTTCAAGCTCATCCGCCTTATTTCTGACACTTCGTGCATTCAGATATAGAATTTTCAGCCCATTTCTCCTCTCTTTGTTTAAATCGCTGACTATTGTGCTTAACCCAGCTCCCCGAACTCCCTTCGGGCTATACGCCCCTTGAGTTTTGTTGTCCTTTCTAAATTTACTTATTCTTTCAGCACATTTAACTCCACGTTCTGTCAGACCATCCCTCTGTACATGTGTCCTCATCACTTGTTCCGCCTCACCTTTCTCTACTGCACACTTAATATTCTGTAACCATGTAGTCCCCACCTGTCCTTTATTCTTCATCTCGCTATCTCTCTCGCATTCTGGATCCCTGCCCCCTGCAAGTTTAGTTTAAGCCCCCCCCCCCCCCCCGAGAAGAACTAGCAAACTTTCCTGCAAGAATGATAGTACCGCTCCAGTTCAGGTGTAAACCGTCCCTTCAGAACAGATCCCACCTTCCCTGGAACAAAGCCCAATTATCTAAAAACCTGAAGCCCTCCCTCCTGCACCATCCCCTCAGCCACGTATTAATCTGTATAATCCTTCTGTTCCTTGCCTCACTCGCACGTGGCAGAGGTAGCAATCCTGAGATTGTTACCTGGAGGTCCTGCCCTTCAGCTTTGCACCTAACTCCCTGAACTCACTACGCAGGACCCCCTCACTCATCCTACCCACATCGTTGGTCCCTACATGGACCACAACATCTGGGTTCTTGCTCTCCCTGTCGAGAATAACCTGCACCCGATCTGAGATGTCCCGGACCCTGGCACCAGAGAGGCAACATACCATCCGAGACTCCCGATCTTCCCCACAAAATCTCCTATAATATAATGTATACAACCATATAACGTATATAGAACTGAGACAACATTTCTTTGAACTAGGGCATAAGGTTCATAACGTGTGTTATGAAGGTAAGGATAAAATCTACAGATGAATCGCACATAAATAACAAATTAAGGTGCATTAATATCAAAATTTTGTAAGGTACAAAACAGATTAACCAGTGACATCTCAAATACAATGCAGCTAGGAGATCACATGCCTAATGACCTCAGGAAAGAAACTGTTTCTCATCCTGACCATTCCTGTTTTTATGTATTGTAGTCTCCTGTCTGATGGTAGAAAGTGAAAGAGGATACTGGATGGGTGGGTAACAATACTAAGAGCCCTACGTATGCAGTGCTCCTGATAAATGTCCCCTGTGGATGATAGGGAGACCCTTATGATCCTCTTAGCTGTTCTCACAGTCCTTTGCAGGGACTTCTGGTTTGATGTTCAACTGCTCCCATACCAAATGTCAGGACGCTCTCAATGGTGCTCTTGTAAAATGCAGTTAAGATATGGGGTGGGAGTCTTGCTTGCCTCAGTCTTTTTAGGAAGTGGAGGCACTGCTGTGCCTTCTTGTTCAGGGAGGTGATAATAGGGACCAGGTGATGTCATCCATGATGGGAACTCCCAGGAACTTTGTGCACTTAGCTCTCTCTGTGGAGGAGCCATGAATTCACAGAGGGAGATGGTTTGCTTCACCTTCCTGAAGTCCACAATGATTTCTTTTGTCTTCTCCAGGTTCAAGCTTGGGTTGTTCTTCTCACACCAATCCACCAGCCGCTCCACTTCCTCTCTATACTCAGTCTCATCATCATTCTTGAAGGCCAACCACTGTTATCATCCACAAACTTGATGACACGGCTTTAGCAACAGAGTCATATGTCAGCAGAGGGCTGAGCACACAGCCTTGGAGAGCACCAGTGCTCAGTGTAATGGGACAAGAGATATTGCTTCACACACAGACTGACTTTGGCCTTACTGTTAAGAAGTCCAGTATCCAATTACAGAGGGAGGTGTTGAGACCCAGCAAGGACAGTTTCCCTACCAGTTTCTGGGGTATGATGATGTTGAATGCCAAACTGGTTATAAACAGCAGTCTGGCATATGAAACCCCATTTTCCAGGTGGGATAGGACAGAGTGGAGGGAAGGGGCTATTGTATCATCAGTGGATCAATTTGAGCAATAAGTGAACTGGAAAAGGCCCAGTGTAGCCAGGAGAAAGGTTTTAATTTTCCTATGACCAGCCGCTCAAAACATTTCATAATGGTTGATGTTAATGCCACAAGACAATAGTAATTTAGGCAGGTTACTGTTGCCTTCTTTTGTACTGGAATGCTGGTTGCTGCCTAGAAAACCAACAGGACAATGAATTGTTCTTTAGAGGAGTTGAATATATCCATCAGCTGGGCTGCGCAGTCTTTCTGAACCCAACTTGCTGTATTATTGGGTCCTGTAGCTTTTCTTGGGGTGACTCTGACTAGGGCTTCCTCACCTCAGCTTCAGCCAGACAGAATGTCTGCTCACCTGGGCATGAGGGGTGCCTTCTTTGCCAGCACTTTGTTCTGTGCATCAAACCGGGCATAGAAGACATTCAGCCTCTCTCAGGGAGTGAAGCATCCCAGTCACTGATGTACAGGTTAGATGGAGTCTGTAATCCTTTGAATTTCCTGCCACGTGTGCTTCATGCCTTTGGTGTTGCAGAAGTGACTGTAAATTCTTTGAGAATGCTCCCATTTTGCCTTCCTGACGGAGTGGGTAAGCACAGTTCTTGCTTCCTTGCGACCTGTCTCATCACTCGATCTAAAAGCAGCATGATGATCCCTCAGCCTGGCCCAGACCTCTACAGTAGCCAAGGCTTCTGATTTGCCTCACCCAGATGTGTTTCATGATGGTAGCATTCTCTGTACACTTCTCCATGTAGCCAATCACAGAATCCACCTTTTCATCGATGTTAACATGGTTTCCATCAGTAACAGCCTTCCTAAACATTCTCCAGTTCATGCTTATGTTCTGCCTTTAAGAAGGGCTGAGCAGGAAAGCCAGGGACTACATGATGGTGAGCTTAATGTCATTGGTGGGAAAGTTACTGGAAGGGATTCTGACAGACAGCATCTACTTGTACTTGATAATACTAGGACTGCCAGCCCAGCTTTGTATGGGGAAACTTGTATCTCACATAAAAAATTTTTTGAAGAGGTCACCGTGAGGACTGATGAGTGTAGGGAGGTAGACATAGTCTATGTAGACTTTAACAATGCTTTAGATAATGATCTAAATGAAAGGCTCATCTGGAAGATTGGATCACATGGGAGCCAGAGTGAGTAATTGTGGAAAGTGTAGTAGTGCTGGGTTCACTCTTGCTGCTTTTGGTGATTTTGCTGAGAACGTAGGTGACGTGGTTAGTAAGTTTGTGAATAACACCAAAGTTGGTGGTGTGGTGGATAGTGAACAAGGTAGGGGAGTCTAAAACTGGAGGGCACAGGTTCAAGGTGAGAGTGAGAAAATTTAATGGCACAGGTTTAATGTGAGAGTGGGAAGATTTAAAGGAGATCGGAGAGAAATGTTTTACCACAGAGAGGGTGGTGGTGGGATATAGAATGAGCTGCCAGAGGAAGTTGTAGAGGTGGGTACAATTATAACATTTAAACGGGTTATTGATGGAAAGGTTTAGCAGATATGCAACAAATGCAAACAAATTGGACTAGCAAGAAGGCACTTTGGTCAGCATGGACAGTGGGCGAAGGGCCTGTTTTGGTGATGTGATTCTGATTTAAAAACTGAATAGTCTAATTTTGTGCTGAATTTAATACACATCCAAACCAACTTAATTTGGAGAACTTGGTCCATTATAATGAAACAAATAATGAAACAAAATTGATTAAATTGACCTTATATTTTTGTTTGTTTTCTTGATTTTAAAGGTACCTTGTAAACTTGGGTTGCATTAAACCTTTGTGTGATCTACTGACCGTCATGGACTCAAAAATAGTTCAAGTTGCTCTAAATGGGCTGGAGAATATCTTAAGACTTGGAGAGCAGGAGGCAAAACAGAATGGGACAGGTGTCAATCCATATTGTGGCCTTATTGAAGAAGCCTATGGTAGGAGGAGAATTAACAATTGCTTTTTTCCATTCAAATTATAATGTTGTTTATGAAAGGACTATAATAAATGTCATAATTCTTAATCCTAGGACTGGATAAAATAGAATTTTTGCAGAGTCACGAGAATCAGGAAATCTATCAGAAGGCATTTGATCTTATTGAACATCACTTTGGTGTGGAAGAAGAAGACAGTAGCATCACTCCACAAGTGGATGAAAATACACAGCAGTTTCTTTTTCAGCAACAGGAGGTGCCCATGGAGGGTTTCCAATTGTAAAGTGTTCAACAAAGTACTCCTCTGCCCCATCCACCTCCTTGCTTCCCCCACCCTGTCCAAACCACCACCACATGTTAAGTTGACTTGAGAGATGATCAGAAAAAGTGTCTGAAGAGAAAAATGAATTAGGAACAAAATATTGTATCCTTTATTTTGTTTGAGTGGTGGGAGTTGTGGGGTAATTGTTGCACTTTCCCTTTCTTTAATTCCTGTTGCATTAAACAATTTTTTTTCCAGTGTGTGCAACGTACCTCTTGCATCAGTAAAATGCAATCCTCCCAGAAATAAAGCAGGTCAAAATCCAGTAGATATTTGAATTGGGCTGAATTGAATGCTTTTGAGTAAAAGCACCAAACTTCACTTGATATAATTATGAAGTTCATAAGTTTTTGTAGAATGCTTATGAATGATTACTACCTTAGTTGGGTAAACATGCCATTTGATTAATTAGATGGTTAAAAAATGTAAGTATTGAAAAAAAATCCTTTGGATTTTTGCTTGCAATTTTTTTTGTTTGCTGGGAATGGCTGGTAAGGGTGAGTGAGGAGGGTCTAAAGTGAATATATGCACAATAGTGAGCAACTACAGGCTTGTCCTGATTCTCAGTGTGGTGAACTTACAGTGTTAATGAAATAATTATTTGCTTGGATGCAGTTAACATTAATCAAGGGTGGAGCCAAGATTCTGACTGGAAAGTTAAGAGCAGTATATTTGGAAACCTACAAAGATTCAGAATTGGCATTTTTGATATTTTGAGTAGGTTAAATGTGTATTTTCCATAAGTGTTTAAAAATAGTTTGTTGATTATGGATTAATTTAACATTCAGATTTGATTTGTACATTTTTTCCTCTGTGGAAAAACGGAAGGGTGTTATAACTTTTGGTAATGATTTGGAAATGCAAGATGCATCTTTTGGTGTGAGCTGATAATGTAGTTAGGGATAAAATAGAAATTGTTTGCTATGTTTATAAGGATTGAAGTATCTGACCTTGCCAGGTGTTGCATTGGAACAGCTGTTTCATCTATTTAAAAATATACAGACTTGATCTCTGGAGGAATTGAGTATATGATGCAGTCCTGTGAACATCAGCCATTATTTAACATGTTGCATTTAAGTAACTAATTCTATCCCACGCCACACATCTGGTATAAATCTATCATGGCCATGATCATTTAGATGCCAAGTTTTAAAACTTGCTTCTGTTTTCTCAGCAGCTACCTCTTGAATATCTAAGTTCCTGGTTTATGTCAATCTGCTATGTACAGTATTTCTAATCATCTGCCATTTATATCATCTTTTCCTTTGGGAGGTCACATGCATTTTTGCTGAAGCATCTGTATTATTTGCACTTCGCTCCCTCCCTCAAACACCAAATTTATCTCTGGCTGTCTGCCTGAGGCCCTTGGCAGAAGAAATACTATGTGTTAAATCTTCCATGTGAAATTAGATTCTATTTACTGTTAAGTTAGTTTTTAAGTAGACGTAAAGTGGAGCTTTTCATTCTGATTTTAAAGGAGCCTATATCCAAGCTGAATTGAAAAACAATTGAATTCAGTCTTGGCTGAGTGCTGCAGAGTCACGTGTTATCACTGATTAGGCAACTTAATTGCTGGGAGTATGATGAGGAAAAAACTCTAAAGCAAGTATAAAATCCACATCAACTTATGAGAAAGAAGGCTAATATTCCAGAAGCAACATGAGTGAATCTGCAGATGCTGGAAATAAATAAAAACACAAAATGCTGGCAGAACTCAGCAGGCCGGACAGCATCTATGGGAGGAGGTAATAATGACGTTTCGGGCTGAAACCCTTCATCAGGAGTGAAGTGACATGGGATGGTCGAGGAGGGATAAGAAGTGGGGGGAGGGATAAAGTAGAGAGCTAGGGAAATGGGCTAGGGTGAAGGTGGAGAATTATGGGAAATAAAAGAGAAAGAAAGGTAGGGCTGGGGGGAGATTATAGTGAGGGGGGAAAAAAGAGAGAAAGAGAACCAGACTAAAATAATAGATAGGGATGGGGGTGGGGGGGGGGCAGGGGTATCAACGGAGGTCTGTGAGTTGGATGTTCGTGCCAGCAGGTAGGAAGCTACCTAGGCAGGAGATAAGATATTGTTCCATTGACCTGCGTGTGGCCTCATCTTGACAGTAGAGGAGGCCATGGACAGACATCGGAGTGGGAGTGGTCTGTGGAATTGAAATATGTGGCCACAGGGAGATCCCGCCACTGCTGGAGGACTGAGCGCCGGTGTTCGGCGAAACGGTCTCCCAGTCTGCGGCAGGTCTTTCCAATATATAAATGGCCACATCGGGAGCACCGGATACAGTATATCACCCCAGTGGACTCACAGGTGAAGTAGTACCTCACCTGAAAGGACTGTCTGGGGCCTGGGATGGTGGTGAGGGCTGAAGTGTGGGGGCAGGTGTAGCACTTCTTCCATTTGCAGGGATGAGTGCCCGGAGGGATGGGGGGGGGGGGGGAAATGAATGGACAAGGGAGTCGTGTAGGGAGCGATCTCTGCGGAAAGCCGAGAGTGGGGGGGAGGGGAAGATGTGGCTGGTGGTGGGATCACGTAGGAGGTGGCGGAAGTTACGGAGGATTATACGTTGGATCTGTAGGCTGGTAGGGTGATAAGTGAGGACCAGGGGGACTCTATCCCTGGTGGGCTGGCGGGGGGGATGGGGTGAAGGCAGAGGTGCGTGAAATATGGGAGACGCGATGGAGGGCAGAGTTGATAGTGGATGAAGGGAAGCCCCTTTCTTTAAAAAAGGAAGACATCTTCCAGAAGGTAATTTTTAAACAAAAAAAACCTGATAGCCTTGTGCTTTGGCAAAGGAATAGTTGTTGATATTTTAACAGATTTTGTATTATTTGTATTTATATACCAGCATACAGTTTAACATCTACAGTTTTAGAGGAAATGGCTTCTATAATTCAGATAGACAGGTTATTATGAAAGAATGTGCTCGGAGACTCCATTCTATAAAATGTGAATCTTAGTTATTGATCTATTAAATATTAAACAGTGAAGCCATTTTTCCCTACCTCTGCCATTGTGATTAACTGTGCTATAATTGGGTAGACAGATTCCACAGATATTAAAGATGTAGGAATTGGAATCACTCTGAACTAGAATCTTGCTTGAGTGTACTTATATGTCCGGTTGAGTGGTATTATTCATTTCAGAAATTACAATTTATAATATCTTTCAGTGGATTTTAAATTGATCATGTTAGTAGTTTTGTTTGGAGTTTCTGAAGATCAGCTCTAAAGGATCAGGGTACTGGATATGTAGTATAATATATTTACCCTGCCACAAAATCCCACTATGGTGCTTGGTTCTTCTACATGTTACTAACAGACAAGCCTAACATTGACTCAATGACAGCATGTTGGGATGGAAAGTTTGAACCTTACAATTTCCATTGCTTCTGACCAGACAGTTTCAATTTTTCCCGAGTCTATGTAATCAGCAGGATAGGAATGGGCTCAGAACCGGATTTTTAAAAATTTTGCAGTAGGATAATGATTATACTACAGAAAATTTAATCTTCAAGATTACCTGTTTTACATACTGTGTTTTACTAGTATTTTAAAATTAATCCTGAAAACATTTGCTGAGTTGGTAAATATTATGCTTGTTTGGCCTTCAGCATCTGGCACCTTTACATATTTTCCTTTGATTCAGCCACTCTTTCACTTTGGGAAGAGAGGAGGATGTTTATTCTCTCCATTTGGTTAGAATCAGTGAAACTACATTTTGCACCTTCAGTGACAGTGAAATGGCGTTCATTCCTGTCTGGTGGACATTGTGAAAGAGCAAACAAAACAATGGAAAATGGAAAACTAATATGCAGAGTTAGG
Organism: Hypanus sabinus; assembly: GCF_030144855.1. NCBI lineage: Eukaryota > Metazoa > Chordata > Chondrichthyes > Myliobatiformes > Dasyatidae > Hypanus > Hypanus sabinus. The sequence continues at coordinate 461,278 of NC_082729.1, forward strand.
ACTTTTTAAAAAATATCCTTGAGGATTCTTTCAGCATTTCTGCATGATTTTGGAATTATTAGATAACTGATATATTTTGCACTTCTGGAACCATAACAAATACTTTAAGGTATGCAATGTTAATTATAGAAAATTTTTCCAGTGCTGGAGTTTACTCATTTTGGTCCTTGTAACCTGATTTTTTTTTTAACTGAATTTCCTTTTTACTTAATTATAGACCTATGGTTATCAGAGTACATTGTGTTGGTAATTGGTCTGACTTTGTGGAGTTGCTGACGGACAATTCGTTTCAATTAGCTGGTGGACAGTTGATGAGAACAGCATTCAAATTTTGGAATATTGCTGATCAGTGACAATGTTAAACCCTGTTACCAATAAGAAGTTTAATTTGTATTCATATGAAGTGGCTGCAAGATGGCATAGAAATAATTTACTCACACTAAGTAATCTCAGCTGTTTAAATTTTATAAAGGAAAAGGAAGTATTTGGAGCGTAAATATCAATAGAGAGATTTAATTGTTTTTATCAATCCTGCACTCTAGGCTTGCGTATCACAGGTTGATTATTTAATAAAAACAGAAATATTATATTTGCTACAATATTCTTTAATATTTTGATTTGAGAATACTAACTGCATTAGAGCCGTGAAGTTGAAGAGACCTGATTGTATTTCATATTTTGGTGTACTCTTATGACCATTTCTTGTTTATCAATACCGTAAATTGGTTCTGAATCCTTCACCAACCAATATACCAGTAGCATCTATCTTTTGAATTTTTCCAACTGACACCAGAACAGCAAATAATTTTCCTCAAGGATACTATATGCAAATTTTCACGAAGTATGGATATTGCAATATTGTCATTAAAAATTCAACAACTTCCATTTTCCAACTATGCAAACTTTTGTTTGAGGCCTTCTGACCAGGATCCTTGCTTTCAATGTATCAAAATATTATAAAGCATCTCTGTTGTCCAGGGGATCTTGTACAGTTTTTCTACAGATATAATTTAATGTCTAGTGCTTAAATATGCAATTTGACAGGGAGAAAGGTTCAATTTGTATTAATTAGAGCTGTTATAATTTGAAACACTGTTACTGAGAATTCTACTGTAGGGCAAGCACTGCCAACGATAGCAAAAGTTAAGCTGCTGTAACTAAGATATCTTCTGTACTTTAAACTTAACTGACATTTGTTTACAGAAGTTTTTGGCACCTGCACCCCTCCTTTGCAAAGTCATAGCAGAGATTTTCTGCAGAACAAAAAATAAATCAAAATGTTAATGCACTCCTTCCTGTTGTATGTTCACACAAGTGCCAATCTGACCACGAGTCCATGAAGATTTGTGTTTTTGTCTTGAACAAATGTAGTTACTTGAATGTAAACTTTTCATGGATATGTGGAAACATGCTGCTCTTTATAATTAACAACCACAAAGCTATTACTTGGGTCACATGAATATTGGGGAGTACTGACGTTACGTGTACTTGTCCGTTGATTCACGGGTTTGGAATATAATTCATTGTTAACCACTAACTAGAAAATCCAACTCTGTATGCCCATGGCCAGAATCTTATATGCTAGTTTGCAAACAAATGTAGCAGATTTAAAATTTTGTTTTTTTGAACATGCACCCTAAAAATGCATAACCAAAAGAAATATTTATTTATTTTGATACATATTATGACAAGATTTTTTTTACTTCATCTTCTACAGATGTTTGCAAATTTAATGTCCATGTCCAAACTAATCTTCAAAACTTAAATAAGCCTGGTTTTCTTTTTCTTATTAATTCATTTTGGGAGTGTGTGTCACCACCCAAAATGCTTTTGACAGTGGACGGACTTGTCAGCTAACTGTATGAATATGTGAAATGACAGCACAACAGAACATTTACTACATATAACAATGCACATGAAGAATGCACACACACACACTACCAAGTTTTGTTCCTCTGCTTAAACAATGTAAATGTACAAGTATAAAATAAATCTTGTTTCAAATCTACAATTTGTGTGTTGCCTACAACAGACTATTAAATTTGTAAAATTCTTCGTGGGGCATTGTTTGCAAAATTCAACCATTTGCTCAGATCTTACCAAAGTGAATGTATCATTTCAATTTATTGCACTTGAAATAACAATGTTAGTAAAGAAATTAACCTAAAGGGAAATCTTGTTTCTTGCTGCCAAAAGATTATGATCATCTAAATTTGAAGTGGATATGGCCTTGGGCTCATTCATTGTGAATTTACAACAGATTTAGGTTGAGAATGGATAATATGACATATGTCTTTAATCAACCAGACAATTCAAAGTTCAAAATAAATTTTATTATCTAAGTACATATATGGCACCATATACAACCCTAAGATTCATTTTCTTGCAGACATACTCAGCAAGTCTATAGAATAGTAGCTATTACAGGATCAATAAAAGATCAACCACAGTGCAGAAGACAATGAACTGTGCAAATACAAATATAAATAAATAGCAATAAATAATGAGATAAAGAATCCTTAAAGAGAGATAATTTGAGGTTGTGGGAACATCTCAATGGAAGGGCAAGTGAATATAATTATCCCTGTTTATTCAAGAGCCTGATGTTTGAGGGGGAGTAACAGTTCTTGAACCAAGTGGTGCAAGTCCTGGGCTCTTGGACTGTCTACCTGATGGCAGCTGTGAAAAGAGAGCATGGCCTATGTGGTTGGGATTCCTGCTTTGCTATGGCGGAGTTTCATTGCAGATGTGGTTAGTGGTTAATGGTTAGAGGGCTTTGCCCATGATAGACTGGGCTGAATCCACTACCTTTTGTAGGATTTTCCATGCCAGGCCATGATGCAGCCAGTCAATACACTCTCCGCTACTCATCTATAGAAGTTTATCAAAGTTTTAGATGCCATGCTGAATCTCTGCAGATGCTGAGGGAAGGAGAGGTACTGCTGTACTTTCTTCACAATTGCACTTACATGCTGGAACCAGGACAGTTCTTAAACTGCCTATTCTGCCTTCCAAATTATGTCCTTTAAGGGTGCATATACAAGATTCTCTAAAGGGCCAGGAGAAATTTAGAACTGTACAGTATAGGGTTAGGCCCTATGGCCCAATGTGCTTGTGCTGACCAATATAATCTAATCCCACCTGCTTCCCCCATTCTATCTGTTAATGTGTCTGCTGTCTGCCTAAGTGCCTCAAACATTGCTATTGTATTTATTTCTACTACTTGACCTGGATGTGTGGTCCTGACACCTACCATTCTGTGTAAAATAAAAAAGAACCCCCTTCCCACCATAAACCTATCTGTCTTAGTACTTTACATTTTCACCTTGAGAAAAAAATCCTGACTGTCCACCCTATCTACAAGTCTCAATTTTATAAACTTCAAACCGGTAGTTATCAACCTCCAATGCTTCAGAGAAAGTAATTCAAGTTTGCTTCATTTTCCTTATGGTTAATGCACTCCAATCCAGGAAACATCTTATTGAACATCCTTCTACACCCCCTCCAAAGCCTCAATTTCATTCCTATAGTGTGATGACCAGGCCTTCAAATGATATGTTCAATGTAGCATAATATAATTACAGTGAAAACTATTAATTTGTAGAACATAGAATGTTGTGCTGACCTATGTAAACCTACTCCACAACAATTCTAACCTTCCCTCCTACACAGCCAATAACCCTCTTTTTTAAATATTACATCCATTTGCCTATCTAAATCCCTATTGCATTAGCCTCTTCCACCATCCTGGCAGCCCATTTCAGCCACAGTTGAAGTAAAAGTCACTCAATGTGAGGATGTATTCAGCCAGATGATTGAGTGTATTGGAGGAAAACTTGTTGACCCTCAGTTGCCCACCACACCTGTTATTATCTGTCACTTTAATTCTGAACCCCTCTTTTAGCCCCACATAAGCTTTAGAAATGAACAAAACCAGAGATCTGAAATTCATAATATGATAACAAAGCGAAGGTGTTATCAGCAACACACACAAAATGCTGGAGGAACTCAGCAGGCCAAGCAGCATCTGTGGAAAAAAGTACAGTCGATGTTTTGGGCTGAGACCCTTTGCAAGTGTTATTAGTCGTCTCACTGGTCATAAAAGTGGATAAATTCCCAGGGCCTGATCATAAGACCATAAGGTATAGGAGCATAAGTAGGCCATTCAGCCCATAGAGTCTGCTCTGCCATTCAATCATGAGCAGATCCAGTTCTTCCAGTCATCCCCACTCCTCTGCCTTTTCCCCATACCCTTTGATGCCCTGGCTAATCAAGAACCTATCTATCTCTGCCTTAAATGCACCCAGTAACTTGGCCTCCACAGCTGCTCGTGGCAACAAATTCCACAGATTTACTACCCGTTGACTAAATTAATTTCTCCATATCCCAGTTCTAAATGGAAGTCCTTCAATCCTGAAGTTGTGCCCTCTTGTACTGGACTACTCTATTAAGAGAAATAACTGCCATATTTAATCTGTTTAGGCCTTTTAACATTTGGAATGTTTCTATGAGATAACCCCTTCATTTTCCAGAACTCTGGGGAATTCAGCCCAAGAGCTGCCAGACATTCCTCATACCGTAACCCTTTTATTCCTGGAATCATCCTTGTGAATCTTTTCTGAACCTTCTCCAATGTCAGTATTTTTTTTTGTGTGTGCCATACTCTGCCGGAGCCTCGGTGACCACTTTTTTTTTCAAGTGGTTGTCCCCCACATCCTTCATAGTGCAGTGGTTTTGTTTACAAGGCCAAGTTGCAAGCTCAACGCTCAACCTGGCACAGATGGAAAGAGTGTCTGGGAGCTGGATTCGAATTCAGGATCCTTCGTTCTGGAGTCTGGTACCGATGTCACTGTGCCACCAACAGGGTTAATGTCAGTATATCCTTTCTAAAATAAGGAGCCCAAAACCGCACACAATACTCCGTGTGGTTTCACGAGTGCCTTATAGAGCCTCAACATCGCATCGCTGCTCTTATATTCTATACCTCTAGAAATGAATGCCGACATAGCATTTGCCTTCTTCACCACCAACTCAACGTGGAGGTTAACCTTTAGGGTATCTTGCACAAGGACTGCCAAGTCCCTTTAATCTCTTCATTTTGAATTCTCTCGCCATCGAAATAATGGTCTGCCCGTTTATTTCTTCCATTAAAGTACATGACCATACACTTTCCAACATTGTATTTCATTTGCCACTTCTTTGCCCATTCCCCTAAACTAAGTCTCTCCACAAGCTGTTTCCTCAACACTGCCCGCTCCTCCACCTATCTTTGTATCATCAATAAATTTAGCTACAAATCCATTAATCCCATAGTCCAAATTATTGACATACATCATAAAAAACAGTAGCCCCAACACCAATTCCTGGAGAACTCCACTGGTAACTGGCAGCCAGCCAGAATTGGACCCCTTTATTCCCAGTCTCTGTTTTCTGACGATCAGTCAATGCTCCACCCATGCTAGTAACCTCCCTGTAATTCCATGGGCTCTTGATAAGCCCAGCCTCATGTGTGGCACCTTGTCAAAGTCCTGGAAATCCAAGTACACCACACCTACTGCATCTCCTTTGTGTACCCTGCTTGTAATTTCCTCAAAAAAAAATTGTTGTAGGTTAGTCAGGCAGGATTTTCCTTTCAGGAAACTATGCTGGCCTTGGCCTATCTTGTCATGTGCCTCCAGGTACTCTGTAATCTCATTCTTAACAATCGATTGCAACAACTTGTCAACCACTGATATCAGGTTAACAGGTTTATAGTTTCTTCTCTGCTGCCCCCCACCCATCTTAAATAGCCGAGTAACACTTGCAACTTTCCAGTCATCCAGTACAATGCCAGAATCTTATCAATTCTTGAAAGATCATCGTTAATGCCTCCGCAATCTCTCCAGCTACTTCCTTCAGAACCTGAGGGTGCATTCCATCAGGTCCAGGAGGTTTATATCCACTCTCAGAAAATTAAGCTTGCTGAGTACCTTCTCAGTCATAATTTTCACTGCACATACTTCACTTCCCAGACACTCTTGAATGTCCCAGATGTATCCAAGGATGAGAAGTGAGATAAGAGATTGCTCACATCCCTAAAGGTGATAAAGGTGAGGTGCTAGATGAATCCCAAGGTGAGAAGTGAGGCAGCAGATTGTTCAAGCTCCTGATGGTGATACAGGTGAGGTGCTAGATTAGGGCTGTCTCGGATCAGGTCCAAGGCATTCTCAAGGACGAGGGTGAGCAGTCTTTAGGTAGACGTTGGCACCAATGACATTGGTAGCCAAGGTGAGGATGTCCTGAAGAAAAACTTTAGGGAGCTGGGGAGAAAGCTGAAAAATGGGTTTTCTGGGGTAGTAATCTCCGGATTGCTGCCTGTACCACGCACTGGTGATGGTAAAAATAGGATGATTTGGCAGGTGAATCCATCACTGAGGAACTGGTGCAGGAGCAGGGGGTCAGATTTATGGATCATTGTGATCTCTTCTGGGGAAAGTATGACCTGTACAAAAGGAATGGGTTACACCTGAACCTGAAGGAGACAAATATCCTTATGGCCATATTTGCTAGAATTGTTTGGAAACATTTAAACTAATTTGGCAGGGGGATGGGAACCAGAGTACTGAAGATGACGTAGTTGGTTTACAAACAAAGGCAGTATGTAGTGAGATTCCTAGCAAGGAGAGTCTGTTGATAGGACAAAATTGTAATCAATGAGATGAGCTGCAACATTAAAGGTGGACAATTTCAAAACAGGACTAAAGGTATTATATTTGCATACACACAGTATACAGAATAAAGTAAATGAACATGTAGCACAATTACAGATTGATATGTATGCCCTTGTAGGCATCATTGAATCATGGCTGAAAGAAGATTATAGCTGGGAGCATAATAAGGCATTGGTGAGGCCTCACCTTGAGTATTGTGAACAGTTTTGGGCCCCTCATCTTCGAAAAGATGTGCTTGCATTTGAAGAGGATCCAGAAGAGGTTCACAAGAATGATTCCAGGACTGAAAGGGTTATTATATGAGGAATGTTTGATGGCTCTGGGTTTGTACTCATTGGAATTCAGAAGGATGAAGGGGGATCTCATTGAAACCTTTCAAATGTTGACAGAGTAGATAGAAACATAGAAACTATACAGCACAATACAGGCCCACAAAGCTGTGCCGAACATGTCCCTACCTTAGAACTTCCTAGGTTTTACCCATAGCCTTCTATTCTTCTGAGCTCCATGTAGCCATGCAGGAGTCTCTTAAAGCACCCTATCATTTCTGCCTCCACCACCGCTGCCAGCAGCCCATTCCACACACTCACTATTCTCTGCATAAAAAACTTACCCCTGACATCTCCTCTGTACCTACTTCCAAGCACCTTAAAACTATGCCTTCTCATGCTAAACATTTCAGCCCTGGGGAAAAGCATCTGACTATCTATTTTAACACAAGGAGTGTTGTGAACAAAGTGGATGAGCTTAGAGCATGGATCAGTACTTGGAGCAATGATGTGGTGGATGTTACAGAGACTTGGATGGCTCAGGGACAGGAATGGTTACTTCAAGTGCTGGGTTTTAGATGTTTCAGAAAGGACAAAGAGGGAGGCAAAAGAAGTGGGACGTGGCACTGTTGATCGGAGATAGTGTCACAGCTGCAGAAAAGGTGGAAGTAATGGAGGGATTCTCTATGGAGACTCTGTGGGTGGAGGTTAGGAACAGGAAGGGGTCAATAACTTTACTGGGTGTTTTTTATAGGCCACCCAATAGTAACAGGGATATCAAGGAGCAGATAGGGAAACAGATCCTGGAAAGGTGTAATAATAAGAGTTATTGTGATGGGAGATTTTAATTTCCCAAATATCGATTGGCATCTGCCCAGAGCAAGGGGTTCAGATGGGGTGGGGTTTGTTAAGTGGGTTCAGGAAGGTTTCTTGACACAATATGTAGATAAGCGTACAAGAAAAGAGGCTGCACTTGATTTGGTATTGGGAAATGAACCTGGTCAGATGTCAGGTCTATCAGTGGGAGAGCATTTTGGAGATAGTGATCATAATTCTATCTCCTTTACCATAGCATTGGAGAGAGAAAGAAACAGACAAGTTAGAAAAGCGTTTAATCAGAGTGAGGGGAATTATGAGGCTATGAGGCAGGAAATTGGAAGTTTAAATTGGGAACAGATGTTCTCAGGGAAAAGTATGGAAGAAATGTGGCAAATGTTCAGGGGATATTTGTGTTGAGTTCTGTATAGGTATGTTCCAATAAGACAGGGAGGCTATGGTTAAGGTACAGGAACCATGGTGTACAAAGGCTGTAATAAATCTAGTCAAGAAGAAAAGAAAAGCTTACAAAAGGTTCAGAGATCTAGGTAATGTTAGAGATCTAAAATATTACAATATAAGGCTAACAGAAAGGAACTTAAAAAAGGAAATTAGGAGAGCCAGAAGGATTAAGGATTAAGGAAAACCCCAAGGCATTCTACAATTATGTGAACAGCAAGAGGATAAGACGTGAAAGCATAGGACCTATCAAGTGTGACAGTGGGAAAGTGTGTATGGAACCAGGGGAAATAGCAGAGGTACTTTACTTCAGTCTTCACTGTGGAAAAGGATCTTGGTGATTGTAGTGCTGACTTGCAGCAGACTGAAAAGCTTGAGCATGTAGATATTAAAAAAGAGGATGTGCTGGAACTCTTGGAAAGCATCAAGTTGGATAAGTTGCCAGGATTGGATAACAGATACCCCAGGGTACTGTGGGAGGTGAGGGAGGAGATTTCTGAGCCTCTAACGATGATCTTTGCATCATCAATGGGGATGGGAGAGGTTCTGGAGTATTGGAGGGTTGCGGATGTTGTTCCTTTATTCAAGAAAGGGAGTAGAGATAGCCCAGGAAATTATAGACCAGTGAGTCTTGCTTCAGTTGTTGGCAAGTTGATGGAGAAGATCTGGAGAGGCAGGATTTATGAACATTTGGAGAGGTATAATATGATTAGGAATAGTCAGCATGACTTTGTCAAGGGCAGGTCGTACCTTATGAGCCTGATCGAATTTTTTGAGGATGTGTCTAAACACATTGGTGAAGGAAGAGAAGTAGATGTAGCGTATATGGATTTCAGCAAGGTACCCCATACAAGGCTTATTGAGAAAGTAAGGAGGCAGGGGATCCAAGGGAACATTGCTTTGTGGATCCAGAACTAGCTTGCCCACAGAAGGCAAAGAGTGTTTGTAGACGGGTCATACTCTGCATGGAGGTCAGTCACCAGTGGAGTGCCTCAGGGTGCCAAGCTGTATGGTTCCTAATGCCCTTCCCTTGGACAACATCGGTGACATGAAGAGGGGAGACTTGCAGCTTGGGCAACTGCTGGTCTTCCATCGAAAAATCCTTGCCCATGCTTGAGCCCTGGAAACTTTCCAAAGCGCAAATCCATGATCTATCAAGACTAACGGAGGCCTACACCTCAGGGATCTGTTCTGGGACCCTTACTCTTCATGATTTTTATGTGACCTGGATGAGGAAGTGGTGGGATGGGTTAGTAAATTTGCTGATGACACAAAGGTTGGAGGTGTTGTGGATAGTGTGAGGGCTGTCAGAGGTTACAGTGGGACATAGATAGGATGCAAGCTGGGCTGAGAAGTGGCAGATGGAGTTCAACCCAGATAAGTGTGAAGTGGTTCATTTTGGTAGGTCAAATATGATGGCAGAATACAGTATTAATGGTAAGGCTCTTGGCAGTATGGTGAATCAGAGGGATTTTGGGGTCCTAGTCCATAGGACACTCAAAGTAGATGCGCAGGTTGACTCTGTGGTTAAGACGGCATATGGTGTATTGGCCTTCATTAATCGTGGAATTGAACTTTGCTCCTTCAGTAAAAATGGTTCTGCCAGGCTTAGTAGCTAAGGCACACGTGAAGGCTAGGAGGTAGACTTGGTTGTCGGAGGATCTTGAGGTGCACGCTATTAAGAGTATTTAATAGGTAGTGGAAGCTTGTCCCCATTACCACTCCCAGTTATAACAACCTTAAGGAACCAATAGACACGGACTGATTAAGGATAGTCTGCACGGCTTCATGCAAAATTTGTCATGTCTAACCAATCTTACAGAGTTTTTCAAGGAAGTTATCAGGAAAGTGGATGAAGGTAAGGCAGTGGATGTTGTCTACATGGACTTTAGCAAGGCATTTTACAAGATCCTGCATGGGAGGTTGGTCAAAAAGGTTCAGTCATTCAGCATTCAAGATGAGGTAGTAAACTATATTAGACATTAGCTTTGTGGGAGAAGGCAGAAAATGATAGTAGATGGTTTCTTCTCTGACTGTGACGAGTGGAGGGATCGGTATTGAGTCCTCTGTTGTTTGTCATCTGGATGATAATGTGGTTAACTGGATCAGCAAATCTGCAGATGACACCAGGATTGGGATGTAGTGGAGAGTGAGGAAGGCTATTATGACTTGCAGTAGGATCTGCATCAGCTGGAAAAATGGGCTGAAAACTGGCAGGCAAGTGCAAGGTTCAAAGTAAAATATATTATCAGAGCACGTACAGTATACGGTATGTCACCACATACATCCCTGAGATACATTTTCCTGCTGGTGCACTCAGCAATGTATAGAATATTTACTGCAAACAGGATCAATGAAAGAGTGAGAGCATAGAAAACAACAAACTGTGGAAATGCAAATATAAATAAATAAATATGAATACATTATGAGAGCATGAACTAACAAGATAAAGACTCCTTAAAGTGAGACCATCTGTTTTGGGAACATCTCAGTAGATGAGTGCAGTTTTCCCCTTTTGTTCAAGAAGCTGATAGCTGAGGGGTAGTAACTCTTGTATGTTCTACCTGATGGCAGCAGCAAGAAGAAAGCAAGGCTTGGGTCGTGAGCATCTTTGATGATGGATGCTGCATTTCCACGGCAACCTTTCATGTAGAGGTGCTCAATGGCTGGAAAGGCTTTACCCTTGATGAACTGGGCTGAATCCACTACCTTTTGTAGGATTTTCCATTCAAAGGCATTGGTGTTCCCATATCAGGCCATAATGTAGCCAGTCAATACACTTTCCCCCACACATTTGTAGAAGTTTGTCAAAATTTTTGATGACATGACAAATCTCTGCATACTCCTGAAGAAGAAGAGGTACTGTCATGCTTTCTTTGCAATTATATTTATATGACAGGTCCAGGACAGGTCATCTGAGATAGTGACATCCAGGAATTTAAAGTTATTGACTTTTTCCATCTCTGATCCTCCAATGACAACTGGCTCATAGACCTCTGGTTTCCTTCTCCTGAAGTCTACAATCAATTCCTTGGCTTGCTGACATTGAGTGAGAGGTTGCTGTTATGACATCATCCAGTCAGATTTTCAATCTTCCTCTTGTATTGATTCATCACCACCTTTGATACAGCCCACAACAGTGGTGTCATCAGCAAACTTGGATATGGTTTTGGAACTGTACTTAGCCACACATTGGTGTAAAGTGAGTAGAGCAGGGGTTAAGCACACATTGCTGTGTGCACCTGTACTGATGGAGATTGTGGAGGAGATATTTTTACTAATTCAAACTGTATGGGGTCTGCAAGTGGGGAAATCCAGGATCCAACTGCACAAGGAGTGACTGAGGCCCATGTCTTGGAGCTCACTGACTAGTTTTGAAGGGATGATGGTGGTCTTACACTTAAGTAGGACCAACCAGGGTAGGTCTTACACTGTGAATGATAGGGCACTGAGGAATGCTATAGAACAAAGGGATTTGGGAATAATCCATAATTCATTGAAAGTGGTGTCACAGGTAGATTGGGTCATAAAGAAAACTTTTAGCACATATGCCTTCATAAATCAGAGTACATAAGTTGGAATGTTATGTTGAAGTTGTATAAGAAGTTGGTGAGGCCTAATTTGGAGTATTGTATGCATTTTTGGTCACCTATCTACACGAAAGATGTAAATAAGGTTGAAAGAGCACAGAGAAAATTTACAAGGATGTTGCCGGATCTGGAAAACCTGAGTTGTAAGGAAAGATTGAATAAGTTAGGACTTTGTTGCTAGGAATGTAGATTGAGAAGAGATTTGATAGAGGTATACAAACTTATGAGGGGTACAGATAGGGTAAATGCAATAGGATTTTTCCACTGAGCTTGGAAGGGGTAACAGCCGGAGGTCAAGGGTTAAGGGGTAAAAGTGAAATGTTTAAGGGAAACATGAGGGGTAACTTCTTCACTCAGAGGGTCACACAGTGGAAACAAGCTGCCAGCACAAATGGTCTAAGGGAGCTTGAATTACACATTTAAGAGATGTTTGGTTAGGTACGTGGATGGCAGAGGTATGCAGGGTTATGGTCCTGGTGCAGGTCGATCGGAGTAGGAAGTTTAAATGTTTGCCATGGACTAGATGGACTGAAGGGTCTGTTTCCGTGCTGTACTTTTCTATGACTCGAAGTGTTGCCACATATTTCAACACCAACAATAGAATGCCCACAATGCTTGGTAAGAAAGACAATACAGAAGATTATTTTATTGAGACCGTAATCAAGGAAGTAGAGCATGACTTGGTTGAAAAAAAAAAGCTGCTAGAGGAACAAGAAGCTCAATGACTCAGACACCACCTTGGAGGCTTAGAGGGTGCTGACATTTTGGATTGAGAAACTACATTTCCACAGTCTCCATCAGCACAAGTGCATTACAAGCCTATGAGCTTAATCCTCTGCTCTACTCACTTCATACTTATGACTGTGTGGCTAAGCACAGCTCCAATGCCATATTCAAGCTTGTTAACAACACCACTGTTGTAGGCTGAGTCAAAGCTGAAGACAAATCATTATATAGAATGGAGATTAAAAATCTGGCTGAGTGGTGCCACAAAACCATCCTCTTACTCAATATTGGCAAGACCAAACCAAAGGAACATGGGCTTCTCTTCACTGGGGATCAGAGGTAGAGTGTGTCAGCAACTTTAAATTCCTCTATGTTATTATTTCAGATGGCCTGTCTTGGGCCATCACATTAAGTGCAATTATGAAGAAAGTACCACAATGCCTCTACTTCCTTAGAAGTTTGCTGAGGTTTGGCATGACATCTGTTATAATTATTGATTTACTGAATGTGTCCCCAAGAAAATGAATTTTGGGGTTGTATATAGTCACATTTATGTACATTGATAATAAATTTACTTTTAACTTTGAATATTAAGACTCATGGTGTAAAAGGGAGAAAGCCAATATAAAGTGGTGAGGGGGATGGCTGGAAAGTTGGATTGATGAGCAGATGGGATGGGAGGTGATTGGTAAAGTCAAAGGGCTACAGATGATAGAATCTAATGATAACAGGGTAATGAGTAGTCCTATAGACAGGGGGAAAATGCTAGAGATATGGGAACAAGGGTGGGGAAGGGATAGGAGATCATGGGGAGTGTGGAATTGGAATTCATCCTCCCACTGGGGACATTCCCTTCAGAAATGGATCCTTGACTTCCTAACCACCAGACTGGTGGTTAACATTCCTACCATGATTATTGTCAACCCTGGCACCCCAAAAGGCTCTCTCAGCTCTCTGTTACAAACAGCGAAGGAATCAAACCTAAATGCAGGGCACAGGCACGGAGACTGAGTTTAGATGTTAACTCGGACGTAAACGCCGAATAGCAAGCAGGAGGGATCTTGACACGGAGTCCTGATATGGTATCTTGACACAGAGCCTTGACTCAGAGAAACAGAGTCTCATAGGTCAACCTTGGAACTGGAGCTAAACTTAGAACAAACGGTCCTAAGTGGTTGAGGAACGTAGTTACTCACAGGAAAAAGACCAATGAACAATGAGTGGTTGTAATGCCAGGGTCCCTATGCTGCAGGTCTTGATAGAAACCAGGTGTGCCATCATCAAAGAGAATTAGCAGTAAATGGGACATTAACACTTGGTATCAAGGCATAATCAAAAGAAATTAGGAGCAAGATAGGGAATTAACAATCAGGACCATTGATTTTGATTGTTGTTTTCTAGGAGGGCCGAGATGGCCTGTTTCCGTGCTGTGATTGTTATTGTTATTGATTGACCATGACACTCTCCCCTTTGCTACCGGTGACCAGATTCTGCTACACGTTTGCAGATGATACCACTGGAGTGGGCCACATCTCAAATAACGGTGTGTCGGAATACAAGAAGGAGATAGAGAGCCTAATGAGACAGTGACAGGCCAGCACCTTTGTCTCAGTGTCAGATAAAGGAAAGAATACATTGCCTCTGCTTGAGGAAAATATTCTCACCACATTTAAGTATCTAAATGAGCTTGTGAATCACCGAAGCAGAGAAAGCTACAAACCAGGGGCTAGTAAATGAAGGGTTTCGGCCCGAAACATTGACAGCGCTTCTCCCTATAGATGCTGCCTGGTCTGCTGCATTCCACCAGCATTTTGTGTGTGTTGTGGCTAGTAAATAATGATGGTTACTGAACAAAAGTGCCTAATCGTCGCTGGAACAGAGTGTGTCAAAGAGTCACTTTCTTTGTTTTCTGACAATGACTCAAGATACTGCCCAACCCTTTAATTGTTTGTTAAAGTTTAAATGACTCTGGAAAATAAATTGTTATAGTCAGTCATACAGCACAGGAACAAGCCCTTCAGTCCAAAATGTTGTGCTGAACCAATAAAATTTGTTCAATGATTCAATTTAATATCAGAGAATGTATACATTATACAACCTGAAATTCTTACTCTTCACAGGTATCCATGAAACAGAAGGGAACCCCAAACAATGAATAACAGAAAAAATAGAACCCCAAAGCCCCCTCCCCCTCCAACACACATGCAGCAGCAAAGCATTACCCCTCCCCCCACTTGTCTCAGCAGGAAGCAACAGTGTTCACTATCCACCAAATAATCAATGGCAAAGCTCCCAAAGACAGGTCATGATCTGGAGAGGGAGAGAGAGAGAAAGACAGAGGGGGAAGGAGGGAGAGAAAGTGAGAGAGAGGGAGGGAGGAGAGAGAGAGAGGGGGGAGGAAGGAAGAGGGAAAGAGGGAGGGAGAGAGAGAGAATATCCTTCTACTTCTTCACATTCATTGGTCCATGGCAACCCAAATGCCCCATCTAAACAAATCCCATTTGCCTTGTAATTCATTCACATGTCCAAATGCTTTGTTTCTAAATGTTACTGTAGCTGCCTTGATCATTTCCTCTGGTAGCTTATTCCATATATGTACTGTGCTCTGTGTTGTACCTTCAGATCCTGATAAATCTTTCCTCTTTCAGCTTAAACTTACGGCCTCCATTTTTTGTTTTCATAACTCTGGGGAAAAGAGCCAGTACATCACTTTATCTGCACACCCCTCCAAACAGAAATAATCTTGGTCAATCCAACCTCTCTGCATAACCAAGCCCCTCAAGATCTGTCAATGTCCTTATACATCTTTTCTGCTTTCTCTTCAGTTTTTCCTACAGTGGGGGAACCAACATTGAACACAACAGTTCAAGTACTACCTCTCCAATGCAACATAACATCCTCACTTCTCAACTCAATCCCCCAACTGAAGATGACCAGTGTATCAAAAGCCTTCTTCATCATTGACTGTCTGTGACTCCATTTTCAGAGAAGCGTGTACTTTGTACAGTTAGATAATAACTCCTGCCTAGTCAGGGTATTAGAGCTAGGGGAAAAAGGCAGGTAGGTAATAGAGCTGAGGCTACTGTCCTATCAGCTGAGAGGGAAAATGGAATCAGCCATGATGAAATGGTGGAGTAGAGTTAATGGGCCAAATGGCCTAATTCTGCTCCTATTTCTTATGATCTTGTTGAATTGTGGCGCAGGCTTGGCGGATCAGATGACCAACTCCTGCTCCTGATTCTTTTGGAACTGAACCCCAAGATCTCTGTTGTACAACCACTCCCCAGGGTCCTGCTGTTCACTGTGAAAGTTCTACTTTGATTTGACTTTCCAAACTTCAACAGCTTGTACTTATTTGAATTAAACTCCATTTGCCAATCCTTAGTTCACTTACCCAGCTAATTAAGATCCCTGATAATTTTTGATAACCACCTTCACTTGACAAAAAATACTTATTTTAGTGTCCTCTGCACCTTTATGAAACATATCCTGCACATTTTCATACAATTATTGACCTAAGACCTTATGACATCAGAACAGAATTAAGCCATTCGGCCCATTAAGCTTGCGCCATCATTTCATTATGGATGATTTATTTTCCCTCTCAACCCCATTCTCCTGCCTTCTCCCCAAACCCTTAGATGCTCTGACAAATCAAGAACCTATCAACCTCCATTTTAAATATATTCAATGACTTGGTCTCCACAACTGTCTGTGGCAATGAATTCCACAGATTCACTGCCATAAGGCTAAAGAAATTCCTTCTCATCTCTGTTCTGATGTCCCTCTATTCTGTGCCCTCTGGTCTTAGATTCCCCCACTATAGAAAATACCCTCTCCACATCCACTTTATCCATGTCTTTCAATTTTCAAGTTTCAATGAGATTCCACTTTATTCTTCTATTCTCCAGTGAGTACAGGCACAGAGCCATCAAACACTCCTCAAATATTACCCTTTTCATTGGTGGATTCATTCTCTAGACCCTCCTCTGGACCCTCTCCAATGCCAGCATGTCTTTTCTTAGGTAAGGAGCTCAAAACTGCTCACACTGCTCATAGTGCGGTCTGACCAGTGCCTTATCAAGCCTCAGTATTACATCCTTGCTTTTATATCCTAATCCGCTCCTCTCCAAATGAATGCTAACATTGCATTTGCCTTCCTCACCACTGATTCAACCTGAAAATTAACTTTCAGGGAATCCTGTACAAGCGCTCCCAAAGTCCCTCAGCACCTAGAAACATCAAAAACCTACAGCACAATACAGGCCCTTCAGCCCACAAAGCTGAGCTGAACATGTCCTTACCTTAGAAATTACCTAAGGTTACCAATAGCCCTCTATTTTTCTGAGCTCCATGTAACTGTCCAGGAATCTCTTAAAAGACTCTATTGAATCCGCCTCCACCACCATCGCTGGCAGCCCATTCCATGCACTCACCACTCTGCGTAAAAAACTTGCCCCTGACATCTCCTCTGTACTTACTTCCAAGCACCTTAAACCTGTGTCCTCTTGTGGCACCATTTCAGCCCTGGAAAAAACCTCTGACTATCCACACAATTAATGCCTCTTATCATCTTATACACCTCTATCAGGTCACCTCTCATCCTCCATCATTCCAAGGAAAAAAGGACGAGTTTTTTCACTCAGCCTATTGTCATAAGGCATGCTCCCCAACCAGACAACATCCTTGTAAATCTCCTCTGCAACCTTTCTATGGCTTCCACATCCTTCCTATTGTGAGGCGACCAGAACTGAGCACAATACTCCAAGTGGGGTCTGAGCAGGGTCCTATATAACTGTAACATTACTCCTTGACTCCTAAACTCAATCCCACAATTGATAAAGGCCAATGCACCACACGCCTTCTTAACCACAGAGTCAATCTACACAGCAGCTTTGAGTGTCCAATGGACCCGGGCCCCAAGATCCCTCTGATCCTCCATACTGCTGAGAGTCTTACCATTAGTACTGTATTCTGCCATCATATTTGACCTATCAAAATGAACCACCTCACACTTTTCTGGGTTGAACTCCATCTGCCACTTCTCAACCTAGTTTTGCATTCTATCAATGTCCTGCTGTAACTTCTGACAGCCCTCCACACTATCCACAACACCCCCAATCTTTGTGTTGTCAGCAAATTTACTAACGTTTGAATTTACTCCCAATTTAAAAAATAGTCTATATCTTTATTCCTTCTACCAAAGTGCATGACCCTACACTCTATTCCATTTGCTCCTTCTTGCCCATTCTCCCAATTGGTGTAAGTTCTTCTGCAGACTTGCTGCTTCCTCAACACCACTTACCCCTCTACCTATCTTTGTATCATCTGCAATCTTGGCCACAAAACCATCAATTCTGTCATCCAAATCATCAACAAATAACGTGAAAAGTAGTGGTCCTGATACTGACCCCTGTGTGACATTGTATAATAATAATAAATAAATAATAGATATTGAGAGCATGAGTCGTAGAGTCCTTCAAAGTGAGTCCATAGGTCGAGGTGACCAAAGTTATCCTCTCTAGTTCAAAAGTCTGATGGTTGAGGGGTACTAACTGTTCCTGAACCTGGTGGTGCGAGTCCTGTGGCTCCTGTAATTTCTTCCTGATGGCAGCAGTGAAACGAGGGTATGATCTGGGCGGTGAGGGTCCTTGATGATGGATGCTGCTTCCTTGTGACAGCGTTTTGTGCAGATGTGCTCAATGGTGGGGAGGGATTTACCAATGATGGCCTGGGCTGTATCCACCAATTTTTGCAGGCTTTTCCATTCAAGGGCATTGGTGTTCCATAGCAGGCCATGATGCAATCAGTTAGTATACTCCCCACTGCATATCTGTAAAAGATTGTCAAAGTTTTAGATGTCACGCCAGGTCTTTGTAAACTTCTAAGAAATTAGAGGCACTGCTATGCCTTTGTAATGGTACTTCTCTGGTGCGCAGGACAGATCCTCTGAAATGGTAATACCGAGGAATTTAACACTACTGACTCTTTCCACCTCTAATCTTCTGACAAGGACTGGCTCATAGACCTTCAGTTTCCTCCTCTTGTAGTTAATCTGCTTCTTGGCCTTGCTGACTGATGCACCATCAATAACTCTGAGACGTGGGTTAAGGTAGGCTTTTATTGGCTGGAAGAAAGCACAAGCAGCAAGTGACCATCACACAACATCCTGGAGACTGAGGAAGGGTCTGTGGCTCCAATTGCCTTTATACCGAGGTCTGTGGGAGGAGCCACAGGAGCAGTCAGCCGGGGTGGTGGGGGGGGGGGGGGAGGCGGTGTCCAGATAGGTATATGTAGTTCACCACACTGACATTGAGTAGAGGTTGTTGTTGATGTGTCACTCGGCCAGATTTTCAATCTCCCTCCTGTATGCTGATTCATCACCACATTTGATTTGGCCAAAGACAGTTGTGTCAATGGCAAACTTAAATACGACATTGGAGCTGTACTTAGTCTCACAGTCATAAGTGTAAAGTGAGTAGAGCTGGAGCTAAGCACACAGTCTTATGGTGCACCTGTGCTGATGGAGATTGTAAAGGAGATGTTGTTGCCAGTCTGGACCTACTGGGATATGCAAGTGAGGAAATTGAGGATTCAGTTGCATAGGGAAGTATTGAAGTCAAGGTTTTGGAGTTAATGATTAGTCTTAAGGGGATGATAGTGTTGAAGGCAGAGCTGTAGTCAATAAAGAGCATCCTGACGTATGCCTCTTCATTTTCCGGATGTTCCAAGGTTGAGTGAAGAGCCAAGGAAATGGCATCTGGTGTTGATCTGTTGTGACAGTACACAATTTCTCATGCAACCTTACCTCTTGCTGTGAAGGCTGACTCACAATTTGCCCTAATTGCTTGCTGGAAGTGCACTTTGTCCTTCAGTGACCTGTATACAATATACTCAGGTGTCTTCAAACATCTTCAAACTCTCTCTCTCACCATTTAATTAATAAAACAGTCTATATATCAAGAAAATTCAAACATCAATACTGCTTCTCTCTCACCATTTAATTAATACTATGGCCTATATGTGGAGCAAATTCTTCCATAATTACTTCATTAGATTGTTACATGCTTTTCCAATTTTTTTGTTACATGTCAGATTCAGCATTACAACTATTTCTACAAATAACTCCTCACAACATTCTCTGAAGGTAAGGAAGTGGCTGGGAGAGGGGATGTGGTTGCTGGAGATGGAATAACGGGACAGGAACTCTCTCAAAGGGAATGATTTTATTACTACTATTGATTCTGTTTTTTTTTTGTGGAAGCTAACCAAACTGTTAACAAATTAGGTGGCACGCATTGTGATTGGTGTTCAGAGTTCAAAGTGTATTGCTATAACAGTGCCAGAGACCTGGGTTCAATTCTCGCCTCTGTACGTTCTCCCCATGACATTGGTTTTCCTCCGATTTCCTCCCACATTACAAGGACATTCATACGGGTAAATTAGGGACATGCTACAGTGGTGTCAGAAGTACGGTGACACTGGTGGGCTCCCAGCATATCCTTGGACTGTGTTGTTTGTAGACATAATGGTGCATTTCACTGTATGCTTTAATGTACATTATCTTATCTTTAAAACTAAGGATCATTACTTTGTTCAATTTTTCAATACAAAAGAAGACCAAGTCATTGAAAATATCAGGAGTTTGTTTCATTTCTGCATTGCAAAAACTGTGGAGATGTGGGGGAAGAAAGTGGGACATCTTTAGCATGGCCAACCTTATCAAAGTCAGTCCAATTTACACAAATAGATAGATACTTTATTGATCCCAAAGGGAAATACAATGTCACAGTAGCATTACGAGTGCACAGGTGTATAAATATTATAAAAGTAAGAAAGAATTTTAAAAAGTAACCACAAACAGGCCAATGGGAGGGGCCCATCACTTCCTGACTGTAGGTTGACTCATTATAGAGCCTAATGGCTGAGGGTAAGAATGAACTCATATAGCACTCTTTGGAGCAGCATAGTTGTCTTAGTCTGTTACTGAAAGTGCTCCTCTGTTCAGCCAAGGTGGCATGCAGAAATGAGAAACATTGCCCAGAATTGCCAGGATTTTCCATAGAGTCCTTTGTTCTACCTCAGCCTCCAGTGTGTCCAGTTTGACTCCTATACGAGAGCCAGCCTTTCTCATCAGTTTATTGTGCATGTTGGCATCTCCCATGTTGATGCCATTGCCCCAGCACAACACCGTATAGAAGATTTAACAGGCGACACCATTGGCAGAACATGTGAAATTAAACAAGGGCTTAATTTTATTTGTCAAATAAGTGTGTGTCAGTGCGTGGGGACAGCGATTAAACAGTCCGACTTCCAGGAGCCTTGCCCGGTGGACACACACCCCGCCCAAAAAAGAACGAATCCCAAGGACCAATGCCACTGCATCCGCCCCCGACCTTTCACCCCTGACCCTAGCGGACGTGGCCGCCGTGTGGAACAGTTGTGAAACGGCTGCGCGGTGGACTCTGATTGGTTGATAAAAGGATTATACGCAATGACGTATATCCTCCTCGCCCCAACGGTGTGGGAATTCCGCTGCGGAGTCAAAATACTCGGCTTCGGCTCAGGTGGGTCGGGGAATCGGTCAGCCCGGAGTCCAGGCTCCAGGGGTCGGGGAATCGGTCAGCCCGGAGTCCAGGCTCCAGGGGTCGGGGAATCGGTCAGCCCGGAGTCCAGGCTCCAGGGGTCGGGGAATCGGTCAGCCCGGAGTCCAGGCTCCAGGGGTCGGGGAATCGGTCAGCCCGGAGTCCAGGCTCCAGGGGTCGGGGAATCGGTCAGCCCGGAGTCCAGGCTCCAGGGGTCGGGGGACCGGTCAGCCCGGAGTCCAGGCTCCAGGGGTCGGGGGACCGGTCAGCCCGGAGTCCAGGCTCCAGGGGTCGGGGGACCGGTCAGCCCGGAGTCCAGGCTCCAGGGGTCGGGGGACCGGTCAGCCCGGAGTCCAGGCTCCAGGGGTCGGGGGACCGGTCAGCCCGGAGTCCAGGCTCCAGGGGTCGGGGGACCGGTCAGTCCGGAGTCTAGACTCCGGGAGTCCGTGTTGGGACTGGGGGACCGATCGGTCCGGACTCCGGGGCTGGGACCGGGGAGTGGGGTGTGGAACAAATCGGTCCGGCTCCCGGCTCCAGGAGTGGGTGAGTGGGTCCAAGGTACTGTTAAGCGATGGCCCCTGGGGGGAGAGAGCCCAAGGTTGTGGGCAGCGAAGGAGCGGCGGGCCGGGCCTGGGGCCTCTGCGTTGTTGCTCGGTATTGGCTGCACTGCCGTCACAGTGCGGCCTAGGGGGAGGCGGAGACGCCGGCTGAGCTGGGTGTCCTCTGTGCCCTAGTGCACTCGAGCCTCAGGCCTGAACCGTTGTTGTTCCGGGGTTTCAGCCGTATTAAGGAATTGTGTATTTATCAGCTCTCGGTCTATTCTCTCTACCTCGCCTAGTGTCCTGCCAGTTTTATCTTTTCGCGTGAAGCCCTGTATAAATATTCCAGGTGGTAACCGAGTGAAACAGGATTTCCTCTTCCTGTTACCTGCAATCATTAATCTTGTATGAGGTTAAAAAATACAACCTAGTAGAATCGTCGTTGCGGGAGTTGGAAAGGACTTGTCCCATTTTCCAGGCATGGAATTGTAACAGGGTGAGCAAAACAGTACTCCAAAGGTGGCTTCATCGGCGTCTTGTGTAATCACAGCTTAACCTCCCAACCTTGTATATTCAGTGCTCAGACTAACAAAGGCCGGCTGCCAAAATATACCTTTCAGGACCCTGTTTTCCTGTGTCTCCACTTGAAGGGAACTATGCATCTTTACTCTGTACAACAATACCCAGGGTAATTTGTTCAATGTAAAAGTGCTTCCTTGATTTGAAGTTTCAAAAGGTAATGTTTATTTGAAGTAAATTCTATTTGCTATTCCTCACCCCCTCCCCCACCCTGCTGATCAAGAACCCACTGCAATTCTTGATGGCACCTTTTCTACACCATCTGCAAATCTATAACTATTCATTGTCCAGGGATGGGACTGGGGAACCAGTCGGTCAGGGCTCCAGGCTGTCAGGTTGGCTACCCCTAATCAACCACCATGTATTGAGATACAGTGGCAACCTTTGCTTTGCATGCTGTCTGTACAGATCATTCCAAACTGAAGTACATTGAGGTTGTGTGAGAGGAAAAACACGAGAATGCAGAATGTTGTTACAGTTACAAAGATTGTGCTGTGTGTGTAGACATGAGCCACAAAGGTCAAGATGAAATCAAAAGTTCATGATTATTGTACAAGAGGTCTGTCTATGTGTCTTGTAATGGTGTATATGTCAAGCTGCTGTATCTTGTGACAAACATTCAAGGCTAAATTACACCTGAGCCATATCCTGGAGCGGTGAAGGCCCGGAGAGAAAGTGACTTTAGTCCTGCCTATCAAAGTAAGTTTAAAAAAAGGTGAGCTGTGTTCCTTCAATAAAGGCCAGAGATTTGGAAATTTTAAAATATAGAAAAAAGTTAGGTTAAATAAGGATAAAATAAAACAATGGTGAACTAGCAAATAATATTAAAACTGCTCATAAATTGAATTGACTTTATTACTTACATCATGAGGAATAAAAATCTTTACATCTCTATTCGAATGTGCAATTATAGTAAATTATCATATTATTTACAACAAGTTAGTCAATATAACAGAAATACAGTTGTGGCAGCATGAATTAAGCAGTCTGATGTCCTGGTGGAAAAGCAGAGAATAGCTTATCTGAGATAAGCATGGGGAGTGAGTGAGAAGTAAAGAAAACACAAAAGATTATTTCAGATTGAAGTTGGATTTCAAATTCAGGGCCATTTATCATATGTACATCGAAACGTCACTGTACTTGGAGCATTGGGAGCAGTTTTGGTGCCCTTGTCTAAGAAAAGGTGTGCTGGCATTGGAGAGGATCCAAAGGAGGTTCATGAGAAGGAAAGGGTTAATGTTTGAAGGGTGTTGGATGGCTCTGAGCCTGTGCTCACTGGAGTTTAGAAGAATAAGGGGGAATCTCATTGAATCCTACTGAATATTGCAAGGCGTAGGTAGCGTGGATGTGGAGAAGATGTTTCCTACAGTGGGGAAGTCTAGGACCAGAGAGCACAGCCTCAGAATAGAGGAATGTCCATTTAGAACAGAGATGAGGGATTTCTTTCGGCACAGGGTGATGAATCTATGGAATTCATTACCCCAGATGGTTCTAGAGGCCAAGTAAACATATTTAAAGTGGTGGTTGATAGGTTCTTGATTAGTTGGGGAGTAGGCAGGAAAATGGGGTTGAGAGGGGTAATAGATCAGACATGATAGAGAGGTTCAGCAGACTCAATGCTGAATGGCCCAATTTTGCTCACGTCTTGTGGAAACATAGTGCAATGTGCCTCTTGTGCCTAACACAGCATGCCCACTTTATTTAATCTGTCTCAGTGCGGCGGAGCTCTGAATCCGCAGTGTTTCTGTTCACGAAAATGATCGTGATCACGATTGAAAATAAAGTGGAAATAGTAAAGCGATCAGAAAGAGGTGAAATGCTATTGGTCATTGCAAAAGCGTTAGGCTACAGTCGGTCAAGGATCAGAACAATTTTAAAGGATGAAGTGAGAAAAGCCCTGCCCTGCAGTGGTTTAATTATTGGGTTTTGGGTTTTTGATCCTCCACATCAACCAAGCACAAATGGAGAGCACGCTCAGGAGCGATCTGTCACTGGTTCGAACTTGGGAACTTCCGAGTTCTGAGCTGAAACATACGTTCTTAAGTGTTTTATATGCACAGAAAGGTAAAATATATACTATATACTAAGACAAACATTTGACTAACTGACACTAAGTAATACCGGATGTACCGGTTCCGACTGACTTAGTAAGAGATCTTCCGATTCCTTTTCGATCCCGATCCACGATAACCTAAGTGTATCCTCCCGTATACTTTAAATCATCTTTAGATTACTTTAATACCTAATACAATGTAAATACTATGTAAAATAGTTGTTATATTGCATTGTTTAGGGAATAATGACAAGAAAAAAAGTCTGTATATGCTCGAACAACAAGTGTTGGAAGAGCACTTCTGGGTTTTCTCGATTCACGGTTGGTTGAATTCGTGCATGCGGAACTCATGGATAAGGAGGGTCGACTGTATAGTGGCCACATACACAAAACAGACTGGAGTGGTCTTGTCTCTGCGCGTGACTGCACAAGGAGACAAGCATCCTGAAACACTAACTGGCTAACTTCGAGAAGAGATATTGCTCAGCATTGAATAACAAAATTAGCACATCTGTTGATCATCAAGTTTTTTTGCAGGAAAAAGCAGCCTGCTATGTTTAACCCTTTACATACATTATCAGCGTCTCAAGTTCCAGCCTCACCAACTTTGATCTTCTGTATCAACCCCAGGACCTGCTAATGAAGGGACATCAAAGTCCAGTCTTCAAACTTCAGACTCACTGACCTATGAGGGGGATCTGACCCTTGTGTCTCCTGTCTGCACTGACCTCCAATTCCAACACCTACTGACCTGTGGCGGGGGGGGGGGGGAGGTGTATCATCAACATGGTCTATGTCCTCAGCACTTGCCAGCCTGACTTCCATGCACAGGGATCTCTGTATACTTCCCACATAGCCCAAAGGTCATCATTATGTAATCCTCTTATCATAGAAAACCAGGTTGGTTCCTTTGGGATATAATTCCAACACAAGCCCACATATTCCTTGTCTATGGTATAGTTGTGAATTTGATTTGACCAATCTTCATATAACCTTGTATTCTGCAACTTCTACATCACTAAGGTATGTGGCTTAGTTTGGTCCCTAAACTGGACATTATCCCTTGTGTAGATAAGCAGTTGAGGAGGTGTTAAAAATGCAGGAACAACAGAATACAGAGGAGAAGTGTGTGTGGGAGTGGGATTGCTCTGTTGAATTGGTATAGAAATGAGTCAGTCTCTGAAAAGTACAGCACAGAAGCAGGCCCTTTGGCCCATCTACTCCATGCTGAACCATTCAGACTATTTACTCCTACCCCCATCTACCTGCACAAGGACAATAACCCCAGGGCCAGATGGTCTGCATCCCAGAGTGCTTAAGGAAGTAACCCAAGAAATAGTGGATGCATCCAGTGATAATTTTTCAAAACTCTTTAGATACTGGGATTAGTTCCTGAGGATTGGAGGGTGGCTAATGTAATCCCACTTTTTAAAAATGGAGCGAGAGAGAAACTGGGGAATTATAGACCGGTTAGCCTGACATTGGTGGTGGGGAAAATGCTAGAGCCAGTTATCAAAGATGTGATAACAGCACATTTGGAAAGAGGTGAAATAATCGGACAAAGTCAGCATGGATTTATGAAAGTAAAATCACGTCTGATGAATCTTATAGAATTTTTTGAGGATGTAACTACTAGAGTGGATAGGGGAGAACCAGTAGATGTGGTATATTTGGATTTTCAAAAGGCTTTTGACAAGGTCCCACACAGGAGATTAGTGTGCAAACTTAAAAGCACACAGTATTGGGGGTATGGTATTGATGTGGTTAGAGAATTGGTTGGCAGACAGGAAGCAAAGAGTGGGAATAAATGGGACCTTTTCAGAATGGCAGGCAGTGACTAGTGGGGTACTGCAAGGCTCAGTGCTGGGACCCCAGTTATTTACAATATATATTAACGACTTAGACGAGGGAATTAAATGCAGCATCTCCAAGTTTGCGGATGACACGAAGCTGGGCGGCAGTGTTAGCTGTGAGGAGGATGCTAAGAGGATGCAGGGTGACTTGGATAGGTTAGGTGAGTGGGCAAATTCATGGCAGATGCAAGTTAATGTGGATAACTGTGAGGTTATCCATTTGGTGGCAAGAACAGGAAGACAGATTATTATCTGAATGGTGGCTGATTAGGAAAAGGGGAGGTGCAATGATACCTGGGTGTCATTGTACACCAGTCATTGAAAGTAGGCATGCAGGTACAGCAGGCGGTGAAAAAAGCGAATGATATCTTGGCATTCATAGCAAGAGGATTCGAGTTCAGGAGCAGGGAGGTTCTATTGCAGTTGTACAAGGCCTTGGTGAGACCACAACTGGAGTATTGTGTGCAGTTTTGGTCCCCTAATCTGAGGAAAGACATTTTTGCCATAGAGGGAGTACAAAGAAGGTTCACCAGATTGATTCCTGGCGTGGCAGGACTTTCATATGAAGAAAGACTGGATCGACTAGGCTTATACTCACTGGAATTTAGAAGATTGAGGGGGGATCTTATTGAAACATATAAAATTCTAAAGGGATTGGACAGGCTAGATGCAGGAAGATTGTTCCCGATGTTGGGGAAGTCCAGAACAAGGGGTCACAGTTTAAGGATAAAGGGGAAGCCTTTTAGGACTGAGATGAGGAAAAACTTCTTCACAGAGAGTGATGAATCTGTGGAATTCTCTGCCACAGGAAACAGTTGAGGCCAGTTCATTGGCTATACTTAAGAGGGAGTTAGATATGACCCTTGTGGCTAAAGGGATCAGGGGTATGGAGCGAAAGCAGGTACAGGGTTCTGAGTTGGATAATCAGCCATGATCATACTGAATGGCGGTGCAGGCTTGAAGGGCCGAATGGCCTGCTCCTGCACCTATTTTCTATGTTTCTTTCTATGTTTTTTTAACCCTCCATATCCCCTACTATCTATGTTCAAACTAATCTTAAGTGTGAAATTGAGCTTGCATGCACCACTTGAGCTGGCAGCTTGTTCCACACTCTCACCACCCTCTTGAGTGAAGAAGTTTCCGCTCATGTTCCCCTAAACTTTTTGCTTTTCACCCTTAACCCATGACCTGTAGTGGTAGTCCCACCCAACCTTAGTGGAAAATGGCCTACTTGTATTTACCCTATCTATACCCATCATAATTTTGTATACCTCTATCAAATCTCCTCTCAATCTTCTACTTTCCAAAGAATAAAATCCTAACCTATTCAATCTTTCCTTATAGCTTCGGCCCTCCAGTCCTTGCAACATTCTTATAAATTTTCTCTGTGGTCTTTCAACCTTGTTTACATCTTTCCGTTATGTAGGTGACCAAAACTACACATAATACTCCAAATTGGGCCTCACTAATATCTTGTACAACCAACAGAACATCCATCTTCTATACTTCGATTGATGAAGGCCAATGTTCCAAAAGCTTTCTTTATGACCCGATCTAACCGTGATGCTACTTTCAATGAATTATGGATCTGTATTCTCAGATCTGTTTGTTCTATCACATTCCTCAGTGCCTGGCCATTCTCTGTGTAAGACCTGCCCTGGTTGGTCCTATTGAAGTGCAAAACCTAATACTTGTCTGCATTAAATTCCATCTGCCATTTTTTTTAGCCTATTTTTCTAGCTGGTCCATCTCCCTCTTCAAGCCATGATAGCCTTCCTCACTCTTCACTACACCCTGAATTTTGGTGTCATCTGCAAATTTGATGATTCAGTTATTACATTATCATCCAGCTCAGTGATATATATGATAAACAACACTGGACCCAGCACTGATCACCACTAGTCACGGTTCTCCAATGAGGGAGGCAGCTATCTACTCCCACTCTCTGGCTTCTCCCAGAAAGCAAATGTCTTAGCCAACCTCATCTTGAATGCTGAGCGACTGAACTTTCTTGACCAACCTCCTGTCTGGGACCTTGTCAAGTGCCTGGCTAAAGTCCAAGTAGACAGCATCCACTGTCTTGCCTTCATCTACTTTCCTGGTATCTTCCTTGAAGACTCTGTAACATTAATTAGACATGACTTACCACGCACAAAGCCATGCTGTCTGTTAGTCCATGTCTATCCAAATACGCATAGCTGGTCCCTTGGAATACCTTTCAATAACTTTCTATGTTGTGAGGAAAATATTGAAAAAAAAATCACAGGAAATTATAATGGGAATAGACATAGTTAAAGGGTAAGCACCCGTGGATAACATGGTGCAAGTATTTTTATCAGGACTTTTCTAGTTCCTTCTCCAGCCTCTAATACAATATTGTACTTCTCTCAATCACTCCTGGCAGCACAGTGTGGTTGTAGAGGCAGAGACATTAGGGCATCCATGAAACCCTTGGATGGGCACATTGATGACAGGAAATGGAGGTCAACGTGGAAGGAAAGGGCTAGATTGGTCTTGCAGTAAGTCAAAGGTTGGCACAACATCGTGGGGTGAAGGCTCTTTCCTGAGCTGTTGTGTTGTATGTTAAATTGACTTACACTTTTATTGGCCATTGCTATCCAGGTGAAAAGGGCACTGACTGTCCACTCTGTTTCTGCATCTTATAATCTTATACATCGCTATCGTTGCCTCTCATCCTCCTTCGCTCCAAAGAGAAAAACCCAGGCTCACTCAACCTTTCCACATAATACATGCTCTCTAATCCAGCAGGCATCCTTGTAAATCTCCTCTGCATCCTCTCTAATTCTACCACATCCTTCTTATAATGAGATGAATAGAACACGACTAGAATTTTAAAGATGAAGGTTAGCTTTATTTGTCACATACATTGAAGCATACAGTTAAATGGGTCGCTTATGTCAAGTCAAATCAGCAAAGCTTGTGGTGTGCAGTCTGCAAGTGTTGCCACACTTCCATTACCAAAATAGCATGGCCACAACACTATAACCCTAACTGTGTGTCTTTGGAATATGTGAGGAAACCCACACTGTCAGAAATGACAGAAATAAGACAGATGAGCTTGAAGCTCAGATGGAAATGGGGAACTACGATATTGTTGGGATAACGGAGACATGGCTGCAAGGGGATCAGGCCTGGGAATTGAGTGTACCAGGGTATACGTGCTATCGTAGAGACAGAAATATGGGAAGAGGGGGTGGGGTGGCCCTGTTGGTGAGGATGAGATTCAGTCCTTGGCAAGAGGTGACTTGGGAACAGGGGAAGTAGAGTCTGTGTGGATTGAGCTGAGGAACAGTAAGGGTAAAAAGACCCTAATGGGTGTTGTGTATAGGCCCCCAAACAGTAGCGTGGATATTGGGTACAAGTTGATTAGGGAGTTAACATTGGCATGTGCTAAAGGTAATGTAGTCGTTATGGGAGATTTCAACGTGCAGGTGAACTGGGAGAATCAGGTAGGTGCTGGACCCCAGGATAGGGAGTTTGTGGTGTCTAAGGGATATATTTTTGGAACAGCTTGTGCTTGAGCCAACCAGGAACGAGGCTATTTTGGACTTGGTGATGTGTAATGAACAGGAATTGAGAAGTGATCTTGAAGTAAAGGAGCCATTAGGAAGTAGTGATCATAACATGGTAAGTTTTTATCTACAATTTGAGAGGGATAAGGGCAGATCAGAGGTGTCAGTGTTGCAATTAAATAAAGGAGACTACGGAGCCATGAGGGAAGAGCTGGCCAAAGTTAAATGGGCGGATGCCCTGGCAGGAAAGACAGTGGATCAGCAGTGGCAGATATTCTTGGGGATAATACAAAAGATGCAAAAGCAGTTCATTCCAATGAGAAGGAAGGATTCAAAGAGGGGGAAGGGGCCACAGTGGTTGACAAAGGAAGTCAGAGATTGTATAGCATTAAAGAAAAAGAAGTATGACAGGGCTAAGATGAGTGGGAATACAGATGATTGGGAAAGTTTTAAGGAACAGCAGATCTTAACTAAAAAAGCAATACGGAGAGAAAAAATCAGGTATGAGCTCAGTCTAGCCAGGAATATAAAAGGGGATAGCAAAAGCTTTTTTAGCTATGTGAAGAGAAAGAAGATAGTTAAGAACAATGTTGGCCCCTTGAAGGATGAATTGGGAGAAATTGTTATGGGAAACAGGGAAATGGCAACAGAATTTAATGCGTACTTTAGATCTGTCTTCACCAGGGAGGACACAAGCAATCTCCCAGATGTATGGATGGGCCAGGGTCATAAGATATCAGAGGAATTGAGACAGATTGACATTAGGAAAGAAACTGTGATGAGTAGACTGGTAGGACTGAAGGCTAATAAATCCCCGGGTCCAGATGGTCTGCATCCGAGGGTTCTAAAAGAGGTGGCTCAGGAAATTGCGGATGCATCGGTAATCATTTTCCAATGTTCCTTAGATTCAGGATCAGTTCTTGATGATTGGAGAGTGGCTAATGTTATCCCACTTTTCAAGAAGGGAGGGAAGGAGAAAACGGAGAACTATCGCCCTGTTAGCCTAACGTCAGTCGTGGGGAAGATGCTTGAGTCCATTATTAAGGACGAAATAGTGGCACATCTAGATGGCAGAAATAGGATTAGGCCAAGCCAGCATGGATTTACCAAGGGCAAATCATGCTTGACTAATCTGTTGGAGTTTTTTGAGGGTGTAACATCGAGGGTAAGCCAGTGCATGTTGTATACCTAGATTTTCAGAAGGCATTCGATAAGGTGCCACATAGGAGATTGGTGAGTAAAATCAGAGCTCATGGCATTGGGGGCAGGGTTTCAACATGGATAGAAAACTGGTTGGCAGATAGAAAGCAAAGGGTAGCAGTGAATGGGTGTTTCTCAGACTGGCTGGAGGTGACTAGTGGGGTACCACAGGGCTCTGTATTGGGACCACAGCTCTTTACGATTTATGTCAATGATTTAGATGAGGGCATTGAAAACTATATCAGCAAGTTTGCTGACGATACTAAACTGGGTGGCAGTGTGACATGCGAAGAGGACTTTAGGAGAATACAGGGAGACTTGGATAGGCTGAGTGAGTGGGCAGATACTTGGCAGATGTCATTCAATGTGAATAAATGGGAAGTTATCCACTTTGGAAGCAGGAACAAGAGGGCAGAGTATTGTCTGAACGGTGTAGAGTTAGGTAAGGGAGAAATGCAAAGAGACCTAGGAGTCCTAGTTCATCAGTCAATGAAGGTGAATGAGCAAGTGCAACAGGCAGTGAAGAGGGCAAATGGAATGTTGGCCTTTGTTACAAGGGGAGTTGAGTACAAGAGCAAGGATGTCCTTTTGCATTTGTACAGGGCCCTGGTGAGACCTCACCTGGAATATTGTGTACAGTTTTGGTCTCCAGGTTTAAGGAAGGACATTCTGGCAATTGAGGAAGTGCAGCGTAGATTCACTAGGTTGATTCCTGGGATGGCAGGGCTATCTTACGCAGAGAGATTGGAGAGATTGGGCATGTACACGCTGGAATTGAGGGGATTGAGAGGGGATCTGATTGAAACGTTTAAGATAATTAAAGGATTTGATAGGATTGAGGCAGAAAATATGTTCCAGATGTTGGGAGAGTCCAGTACCAGAAGGCATGGATTGAGAATAAGAGGTCAGTTATTTAAAACAGAGTTGAGGAAGAGCTTCTTCTCCCAGAGAGTTGTGGAGGTGTGGAATGCACTGCCTCGGATGACGGTGGAGGCCAATTCTCTGGATGCTTTCAAGAAGGAGTTAGATATCTGATGGATAGGGGAATCGAGGGATAATGGGACAAGGCAGGGACTGGGTATTGATAGTGAATGATCAGCCATGATCTCAGAATGGCGGTGCAGACTTGAGGGGCCGAATGGTCTACTTCTGCACCTATTGTCTATTGTCATGGGGAGAACATTTAGACAGCAGCAGGGATTTTATACTGATCTTACAGTTGCCACTGTAAAAGTGCACTAACTGCTATGCTATGGTACCACAATTTTATAGAGCTCCATATACCTATCTCACAGCTCATGAACTCAATCACAAGACTAATGAAGGACAACAAACCATCTGCCTTAGCCACCCTATTGACGTGTGCAGCAACCTTGAGGGTTTTATGGACTTGGAGCACCTCCCCCCGCCCCAAAAGATCCCTCTGTTCTACCACCCTGCTAAAAATACTGTGATTTAATTTGTACTTACTTTCATGTTTGACCTTCCAAAGTGTATCACTTCATATTTAGCTGGATTAAACTTCTCAGCCTAGCTCTGCATCCTGTTGTAACGTATGACAACCTTCTACACTATCCATATCACCAACCTTCGTGGCAACTGCAAACTTGTTAGCTCACCCCTTCCACTTCCTTATCCAAAATCACAAAGAGCTGGGATCTCTGAACAGATCCCTGAGGAATACCATCGGTCACTGACCTCTAAGGAGCATACGTGTCATTTACTACCACCTTGTACCTCCTATGTGCAAGGCAATTTCAAATTCACGCTGCCAAGTTTCCATGGCTCCTATGCCTCATGTCTTTTTGGATGAGCCTTCAATGGGATCATTGTCAAAATTGTTACGTAAGTCCTTGTACACTGTATCCATTGCTCAATCTTCATCAGTGTGCCTTGTCACATTCTCAAAAAACAAATCAGGCCTGTGAGTCATGCCCTGCCCCTCATAAAGTTATGCTGATCGGTAATAAGAATACACTTCTCCAAGTGCTCAAATCCTGTTGCTAAGAGTCCTCATTAGTTTGCCCATCACTGATGTAAAACTCATTGGTCTATAATTCTCAGTATTCCTCTTTTTGAACTAAGGAATAACATTTCCAGCCTTCCAATGCTCTGGTATTACTCTTGTGGCCAGTGAAGATGCAAAGGTCATCGCTAAAGGCACAGCGATATCTCCCCTCACTTCATATAGTAATTTAGGGCATATTCTGCCTGGCCCAGGAAATTATAATTTCTAAACTTTTTCAAAAGCTACAACACTGCTTCTTTTCCTGACAACATCCTTCAGTACATTAATGTGTTCTACATTTTTCTGGGTCCCTTTTCCTGGTGAATATTGAATGAAAGTATTAATCAGTTACCCGGTGTACTTCCTATGACATCAGGAACACGTTTCCAACATTATCCCTGATTGGTCCTGCCCTCACTCCAGTCACCATCCTCCTCTTCACTTTCTTTTTGATACTATTATGTTCATGTCTTTTGCTTTTTTCATGCCTTTTCTCAGAGATTTCATTCATTATTGCTGCCTCTTCCACTTTACCTGTCTTTAAAAATTTAAACTCATTTTGAACATCTTCAAAGTAGGAAGTTATAAATTACAATTTATTCTGTTATGATGCTGTGCAGCCATTCATAATCTGAATTAATCAGTTACATCTTGTGTATAGTATTTCAGAAAATTTTACCATTAATACAAGGTAACTGAGAAATTAATAGCAGGGTTATCCAAATTAATCATATTGCCAAATATGTTTCCAAGTAATTGGGTTATGTAGCTATTTGAATTTTGTAGATTATAATTTTAATTTTAGAAAGTAATGAAGATGAAAGTAATTAAGATGACTCCTATTGTTTCTCTGCAGGTTTCCATCAAATAAAACATAACCATGAAAAATCAAGATTCTGAGAGTAAGTTCAGCCCGTCTGCTGATGGTGTTGAGGCTGAATTAGTTGGAGTCGCAGGTGCAGAACCTTTTGGAGGAGAAGATGATCTAAGGGTTGAATCTGCTGGACTGGAAACAGTTTGTCAAACAATTGAAAAATCTAGTGGCCAGAATGGGCTTGTTGAAAACCATGATAATGTCGAAGTCTGTGAAGAGGTTCTGAAACAAGCAGCAGGAAATGATGGTGAGGAATCATTTATTGTCCAAGGGACGTCAACTGCAGAGAGCTTGAACAGCCTCCAGCCTGAGTCTTCGACATCTGATGTCTCAGATGAGCTTAGCCGACAGCTAGAAGACATTCTGAACACTTACTGCTGTAATCTGCCAGACCACAGTTCTTCTGTGCAGTCTGAGGAATCACCAGAAATGGAAGAGCTTGAAAAGTGTGCCAACAGCGAGCCACTCAGGAATGGTGTGCGGGAGATAGAGTGTGGGGAGATGAGTGAAGAGATTGAGAAAGTGGTGAAGGCTGAGGTTCGTGTCAAAGAGAATGGAGATGTCCAGAACAACAAGGACCTGAAAAAAGCTCCAGAAAAAAAGAAAACCAAAGCATTGGGTAAGCTTAATTTCTCCTAGTTAAAGTAATGCAAGTTTTCTTGTTTAAAATTTGCATGTTTATTTTTTCTCAGTTAAGAGAAAAATCAATGAAATGCTGACAGTGATAGTCATAGAAACAAGGAAATGTACAGCAGAGAAACAGGCCCTTTGGCCCATCCAGTCTGTGCCAAAGCATTTAAACTGCCTTCTCCTATTGACCTGCACCAGGACTGTAGCCCTCTAGACCCCTACCATCCATATACCTATCCAAATTTCTTTTAAATGTTGAAATCGAGCTTGCATGCACCTCTTGTGCTGGCAGCTCATTCTACACTCCCACAGCCCTCTGAGTAAAGAGGTTTCTCCTCATGTTCTCTCAAAATGTTCAGTTTCCACTCTTATTCCATGACATCTAGTTATAGTCCCATGCAGACTCAGTGGGAAAAAGCCTGCTTTCATTTGCCCTATCTACGCTCCTCATAATTTTGTATACCTCTATCAAATCTCCTCTCAATTTTCTACATTCCAATGAATAAAGTCCCAACCTATTCCATCTTTCCTTATAACTTGTGTCCTCCAGACTTGGCAACATCCTTGTAAATTTTCTTGGTCTCTGTTCAACCTGACTCACAATTTTCCAATAGGTAGGTGATCAGAACTGCACACAGTACTTCAAGTTGGGCCTCACCAATGTCTTACGCAACTTCAACATAACAGCTCATCTCCTGTACTCTGTACATTGATTTATGAAAGCCAATGTGCCAAAGGCTTACTTTACAACCCTATCTACCCATAATGTCACTTTCAATGTACGCTTGTATTATGGACCTGTATTCCAAGATCCCTTTGATCTACCGTACTCCTCGGTGCACTAATGTTCACTGTGTGAGACCTACCTTGGCTGGTCCTACCGAAGTGCAACACCTTGCTTGTCTGCATTAAGTTTCATCTACCATTTTCTTCGCCCATTTGTCCAACTGATCCAGGTCCCTCTGCAAGCTAAGATAGCTTTCTTTGCTGTCCACTATGCCCCCAAACTTAGTGTTATCCGCAAATTTGCTGATTCAATTAACCAGGTTATCATCTAGATCATTGATATAGATGACAAAAAACAATGGACTCAGCATACCTGTGGCAAACCGCTGGTCACAGTCCAGTCAGTGAAGCAACCAACTGCTGTCTGGCTTTCCCACAAAGCCAATGTCTAATCCAATTTACAACCTCATCTTGAATGACGAGCAACTGAATCTTCTTAACCAATTTCCCATGCCGGATGTTTTCAAGTGCCTTGATAAAGTCCATGTAGACAATATCTACTTTATTGCCTTCATCAATTTTCCTGGTAACTCCCTCAAAAAACTCTTTTAAGATTGGTTAGACATGACCTAACCTGCACAAAGTCATGTTGACTATCCTTAATCATTCTCTGTCTATTCAAATACTCATGTATCTGGTTCCTTGGAATACATGCCAATAACTTCCCCGCTACCAATGTCAGACACATTGGCCTATAATTTCATGGTTGAAATTTGGAGCTTTTTTAAACAGTGGAACAACATTAACTCTCCTCCAATCCTCTGGTGCCTCACCTTTTGTAAGGATGAATTAACTGTTTCTGCTAGGACCCCTGTAATTTCTGCACTTGCCTAAATCAAGGTCCAAAGGAACACCTTGTCAGGCTCTGGGGATTTGTCCACCCTACTTTGCCTTAAGATTACAAGCACCTGCTCCTCTATAATCTGTACAGGGTCCACGACCTCACTGCTGCTTTGCCTCACTTCTATAAATTCTGTGCCCATCTCCTGAGTAAATGCAGATGCATAAAATCCATTTAACCATATAACAATTACAGCATGGAAACAGGCCATCTCAGTCCTTCTAGTCCGTGCCGAATGCTTACTCTCTTCTGGAGATTTAAGATTTCCCCCCATCTCTTTTGACTCCACATAGATTACCATTCTGATCTTCCAGAGGACCAATTTTATCCTTTGCAATTCTTTTGCTCTTAAAATATCTAGAATCCATTAGGATTCTTCTTCACCTTGTCTGCTAGGCAACCTCAAGCTTGTTTTAGCCCTCCTGATTTCTTTCTTAAGTCTTCTCTTGCATTTCTTATACTCCATAAATACCTTATTGTTCCTGGCATTGCAACTCCTTTTTCCTTTTACTAGGGCCTGGAATCATTTTCGTGAACCTGCTTTGAACCTCCTCCAGTTTCAGAACGTCCTTTTTAGATAAGGGGCCCAAAACTAATCATAGTACTCCAAGTAAGGTCTTTCCAGTGCTTTATAAAGTCTCAACACAACATTCTTGCATTTATATTCTGGTCCTGTTGAAATGAATGCTAACGCTGCATTTGACTCGACCTGCAAAATAACCTTTAGGGATTTCTGCACAAGGACTCCCAAAACCTTCAGCACCTCAGTTTTTGAATTTCTTCACCATTTAGAAAAGTCAACCATTTTATTTCTTCTACCAAAGTGTGTGACCATACTGTTATGATCCAGCAACAATGAATATAAAATTGAGACAGTTTTTTTTTTATAACAAATAAAACATTTATTAAACACTGTTGGGAAAAAAAAACCCAAAAGTAAACAAATGACTAACTTAACTGAAAGTCGGCTGCAGTACGGCAGCTCAAACAGTTCTTAAAGCGAGAAATGCGAACTCAGTTCTTTAAAGTAGTATTGCAAAAAGTCCAAAATGATTTACACAGTCAGTTAAGAGAGACTTTGCTTGGAGTAAATTAAAATCCTCTTTCGCGATGTTACTGCTGATCCCAGCCGAAGTATGCTTTGCCAAGGGATTTACGATTGAAGGAAATAAAACGGCTTAAAGGCACTGACCTTCTCCTTTTGGTGAATAACTCACTGCCCCAGTCCTTTCTGCTCCTACAGCAGGGACTAATGTGGGTGCAGATTATTAATTCCTTTCAAATGAGGATCAAATAAGGTCGGACCCGTTTACCGCCAACAGTACCAACTTTCCTTGATCTTTCGGGTTCTCCAAACTTTGATAATTCTTCACTCTCTGACTGGACTTTAGCTGGCAGTATTGTAGCAAAACTGCCGGCAATAACCTTTGAGACTTAAGGCAGAAAGTAAAACTCCACTTTAAAACAAAAACTGCGTCATAACATCAAATACTCAGCAAAATGGAGTCACTGGCGAATTCAACCACGAACTGCCCCGTGTCACAGGGAGGGGGTTCCCCTTTTATACCCTGTTGAAAAAACTATCACATGACCTCTCACTGGCAGGAAAATTACGTCACTCCACCATCACGAGACCGTTACATCATGCTCAGCATAGCCTCAATTACTTTATGGTCACGTGACAGGGACAAAATACCCACGGGTACATAACACCTCCCTCCAAAAAAAAATTTTGGTCTGTCATAAAATTTTAACAATTATTTACAAGAGAAAAATATAAATGTATAAAATTTACAATTTACACAGTATACAAAGTATTATCATACAGCACCTTACAAATGATTACACAGGAGTGTTACAAATGTTAAAATATCACTCCATAAAAACATTATATTGTACATTCAACATTGAGATAGACAATCAGCAATCACATTGTCTTTACCTTTAATATGAGTTATCAAAATATTGTACTCTTGTAACATTAAAACTTTTGTTACTAAATTGGGGTTTAATGTATTTCCTTAACCATTTTCTTTAACCAAGCCTGGACTTACAAAAGAACTAAGGTAAGTCATAGTGGCATTTTCAAATTCACTTTCAGCTAAATTAATAGTTAGGTTAGCTTTTGAAAGTCTTTCAGATAATTTCTCCACAGTAGTAATGTGTGCTTCCGAAGTATCATTTCCTGTAAATAAATAGCCAATATAAGCATCTGTATCTTTCAATCCCTGAATCACAGAGTTAATCGCCTGCTGGAAAATGCCTGGGGCATTCTTCATCCCAAATAGAAGAACATTATATTCATATAACCCAGATGGAGTTACAAATGCAGAAATCTCTCTTCCTCTATCTGTTAATGGAACACACCAATCAATACCCTTTCAATAAATCAATCTTTGTAAGGAAATTTGCTTTTCCAACTTTATCTACACAATCATCTACTCTAGGAATTGGATATACATCTGTTTTCTTCACAGCATTCACCTTCCTATAGTCCATACAAAACCTAATACTACTGTCTGATTTAGGCACCATAACACAAGGTGAACTCCAATACGAGTTAGAAGGTCTAATAATATTATTCTCTAGCATATATTTAATTTCTTTCTCAGCAAGTTCACTTTTGTTCTTTTGTTTTTGATTCTTTTTTTCTTTTTTTTTTACTTTTCCTTTCCATGTTCATCCTTATGGATTTGTTAATGGGTTTGACATCTACAGCATGTGAAGCTACAGTGGTTCTTCTAGGAACGTCTGGAAATAAATCCTTATATTTAAAAATTAATTGCTTCATCTGCTGCTTCTGCTCTGGCTGTAAATGTGCTAACTTCTCATCAATATTTTCCAGAATGGTTGAGTTTGGTAATCTGACAGAAACAATGTTGAGTTTAGAATGAGTTTCAGATGAATCATCTATTATGTTCCTAGTGAGATCAGACTCTATTATTAACCACAACAGTCATAGCAGCAGACTGTTTCTCATAATATGGTTTTATCATATTTATATGGCAAAGTTGTGTTGGCCTTCTACTCTGGAGTTTTTGTCACGTAATCCACATCATTAATTTTGGACACAATTTCATAAGGACCATGAAATTTAGCTTGTTTTCTCCTGAGCCAATTTTAAATTTTCCTTGGCTAAGCTACAAGCTTTATGTAATCTGTCCTTAAATTTTAAAACATAGTCCAACTAATTAGTGTGTACCTCTTTATTATTAAAGGTCCTCTAACTCTATGCCCAAATACAAGTTCAAATGGACTGAAATCTTAATGATGCCTATACCGACTCCCTTACTGCAAATAGAAGTAAGTGTATACCCTCATCCCAATCATTTTCATTTTCCACACAATACGTCCTTAATCATAGTCTTGAGGGTAGAATGAACTCTCCAAGGCACCTTGTGATTCTGGATGATATGCAGACGAAGTGATATGCTTAGCTCCCAATTTGTAAACTGATGAAAGAATCCAGACATAAAATTACTGCCTTGATCAGATTGTACTTTCTTAGGCACCCCAAAGTAAGTGAAGAATTTTATAAGAGTGTTTGTTACAGTTTTAGTTATTATATTCCTAAGTGGTACTGCCTCTGGAAACCTAGATGCAGTGCACATAATAGTCAACAAGTACTGATAACCAGTTTTTGTTTTTGGTAATGGACCTACACACTCTATAATAATTTTAGAAAATGGTTCACTGAATACTGGAATAGGTTGCAGTGGAGCCACTGAAGTAACTTGATTTGGTTTACCCACAATTTGGCAAGTATGACATGTTCTGCAAAACGTCACCACATCTTTTCTTAAACCAGGCCAGTAAAAATGTTTTAAAATCTTGTCCACAGTTTTCCTTACCCCTTGATGTCCATCCAAGGGCACACTATGGGCTAAAGTTAAAATATCATTTCGATAAACTTTAGGAGCAACTACCTGGTGAGCAACATTCCATTCACCACTTGCAGGAATTGTGGGTGATCTCCACTTTTTCATCAATACTCTTGTCTCAAAATAATATCCTACTGGCACCTTATCAATTTCACTATCTGGAAGAGCTTGTTCTTTTAATTTGATAATCTCAGGGTCTCTACTCTGCTCTGCTATCATCTCCTTCCGAGACAGAGACACATCTCCATGGACAGACTTATTCCAAGAACCTTGTTCAAACAATAAAGGTAAGAAAGTTCTGACACATCCTCAAAAATTGAATCCTGAGTTGAACAGTCATGGGTAACAACCTCATTCTGCACATCAAGCTTTTTAGCCATAGCTTGAGTTACAACACAGGAAGAATCTGTGTTAGAATCCATCCGTGGTTCCTCTGACTCTTCTGTCAAATGCACTTCAGGAAAAACTTGTCCACCTGCCAAGTCATTGCCTAACAATAAAGAAATATCCTTCACAGGTAAGCTAGGTTGTAGTCCTACTTTAACAAGTCCTGTAACTAACCCTGACTTTAAATTTACTTCATGCAGATGTACAGGCATAAGGTAGATGTACAGGCATATATACACCTTGTATATAATTTACCTCACCAGTGTCAGACTCATCATTAAACTTTAACACACTGTCTAAAATCAGTGATTGAGAAGCTCCAGTATCCCCAAGGATTTTTTTTGGCACCGGAGTAAACATAGAAACATAGAAAATAGGTGCAGGAATAGACCATTCGGCCCTTTGAGTCTGCACCGCCATTCAGTATGATCATGGCTGATCATCCAATTCAGAGCCCAGTACCTGCTTTCTCTCCATACCCCCGATCCCCAATTTAGACAGAAGGGCCATATCTAACTCCCTCTTAAATATAGCCAATGAACTGGCCTCAACTGTTTCCTGTGGCAGAGAATTTCACAGATTCACCACTCTCTGTGTGAAGAAGATTTTCCTCATCTCGGTCCTAAAAGGCTTCCCCTTTATCCTTAAATTGTGACCCCTCGTTCTGGACTTCCCCAACATTGGGAACAATCTTCCTGTATCTAGCCAGTCCAATCCCTTTAGAATTTTATACATTTCAATAGGATAGACAATAGACAATAGGTGCAGAAGTAGAACATTCGGTGCCTCGAGTCTGCACCACCATTCTGAGATCATGGCTGATCATTCACTATCAATACCCAGTCCCTGCCTTGTCCCCATATCCCTTAATTCCCCTATCCATCAGATATCTATCTAGCTCCTTCTTGAAAGCATCCAGAGAATTGGCCTCCACCGTCATCCGAGGCAGTGCATTCCACACCTCCACAACTCTCTGGGAGAAGAAGCTCTTCCTCAACTCTGTTTTAAATAACTGACCTCTTATTCTCAATCCATGCCCTCTGGTACTGGACTCTCCCACCATCTGGAACATATTTCCTGCCTCAATCCTATCAAATCCTTTAATTATCTTAAACGTTTCAATCAGATCCCCTCTCAATCTCCTCAATTCCAGCGTGTACAAGCCCAATCTCTCCAATCTCTCTGCGTAAGACAGCCCTGCCATCCCAGGAATCAACCTAGTGAAGCTACGTTGCACTTCCTCAATTGCCAGAATGTCCTTCCTTAAACCTGGAGACCAAAACTGTACACAATATTCCAGGTGAGGTCTCACCAGGGCCCTGTACAAATGCAAAAGGACATCCTTGCTCTTGTTCTCAATTCCCCTTGAAATAAAGGCCAACATTCCATTTGCCCTCTTCACGGCCTGTTGCACTTGCTCATTCACCTTCATTGACTGATGAACTAGGACTCCTAGGTCTCTTTGCATTTCTCCCTTACCTAACTCTACACCGTTCAGATAATACTCTGCCCTCTTGTTCCTGCTTCCAAAGTGGATAACTTCCCATTTATTCACATTGAATGACATCTGCCAAGTATCTGCCCACTCACCCAGCCTATCCAAGTCTCCCTGTATTCTCCTAACGTCCTCTTCGCATGTCACACTGCCACCCAGTTTAGTATCGTCAGCAAACTTGCTGATATAGTTTTCAATGCCCTCATCTAAATCGTTGACATAAATCGTAAAGAGCTGTGGTCCCAATACAGAGCCCTGTGGTACCCCACTAGTCACCTCCAGCCAGTCCGAGAAACACCCATTCACTGCTACCCTTTGCTTTCTATCTGCCAACCAGTTTTCTATCCATGTTGAAACCCTGCCTCCAATGCCATGAGCTCTGATTTTACTCACCAATCTCCTATGTGGCACCTTATCGAATGCCTTCTGAAAATCTAGGTATACAACATCCACTGGCTTACCCTCGTTGTTACACCCTCAAAAAACTCCAACAGATTAGTCAAGCATGATGTGCCCTTGGTAAATCCATGCTGGCTTGGCCTAATCATATTTCTGCCATCTAGATGTGCCACTATTTCGTCCTTAATAATGGACTCAAGCATCTTCCCCACGACTGACGTTAGGCTAACAGGGCGATAGTTCTCCGTTTTCTCCTTCCCTCACTTCTTGAAAAGTGGGATAACATTAGCCACTCTCCAATCATCAGGAACTGATCCTGAATCTAAGGAACATTGGAAAATGATTACCGATGCATCCGCAATTTCCTGAGCCACCTCTTTTAGAACCCTCGGATGCAGACCATCTGGACCCGGGGATTTATTAGCCTTCAGTCCTACCAGTCTACTCATCACAGTTTCTTTCCTAATGTCAATCTGTCTCAATTCCTCTGATATCTTATGACCCTGGCCCATCCATACATCTGGGAGATTGCTTGTGTCCTCCCTGGTGAAGACAGATCTAAAGTACGCATTAAATTCTGTTGCCATTTCCCTGTTTCCCATAACAATTTCTCCCAATTCATTCTTCAAGGGGCCAACATTGTTCTTAACTATCTTCTTTCTCTTCACATAGCTAAAAAAGCTTTTGCTATCCCCTTTTATATTCCTGGCTAGACTGAGCTCATACCTGATTTTTTCTCTCCGTATTGCTTTTTTAGTTAAGATCTGCTGTTCCTTAAAACTTTCCTAATCATCTGTATTCCCACTCATCTTAGCCCTGTCATACTTCTTTTTCTTTAATGCTATACAATCTCTGACTTCCTTTGTCAACCACTGTGGCCCCTTCCCCCTCTTTGAATCCTTCCTTCTCATTGGAATGAACTGCATTTGCATCTTTTGTATTATGCCCAAGAATATCTGCCACTGCTGATCCACTGTCTTTCCTGCCAGGGCATCCGCCCATTTAACTTTGGCCAGCTCTTCCCTCATGGCTCCGTAGTCTCCTTTATTTAATTGCAACACTGACACCTCTGATCTGCCCTTATCGCTCTCAAATTGTAGATAAAAACTTATCATGTTATGATCACTACTTCCTAATGGCTCCTTTACTTCAAGATCACTTCTCAATTCCTGTTCATTACACATCACCAAGTCCAAAATAGCCGCGTTCCTGGTTGGCTCAAGCACAAGCTGTTCCAAAAATACATCCCTTAGACACTCCACAAACTCCCTATCCTGGGGTCCAGCTCCTACCTGATTCTCCCAGTTCACCTACACGTTGAAATCTCCCATAACGACTGCATTACCTTTAGCACATGCCAATGTTAACTCCCTAATCAACTTGTACCCAATATCCACGCTACTGTTTGGGGGCCTGTACACAACACCCATTAGGGTCTTTTTACCCTTACTGTTCCTCAGCTCAATCCACACAGACTCTACTTCCCCTGTTCCCAAGTCACCTCTTGCCAAGGACTGAATCTCATTCCTCACCAACAGGGCCACCCCACCCCCTCTTCCCATATTTCTGTCTCTACGATAGCACATATACCCTGGTACACTCAATTCCCAGGCCTGATTCCCTTGCAGCCATGTCTCCATTATCCCAACAATATCGTAGTTCCCCATTTTCATCTGAGCTTCAAGCTCATCTGTCTTATTTCTGACTCTACGCGCATTCAAGTATAGAATTCTTAGCCCATTCCTCCTCTCTTTGCTTAAAACACTGTCTATTGTACCTAACCCAGCTCCTTGAACTTCCATCGGGCTAATTGCACCTTGAATTTTGATT
This sequence comes from Hypanus sabinus, assembly GCF_030144855.1. NCBI lineage: Eukaryota > Metazoa > Chordata > Chondrichthyes > Myliobatiformes > Dasyatidae > Hypanus > Hypanus sabinus. The sequence continues at coordinate 505,321 of NC_082729.1, forward strand.
ACCTTCTCAAGATCACCCAAACCTTCTGCACATTTAACCCCATGCTCCTTCTGAAAAACCCTCTGGATCTGGATCCCTGCCCCCTGCACATCTAGTTTAAAACCCCCCCCCCCCCCCCCCCCCCCGAGCAGCACTGGCAAACATTCCTGCAAGAATGTTAGTACCCCTCCGGTTCAGATGTAGACCATCCCTTCGAAACAGATCCCAATGTCCCTGGAACAAAGACAAATTATCCAAAAACCTGAACCCTTCCTTCCTGCACCATGCTCTCAGCCTCGTATTAATGTGCATAATCATTCTATTCTTCGCCTCACTCGCACGTGGCACAGGTAGCAATCCCGAGATTGTCACCCTGGAGGTCCTGCCTTTCAGCTTCACTCCTAACTCCCTGAACTCTCTAAGCAGGACCCCCTCACTCACCTTACCTACATCGTTGGTCTTTACATGGACCACTACATCTGGGTTCATGCCCTCGTTCTCAAGAATAGCCTGCACCCGATCTGAGATGTCCCAGACCCTGGCACCAGGGAGGCAACATACCATCCAAGACTCCCGATCTGCCCCACAAAATCTCCTATCTGCCCCCCTGACTATAGAATCCCCTAAAACTATCGCTCTCTTCTCTTCCCTCCTCCCCTTTCTAGTTGAGGGTTCAACCTCTGTGCCAGAAGCAGGACCACTACAACTCATTCCTGGTAGGTCATCCCCATCAACAGTACCCAGTACGGTATACTTATTGTTAATGGAAATGGCCGCAGGGGTGCTCTGCTCTCTCTGCCTGCTCCCCCTGCCTCTCTGGACCGTGACCCATCTGTCTACTTCTTGGATTTTTGGTGTGACTACCTCCTGATAACTCCTATCTATCTGTGCCTCTGCCTCCCGAATGATCCATAGTTCATCCAGCTCCTGCTCCAACTCCCTAACTCGGGCTGATATGAGCTGCAGCTGGACGCACCTTTTGCAGGTGAGGTCATCAGGGTCAACTGTGTTGACCCTGACTTCCCACATACTGCATACGGAGCACACCACTGGTCTGACTGTCTCCCCCATACCTGAACTGGATTAATAGAATAAGTCTAAAAAGCACCTAGCGACCTTACCTTCTTCCCTTCAGCGAGCAATCACACAGGCTTACCGAAGTCCCCTTACGCCGAAGCACACTTAGCCAAAGCCCAGGACTCTGCTTCCACGGACCCCGCTGCCCGCTCTGAAAAGAAGTCCTTTTAAAGTGCCTTTTAAAGTGCACGCTCGACGCTACGGTGGGAAACTTAGTCACATGGTGCGAACAGAATCATCTGCAGCATAATTTGAAAAAGTCTAAGGAGCTGGTGGTGGACCTGAGGGGGGTTAAGGCACTGGTGACCCCTGTTTCCATCCAAGGGGTCAGTGTGGACATGGTGGACAATTACAAATACCTGGGGATATGAACAGACAATAAACTGGACTGGTCAAAGAACACTGAGGCTGTCTACAAGAAGGGTCAGAGCCGTCTCTATTTCCTGAGGAGACTGAGATCCTTTAACATCTGCCAAAAGATGCTGAGGATGTTCTACAAGTCTGTGGTGGCCAGTGCTATCATGTTTGCTGTTGTGTGCTGGGCAGCAGGCTGAGGGTAGCGGACACCAACGGAATCAACAAACTCATTCGTAAGGCCAGTGAACTGGACTCTCTGATGGTGGTGTCTGAAAAGAGGACGCTGTCCAAGTTGCATGCTATCTTGGACAATGTCTCCCATCTACTCCATAATGTACTGGTTGGGCACAGGAGTACATTCAGCCAGAGACTCATTCCACCGAGATGCAACACTGTGAGTCATAGGAAGTCATTCCTGCCTGTGGCCATCAAACTTTACAACTCCTCCCTCAGAGTGTCAGACACCCTGAGCCAATAGGCTGGTCCTGGACTAATTTCCACTTGGCATAATTTACTTATTATTTAATTATTTATGGTTTTATATTGCTATATTTCTACACTATTCTTGGTGCGACTGTAACAAAACCCAATGTCCCTTGGGATCAGTAAAGTATGTCTGTCTGTCCGTGCAACTCACAATGGATCTTGTGTGAGTTATATATCTGGGCTAGCTTACTAGGGACTTTATGTAGATGGCATCCATTACCATACTAATGTCAAGATGCCCACATATCAGATATGGATTTACCTGCTCAATTGACTCTCTCAGCTCCTGCTTAAACTGCTGTAGTTACTCTTGCCTTAATTTAGTATTTCTACCCAAGAACCAGCTGTAACCTTATCACGACTATCTTAAAACTTAAAAGAATTGTGATCACAACCTCTTTCTTGGATTATTTGGGAATGTGACTCAGTCAATAAGTGGATGTTATCAATTTGGGCTTTCAGAAGGATTGTGTGAAGGTCCCTATCAGGAGGCTGCCAACAGAGTGTGCATAAAACTCTGAGTAACAGTTAAAAATGTAGGCCTACATGGGAGGGAAGGATTAGGTTAATTGTGAAATGGGTTGGAGTTAGGATGGGTAAGAATTGGGTGACAGAATATAATGTGTGAAAATGTCAAAGAGAATGTCAGCTTACTCTGCCAGACAATGTTCCCTCTAAGGTGTGTACATGTGCGTGAATGCACATCTTTTGCTCTCAGTGCACAAAGGAATTTAAACTGTGCACAAAAGGTTGTCACCTCTACTTGTTGGTGTGTTAAGTATCGTACACAATCACATTTTCTTTTCGGTTTCTGATGCGGAGAGTGTTGACAGCATGGAGTTTGTGATGATTTATCTGCAGATTTTAGAAGTGACTTATTTATACTGTTCTTATTGAAGAAATTATTCAGTGCTCACATGTTGTTGTCACCAGGCAAAAAATAGCATAGCACAAGGTTTTTGCACACATTGGTCATTGCAAGTTAGAGGGAACATTGCTGTCAGGCCCTGCCTTGAGAAGAACTAGAGACCAAATGTTGACATGTTGATCAACTATCAAAAAGCATTCCATTAAGTTTCTTGTATGTCATCATCTTTTTCAGGAAAGGAAATTACATTACTGATGCAAACATTGAATACTTTGAGCACCCCGGAAGAGAAGCTTGCTGCACTCTGCAAAAAATATGCAGATATGGTAAATTAATGCATTGGAACATGATTGTTTTTCAGACTGCCAATTGCAATTAACTTGTGTAATTTACTGTAGTGATGTTGCAATGTGTTAATCATGCCACTGAGATCATCTCATTCCACCGAGATGTAACACTGAGATTCATAGAAAGTCATTCCTGCCTGTGGCCATCAAACTTTACAACTCCTCCCTCGGAGTGTCAGACACCCTGAGCCAATAGGCTGGTCCTGGACTTATTTCCACTTGGCATGATTAATTTATTATTTATGGTTTTATATTGCTATATTTTTACACTATTCTTGGTTGGCACGGCTGTAACGAAACCCAATTTCCCTTGGGATCAATAAAGTATGTCTGTCTGTCTGTCTCACCTGTAAAGAGATCGAACCTAAGTGTTTAAAAAGGTGGATAACATGGATCTGAAGATGTGTCACCTAAGCTTGACATTTTTGGCACAATACATTCATTGCCACAGTGTTATTGTATGAATCTTCCAGCCCCTCTCCACTGGGCTGTCCTTGTTTATGTCCCATATGGTTTTTACCTGTGAGATGTTGCTCCAGTGCTGCTGAATTTGCAGTTTATGACGTACAATACAAAAGCTGTATATGTTCAGAACAGCACAGGATTTGGCCTTCGTCCCACCATGTTCTATTGAACTAATTAATGGCCTGTAATCCCTTCTGCCTGCCTATGGTCCATTTCCCGCTGTTTTCTGCATATTTCTCTACACATCTAACTGCCTGTATCATACTCGTCTCCACCGGTGTGGCTGGCAGTATATTACAGGCACACACCAGTCTGTGTATTTTAAATAAAAGAAGCAAGCAGCAAGCTCCCCACATCAACCCCCTCCCATGTTAAATTCATGCCCTCTAGTGTTAGACCTTCCACCCCTGAAGAGTAAGATACCTGCTGTCTACTGTGTCAATGCCTCTTTTAATTTTATAAAAGCTTATCAAGCCTCTGCCAGTCCAGAGAAAGCATCCCTAGTTCGTACAAATTCTCCATATAGAGTCGAGACCTGTGTTAAATCCTGATCTCCATTGCTGTGTCCATGCTGCTCCAGTTTCATCCCACTTCCCAAAGCCATGCAGATTGATAGGCTAATAGGCCATTGCAAGTTATCTGAAGTGTTTGGAGGTTCCTAGGAGGAGATGCTGGGGAAAATTGTCTGGTGTGGTCCAAAATTAGTTGGCTAATTGTTGGTCAATGTGGACTGAAGGCCAGTTTCCATGCTGGATGATTGAGTTACAATCTAGACATGAACACCTGTTATTTGGCTGTTTAACAATCAGTGCTCCTGATATGGAGGTTAGCAATCACTAAGATGGCCACTTTCCTTTATGAGTTCAAGAGACAAGGCTGGGAGACGTTAAATAACATTTGCCCTTGTTTGATGGGCTCCAAGAGAATAGAGCTGACCCCACTGAGATTTTCAAACCTCCGAGGGATAGATAGGGTCCGCAGGGTGTAGAATCCAGAACCGGGGGAGGACTTTCAAACATGAACAAATATTTCCACCAGTTGGCGATGAAAACCTGGAAGTCCCTGCTCTGGGGATGGGGGAGGGGTGAGGTGGCACTTTGTGAGCTGGTTCACTGGAGGGTGAAATGGGAATTGAGCAGAAAATTGATCACGGCACAAAATCTGCCAGCAAGACTTCTCAGCCACTTTCAGACCTTCAACCTTTAGAAGGATGAGTGTAGCAAAAGCATGAGAGCACCTCTTGCTGTAAGTTGCATCCAACCCACCTTCCATCAGGCCTTAAAAATGTATTGGAGTATGTACCTTCACTGTGACGGGGTCAAAATCCTGGAACATCCTCCAGCACTACCCTCTTCTCTACTGTACCTTCACCACAACAGGGCCGAAGACCTGGAACTCCCTCCCTAAGAACACTACCTGCTTCTCTTCTGTGCCTTCTCTGTGACATGTATGTACAGTGAACGCTTTAGAATTTTCTCTATTTCTGTATAAATATACCCGAAAATGTGATCAGATTTTCACGCGTCCTAAAACTAGATAAAGAGAACACAATTAAATAAATAACACAAAAACATTATACTTGTTCATTTATTTATTGAGGAAAAATGATCCAATATTACCTGTGTATGTTGGAAAAAGTCGTGAATCTCTAGGATTATCACTTCATTTAAAGGGGAAATTAGTTAGGTGTTTCCAATCAATCGGATCGCAATCAGGTGAGAGTGTGGGAGGCCCTGCTCTATTTAAAGAACATAAACCTGGGTCTTCACCACACAGGTTTTTGGAAGTGTGCTATGCCTCGATCAAAGGAGATTTTTGAGGACCTCAAAAAAAATTGTTGATGCTCACCAGGCTGGAAAAGGGTACAAACCCATTTCTAAAGTGTTTGGGTTCCACCAATCTGCAGTCATCCAGATGGTGTACAAAATGGAATAAATTCAACACCGTTGTTACTCTCCCTAGGAGTGGTCGACCAACAAAAATCACTCCAAGAGCAATATGTGTAATTTTCCAGGAGGTCACAAGAACCCCAGGGTAATGTCTAAGGATCTGCAAGCCTCTCATGCAATGGCTCATGTAAGTGTTCCTGAGTCTACCATCAGACAAGCACTGAAAACAATGGTGTACATGGTAGAATTGCAAGGAGAAAGCCACTACTCTTCAAGAGCACATTGCTGCTCATCTAAAGTTTGCTGAAGACCATGTGGATAAGCCAAAAAGCTATTGGAAAAATGTTCTGTGGATGCATGAGTCTAAAATAGAACTTTTTGGCTTAAGTGAGAAGCGTTGCATTTGGCAAAAAGCAAACACTGCGTTCCAGCACCAGAACCTTATCCCACCTGTGAAACATGGTGGTGGCAATGTCATGGTTTGGCCGTGTTTTGCTGCCTCGAGACTATGACGGCTCGTCATCATTGATGGAACTATGAATTCTGAATTATACCAGCAAATTCTACAGGAAGATGTCAGGGTATCTGTCTGTGAACTGAAGCTCAAGAGAAAGTGGGTCATGCAGCAAGGCAACAGCTCTAAACACGCCAAAGAATGGTTAAAGTAGAAGAAGTTTCACGTTTTGGAATGGCCGAGTTAAAGTCCTGACCTTAATCCTATAGAAATGTGGAAGGACCTGAAGCAAGCAATTCATGCAAGGAAGTCCACCAACATCCCAGAGTTGAAGCAGTTTTGTAAGAAGGAATGGCCTAAGATTCCTCCAAGCCGATGTGCAGGACTGATCAACAGTTACTGGAAACATTTGGTTGAAGTTATTGTTGTACAAGGATCTGAAAGTAAAGTTTCGCATACTTTTTCCAGCAAATACATGTAATATTGGATCATTTTTCTCAATAAGTAAATGGAAAAAAAGTATGATGTTTTTGTGTTACTTGTTTAATTGGGTTCTGTTTGTTGAGTTTTAGGACGTGAAGATCTGATCATATTTTAGGTCATACTGATGCATTTAGGTCACTTTTTAGGTCATACTGATGCATTTAGGTCACATTTTAGGTCATACTGATACAATAGAGAACATTTGAAAGGATTCACAAACTTTCTAACACCACCATGCCTTCGCTGTGACAGGGTCAAAGTCCTGGAACTCCCTCCCTACAGCAGTATGGGAGTAGCCACACCTCTGCTGCAGCAATTCTGAGGGAGCTTCCCACCACCTTCTCAATAGTAACTGGCAACAGATAATTAAATGCTGTCTCCATTGAATAAATGATTTAAAAAAAAAGAGTTCTGTCATCTACTGTTTCTATGTTCAAATCCTTTTCGCTCAGGAGGGGTAGAGCAGGTAGAATCTTCAGTCATTAACTATCTGCATTGGGGAATAGATCTGGTATTAATTGGTTCAGCTTCCTGCTCATCAGGAAGTAATGGAGCTTGAAATGTTGATATTGCTGTTTGTGCTAAACTTGGAGCCACAGTCAGCGGCTTCTCTCTTTGTGAAATCCTTATCCCGAGTGCAACATGCTGCAAGCCCACAGCACCCACTGGTCAGCAAGGCTGGGGGTGCATAGCACTAGCATTCAGCTGCTTGCAGCATGTCCTGAACACAGCAGCCCCTGTAACTGTAACTGCAGATCTGTGCACATCACTATCTGGACTCGGCCTGGCATAGCTAGATACTTTTCTAGAAAGTGTTTTGATTTTAGGTTGTTATTAAGTAAGTTTGGTGTCAAGCCTAAATAGCAATACTTGATCTTCCTGCAGCTTGAAGAGCACAGAAATACACAAAAACAAATGAGGCTGCTACAAAAGAAACAAACCCAGATTATCCAAGAGAAGGATCACTTGCGGAATGAGCATAGCAAAGCCATTCTAGCACGTAGCAAGCTGGAGAGCTTGTGTCGTGAGCTGCAGCGCCACAACCGAACGCTCAAGGTAAGCTGATTGTTCATTCTAAATGGGTGGGCAGACCATATCAATGGGAATCGGGTTTAATATCACCAGCATATGGCATGAAATTTGTTAACTTAGCAGCAGAAGTACAATGCAATTCATGATAATAGAAAGAAAAATAAAACTCTGAATAGCAAGTGTGTGTGTATGCCCTAACCCTAATATAGTTTAATTAAATATGTCGTGCAAAAAATAGGAAATGTAAAATTGGTTCAATGCCCATTCAGAAATCAGATGGCAGAGAGAAAGAAGCTGTTCCTGAATCACTGAGTATTTGCCTTCAGGTTTCTGTATCTCCTTGATGGGTAGCAATGAGAAGAGGGCATGTCCTGGGTGATGGTGGTCCTTAATAATGGATGTTGCCTTTTTGAGGCACGCATGTGCAGATGTCTTGGTTACTATGGAAGCTAGAACCCATGATGGAGCTAACTAATTTTACAACTTTTGTAACTTCTTTTGATCCTGATAGATTAATGCAGTTAAATAATTTGATTCCTGTATCTGGTGGTAAATTTGCTTGTCTTTTGGGGTGGTTAGCAACTGGCCACATGGTAGAAGACAAGGATGTGGCCAGGATCCGTGAGAGTTCGCCTAGATAGCCAGGGACACAGTAAGGCAGGAAAGGAAATACTTAAATGACTTCAATGCCTGAGGTTTAACAAGCAAGGCAGACAAACTCACAATATGGATTGGTTCTGGGACTGGCATATCAAACCCATAACAGAAACATGGCTGAAAGAAGGGAAGGCCTGGATACAGATGTACAGGTGTGACTCAAGTGCAGTTAAGCCTGGAGAGGTGTGTAGCTGTTTGATGAGAGGGGACGTAACAGCTGTACTTGATTAATGTTCTTGGTAGATTGTCCTGTGTGGCCACATGTTTAGAAGTTGGAAACAAGAAGTCGAGTGTCACTCTAGTGGGGGCTGTATTATTGACACCCTCCCATCCAATCATCAGTAGGAACTGGAGCTGGTGTGTGGGGAAATTGCTCATTGTTGTAAGAATAATAGAGTTGTATTAGTGGGAGGTGTTAATTTCCCTGGTATTGGCTGGGCCACCCAAAGTGTTAAGGACCTGGGTCGGATGGAATTTATGGACTGTGCAGGAAAGTTTACAGAGTCATTAGTTGGAGGCCTCAACCAATGTTCCCTCTAATTTATAATGACCAGTGTCAACAAAAATCTTGCTCTCTGCAGTTTTTTACCCAGTGATTACAACATGTGCACACTGAATAATTTGTTCAATACAAACAGTAGAAATATGCCAGTTCTAACATCTGTAGACAAATCATCACTAACCCCACATTGTTAACACTGTCTGCATCAGAAACTTGAAAAGGAAATGTGATTGTGTACGATCGTGAAATGTACTTAACATGCCAATGAGGTAGAGGGTGACAACCCTTTGTGCGCCAGTAGCAGAAGATGTGAGCGCCCACACCTTAGAGGGAGTGTTGTCCTCGATTTAGGAAGGTCCAATGCCAGACCTCTTCTTGGGAATGAGGCAGAATAATTGAAGTGGCGGTTGGGGAACACTTCAGCTCTAATGACCGTTAATTTTAGTTTTAAGACCGTAATAGAAAAGAATAGGTCAGGTCCATGGGTTAGGGTCCTAAACTAGAGCTGGGCCAGTTCTAGTGGAATTATTTTAACAGACCCATTTGGCCCAATGAGTCTAATTAGACAGATACAGCAGGTTGATGGGTGGGCCTGTTTGAAAGGGAAGAAACTAATGTTAAAAGCCTCGCATTTGCCAAAGTGATAGCAAGTGTTCATGAGCAACGTGTTCCTGTTAGGGTGAAGAGTAAATCTGGTAAGTTCAGGGAAATTTACCTCTTCCCCTGTCTGACTTGAGCCACAGGAGGTGGGTGGGATTTTTAATTAATGTTTCATCTTTGTGTTCACTGAAGAAAAAGATTGTAGTTGCTCAAGGGATAAGCAAAAAAGCTTTGGAGAGCCTCCATATTGCCAGAGAGGATGTTTTTGCAGCCTTGTAACACATTAAGGCAGATAAATCCCCAGGGCCTGCCCAACTGCATCCTCAGACTTTGTGGAAGGCCAGAGAGGAAATTCTGGAAGCCCTTATAGATATATTTGTTTCATTGTTAGCCAGTGATGTAGTTCTGAAGACTGTTGTTGTTCTGTGGTTTAGAAAAGGCAGCAAGGACAAGCCAGAGAGGCTTAATATCAATGGTGGGGAAGTTCCTGGAGGGAATTTTGAGGAACAGGATCCACCAGCATTTGGATAGGCAGAGTGGAAATTAGAATTCCACCGGGCTTTGTTAGTGGGAAGTTGTGCTTGACGTACCTTTTAAGAGTTTTCTGAAGAAGTAATCAAAAAGTTAGATAAGGGTAGGGCAATGGATGTTGTCTATTTGTACTAGCAAGGCCTTCGACATGGTCGTTACATATATTAATTGGTTATGATGACCTGATTGAAAATGTAGATGTAAGACTGCATATATTATGAAGATTGATGGCGAGTAGCATAGCACACTGACAATGGATACCATGGAATATCGATCAGATGCGGATAAGGGCAAAGAACCTGACCAAATGTGAATTATTGCACTTTATGATATTGAACAGTAAAGACACATGAATGCTCAGGATATGTACATTGTGTAGGTAGAAGGGATTCATTTAGTTGTCTTTTGTTTCCTGATTTAATTAGGTTGGCATAACCTTGTGGGTCGAAAATCTTTTGTACTTGTGTATTGTACTATGGTATGCTAATCTGAAAGGTTAAATCCCATGGACTCCAGGAAGAGCTAGTTTAGATGGATTCAAAATTGGTCTCTGGAAATGGCAGCTACTGTACTGCAGGGATTGGTGTTGGGGTCATTCTTATTTGTTATAACTAAATGATTTGAATGCACTATGCTTGATCAGTACGCTTGTGGATGACACGAAATTAAAAGTGGCTGATAGTGAATAATTTATCATGGATTACAAGTGGGTCTTGATCAGATAGGGAAGTGGGCTGAGGAGTGGCAGATGGATTTTGATACAGGATGCAATTTGGAAAGTCAAACCAGTGTAGGATTTATACAATGAGTAGTAGGGCACAAAGGAGTGTAATGGAACAGAGGGGTCCAGGAGTACAAGTGCATAGTTTGTTGAAAGCAGCATAAGTGGATGGGGCGGGGGAGCGGGGGGAAGGTGTTTCACTCACTGACATTGAGTACAGTAATTAGGATGCTACGTTCAGGTCCAAGTACAGGATACTTGCCTTCATTAGCTGGTGCATTGAAGACATGAGCAGACACTTCATAAAACATTGGTTAGGTCACAGACACTATAGAAAGGACCTGATTTCTGAGAAATCTTTTCACCTTAAAGAGATCTGAAAGATTGGATTTTCATGCAGAGGGTTAAATAGAACAAGGTGCCAGAGGAAGTGGTAGAGGCACAATTAATAGTGCAAACCTTTGTATTTAAAAGGCTTTTGTGCAGGTGATTGGATATAAAGGGAAATCAGATTAGTGTAGTAAAGCATTAGAGTTGATGTGACTGAGCTGCGCCGAAGAGCCTGTTTCTATGCTGTATGAGTTTATTTTTCCCTAGTTCTGATGAAAGTTCATTAACCTGAAATGTTCACTCAATTTCTTTGTACACACATTGTCAAGTACTTCCTCTTGAGTACTTCCACCATTTTCTGTTTTCCTGTTTTTCAGCATTTATAGTAAATTGCTTTTGCATAGGTTACATTTGGACTCTTATCCAAGTCAAAAAAGTATGTAAATAATCAAGGCCTCACTAGTTACAACTTGGCAACTTTAAAATAGCTCATTTATCCCTTGGACCTTACAAATTGGCACTAGCAAGACATAGTGATGACATAGTGCTCCCAGGATGAGGCTTTCCGTTCCAGAACTTCTCAAATGTCCTCTTTCTTTCAGGATCGTGGTTTCCCTTCTGGCGTCATCAAAGATGCCCTCACCTGCATCTCCTCCACTTCCTGCACTTCAGCCCTTAACCCATTGTCCCGTCACCACAACAGGGACAGGGTTCCCCTTGTCCTCACCTACCACCCCACCAGCCTCCGGATCCAGCATATTATCCTCCGCAACTTCTGCCACCTTCAACAGGACCCCACCACCGAGCACATCTTTCCCTCCCTACCCCTCTCAGCTTTTCGCAGGCATCGTTCCCTCTGCAACTACCTGGTCCACACGTCCCTCCCCACAGAACTCCCACCTGGCACTTATCCCTGCAAGTGCAAATGATACACCTGTCCCCACACCTTCCCCTCCCCCCCCCCCCCCCCCCCCTTACCACCATTCCGGGCCCCAGACAGTCCTTCCAGGTGAGGCAACACTTCACCTGCGAGTCTGCTGGAGTCGTCTGTTGCATTTGGTGCTCCCGGTGTGGCCTCCTCTGCATCAGCGAGACCCGACGCAGATTGGGGGACCGCTTCGTCGAGCACCTACGCTCCGTCCATCACAATAGACAGGACTTCCCGGTTGCCACTCACTTCAACTCTGCCTCTCATTCCCATCTAGATATGACCATACATGGCCTCTTCTACTGCCATGATGAGGCCTAACTCAGGTTGGAGGAGCAACACCTCATTTATCGTCTGGGTAGCCTCCAGCCTGGTGGTATGAATATTGAATTCTCCAATTTCCGGTAATTCCCTCCCCTTCCCCCTTCCCCTATCCCAGGTCCCTCTCTCCCCTTTCAACTTTCTGCTTCTTTATCTCTACAGTTCTTTCATGCTTATCCCCTCCCACTCCCCCCCTTTATCTTCCCTCTGATTGGTTTTCCATCTGGTGCCTCTAGCCCTTCCCCCTCCCCTATCTCTATTACTGGGCTTCGGCCCTCTCTTCCCCCCCCCCCCCCCCCCATTCCTGATGAAGGGTCTCGGCCCGAAATGTTGGCTACTCTTTTCTCACGGATGCTGCCTGACCTGCTGAGTTCTTCCAGCGTCGTGTACGTATTCCAAGACATAGTGATGTTTTGCAGCAGCAATGGGAACTAATTACTGTATTAAATACTCTTTATGTGGACTGCAATCTGCAGCCTGTAATTTCCCTTTGGGAGATGAGTTTTTAAGCAGTCTGTATGACCTGAGTTTTTGTGGTATCCTGAAGGTTCTGGTGAACCTGGACTCCCGAATGCAGGTACAACTGTGGCAGCCTTTGCTGGAGCAGATTCCGGGCCAGATTAATGGGATGGGGCATGGGCCAAAAAGCTGAAGACAGACTGATGTTTAGTCAATGTAAGCACTGTCAGATTAAAAAGATGAAGGACTTTGAGGCAGAGGGCGAAGATTGAACCGGTGTTCAGCTCACTTTTCCATGAGGCTTCACTCACCTCAGTGCTGAACTGACTGCAGCTGTGGCAGTGATCGATGATCACCTCAACACTGAGTGGGCTCCGTGCCTCTGGCCTGTGGACATCGGGTTCCTGGAACGGTTTAATTCGCCTCATTGCTGAATGGACTCTGTGGCTGTGGACTTGCTTTCAGTGACTCTGCAGTTCATATTCTGTGTGTTCTCTGTTTTATTGTTTGTGTGTTTTGTTCTTTATTTCTCACACTGGATGTTGACTGGGGTTTTTTCATGGAAGAAGATTAATCTCAAGGTTGTAAATAGTATACATATGTTGTACTTTGAACGTGTTATCTCAAAGTTCAGAGTATATTCATTATACAAGAATGTATGCTATATGCAACCTTAATTTGTCAATTGCAAGCATCCACAAAATGAAGAAACCCAGTAGAACCCATTAAAAAAAAGACCAACAAACTCCCAATGTGCAGAAGAAAAAACAAATTGTGCAAGCATTAAAAGTAAGTCAACAGCATTCAGAATTGAAGATCATTAAAGTGAGTCCAAAGCCATAACACCTGTCCTCACTGCAGCTGATCCAAGAGCCTGTTAGTTGCAGGCCACAGTGTTAGTTCAGCACCTCGCAGAGCAGCGATGCTGAACACTGGCCCATTTTGCTCTTCTGACCCCAACACCCTGACTTTTTCAATCTAGCCCAGTGCTTAAATTGGCCAAACAGCGAGTCAGTCCTTACTCTCGGACCCGGGTTGTGTGGCTTCGATATGCTCTCTGGCCAGGGATCTGCTGCCTTGATTAAGCCCGTACTGAATCTTTCCAATTCAGCCTGGTGCTTAAATTGGTCAACCCTCTGTTTGTTCCTGGTTCTCGGGCCTGAGCCCCAGCCCGACTGCCTCGGCTCAGTTTGGTTGCTTTGAATAGTCTCCAAATCGCAGCCAAACATTGGCTTGTTGCCCGCTCTTGGGCCTGGGCTCCACCTTGATTGACATGTCTCTTCCACAGTGCAACAGTCCTGCACCTTCGAGATTTCAGTTCACACCTCAAAAATGCCAGGTGGTGCAGGCGGTTCAAAAGCTCAACTCTGACAGGGAAGTTGCAGACTACTGATTGCAGTGATCATTTACCAGAAAAGAGTGTGATAAATAGTTAGTTGTTCTTGCTACCAGTAAGTCATTGTTGTGCTTCACCAATACCATCTTGTAAAACATCCTCTCTCTGTGTAAATCGATGGTTTGCAAGTTGGTTTTTTACCTTGGATGCTGTGTCTTGGTGATTATATTTGACAGCCCAGTTGAGGTTTATTCCTTTGTCAGAAAGTTTTGTTAGCCAGTGGGTCAATTTCAGCTTTATTACATACCATAAAATGTGAGACAAGTAACAAATAAAATTGTTGCCTTTCTTGTGTTTGTCAGTATTATAATTTTATATGTTTATAAAATATTCCCAAAGGAAGAAGGTGTTCAACGTGGAAGGGATGAGGAAGAAAAGCGTAAAGAGATCACTTCTCACTTCCAAGTAACTCTAAACGATATCCAGGCACAGATGGAACAACACAATGAACGGAATTCCAAACTGCGCCAGGAAAACATGGAGTTGGCTGAGAAACTGAAGAAACTGATAGAGCAATATGAGCTGCGAGAGGAGGTAAACCAATTGTAATGTTTGTTGGAGACTCTCTGTTCGAAATGGAGTTTATTGTCTTGTTCTACATCTGGTTAATTGAATTGGATGTGGTACCGTGGATTGCTAGAGATGAACACATTTTGTCAAGGGTAGCACAGTGCAAGGTTGAGGAGTGGGACACTGGTCCACACTTCCGGATCTTTCACTAATTTCAAGTATCGCATGCACTCTTATTGTGATTTCCATGTACTGATTAAGGAAACTTTACTGAACACATTTGACATACTCCAGTTTTTTTGAGAAGTATTTTTTGTCTATTTCCAATCAAATGTTCTGAAGCTATCAGCAAACATTTGACCAAACTTCTTTCTATTACGTAAAACAAAATGCCAACTGCATTCATGCTCCTTCCAGGTGGCAAGTAGGGTAGAGTTGTCTTTACTAGGAAATGTTTGATTTCAAATATTAACCCTTATATCAAAGTATTCAGACATTTTATATGTAAAGACCCAATGTATGTGAAGACTCAGTATATTCTGCTTCAGATAAAGCCAAGGCTTGTTTATGAAAGTGGCAGGATTGACAGGGGTGAGGTTTGGTGCAATGCTTTATATTGAAAGTATAGTTTGTCCCAATGAAGTAAGCATCCTTTTAGCAAGTTCATTTGGTGAAAGTAAAGCAGGAGACAGTGTCTACAATGGTACATGCAGGAATCAATGAACTGCTTTTGTGTTGAGATGGTATCAGTTTTTAATCATGAAAACTTGTTCACAGCACATTGACAAAGTGTTCAAGCACAAAGATCTACAACAACAACTCATTGATGCCAAGCTCCAGCAAGCACAGGAGCTACTGAAAGAAGCAGAAGAAAGGCATCAGAAAGAGAAAGATTACGTGAGTTATCAAATCCTTTGAACTTTCTCTTTCAATTATTATGCACATAAAGGCACCAGTGTAATTGAACATGCTGATTTGCTAACCATATGCATTTTACAATGCCTTAAAAGGAGATTAAATATTTCATGGCAATTTATGCAGTATAAACAGGCAAAAATATTGACAATGCTAGAAAATAAATTATTTGGCAGGTTGGCCAAAAGTCAGTCAAAGAAGCAGTCCATTTAGTCCATCATATCCCTGCCAATCATTATTTAGTCATATGTATTGATCTCATATTCCAGCACCAGGCCCATTAGTCTTCTGTACCTTGTCGACTCAAGGGCTTTAAGGGAATACTGACCTGACCACCTCGGGTATTGATTTCCAAATAACTAATAACCCTGGATGAAAATCTTGCCCTTAACTTCCCTCCAGTGCTCTTACTCTTCACCCTAAACCTGTGTTCTCTGGTTTTACATGCCTCTGTTATGGGGAAAAGTTTCTCACTATCCTGTCTATGTTCATAATTTTGTACCCTTCCATCAGACTCCCACACCCTTCTCCCACTCCCATTCCTCTGGTCCATGAAGCAAAACCAGATTACCTTGTCATTCCTTTGAATTGAAATGTTCCATCCAAGATACCATCCTGGTGTTTTTCTCTTTACTCTCTCCGGCCCAAATCATGTCCTTGTAATGTTCCAGGGACATTGGGATCTGTTTCGAAGGGATGGTCTACATCTGAACCGGAGGGGTACTAACATTCTTGCAGGAGTATTTGCCTGTGCTGCTCGGGGGGGGGGGGGGGGGGGTGGTTTAAACTAGATGTGCAGGGTGCAGGGATCCAGATCCAGAGGGTTGGTCAGAAGGTGCATGGGGTTAAATGTGTACAAGGTTTGGGTGATCTTGAGAAGGTCATCAAAATTCAGGGTGCAATTTGCCCGATGGAAGTTCAAGGAGCTGGGTTAGGTACAGTAGACAGTGTTTTAAGCAAAGAGAGGAGGAATGGGCTAAGAATTCTATACTTGAATGCGCGTAGTGTCAGAAATAAGACAGATGAGCTTGAAGCTCAGATGAAAATGGGGAACTACGATATTGTTGGGATAACGGAGACATGGCTGCAAGGGGATCAGGCCTGGGAATTGAGTGTACCAGGGTATACGTGCTATCGTAGAGACAGAAATATGGGAAGAGGGGGTGGGGTGGCCCTGTTGGTGAGGAATGAGATTCCCAAGAGGTGACTTGGGAACAGGGGAAGTAGAGTCTGTGTGGATTGAGCTGAGGAACAGTAAGGGTAAAAAGACCCCAATGGGTGTTGTGTACAGGCCCCCAAACAGTAGCGTGGATATTGGGTACAAGTTGATTAGGGAGTTAACATTGGCATGTGCTAAAGGTAATGCAGTCGTTATGGGAGATTTCAACATGCAGGTGAACTGGGAGAATCAGGTAGGAGCTGGACCCCAGGATAGGGAGTTTGTGGAGTGTCTAAGGGATGTATTTTTGGAACAGCTTGTGCTTGAGCCAACCAGGAACGAGGCTATTTTGGACTTGGTGATGTGTAATGAACAGGAATTGAGAAGTGATCTTGAAGTAAAGGAGCCATTAGGAAGTAGTGATCATAACATGATAAGTTTTTATCTACAATTTGAGAGCGATAAGGGCAGATCAGAGGTGTCAGTGTTGCAATTAAATAAAGGAGACTACGGAGCCATGAGGGAAGAGCTGGCCAAAGTTAAATGGGCGGATGCCTTGGCAGGAAAGACAGTGGATCAGCAGTGGCAGATATTCTTGGGCATAATACAAAAGATGCAAATGCAGTTCATTCCAATGAGAAGGAAGGATTCAAAGAGGGGGAAGGGGCCACAGTGGTTGACAAAGGAAGTCAGAGATTGTATAGCATTAAAGAAAAAGAAGTATGACAGGGCTAAGATGAGTGGGAATACAGATGATTGGGAAAGTTTTAAGGAACAGCAGATCTTAACTAAAAAAGCAATACGGAGAGAAAAAATCAGGTATGAGCTCAGTCTAGCCAGGAATATAAAAGGGGATAGCAAAAGCTTTTTTAACTATGTGAAGAGAAAGAAGATAGTTAAGAACAATGTTGGCCCCTTGAAGGATGAATTGGGAGAAATTGTTATGGGAAACAGGGAAATGGCAACAGAATTTAATGCATACTTTAGATCTGTCTTCACCAGGGAGGACACAAGCAATCTCCCAGATGTATGGATGGGCCAGGGTCATAAGATATCAGAGGAATTGAGACAGATTGACATTAGGAAAGAAACTGTGATGAGTAGACTGGTAGGACTGAAGGCTAATAAATCCCCGGGTCCAGATGGTCTGCATCCGAGGGTTCTAAAAGAGGTGGCTCAGGAAATTGCGGATGCATCGGTAATCATTTTCCAATGTTCCTTAGATTCAGGATCAGTTCCTGAAGATTGGAGAGTGGCTAATGTTGTCCCACTTTTCAAGAAGGGAGGGAAGGAGAAAACGGAGAACTATCGCCCTGTTAGCCTAACGTCAGTCGTGGGGAAGATGCTTGAGTCCATTATTAAGGACGAAATAGTGGCACATCTAGATGGCAGAAATAGGATTAGGCCGAGCCAGCATGGATTTACCAAGGGCAAATCATGCTTGACTAATCTGTTGGAGTTTTTTGAGGGTGTAACAAGGATGTTAGACGAGGGTAAGCCAGTAGATGTTGTGTACCTAGATTTTCAGAAGGCATTCGATAAGGTGCCACATAGGAGATTGGTGAGTAAAATCAGAGCTCATGGCATTGGTGGCAGGGTTTCAACATGGATAGAAAACTGGTTGGCAGATAGAAAGCAAAGGGTAGCAGTGAATGGGTGTTTCTCAGACTGGCTGGAGGTGACTAGTGGGGTACCACAGGGCTCTGTATTGGGACCACAGCTCTTTACGATTTATGTCAATGATTTAGATGAGGGCATTGAAAACTATATCAGCAAGTTTGCTGACGATACTAAACTGGGTGGCAGTGTGACATGCGAAGAGGACGTTAGGAGAATACAGGGAGACTTGGATAGGCTGAGTGAGTGGGCAGATACTTGGCAGATGTCATTCAATGTGAATAAATGTGAAGTTATCCACTTTGGAAGCTGGAACAAGAGGGCAGAGTATTGTCTGAACGGTGTCGAGTTAGGTAAGGGAGAAATGCAAAGAGACCTAGGAGTCCTAGTTCATCAGTCAATGAAGGTGAATGAGCAAGTGCAACAGGCAGTGAAGAGGGCAAATGGAATGTTGGCCTTTGTTACAAGGGGAATTGAATACAAGAGCAAGGATGTTCTTTTGCATTTGTACAGGGCCCTGGTGAGACCACACCTGGAATATTGTGTACAGTTTTGGTCGCCAGGTTTAAGGAAGGACATTCTGGCAATTGAGGAAGTGCAGCGTAGATTCACTAGGTTGATTCCTGGGATGGCAGGGCTGTCTTACGCAGAGAGATTGGAGAGATTGGGCTTGTACACGCTGGAATTGAGGGGATTGAGAGGGGATCTGATTGAAACGTTTAAGATAATTAAAGGATTTGATAGGATTGAGGCAGGAAATATGTTCCAGATGTTGGGAGAGTCCAGTACCAGAGGGCATGGATTGAGAATAAGAGGTCAGTTATTTAAAACAGAGTTGAGGAAGAGCTTCTTCTCCCAGAGAGTTGTGGAGGTGTAGAATACACTGCCTCGGAAGACGGTGGAGGCCAATTCTCTGGATGCTTTCAAGAAGGAGCTGGATAGATATCTGATGGATAGGGGAATCAAGGGATATGGGGACAAGGCAGGGACTGGGTATTGATAGTGAATGATCAGCCATGATCTCAGAATGGCGGTGCAGACTCGAGGGGCCGAATGGTCTACTTCTGCACCTATTGTCTATTGTCTATCTATTGTCTATTGTCTAATATCCTTGTTTATCAATAATCCATCTCCCTCTGCCTATTTGGGCTCTGTTTCCACTGCTCCATGGGGAAGGAAGTTCCAAAGATTGGATTCTCTGAGAATAAGCAAAGGATGACCCCTTTAATGGGATTATGTGGGTGTGACCCCTTATGTTTGAACAATGAGCTAGTTCCAGATTACCACAACAGGAAACAATTACTCTATAACTGCTCAACACCACTCAGGATTGAACATGTCATAATTAAACTACCTCCCTCTTTTAATCTCAAGAGAATGCAAGCCTCATCTGTCTAACCTGTCCCCATAGATAACACAGCACTTTCAGCCATTTATGTAGCAAACCTTCCCTGAACTGTTTCCAGTGTACTGACATCCTTACATTGGGAGACTATTCCTGTACTATGTATTCCAGATCGGGGCTCACCAGAGGCCTCTTAACCAGATGAAGAATCTCACCCAAAACGTTGACCATCCAATTCTCTATGATCGTTCCACTGCAATCCTGAAGTTTTTTTTTTGCTCGAGGTTCCAGCATCTGTATTCTCTTGTGTGTCAATAATCTTTTTACATTGTGCTTGATTCCCCGAGCAATGTGCTAACACCCTATAAGCTTTCCTAATTGTTTCTTGTACTACATCATTGGAGATTCAAACTAGAGGACATGATTTGAGAGTTAGGGGGCAGAAGTTTAAGGGAAACACGAGGGGGTATTTCTTTACTCAGAGAGTGATAACTGTGTGGAATGAGCTTCCTGTATAAGTAGTAGAGGCCAGTTCAGTTGTGTCATTTAAGGTAAAATTGGATAGGTATATGGACAGGAAAGGAGTGGAGGGTTATGGGCTGAGTGCGGGTAGGTGGGACTAGGTGAGATTAAGGGTTCGGCACGGACTAGGAGGGCCAAGATGGCCTGTTTCCATGCTGTGATTGTTATATGGTTATATCAGATTGGAAGAGTTTAGTCCTAACATACACCACCTCCGCCAACTATAACCCAAACCAGTTCCCAACAGGGGTCTAGTCCTAACATATACCACCTCCACCAACAATAACCCCAACCACTTTCCAATATGGGTCAATCAATGCCTTTCAAATGGCAAGGGAAAATGTTACATAAAGCTTTTTGTGATGTTTTTGGAACTGATTTATGCTAGAACCTTTCCTGATATAAATTTCTAATTATTAAATGAACAGTTAAACCCTTTATCGTGCTGGGTATGACATTTGGCATAAATTCAGATCATTGTCATTCAACCCTATACTGCCAAACAAAGCAACATTCCTTCAGACCAAGGTACACAGCACAGTACATGTATCTCACTCACATCAGGTAATATTCCCACAAACAAATTAACATATAATAAACACGAGGAAATCTGCAGATGCTGGAAATTCAAGCAACACACGCAAAATGCTGGTGGAACGCAGCAGGGCAGGCCAGGAAAGATAGTAAGAGATTCTCTTACTATCTTTCCTTTCAGTTAGTCCTGACGAAGGGTCTCAGCCTGAAACGTCGACAGTGCTTCTCCCTATAGATGCTGCCTGGCCTGCTGTGTTCCACCTGCATTTTGTGTGTGTTGCTAACATATAATAAGGTGCCTTATACAAGTTTAAAAAGTAAATGGTATAACACTACTGGCACGTTATGTGTGATGAGACCTGGGTGATGGCAGGGAGTTCAGCTGCCTGAGGGAAGAAGCTGTTTCCCATTCTAACAATTCTTGTCTTAATGCTATGGTACCTCCTGCCTGATGATGGGGTGGGGAGGGGGTCAAAGAGATTGCTGGACAGATGGGAGGGGTCATAACGTTTTAAATAATTTTTCATAATGTTTTCAATGCAATCAGAGAAAGACTGCAGTAGCTGGAAACATCCAGCAAGTTGTGCAGTCTCTGTGGAGAGAAAAACTTTAACCTGATTTGTTGTTTCCATTTTTCCTGAAACAATCGAATGTCCTTGTCCTTCCATAGAAACCTCTCATTTTTTTCTCTTCAATGTTTTACCTTCAACAGAGAGAGAAATTATAAGACAGCTTGGTGGCATTAAGGGTGACACTAAGGGTAACGTTATTATAGCAACAGAGGCCTTAGTTCAATTCACACCACTGTATGTAAGGAGTCTGTATGTGCTCCCTGTGGCCATGTGTGTTTCCTCCTGGTGCTCCAGCTTCTATCCACATGCCAAAGACACAAGACCATAAGATATAGGAGCAGAATTAGGCCATTTGGCCTATCTAGTCTGCTCTGCCATTTCATTTTGGCTGATCCAATTTTCCTCTAAGCCCCAAACTCCTGCCTTCTCTCCGTATCCCTTCATGCCCTGACCAATCAAGAATCTATCAACCTCTGCCTTAAGTATACATAAAGACCAGGTCTCCACAGCTGCCTATGGCAAAAATTGCACATGCTAGTAGGTTAATTGGTCACATGGGTGTAATTGGACAATATGGGCTCATTGGGCCAACTGTTACCATCCTGTATCAAAATAAAAGTTTTACTCTTCAGGAAAAATGTCACAGCAGTGCTCACACTGAACATACTGGATGGCTCATCTACTGAGGTTATATGGATGGAATTGAGGAATAAAACAGGGAAGATAACATTAATAGACTGGATTTAGAGGAGCAATTCTGTAGGGAGATGGCAGACAGTTGCAAGTAAAATATGGCTGTGATAGATGATTTTAACTTTTGCATATTGACTAGGACTCCCATACTGTAAAAGGACTGGACAGGGATAGTTTGTCAAATGTTCAGAAAAGTTTCTTTGATATGTAGAGGTTTCAACTAATGTGAATGGATTATTGAATTTTCTATTAGTGAACAAGACAGGGCAAGTGACAGAAGTGTGTGCAAGGAGGTACTTTGGATCTAGTGATTGCAATTTCATTAGTTTCAAGTTAATTATGGAGAAGCAGGAGTCTGGTCCTTGGGTAGAGATTCTAAATTGGAGAAAGGCCAATTTTGATGGCATCAGAAATAATCTGGCAAGTGTTGAATTAGGATAGGTTGTTTTTTGGCAAAGGAATGCTGGGCAAGTTGGAGGCATTTAGAAGTGAAATATTGAAAGTTGATAGTCATAGAAAAGTGCGGCATAGAAACAGACACATCTAGTCCATACCAAACCTTTTAAAGTGCCTACTTCCATTGACCTGCACCCGGACCATAGCCCTCCATAACTGTCCCATCCAAACTTCTTAAATCAAGCTTGCACTTGTGCTGGCAGCTCGCCCCACACTCTTATGACTCTGAGTGAAGAAGTTTCCTTTAAGCATTTCACCTTTCACTTTTTTTGGGAACCTCTATTGCTTTTGCTCTGTCTAATATTGATTAGGGATCCAATAAATTACTCCTCACAGTTTAGTGCCATTAGTTAATTTCTTGGCTCCATCTAAAACAGATTGAAGAATGGTTTGAATTTACAAATAGTGAACGCCAGAAAACTAGGAAATTTACATCAAACAGAAAATGCGGGGAATATTCAGCTGGTCATGGTGCATCTGTGAG
The DNA here is from genome assembly GCF_030144855.1 of Hypanus sabinus. Classification (NCBI taxonomy): domain Eukaryota; kingdom Metazoa; phylum Chordata; class Chondrichthyes; order Myliobatiformes; family Dasyatidae; genus Hypanus; species Hypanus sabinus. The sequence continues at coordinate 528,010 of NC_082729.1, forward strand.
AAGAGAAGCAAAGCTGATGTTTCTTCATAATTGGAATAGAGACAATTAACTAGTTCAGCTGCAGAGACTACATGATGGGGTTGTCTCTGGGGGTTAAACAGAGCAACCTTAGATGAACTGTAAACAAGGTTATCAGATTAGTGAGTGAATGGAGGCAGTTTTAGAGTGAGAACATGAAGAAAGAATGTTAGTTGTGCAATATAGAGCAGGAAGGCCCAGCAAAGCTGGTGAGGCAACTTCACTCTTCAGAGGGACAAAGAAGGGATGGGTGGACAGTCAGACTTTTTCAGAGTGGGAATGTCAGATACATTTATGATGAGATTAGATGTGGGGTTGTTTGTTTCTTTAAAGAGTGGTGGGTGTTTGAAACAAGCTGCCAGGCATAGTGATGGAAGTATGTATGATCATGGTGTTTTAAGAAGTTTTTAGATAGGCGCAGGAATATGGAGGGATCTGGATCACGTACCGGCAGAAGCGATGAGCTAAATTTGTATTATGTTGACTTGAGAGGCTTTGGTGAGAGGCTAAGAAGAAAGACCGATAAGTTTTACTTTTCACTTTACTCTTAGAATGAGTGCAGTGAGGAAGTTAGTTAGGCCAGTATTGTGCTTCTCTTGTAGGATATAGGAGATCAGGGTCCCACATCCTACAAGGTCCTTTGTCCCTGAGAACTACGCCTGTGCAGTGTGTAGAGCTCCAGCTCCTCGCTGTCTCCATTAAGGAACCATATGGGATCTTGAGCATATTGAAGATGAGGGTTTCAGTGAAGTGATCACCCCTGAGGTACAGGTGGCAGATGTGTAGGCAGTTGCCAGGAGAAACAAAGGACACAGACAGACAATGCAGGGTGCCAGAGTCAGCATTTAGAAGGACTAAAAAGGGTTATGAAATTCTTAGTCCTACTTGCCAAGAACATAAAGGCAGTTTGTACATCTAGTGTAGCTGAAAAGGGATAGGTCCACTTGTCAAAGATGTGTGCAGCCAAAGGAAGTAGGTGAGGTCCTTGTTGGATACTCATCAGCAACATTCCCCCTAGTTTTTTTTAAACAGCTGCGCAGATCAGCCATAGCTCTGAGTAGAAAATTTTTACAGTCTGAAAACTACGTGACACTTTAAAGGTGGTGGGGGCGCTTTGTAGCAAGGGGGGGGGGCAGCTAATGGCATACAGGCTTAATTTAAGAAATGAATTGCTTATAACTATTTGATCTTCAGTGCCTCAAAATTGATAATAATAATCACATTAATTACCTCATCTCTTGCAAACCCACTGTTCTCTTAGACTTTGCTTGAAGCATGTTATAGTTGTTGAAAGGCAATGTGACACTTGTGTATTTGGCATATTATGAACGCGGAAATTGTGCTATTTTTGGCCCCAGCCTACACATTGTTGCCGTTTGCTACGGTAGTACAGTGTTAGCTAGTATGATTCCATACTCTAATCATGCAGTGATGCAATTTTTGTGAATTAGGATATGGTGTTCAATGGGGTAGAGTTCAGAATCTGCACTTTTAAATGGTCTTGACCACATTTCTCTAGCTCGCAGCCTAATAGAGATATCACTGTCCCACTTTTATGTACCTTCTTCAAGATTACACCATTGAACAATGTGGCCTATGGTGATGTCCTACTGACCAATCACGAATCTACTTTTCTTTCAAATATAATGCTAATACTGAGCTGTATGCAGTTCAAACAACACACACAAAATGCTAGTGGAACGCAGCAGGCCAGGCAGCATCTATAGGAAGAAGTACAGTCAATGTTTCAGGCTGAGACCCTTTGTTAGGACAGGTCTCGGCCCGAATCGTCAACTTCTTATAGATGTTGCTTGGCCTACTGTATTCCACCAGCATTTTGTGTGTGTTGCTTGAATTTCCAGCATCTGCAGATTTCCTCGTGTATGCAATTTTAACTTGATTTCCAGATTTATTTTCATTTGTGATTGAGTGGAAAGATTGAAGTGTGGGATGATTTATGTCCTGAAGAATGTAAGTTTCTCTATAGCAAAGAGTTCTCGAGGGTCAAACTTAGAATTCTGGCTGCAGCAAAGAGTGTGAACAATAGTCCAACCAGAAGAGTCTGGAGACAACAAAATCTTGGACCGGATCAGGGCTTGTTACATTTCCTCGGTTTCTCTTCCCTCAGATGCTGCCTGAAAATTCATTTACTTCACATTTCACCCTGGAAATGGTGACACAGATGATTATGGAAGTAAGGAGGCATTTGACACACTCCCCTAGGCAAAGGCATTGAGAATAGGAGTTTGTGATATCATGTTGCAACTGTACAAAACTTTGGTCAATTTTCAACTATTCTGGTCTTCTCACTGCAGGAAGGATGTGGCATCAGAGCTCACTGGGAAAAAATGAAAGTGTAGACTATTTTCTAAATGGAGGGAAAATTCAAAAATCTGAGGTGCAAAGAGGATTGGGAGTCCTCATGCAGGATTCCCTGAAGATTAATTTGCATGTTGTGTTAGTGGCGAGGAAAGCAAATAATATGTTGGCATTCATTTTGAGAGGGCTAGACTATAAAGCAAGGATGCAATGTTGAGACTTTATAAAATACTGGTGAGGTCTCACTTGGAGTATTGTGAGCAGTTTTGGACCCCTTATCTAAGAAATGATGTACTGACATTGGAGAGGATTCAAAAGAGGTTTACAATAATGATTCTAGGATTGAAAAGCTTGTCATATGAGGAGTGTTTGGCTCTAGGCCTGTATTCACTAGAATTCAGAAGAATGAGGATGTCACTAAGGTAGGAGGTGTTGTGGATAATGAGGTGGGTTTTCAAAGCTTGCAGGGAGATTTATGCCGGTTAGAAGAATGGGCTGAACGTTGGCAGATGGAGTTTAATGCTGAGAAGTGTGAGGTTCTACATTTTGGCAGGAATAATCCAAATAGAACATACAGAGTAAATGGTAAGGCATTGAGGAATGCAGAGGAACAGAGAGATCTAGGAATAACAGTGCATAGTTCCCTGAAGGTGGAGTCTCATGTAGATAGGATGGTGAAGAAGGCTTTTGGAACGCTGGCCCTTATAAATCAAAGCATTGAGTACAGAAGTTGGGATGTAATGTTAAAATTGTACACGGCATTGGTAAGGCCAAATTTAGAATATTCTGTGCAGTTCTGGTCACTGAATTATAAGAAAGCTATCAATAAATTAGAGTGCAGAGACAATTTACTAGGATGTTACCTGGGTTTCAGCACTTAAGTTACAGAGAAAGGTTGAAGAAGTTAGGTCTCTATTCATTGGAGCGTAGAAGGTTGAGGGGATTTGATCGAGGTATTTAAAATTTTGAGAGGGATAGATAGAGTTGACGTGAATAGGCTGTTTCCATTGAGAGTAGGGGAGATTCAAACGAGAGGACATGATTTGAGAGTTAGGGGGCAGAAGTTTAAGGGAAACACGAGGGGGTATTTATTTACTCAGAGAGTGATAGCTGTGTGGAATGAGCTTCCTGTAGAAGTAGTAGAGGCCAGTTCAGTTGTGTCATTTAAGGTAAAATTGGATAGGTATATGGACAGGAAAGGAGTGGAGGGTTATGGGCTGAGTGCGGGTAGGTGGGACTAGGTGAGATTAAGAGTTTGGCACGGACTAGGAGGGCCGAGATGGCCTGTTTCCGTGCTGTGATTGTTATATGGTTTATATTGTTATATGACATTGAAACCTATTGAATGTTGAAAGACCTCGAAAGAGTGGATGTGAAGAGGATGTTTCCTATGGTGGGAGAGTCTTAAACCAGAGGACACAACCTCAGAATGGATGGATGTCTTTTAGAATGGAGATGAGGAGGAATTTCTTTAGGCAAGAAGTGATGAATCTGTGGAATTCTTTGCCATGGGCAGCTGTGGAGACTGTCTTTATGTACATTTAAGGCAAAGGTTGATGGATTCTTGATTAATCAGGATAGAGGCAGGAGATTGAAGCTGAGAGGGCAATGGATCATCCATGATGAGATGGCAGAGCAGACTTGATGGACCGAGTGGCCAAATTCTGTTCCTATAACTTGTGGTCAAATGGTCTTGGGAGAGATATACAGGGCTTATTCTCCCCAAACATCAGGGGTTCAGGGGGTGACCTTGAAGTTTATAAAATTATGAGTCTTGGATTGGATTGATAGACATTTTTCATACTGAGGGAGTCTAAAACTAGAGGAGAAATGGAGATCTGAGAGTCAGGTTTTTGACACGGCTGTGGTTATATGAAAGGAGTCGACAAAGGAACTGGTCGAGACAGAAGCAGTTACAGCATTGAAAAGATATCTTGTGTAGGAAGGGAGTAGAGGGCTACGAGGCGAGTGGGTGAATGAGAGAGTAGAAAGCAGTATCGACAAATTGGGCAGAAAGGATAGTTCCTTTGCACTATGGTGCCATTTGGGACACTTACTTTCTTTGGCTGGAAGATAAAACTTTATAAAACGTTGTTTAGGCCACAGCTGGAATATTCTGTACCATTCTGGTTGCCATGTTAAGGAAGAATATGGAGAGGTTCAGAAGATATTACCCAGGATGTTGCCTGAGGTGGAATGTTTCAGTTGAGGAGAAACTGGATAGGTTGGGATACATTTTCTATAGAGCTGAGGAGGGACCTGAATTGTACAAAATTGAGGGGCATGGATGGAATGAAACCTTTCTACATAGCAGTCATCTCTGTGTCCAAAGGGCACATGTTTAAGATGAGGAATATGTGGCTTACGGCAATTTAAGGAAGAGCCTTTCACCTAGAGAGTGATTGCATTCTGAAACATGCTGCCTGAGAAGATGGTGGAGGTTTGTGCTCTCATAGTATACTTGACTGATAATGGATAAGAGCCAAATGCTGCTAACGGAATTTGTATAGATAGGTACTCAATAGCAGAGATGACACAAACAGTTCTTCAGTGTGGACGTGCTTTCTTTTGATGCCTATTTTTCATAATACAACAAAGGTTAATTATTCAATTTTAATTCCCTAATATCCAGCATTGGAATACAGCTGTGCTTAATTCTAAATTTATCTGGTGTAAACATGTCTTTTCAATATCTGCCAATACATGCAAAACACTGGAATTATCAGCAGCTTGCTTTGAGATTGATGACTTTTGTGTGAACTTTACCTTTTTTGGCCTTGAAGAATAACTCATCCTCTCTATAATGGGCTATATTTAGACTTGTGATGAACACACTTAAAATATTGCAAAATGATTTCTAACCATTTTGTCTGGGCTTCAGCTGTTAAAGGAGACTGTGGAAAGCCAGAGAATGTGTGAACTGATGAAGCAACAAGAAATTCATCTGAAACAGCAGGTGTGTTGAAGTAGACATTCTCACATTCTTGTGATTAGATATGCTAAAGCAAAGTATTTATTTGCTGATGATATGAAAATGATCCATTGCATTCACAGAATTGGTTTGTTTCCTTGTCCTGTACATGAAGCTGTATATTTGATTGGAGTGATCTTGGTGAGGTGAAGATAGACAGGAGTCCTTTTCCTGATATCTCCCCTTTTCTCAATCTCTGTGTCTCCATCTCTGGAGCCAGGCTGTCTACTTATATATTTTATAAGTGTACTGACTCTTATAGCTATCTTAAATGTACCTTTTCTCACCCTGGCACTTGTTTTTTTAAAAAAAACAAATGTTCTCAGGAGAAGGCTTTCCATTCCAGAAAATCTGATTTCCCCCTCCTTGCCTTCTATGACTGATGCTGCCTTCAGCCTGATCTCTTCATTTTCCGGACATCTGCCTTTGCCCATCTTTCTGCTGCCTTAACAGGGAAAGTTCCCTTTGTCCTCACCTGCTACTATTGAGACTCCGCATTATTCTCCGCAACTTCTGCCATCTTCAAATGAGATCCTGTCGCTAAACACATTTTTACCTCCTACTCACTCTCCGCTTTCTGCAGGGATCTCTGTGATTCTCTTGTCCATTCATCCCCCTCCACCAATTTTCCTCCTGGCACTTATCCCTGCAGGTGGAAGAAGTGCTTCACCTGTGTATTCACCTCCTCCCTCTCCTCCATTTAGGGCCCTGAACAGTCCTTCCAGGTGAGGCAACACTTCATCTGCGAATCTGTTGGAGTCGGCTATTGTGTCTGGTGCTCCCAGTGCAGCCTCTTCTACATTAGTGAGACCTGACGTAGAAACAGCCAGCCATCTCAATTCCACTCCCCATTTCCATTGCAACATGTCAGTCCTCTACTGCCACGATGAGGTCACTCTCAGGTTTGTGGAGCAACACCTCATTCCTTCTGGGTAAACTCCAACCTGATAGAATGAACGTTGATTTTTCTAAATTCTGATGATTTCTTTCCCCTCCTATTTCTTTGTTTATCTATTCCCCATTCTGTCTTCCCTCTCACCCTTTCTCTTCTCTCCTCCCCATCACTTCCCTCTACTGCCCCTCCTCCTTCCCTTTCTCCCATAGGCCACTATCGTTTCATAACAGATTACTCCTTCTTCAGCCCTTTACCTTTTCCACCAATCATCTCTCCCCCCCCCCCCCCACTCAGCCACCTTGCCCCTCATCTAGTCTCACCTGGTAGCTTGTACTCCTTCCTCTCCTCCCACATTCTTATTCCTTTCCAGTCTTGAAGGAAGGGTCTCAGCCCGAAATGTTGACTATTTAGTCCTTTCCATAGATGCTGCCTGACCTGCTTGAGTTCCCCCAATGTTTTAATGTGGTCCAAAAGATCACTACTCATTTACCACCCATTTCATTAGCTTCCTTCATTTTCTGCACAGTAAAACCTGAAGGGTAATATTCATTAAAATTCACTCCTGTTTCCTTTTGTTCTGTACACAGATGACCATTTTCTCCTTATCCACCATTTTAGTCTTTGTCTATAGAATCTCTATTGATTTTTACCTCCCTCTGCCTGCCAGATCCTACTCATAGCCTCTTTCCCTCTCCCGACTTCTGCCTGAAGTACATTCCTACACTCAAGTTCAAAGTAGATGTATTATCTAAGTGCAAATATGTCACCATATACAACCATGAGATTCATTTTCTTGTGGGTATTTATGGCAAATACAAAGAAACAACAAAAAGCAAGTATAATAATAATAATGAATGGGCAATAAATATTGAGAACATAAGATGAAGAATCCTTGAAAGTGAGTCCATGGGTTGTGGAAACAGTTCATTGTTGGGGTGAGTGAAGTTATTCCCTCTGGTTCAAGAGCCTGATGGTTGATGGGCAATAACTGTTTCTGAACCTTGTGGTCTGGGTTCTGAGGCTGTTGTACTTTCTTCCCGATAGCAGCAACAAGAAGAGAGCTTGGCCTGGATGGTGGGGGTCTCTGATGATGGATGCTGCTTTCCTGTGACAGTTGTCTCTGTTAATATTTTCAGGGGGGGGGGGAGGGTTTTACCCATGATGGTCTGAACTGTATCCACTACTTACAGTCACTACTTGCAATCATCAAGAGATTCACAGGCTTCCAAGTCCCTATGCACAACAAATGCTTCCTTGCTTTACTTAACCTGAGCCTCACTATTTCTCATCAGCCAGCACTCCCTAAACTTACAAGCCTTGCCCTTCACTCTTAACAGGAACAGGCAGGCCCTGAGCTTCTGACACCGCACATTTAAAGGCAGACATTCCTTTCCCTATAAATAATCTTGCTCAATCAGCCACTGCAAATTCCTGCTTAGTGGCTAAGTGTTTGCTCTGTTTCAATTCAGAACCTGTGAATCCATCTTATCTTACTCCATAATTGTTTTTAAAATAATACAGTTATGGTCACTGGACCAAAGTGCTTGTTGTCAGATACTTCTGCGTTGGCCTACCTTATTCCCCAGGTAGCTATCCAATGTTCTGCCCTCTCGTAGGTCCCCCACTTTATTGATCAAGGAAGTTATATTTCACATTCTTGAAGTACTCAAAATAATAAAACTTAATAATCCAAGTTACTGCAGATTTCCAGCATCTGCAGTCTCTCTCAATTCCAGTGTTAATGCTTATTTATTTTATATTTTATTAGTTGGCACTCTACACTGGAAAGTTTGAAGAATTCCAGACTACTCTGTCAAAAAGCAACGAAGTATTTACAACCTTCAGACAAGAGATGGAAAAGGTAAAGTTTATCACTTTGAAGATGTGCCATGGCTGATGGTTTGTAACTTAACAAGCTATTTGGCCTAACATACCATGCAAATTTAGCTGTAATATTTTTCCAGTAAGGCAGCTCAGATGTTTCAAATATTGGTAATTACAAGAGTTAGCAACTTTATTATAAACTTTATCAAAACCCTCTGTATTAAATCTTAATTTTCTGAGTGGAAATTTTGAGGTTCTGTTTTATAAATCTTGTGACCCAAATTTTAGTGGTCCATTCTCTTTGAAACAGAAAATCTGTGTTACACAATACCAGAAATCGCCTTTACTCTGTTACTCTGTATTGACACTAAATTATCATCCTTTGGATTACAGAAATGATCTTGAAGACGCTCTTCCTCGGGACGTTATTATCCACTCAAGATTATAAGTGGGATAAATACTTATGCCTGATAACAAAAAGCTAAATATAGAAAGGAACAAAATTGCCATTATTTAGAATAGGTGTAATTGTCAGTTTATCCCTATTAGTACCAAGCCCTAGAAAGAAATGTTTAATTTAGAAATAGAGGCCTGTCTCACCATTCTGATTAAATATGCCCAGGTTATTGAGAGAGGTTAGAGTTGAGGTTGCTGGGGCTTTGATCAAGGTCTGGTGATGCAGTGGCAAGGCCTTTGTTCAAGAAAAGAAATAGGCAAGTCCTTAAATTATAGACCAGTGAGTCTCACATCAGTGGTAAGGAAAGTAATGGACAGGATTCTTAGGTGTAGGATTTATGATCATTCAAAAAGCTGATTAGGGACAGCCATCATGGCTTTGTGTTGGAGCAGGTCATGTCAGACCAGCTGGATCAAGGTTTTTAAAAGGGGGATGACAGTGAATATGTTAGATCACACAGAATTCTGGAGCAACTCTACAGCATCTGTGGAGGGAAATGAGCAATTATTTCAGGCTGAGACCCTTCATCAGGACTGGATGCGAAGAGGGCAGAAGCCAGACTGTTCATTTCCCTCCATTCATACTGCCTGACCTGTTGAGTTCCTTCTGCATTTTGAGTGTGTGCTCAAGATTTCCAGCATCTACAGAGTCTCTTGTCTCTGTAGTGAAGGTAGAGCTGTGGATTTAGTAAAGAATTCACCAAGGTCTCAGGTGATGGGCTCATCCAGAAGCCACGGTAACTTGACTGATTGGTTCCAAAATTGGCTTGCCATTGAAGGGGGGACATGGTGGCATAGCAGTTAGCATAACATTATTACAGCACCAGGAACTGGGATTCAGTTTCTGAAACTGTCTTAAAGGAGTTTGTACATTCTCCCTGTGACTGTATGAGTTAATTTCCGGTGCTGCAGTGTCCTCCCATATACCAAATATATAAGGGTTAGTAGATTGATGGTCACATGGGTGTAATTGGGTAGCGTGGGCTCATTGTACCAAAAGGGCCTGTTACCATGTTGTGTCTCAAAATAAATCTAAATTAAAAATTAAGACGAGTGTAGTTGTGGTTGGGTCTTATTCTGGATAGAAGTCTTGTGTTCTACAGGGACACTGGTGTCTTCCCTATCATTGTGGGGGATTTCAAGCAGACCATCTTGAACAGCTATCACCTACATATCACCTGTGGAACCAGAGAAGTCAACACAAATGATCACCATCAAGAACACTTGCCTTGCCACCCAGCACCCACACTTTGGAAAGTCCGATAACCTGGCTGTACTTCTACTCCCAGTGTATCAGCAGAGACTAAAGACAGCAGCACCAATGAGGGCCAAAAAGGCATGGTCAAGCGAAGTGGAGAAGTACTTACAGAACTGCTTCAAGTCAGTGGACAGGACGATTTTGGGGGATTCATCTGAGTCTGAGTGATGCACCACAATTGTCACTGACTTTATCAAGACTTATGTTGATGAGTGTGTACTGGACATGCCCAAACTAAAAGCTGTGGCTGAACCAGGAGATTTGTCGTCTGTTGAGGGCTAGGGCTGTGGAATTCAAGACTGGTGGTCCAGAACAGGCACAACCTATGACAGACAGACATACTTTATTGATCCAGAAAGAAATTGGGTTTCGTTACAGTCGCGCCAACCAAGAATAGTGTAGAAATATAGCAATATAAAACCATAAATAATTAAATAATAAATAAGTAATGCCAAGTGGAAATTAGTCCAGGACCAGCCTATTGGCTCAGGGTGTCTGACACTCAGAGGAAGGAGTTGTTAAGTTTGATGGCCACAGGCAGGAATGACTTTCTATGACTCACAGTGTTGCATCTCGGTGGAATGAGTCTCTGGCTGAATGTACTCCTGTGCCTAACCAGTAAATTATGGAGTGGATGGGAGGCATTGTCCAAGATGGCATGCAACTCGGACAGCGTCCTCTTTTCAGACACCACTGTCAGAGAGTCCAGTTCCACCCCCACAACATCACTGGCCTTAAGAATGAGTTTGTTGATTCTGTTGGTGTCTGCTACCCTCAGCATGCTGCCCCAGCACAGAACAGCAAACATGATAGCACTGGCCACCACAGACTCGTAGAACATCCTCAGCATCTTTTGGCAGATGTTAAAGGACCTCAGTCTCCTCAGGAAATAGAGATGGCCCTGACCCTTCTTGTAGACAGCCTCAGTGTTCTTTGACCAGTCCAGTTTATTGTCAATTCGTATCCCCAGGTATTTGTAATCCTACTCCATGTCCTTCTCCATAAGAATGTAAAAGGAATCTTAAGAAAGAGATTAGAAAAGCTAAAAGAAGATACGAGGTTGGTTTGGCAAATAAGGTGAAAGTAAATCCGAAAGGTTTCTACAGTTATATTAAAAGCAAGAGGATAGTGAGGGATAAAATTGGCCCCTTAGAGAATCAGAGTGGTCAACTATGTGTGGAGCCGAGGGAGATGGGAGAGATTTTGAACGATTTCTTCTCTTCGGTATTCACTAAGGAGAAGGATATTGAATTGTGTAAGGTGTGGGAAACAAGTAAGGAAGTTATGGAACCTATGACAATTAAAGAGGTGTAAGTACTGGCGCTTTTAAGAAATTTAAAAGTGGATAAATCTCCGGGTCCTGACAGGATATTCCCCAGGACCTTGAGGGAAGTTTATGTAGAAATAGCAGGAGCTCTGACGAAGATCTTTAAGATGTCATTAGAAACGGGGATTGTGCCGGAGGATTGGCGTATTGCTCATGTGGTTCCATTGTTTAAAAAGGGTTCTAGAAGTAAGCCTAGCAATTATAGACCTGTCAGTTTGACAGGTAAATTAATGGAAAGTATTCTTAGAGGTAAATTAATGGAAAGTATTCTTAGAGATAGTATTAATAATTATCTGAATAGACAGGATCTGATTAGGAGTAGCCAGCATGGATTTGTGCGTGGAAGGTCATGTTTGACAAACCTTATTGAATTTTTTGAAGAAGTTACGAGGAATGTTGACGAAGGCAGTGGATGTAGTCTATATGGACTTCAGCAAAGCCTTTGACAAAGTTCCACATGGAAGGTTAGTTAAGAAGGTTCAGTCGTTAGGTATTAATGCTGGAGTAATAAAATGGATTCAACAGTGGCTAGATGGGAGATGCCAGAGAGTAGTGGTGGATAATTGTTTATCGGGATGGAGGCCGGTGACTAGCGGGGTGACTCAGGGATCTGTTTTGGGCCCAATGTTGTTTGTAATATACATAAATGATCTGGATGATGGGGTGGTAAATTGGATTAGTAAGTATGCCGATGATACTAAGGTAGGAGGTGTTGTGGATAATGAGGTGGGTTTTCAAAGCTTGCAGGGAGATTTATGCCGGTTAGAAGAATGGGCTGAACGTTGGCAGATGGAGTTTAATGCTGAGAAGTGTGGTTCTACATTTTGGCAGGAATAATCCAAATAGAACATACAGGGTAAATGGTAGGGCATTGAGGAATGCAGAGGAACAGAGAGATCTAGGAATAACAGTGCATAGTTCCCTGAACTATGGAGTCTCATGTAGATAGGGTGGTGAAGAAGGCTTTTGGAACGCTGGCCTTTATAAATCAAAGCATTGAGTACAGAAGTTGGGATGTAATGTTAAAATTGTACAAGGCATTGGTAAGGCCAAATTTGGAATATTGTGTACAGTTCTGGTCACCGAATTATAGGAAAGATATCAATAAATTAGAGAGAGTGCAGAGACAATTTACTAGGATGTTACCTGGGTTTCAGCACTTAAGTTACAGAGAAAGGTTGACCAAGTTAGGTCTCTATTCATTGGAGCGTAGAAGGTTGAGGGGGGATTTGATCGAGGTATTTAAAATTTTGAGAGGGATAGATAGAGTTGACGTGAATAGGCTGTTTCCATTGAGAGTAGGGGAGATTCAAACGAGAGGACATGATTTGAGAGTTAGGGGGCAGAAGTTTAAGGGAAACACGAGGGGGTATTTCTTTATTCAGAGAGTGATAGCTGTGTGGAATGAGCTTCCTGTAGAAGTAGTAGAGGCCAGTTCAGTTGTGTCATTTAAGGTAAAATTGGATAGGTATATGGACAGGAAAGGAGTGGAGGGTTATGGGCTGAGTGCGGGTAGGTGGGACTAGGTGAGATTAAGAGTTCGGCACGGACTGGGAGGGCCAAGATGGCCTGTTTCCGTGCTGTGATTGTTATATGGTTATATGTCCACACTGACCCCTTGGATGGAAACGGGTCACTGGTGGAAAGCTATTTAAAGTGTGGGGGAAGAAAATAATTCCTATTGAGGTTAGAGACAGAATTGGATGCACATAGGCTCTGGCATGGTTAGGAGCCATTACTACTTACACAGCAAAACCTAACATCATGAATTGGAGTGATCCATCATTTAAGGACTCCCATCACCTAGGGTGTGTGCTCTTCTCATTACTACCAATAATTAACTCAATGTTTCAGGAGCAGTTTCTTCCCTTCTGCCATCAGATTTCTGAATGGACAATGAACCCATGAGCATTGCCTTTTTTCTCCTCTCTTTCTGTTCTACTTCTACTGCCTTCGTACTGTGTTGTACAAAGTTAACCAGGGAGATCAGAATCAGGTTTATTATCACCGGCATGTGTCATGAAATCTGTTAACTTAGCAGCCGTACAATGCAATACATGATAATATAGAAAGAAAATAAATATTAAATCAATTACTCTGTGTGTGTGTGTGCGTGTGTGTGTGTGTAAAAAAAAATATATATATATATATTATATATATCAAAAGCAATATGTATTAAAAAGGAAAAGTGAGGTAGTGTTCAAGTTCAATGTCCATTTAGGAATTATATGGCAGAGAGGAAGAAGCTGTTCCTGAATCACTGAGTGTGTGCCATCAGGCTTCTGTACCACCTTCCTGATGGTAACAGTGCAAAAAGGGCATGCCTTTGGGTGCTGGATGTCCTTATTAATGGATGTTGCCTTTCTGAAGAAGTGCTCCTTGACGATGTCTTGGATGCTACAGAGGCTAGTACCCAAGATAGAGCTGACTAATTTTACAACCTTTTGTAGCTTCTTTTGGTCCTGTGCAGTAGCCTCCCCCACCCCACTCCCATACCAGACAGTGATACAGCCTGTCAGAATGTTCTCCATGGTACATCTATAGAAGTTTTTGAGTGTTTTAGGTGATAGACCAAATCTCTTCAAACTCCTATTGAAATATAGCCATATTATAGTCTTGCCTTCTTTATAGCTGCATCAGTATGTTGTTACCAGGTTAGATCCTCAGAAATCTTGACACCCAGGAACTTGAAATTGCTCACTCTCCATTTCTGATCCCTCTGAGGATTGGCTCGTGTTTCCTTGTCTTACCTTTTCTGAAGTTCACAATCAACTCTTTTATCTTACTGACGTTGAGCACCAGGTTGTTGCTGCGACACCACTCAACTAGCTGGTATATCTGGCTCCTGTACACCCTCATCTCCATCTGAGATTCTACCAACAATGGTTGCATCATCAGCAAATTTTATGGATTATATTTGGGCTATGGCTAGCCACACAGTCATGGATATAGAGAGAGTAGAGCAGTGGGCTAAGCACACACCCCTGAGGTGCACCAGTGTTGATTGTCAGCGAAGAGATATTATCACTAATCTGCACAGATTGTGGTCTTCTGGTTAGGAAGTAGAGGATCCAATTGCAGAATGAAGTACAGAGGCCCAGGTTCTGTAGCTTATCAATTATTTAAACACCTTCTCAAAAATGTTAACCTCTTCATTCCCGTGAATCATCCTCGTGATGCTCTTCTGGACTCTCTCAAATGGCGATCGCATCCTTTCTGAGATAAGAGGCCCCAAACTGTTGACAATACTCGAAGTGTGACCTTGTAAAGGCTCAGAATTAATCCCCTTGAAATAAATGCCAACATTGCATTTACCTTTACGGTAGATTCAACCTGTAAATTAACCTTCTGAAGTCTTGCACAAGGACTCCTTAGTCCCTCTGCACCTCTGATGTTTGAATCTTCTCCCCATTTAGATGACAGTCCGCACTATTGTTCCTTTTACCAAAATGCACTATCATACATTTCCCAATATTGTATTCCACCTGCCACTTTTTTTGCCCATTCTTCCAATTTGTCCCAAGTCCTGCTGCAATTGCATTGCTTCCTCAGCACTACCCACCCTTCCAGCTATCTTCGTGTCACCCTTAAGCTTTGCCACAAAGCCAGCAATCCCATTATCTAAATCATTGATCTAAATAATTATATGTGCTCTTCTTGCAGTTGATGGTCAACGCTGTCTTTGCACTTTCTTCGACTTTATCAAGTATTTCTTGGAGCTTCTCTTGAGAAGTAATTATCAACACTGTGTTGTCTGGGTATTGTAGGTTGTTCAGATTGTATCCATCAGTTATCATGCCTGTAATATTAATTCTCTTAGAATCTTCTCACTATAGAGGTTGAATAGGTGAGGTGAGAGAACGCAACCCTGTCTGACTCCCCTCTTAATCTAGGCAAAATTGTGTCTCATTTACAATTATCATTCCTGCTCTTTGTTCCCAGTACAAAATCTTTTCCATAGGTGTCCAAGTGCTGAAGGATTTTTATAAGTTCATGTCTCACCTTTTCAAAAGGTTTGGTATAATCAATGAAATGTAGGTACAGGTCTTTCTGGACCTCTATGGTGTGTTCCCAAATCATTCCAAGGATGAAGATTGCATTTTGTGTTTCATAATCTTCAATGAAGCCACACTGCTCTTGCACAGTCTCTGGTTTCATGCTTTTTCTGTGCTCATCATGATGACTCATAGTAGGATTTTCACAATGTGACTCAACAAACTAATTGTGCAGTGTAATTCGCATTCGGTTGCTCGAGGTTTTGTACATACTGACTTGTCCATTTCCTCAGGTGTATCCCTGCTATCATGGATTTCATTCAGCAAATCTGTCAAGCTTTCAATTCCAAAATCTTCCAGCAGTTGAATCATCTGGTCCTGATGCCTTATATTTGTTCATTTTCCCCACTACTGCTTTAACTTCTGATTTTCTAATCAGTGGGGCATCCATGTTCGTAGTAATTATTGACTTCTCTCCTCTTGTATCTTCCAGCATGTATTCAAACCATCAAGCCAGTGTATTTGCTTTTTCCATGTGTATTCATACATCTTTCATCATCTTTTTTTAAAAATTAATATTTTGATGCCACTAAGTAGATGGCAATGCCTTAACCATTTGTGTGTTGTAAGGCCACTAGGGCCCCTTCCATCTTTTTCAAGGGGAGTGCTAACCTTCTCTCCTTTCATACAACACATCTTTCATCTTCAAGCACTCACTAGATACAAAAAAAATTAGCACCTTTGTGCACCATTGCCAGAACTTTGTTTCTCTATCACCTTGCTCTCCATTTATCCATTGTCCTTTTGCTTCCCTGTATTTTTACTTGATTTCTTTGTTCGAGGTTTTATATTTGTTGCTGTTCAAAACATTTAATTTATATGTATATTGTTATATTTTATTCCTTTTATTATGTATTGCAATGTACTGCTGACACAAAATAACAAATTTCACAACATAAACTAATGATAAACCTTTTTCTGTTTTTTTGTCAAATATATGTGATTTGAATGAAAATGTGATAGAGTGAATGAATAGTTTTACAAAGGTTGGTAGTGTTCTGGATTGCGTAACAGTTTGCCAAAGGATATAGATGTAGATATGGGTGGAGAAGTGGCAGATGGGGGTTTAATCTGGGAAAGGGTGAAGTATTGTACTTTGGAAGATCCAACATAGAGCAGCACCAATGAACAGAGGGACTCCTAGCATGTGGCTCCCTAAAAGTGGCCACACAGGTAGATAAAGGAGTATGATATGTTTCCCTAATTATAAGAAGGATATGGAGGATGAAGAACAGGTTTACCAGAATGTTGCCTGGATTAGAGGGCATGTGCTATAACAAGAGGCTAAATAATCAAAGCATGGTTTCCCTTGAGCAGTGGAGTCTGAGGGTTTAATAGTTAAATTGATAGCTTATAAAATTATGTGAGGTATAAATAGAGTAGGCGGCCATTATCTTTTTGCCAGGATTGAAATGCTTGGTGCTAGAGTGCTTATATTTAAAATGGGAGGAGGAAATACAAAGATGTGTGAGGCAATTTTTTTTTATACACATGGTAGGAGCCAGGAGTGGACCATAAGATATGGGAGCCAAATTTGATCGTCTGCCAGGTGTGGTGTTGGAGGCAGATAGCATAAGAGTATTTAAGAGACTCTTAGATAAGCACATGCATATGCAGAGAAGGAAGGGTTATGGTCAATGTGTGGGGAAGAGGGATTAGATTAATTAAGGTTCATTCATTTTGTCTGACACAAAATCATGGGCTGAAAGGCCTGTCTGGTCTATACTGATCTATGTTCTAATATACATTATACCTTTCTGTATGTCAATCTAGCCATCCCAGGAGTTAATCTTGTAAAGCTTTTGTTTGCATTCCTTTCATGACAAGGGCTTCCAGATAGAGACTAAACCTGCACACAGCTTGCAGTGGGGTCTCGCCATGGCCCATAGCCCTTAGCAAGAAGTTGTAATCTGATTTGTGTAACTTCCATGAAACCAGAAAACATAGTGCTATAAAACTTTTTTTTTCTCTCTTTTTGCTTTAATGAGATGACAAAAAAGATTAAGAAACTGGAAAAGGAGACAACGATGTATCGGAGTAGATGGGAGTGCAGTAATAAAGCTTTACTGGATATGGTCGAGGAGGTAAGTAATCATTTGTACTCCAAAGTTAAATGTTAGATCTACTTCTATAATAATGATAGATACTTGTGCCATCATTGTGTGCCAAAAGGGCCTGTTTCTGTACTCTTCTAATCTACTTCTCATTAATTAACAAAAATCATTTGTCTGTTTTTGAAAATAATTTGTGCTTCAAGTACTTTTTAAATTGAAGGTTTCATATTAATTTATGGGAGCTAGATCTAGAACCACCTGGACTAGAAAAACCTGTATTGATTTGTACTGCTGTTAGGCCATTTGGCCTTTCGGGCCTGCTCCCCTGCACACTATCATGGCTGATCATTGACCTCAGACCACTGTCATAGAAGAATCCCCAAAGCTGGAACTTTTCTTCAATTCGTTAGATGTTATTAGGCTGTTTACCTTCAACATTTGACAATGTTGATCATTACTTGTTGCTCATCATTCAATGTGAACTGTTGCAGAAACTTTTTCCCCTTCCAAAAAATGAAATAGTTTAAAGAGAACTTGTTGCTGGATCCCAAGAGAGAATTTGTAGAATGCCTATGAGATGGCTTTTTAAGGCAATTTATGGTTGAGCCCACTAGGGAAGAGACAATTCTGGGTTGGGTGTTGTGATTAGGGAGCTTGTGGTAAAGGAACCCATAGGAAATGGTGATTATAATATGATAGAATTCACCCTTCAATTTGAGAGGGTGAAGCTGAATTCAGATGTATCAGTAATATAGTGGAGTAAAGGGAATTACTGAGGCATGAGTTAAAGAGCATAAAAGCAAAAGAAAGGACACATAATACAGTCGGCCCTCCTTATCCACGGGTTCTGCATGCGTGGATTCAAGCAACTGCGGACCAGGAAAACCTGGAAGTTCTTTCTCCAGCACTCGTTGTTTGAGCAAGTACAGTCTTTTTTCCCTAAACAATACAGTATAACAACTATTTACGTAGTATTTACATTGGATTAGGTATTATAAGTAATCTAGAGATGATTTAAAAGTACAGGCAGTCCCCAGGTTATGAACGAGTTCCGTTTCTGAGTCTGTCTTTAAGTCGGATTTGAAGTTGGAACAGGCACATCCGGTATTGTGTAGTCTCAGTTAGTAAAATGTTTGTCTTAGTATATAGTATATATTTTACCTTTCTATGCATATAAAACACTTAAGAAACATATGTATTTCAATAATTAAACCACTGCATTGCTTAGTGATAATTGTAGCTTTCATCAGGGCAGGGCCTTTCAGATGCTCCATTAAAATTGTTCTGATCGTTGACTGACTGTAGTCTAACACTTTTCCAATGACCAATTTCCGATCGCCTTATTACTTCCACTTTATTTTCAATCGTGATCGTGATTATTTTCGTGAACAGAAACCCTGCTGATTCAGAGCTGCGCCAGGTCCTAAAGTCCACCACACTGATGCATGTTAAATAAGGTCAGGGGTTCCACTGGGTCCTAAAGACCACCGCACTGAGACAGGTTAAATAAGGGACTTGAGCATCTGCGTTTTTTTGGTGTCGACTGGGGAGTCCCGGAAGCAATCCCCCGCGGATAAGGAGGGCCGACTGTATAGCAAATATTGGTGGGAAGTTAGAAGGTTGGGAAGGCTTTAAAGACCAACAGAAGGCAAGTAAGAAAGCCATAAGGAGAAAATAAATGGAATATAAAAGTGGACACCAAAAGTTTTTTTAAGATATATAAAGAGTAAAAGAGAATCAAGAATGGGTAGCTTCAGAATAGAAGGATGTCACTTTAGAAAATTTCTGTAGCTTGAAGGTGGTGAATCTGTGGAATTCATTGCCACAGGTGTCTGTGGAGACCAAGTCATTGGGAATATTTAAAGCGTAGGTTGATAGGTTCTTGATTAATCAGGGCAACAAAAGCTACAGGGAGAAGGCGTGAGAATGGGGGTTAACAGGGATAATAAATCAGCCATGATGGAATGGCAAAGCAAATTTGATGGTCCAAGTGTCCTAATTCTGCTCCTATGTCCTATGTCTTGTATTGAATATTGGCTTTATTTTTTTTAAATTATAACTAGAAAACCCTGCGCGACAAAGAATTTGAAAATCTTCAGATAAAGATTCAGCGCCTGGAGAAATTGTGTCGAGCTCTTCAGACTGAGAGGAATGACTTGAATAAAAAGGTTCATGACCTGAGTGTCCAGTCTACACAGGATGGGCACAACAAGGGGGCTGGAGAAAATGAAGATTCTCAGTCCTTCAGTAGTGTTCCCCAAGATGATCAAGGCAAAGGATCTACACCAGGTGTTTCTGTAAAGCCTAATTGCCCTAGCCAAGAAATTCAGCTCTCATCTGAAGTTTGTGCTTGTGTGACTGAGCAAATACAGTCACCCATATTTACAGAAAATTTGGAGAAATCTACCAGTGAAGCTTCTAGCACCCAGCCTGAATTACTATCATCAAACAGCTCATCAGAGTAGCTTGCCATGGCCATAGGGAGTGCAAAAAGAAGTACATAGAATGTTATTAAATCTAAAATGTTTGGGCTGTATGGAACTGAGACATTTTTACAATATCTTCGTTTGGGTGAAATTATTCATTAGTGATTTGGTTAAATAAGTTTCCTCAAAAGCTTGTTGACAAAACTTCTGTATTAGACCAAATGGTTCATGCAAGTATGAGTCAAAAAAGTTTGGTTTAATTGCATGCAAAAGCTATCAGTGTGATTGAAATAGGCTCCTGAAGTCAACTTTGCACATTCAACAGTAGAGGCCATTTGAAGTAAATCAGATGGTCCATTTTTTATTTACACTTTCTTAGGTTTTAATGTTCTTTCTGCACTCCCTGTCCTTGGAGTATACACCTATACCTCTCCAGTTACTTTGATTTTATTGAGCTGTTTTCTGTCCACAAAAGTTGGCAAACACAGTTCTTTGTCTACTTTAGCTTTTTAGTAGATCATTAGAGGATGTGCAACAGTGGCATGGCAAAAAACACATCTTTTTCACCCCTGCTTTTGAAGTGGTTTTTAAAGTACCCCTGGCATGTGAAAAAACAAGGGTCAGACAGAAGGAAGTACAGAGAAGCCTTTTTCCACAACTCATTTTGTTTGAAGACTGAAAAGATTGAAGGTTTAAATTAACCGAGAAAATGTTAATTTAAATTAACTAAAGCAAGTGATATTTAAGCAAACCATTTACTCTTGGATAACACTGTCAAAAAGTCTTTGAGGGAGCTTTCATATCCTCGATTCCATCTAATTTACATAAATCGACAATTTAACTGAACCAAACTTCATACTTTCTCTCTTTGTCCACTTTTTTAAAAAAATCTTGCTTCCATACTGTTTCTTCATTTAACATTTGCTTAAGAATCAGAAAAGATTATCTCAAACTTTTATCTTGGATCTTAGTAAATCTTTTAAAACATATTATTGTGAAATGTAAAGCTGAAGATATTGCCATTGCAAATGGTGTTTGTGATGTTACCTTTTTGGGAAAGTTTTATTTACTTGTTTGTAGTTCATTATGTTCTCTTAAAGCTCATTAATATGAGCACTGAATAAAAATGTCACATGCACTTTCATTTGCCACCTTCACTTTGTTCTGAAGTCCCGAGAGATTTTACAGGACTATGATGATGTTACAGATGGACGGTGGAGGCAATTGGTTTTCCTTTTTAACCACATTTTCTACCAAATAAAATCTTTTGTTATACTTAGCATTTAAAGTGGTGTTAACTTACTAAATGTTGCATCATAATGCTGTCCCATTACGTTGCACAGAAGAAAATAGTTTGATAATGCTGAAGAAATGTAACTATGATAGCTGTACCTTGATTATGAATGTTTAGTGTTGAAATTTTATTCAGAAACTTCCACACAAAAGCATTATTGAATTACTTGCTCTTGAATTTCATATTATGAATTTAATGACTTTAGTGGAACTCAGAATATTTAATATCTTTCCAACTTCTAATAATTTGTGGACTGATACAACTTACAGTGTCGTTGACAAGATTGGAAGTGAATAGGGGCTAAACTCTCAGAACATAAAGCCTTAATTTTTCAGTATTTCCTACTGTGTGCTGACAATTGCACAGTGGTAAATGCTATTTCTCGCCGTTCCTCTTGTGTTCTTGGTTGCCCATGTTGCTTTGCTGGAGGAAGGCAGTTTACCTCTGACTGATACATCATCAATCACAAAGTAACGATGTACCACTGAGAAGATTAAAAAAAACACTAAAGCAGATTAAATCTGCAATGTGATGTGTGATTATCTGTAATGCGATTGAATGCTTGGTTGCTTCAATGCTTTTTAAAAATATAGATTAAAAATCATGTTGATTGTTGCTCTGAATTCAGTGAGAAATAAGATTCTTATTTGCTCCATACTTAGCTTCCTATACCAATGATCAAAAACCTGATATAAGTTCAAAATGGATGGTATCCATGAAGTGATAAAGTTCCTATTTGTTTCCACATTTGGAAATGTGTTAAAAGTAAGAGGTAGATGAGTTAATTCCAAAACAATATTCAGTTTGTGCGTAGATCAGAATCACTAAAAAAAAATATTGTAAGCAAATGCTGATATTTTGTACCTTGTACCTATGCACAGAAATGTGTGTCCTTGTTTTAAATCTTGTAGATACTTTGATAATTAAGCAACCCATTCTAGATAATGTGGTTTAATTTTTTGTTAATATATTGTATATGAAGTAGCTCGTATCATTTGTTTGCTGCCAAATTAGTTCACAAGTGGAAAATTTCATTTTACAGCAACATATAACACTATCTCAATTTTCATTGATCAACACTGAGACCATTGTGTCAATCTCATTTAATAAAAGTGTGCTAATTCTGAACACTTATACAATTTCTCCCCTAATGTTCACATGTGATTCTGAACTAACTTCAGCTGGGGTCATATACTGTATCCGGTGCTCCCGATGTGGCCATTTATATATTTGGGGAGACCCGCCACAGACTGGGAGACCGTTTCGCCGAACACCGGCGCTCAGTCCTCCAGCAGTGGCGGGATCTCTCTGTGGCCACATACTTCAATTCCACAGACCACTCCCACTCCGATATGTCTGTCCATGGCCTCCTCTACCATCAAGATGAGACCACACGCAGGTTGATGGAGCAATACCTTATCTCCCGCCTAGGTAGCCTCCTACCTGCCGGCATGAACATTCAACTCACAGACCTCCGTTGATACCTCTGCCCCCCCACCCCCGTTACCCCATCCCTATCTATAATTTTAGTCTGGTTCTCTTTTTCTCTCTCTTTTTTCCCCCCCTCACTATTATCTCCCCTCAACCCTACCTTTCTTTCTCTTTTATTTCCCATAATTCTCCACCTTCCCCCTAGCCCATTTCCCTCCAGCCTATCACTTCCCAGCTCTCTACTTCATCCCTCCCCCCCCTTCTTATCCCCCCCCCCGACCATCCCATGTTACTTCACTCCTGATGAAGGGTTTCAGCCCGAAATGTCGTCACTACCTCCTCCCATAGATGCTGTTTGGCCTGCTGAGTTCTGCCAGCATTTTGTGTTTTTTATTTATTTACAGCATCTGCAGATTCACTCTAGTTAACTTCAGCTGTTTGAATTGTGCACATTTGATTTCTCAGCATTGCACATTAAAGAGTATGACCCCTTGGCGCAGACCACGTGGACTGCTCTTCAGGGAAGAATCTGGTAAGTTAACTCTATTGGCTGAAGAGTGTAGAACCCAGGAAATGGAAACATGACTTGCTGTAAGAAATTTCTTAACTTTGTGGGTGAATCTGTACAGTTTTCTGTCATGAGGGTTTTGAATGATGTCACATTGATATAGGGATCAGGTGGCATTGTGGAGTTGAGTTTAAACTTGTACTGATAAAGTGGAAAGACCTGATGACTTGGGTTTCCTTCTGTCCCTGCGCATATCACTTGATGAAAAAGATTATTCCCTTACTGCAAAAAAAAGTAAAATACTGCAATATCAGTTGGAGTGCCTATATTGTACTTGTAATCCTTCTATTAGTTGCCTTTCATAATTGACAAACCTGATTGTTACAGAGCAGCAGTGCCCAGTGATCAGAAGTGGCATACTATATATTATCAATGGATTTGAATTTTTCAGTATAATCTTTGGGAAAAGTCCTGAGCAGATTGGGGAGGTAGGAAGTGTGGATATTTGGTTTTGTCTTAAGTTCATGTTACTTTCTTGTGCAGTTTTTTTTTTTGCTTTTGGTGTCTAGAACTACAGGAAAGAACTTATGTGAAATAACATGTAAAGTGCACTTTTGAGGTGCTTCTATTTATCAAGATTTTCAGCATAGAATAAATGGTTGACTTGTGAGAAGGAATGCATTAAGATTGGCCTAAACTTGGCTTTAGAAGAATGAAAGATCTCAATCAGATAAAGTTTTGAGAAGGTTTAAAAGAGCAGGAAATAGCCTTTGTGTATCTAAGTTTGGAAAGTCTTTAACTACAGGCCTCTGGGTAAGGAGTTGGCCATTTAGAGTGGAGATAGATAATCAATGCTCAACCACGCTCTTGAATGTTGGAGCAAACTTGAGAGGTCGTAAAGGGCTTTTCTATTTGGGGCTCCATGTGTTTAGAATCATTAATATCTTCCCCTTTTTCTTATGGATAATTGGTCATTAGTATATTCATGCACCACAGAGCTGGCAGTTACACACACAAAAAATAAGAATCAGGTGTGGAATAGTCCATTCTGACTTTTACTTCCCTTTAATGTTAACAATTAACCATAGAAACTTTGCAGAAATTAGTGGTGATACAGTCGTTTACTAAATGGGTACTAATATTTTTCCAGTTTTTTGTTTTATTAGTACATCTTAAATTGATTTGAAATTAATGTCAATATCAGTACCTGATGAAAGAAAACAGAATAAGGACCCTGTTAGTTTAGTATTTGAATCTTATTGCAGTTTCACAAGTTTTAGTGTCTTCATGATTTTAAAAACTCTTCCTAGTGTGATAGCAATCTATGATATTGCCAATGACAGTTTCCTCTTTAATGATTTCCTCAATGATTCAGGAAGAATGAGGCTTAAATACATTAGCTTTACCAACCCCCTTGGACTATAAGACACAGGAGCAGAATTAGGCCACTCCACCCATTAATTTTGCTCCATCATTCCAAAATTGCTGATTTATTATCCCTCTCATCCCCATTCTCCTGCCTTCTCCTCATAACATTTCATGCCCTGACTAACCAAGAAACTATCAACTTCCACTTTAAGTATACCCAATGACTTGACCTCCACAGCCACCTGTGGCAATGAATTCCTCAGATTCACCACCCTCTGGCTAAAGAAATTACTCCTCCTCTTTGTACTAATTAGACATTCCTCGATTCTGAGTCTGGTCCTAAACTCACCCACTATAGGAAACATCCCCTCCACAACTACTCTATCTAGCCTTTCAGTGTTCGATACATTTCAGTGCTTGCAAAATCTTCAATGTAGTTTACACAGCTTTATGGATCTTCAAGTTAGCTTGGCTTTTAGACGAAGGAACATTTATGAAACTTAAGTGCTCTGCATTTCTGACAATTTCAGAATTCAATCATTCATTTCCATTGCCAAGTATTATCCAAATCTGACTCCCAGTGCTGCATGCTGTGCCTCATTCCAACAAAGAGCCTGTGGCCATAAACTCAATTGGTGTGTTAGAAGGGAAACTTGTCAGATTATGTTGCCAAGGCTGGAATTGTATGAATTTAAATCATTAACTTTAATTCTATAAATGTAAGCACAAGAGATTCTGAAAATGCTGGAAATCCAGAGCAATACACTCAAAATGCTGGGGGAACTCAGCAGGTCAGGTAGCATCTATGGAAATGAATTAACAGTGGATATTTTGGGGCCAGACCCTTCATTGGA
The DNA here is from genome assembly GCF_030144855.1 of Hypanus sabinus. NCBI lineage: Eukaryota > Metazoa > Chordata > Chondrichthyes > Myliobatiformes > Dasyatidae > Hypanus > Hypanus sabinus. The sequence continues at coordinate 553,068 of NC_082729.1, forward strand.
CTGGAAAGGGAGAAACCAGAATAAAAAGGATAGGGAAGAGGAAGGTGAAGCCAGGTGGCACACAATATAGAGGATGCTACAACTGGAGCATAGCCGTGAAAAGTACAGCACACAGATGGGCCCTTTGGCCCATCTAGTCCATGCCTGACCATTTAAACTCTCTACTCCCATCAACTTGCAGCAGAACCTTAGCCCTCCATAACCCTACCGTCCATGTACTTATCCAAACTTCTCTTAAATGTTGAAATTGAGCTCACATGTACCACTTGGGCTGGAAGTTCTTTCCACTCTCTTACCAACCTCTGAGTGAAGAAGTTTCCCCTCATGTTCCTCTTGAACTTTTCACCTTTCACCCTTAACCTATGACCTCTAGTTGTGGACCCACCCAAACTGAGTGGAAAAAGCCCTGCTGGCATTTAACTTGCCTATACCCCTCATAATTTTGTTTGTCTAATCTCCTCTTACTTTTCTGTGTTCCAAGGAATAAAGTCCTAACCTATTCAATCTGTCCTTATAGCTCAGGTCCTGCAGACCCAACTACATCCTTGTAAATCTTCTCTGTACTCTTTCAACCTTACTTACATTTTTCCTGTTGTTAGGTGACCAAAACTGCACACAATACTCCAAATTAGGCTTCGCCAATGTCTTATGCAACTAGATACAGTCAATAATACTGACAGCATTGGAGATGAAGTGTTGACAACCTGCAAGGGCCATTTGGGGCCCTGAATGGAGATGAATTAGTAGGTGTACCATTTGTTCTGGGAGGGAGATTTGCGGGGAGGGACAAATAGACCAGGGATCCCTGCAGTTGGGGGGGGGGGGGGAGGTAAAGATGTGTTTGGTGGTAAATATATTTTATAAAATTATCTAGGCAGTAGCCTACGACCATAAGATATAGGAGCAGGTTTAGGCCATTCGGCCCATTGCATCTGCTTCACCATTTTATGATGGTTGATCTATTTCTATTTCCATCTCAACCCCAATCTCGTGCCTTCTCCCTGTAACTCTTCATACCCTGACTAATCAAGAATTAGTTTGCAAGGGAAACAGCATTATGAAGGACCCCATGCACCCCTCATATAGTCTCTTCTCCCTCCTGCCATCTGGGAAAAGGCTGTGAAGCATTCGGGCTCTCACGACCAGACTATGTAACAGTTTCTTCCCCCAAGCTATCAGACTCCTCAATACCCGAAGCCTGGACTGACACCTTGCCCTATTGTCCTTTTATTATTTATTGTAATGCTTGCACTGTTTTTGTGCACTTTATGCAGTCCTGTGAAGGTCTGTAGTCTAGTGTAGCTTTCTCTTTGTTGCTTTTTTTTTTACGTAGTTCAGTCTAGTTTTTGTACTGCGTCATGTAACACCATGGTCCTGAAAAACGTTGTCTCATTTTTACTATGTACTATACCAGCAGTTATGGTCGAAATGACAATAAAAGTGACTTGACTTGATCCCTCTCTATGAGGCTGGCCCCTCTGGACTTAGACTTCCCACCACCATTAAAAAAACATCCTCTCCACATCCACTCTAAAGAGGCCTTTAAACATTCGAAAGGTTTAAGTGAGAGCTTCCCCCCCCCCACCCCCCATTCTTCTAAATCCCAGTGAGTACAGGCTCAGTCATCAAATGCTCCTCATATGACAACCTTTTAAGTCCTGGAATCATTCTCATGAACCTCCTCTGAATTCTTTCCTTTCTTGGATAAGGGGCCCAAAACTACTCACAATGTTCCAAGTGAGGCCTCACCAGTGCTTTATAAAGTCTCAACATTACATCTTTGCCTTTATATCCTAGTCCTCATGAAATTTATTAGTTTCAAAGTCTGGTTTACAACTGACTACTTGGCTCTCTCAGCCTGGTATCTTTTATGGGAATATTAACCTCAACTCAAATTAACTAGAGGGCATAACCTCAAAATAGAAGGATGTTCATTTAGAACAGGGATGAGGAGAAATTATCAAAATGTTGATTAAAATCAATACCTGTACCTAACTGGAAGATCAAGAAGAGTTTATTCATCACAAACACTGGGAAAGCTCTAGATCCTTGTTGAAAGACGACTAAAGAAATTGTTTCCTTGTGTTTAGAAAATGGTTCCTAAATTGGAGTATAATGTAGTTCAATATCATATGTTGTTTGAAGACTGTATATTTTTTGAAAGCCCTTTACTTTCTGCAGCAATTGTAAATAATCAGCTTTCCTGTTGCAATAATCCTGTTTCTTGACAAAATGAGCGTGTATTAATTAAAACATTTTGTGGAGGCTGGGAAATAATTGTGATGTCAGTTTAGTATTAGGTAATTTACATTATCTTTGTTAATAAGTTATCCAGTGAAATCTCCACTCCGACAATGTTTGTCTTTAAGTATTATTCAATTGAAACATTGATTATTGTGAACATTTTAATTGAAGAGATTGGACTTAATGTGCAATAACAAATAAAAATAACTGTCACAAGTTTAATTTTGTTTTGCCTAGTAAAATGGAAGATTGATTGCACCAATATGCTTAGATTTATTTCATAAACCTTGACCTCAGAGCCCTAAAATCATTTTAATTACCATCCGTTTCATAAGGCTCATTTGGAAATCTCAGTTAATTATGATGAGTTTAGAAGAGTGAGTTGCTGCAGTGGAGTACCATTACCAAACAGACTGGGTGGTTAACATGGTGGAAAGATGTCATTGTATTAAGGCCTAATGTAGATATTAAGAAAGAGGATATGCTGGAGCTTTTGGAAAGCATCAAGTTGGTTAAGTCACCGGGACCAAACAAAATGTACCTTAGGCTACTGTGGGAGGTGAGGGAGGAGATGGCTGAGCCTCTGGCGATGATCTTTACATCATCATTGGGGATGGGAGAGGTTCCGGAGGATTGGAGGGTTGCAGATGTTATTACTTTATTCAAGAGAAGGATTAGAGATAGCCCAGGAAATTATAGACCAGTGAGTCTTACCTCTGGTTGGTAAGTTGAAGGAGAAGATCCTGAGAGGCAGGATTTATGAACATTTGGAGAGGTTTAATATGATTAGGAATAGTCGGCATGGTTTTGTCAAGGGCAGGTTGTGCCTTACGAGCCTGATTGAATTTTTTTGAGGATGTGTGTAAACACATTGATGAAGGAAGAGCAGTAGAGGTAGTGTATTTGGATTTCAGCAAGGCATTTGATAAGGTACCCCATGTAAGGCTTACTGAGAAAGTAAGAAAGCATAGGATCCAAGGGGATCCAGAACTGGCTTGCCCACAGAAGGCAAAGAGTGTTTGTGGACGGGTCATATTCTGCATGGAGGTTGGTCGCCGGTGGAGTGCCTCAGGGATCTGTTCTGGGACCCTTACTGTCTGTGATTTTTATAAATGACCTGGATGAGGAAGTGGAGGGTGGGTTAGTAAGTTTGCTGATGACATAAAGGTTGAGGGTGTTGTGGATAGTGTGGAGGGCTGTCAGAGGTTACAGCGGGACATTGATAGGATGAAAAACTGGGCTGAGAAATGGCAGATGGAGTTCAACCCAGATAAGCGTGAAGTGGTTCATTTTGGTAGGTCAAATATAATGGCAGAATACAGTATTAATAGTAAGACTCTTGGCAGTGTGGAGGATCAGAGGGATCTTGGGGTCCGAGCCCATAGGATGCTTGAAGCAGCTGCACAGGTTGACTCTGTGGTTAAGGCATATGATGTATTGGCCTTCATCAATTGTGGAATTGAATTTAGGAGCTGAGAGGTAATGTCACAGCTATATAGTACCCCGCTTGGTGTACTGTGTTCAGTTCTGGTTGCTTCACTACAGAAAGGATGTGGAAGCCATAGAAAGGGTGCAGAGGAGATTTACAAGGATGTTGCCTGGATTGGGGAGCATGCCTTATGAGAATAGGTTGAGTGTACTCAGCCTTTTCTCCTTGAAGTGAAGGAGGATGAGAGGTGACCTGATAGAGGTGTACAAGATGATGAGAGGCATTGATCATGTGGATAGTCAGAGGCTTTTTCCCAGGGCTGAAATGGCTGCCACAAGAGGACACAGGTTTAAGGTGCTGGGGAGTAGGTACAGAGGAGATGTCAGGGGTAAGTTTTTTACTCAGAGTGTTGAGTGCGTGGAATGGGCTGCTGGCAATGGTGGTGGAGATGGATATGAAGTCTTTTAAGATACTTTTAAATAGGTACATGTAGCTTAGTAAAATTGAGGGCTATAGGTAAGCCTAGTAATTTCGGAGGTAGGGTCATGTTCGGCACAACTTTGTGGGCTGAAGGGCCTGTATTGTGCTGTCGGCTTTCTATATTTCTAAATTCTTGGGAATAGTGGGCATGGATTGGTTAAGTGAAGATGGAATGTGAGTAACAAATCCTCACGTGACAGAATCAGAAGCAGGTTTAATATTACCGGCATATGCGATGAAATTTATTAACTTAGCAGTAGTGCAATACATGATAAATATAGAAAAACAAAAGCTGCATTACAGTATTTATATGTGTAGTAAATAGTTAAATTAAGTAGTGCAGAAACTGAAATTAATGCAGTGAGGTGGTGCTCATGGGTTCAATGCCCATTTAGAAATTGGATGGTAGAGGGGAAGAAGCTGTTTCTGAATTGTTGAATGTGTGTCTTCAGGCTTCCTGATGGTAAGAATGAGAAGAGGGCATGTTCTGGGTGATGGGGGTCCTTAATAATGGAAACTGCTTTTTTGAGATGCTGCTCCTTGAAGGTGTCTGGATAATAGAGGCTAATGTACATGAGGGAGCTGACTATATTTACAACTCTCTGCAGCTTGCTTTAATCCTATGCAGTAGCCCCCTCCTCCTAATATCAGACAGCGACCTGGCAGAATGCTCTCCATTGTATACTTGTAGAAGTTTTTGAGTATTTTAGGTGACAAACCAAATCTTAAACTCCTAATGAAATATAGCTGCTGTCTTGCCTCCTTTATAGCTGCATCAATAGCTGTGACCAGGTTAGATCCTCAGAGATCTTGACACCCAGGAAGCTGAAATTGCTCACTCTCTCTCTACCTCTGATCCTTTGAGGATTGGCTCGTGTTTCCTTGTCTTACCCTTTATGAAGTCCACGATTGTCTCTTTTGTCTTATTGACGTTGAGTGCAAGTTTGTTGCTGTGACACCACTCAACTAGCTGGTATATCTCACACCTGTATGCCCTCTCATCTCCATCTGGGATTCTGCTAACAATGGATGTGTCATCAGCAAATTTGTAGATGGCATTGATATCAAATAAAGGAAAGGCCTTTGGAATTGAGGGTCTGATATTTGTGCAAAATTGGGTAATGATTAATGAGCATCTTTGTGGTTGAAGGAGTATTACTAGAGGGGTTCTACAGAGCTCGGTGTTCAGCTGATTTTCTAAAACTGGGTATTAATAACTTCAACCTAAGGGCAGGGGGTGAAGGTGTAATAAAGAAGTTTACATGTGGTGTTTTTCAAAACATTGAACAGTACAGCACAGGAATAGGCCTTTCAGCCCACAATGTTGTGCTGGACCAATAAGAAGAAAAGCTTACAGGTTTGTTAAATTCAGATAGAATTGAATTTGGTGATGTGTGAGGGTGATGGATTTGGGGACACACAAGGGTGAAAAAATGAATGAATGGGAAGAAATTGAACAATATGAAATAACAGAGAAACCTTTGGTATATGTGTCCCAGAGGTTGAAGTGCATCTCCAGGGCTGTGATTATACGGGAGAAGGTGAGGGAGGCTTTAACCACAAGGACCTACAATGCAATCTACAGTGGTTAATACTATTTGTAAATTCACAACAGAAAGCAACTTCTGTAAATCCTGAAGTATCTTCTGATTAATGAAATTGTCATCACTGGAAAACTGACTGTGAGGAAAGATTTGAAACCAAGGAATATTTGCTTTCAAACAGTGGAGACTTAATTGAGTTACACAAGTTATGAAGATTTGGAAGTGTAGATAGGAAGGACCCATGTATACCTAGTGAAGAATCATAAACCAAGAGCCACAGATAGAAAATGGTGCATTAGTAAAGAGATGAAGATTTTTTCTTTCAATCTTGACATGAACTGTATGGAACTCATTTCCCGAACGTGTAGTGGACACACATCCTCAATATTTAAACTTCTATACATACTATGTACTTGTACACTTGGATCTTGCAGAATTTGGACCCAGTAACCAAAGGTGGGATTTCATTCGGGTATCTGTAATTCACAAAATAAATGAAAAAACTCTAAATGACTCCTCCCTGTGTCTTCAATTTTGTGATTTCTCAGAATTCAGAAGTAAACGAAAAATCAATGAGGACAGAGTTGAAGGCAGAGTTAAGGCCACACGCAGGTTGATGGAGCAATACCTTATCTCCTACCTAGGTAGCCTCCTACCTGCCGGCATGAACATCCAACTCAGACCTCCGTTGATACCCCTGCCCCTCCCCCTTACCCCATCCCTATCTATAATTTTAGTCTGGTTCTCTTTTTTTTCTCCCCTCACTATAATCTCGCCCACCCCCACCTTTCTTTCTCTTTTATTTCCCATAATTCTCCACCTTCCCCTATTCCATTTCCCTTCAGCCTATCACTTTCCAGCTCTCAACTTCATCCCTCCCCCTACTTCTTATTCCACCCCCCCACCTCGACCATCCCATGTTACTTCACTCCTGATGAAGCTTTTCGGCCCGAAACGTCGTCACTACCTCCTCCCATAGATGCTGTCTGGCCTGATGAGTTCTGCCAGCATTTTGTGTTTTTATGAATTAGAGAGTATTAGCTAAAAGGATAATTTTTGGATGTTTTCTCTGGAAATAGAGGGGTGTATAAAATTATGAAAGGTATTAAATAGTCTTTTTCCTGGGATGTAAGTCTTAAACACGAGAGGGCATGTATTTAAGATGAGATGGGGTAAAGTTTAAAGGGATACGCGGGGAGTAGTACTTAGTGTGGAACGTGCTGCCAGGGATGATGGTGATGCAGATAATAACGTTTGGGGCATTTAGGCTGGATGTCCTAAGATTGGCTCAGGTTGATGTATAGAACATGAAACGTACGGATACAAGCCCTTCGGCCCCACCAGTCTGTGCCCACTCTGCTAGTTCGAATTTCCTGCTTTCAGCTCTAGTCCGTCCGATCGCCGCCCCACCCAGTCCCTGGTAAAGCAGCTATTTCTGCTTCCTCATCCGGGACGCGACGTGGCCGCATATCAATGACGGTCACGGTGACGTAGAACGCTGAGGCGGGACGATCATTCCATTGGTCCCAGTCGGTGATTGGCGGGCGTTTGCTCCGCCCTTGTCGGATTACATTGTTTCCAGCTGCGATGCGTCGTTTTGGCTCCCGGTAAAGGTTCGAGTTTTGTGTACGGAGCCGGACAGCAGTGAGAGTGTGTTTTGGAAGACATTGGGCGATGTGGATGATTTAAATGCCCTTTATTATTCAAGAAATGAAGTAAATTGAGACAGTCAGTTTTCACTTGAAATGGGCGGCACTCGGTATCAGGGACGACGATCCTAACGGTGATAACAGCGTAAGATGCTGGAAACACTCGGCTGGTCGGACAGCGTCTGCGAAGAGAGAAGCAGAGTTCGCATTGTAGGTTCGTGACCCGTCGCGGAAGTGTGTGAGAGAGAAGGTGAGGGGTGGGTGAGTCCTGACTGAGTGTCTCAAAATGGAAATCCCAAATTGAAATGACATAAGAAAACACGCAGTAGGTCGGTCAGCGTCTGCGAAGAAAACAACTAATCTATCAAGTTAGTTTGGAGACAATTAAAATCAGTTAACTTTTTTCTCTGTGTTATGTGGTGCTAATAGACTAGAGACAAAAAGTACTTAAAAATCCGAAATAATTATTAGCAGCCAAGGCCAGTTTTGATACAGAAACAGCTAGTAACCCGAAGTTGGAGAGTTCAGTACCCAGTCTGGAATTGGGGATGATTTCGTGATTTACCACTTAGGCACATCACATCACGTGCAACCCTGATGTCTTGGCCTGAACTATTGACTAACGATCTATTTTTGTAGATGCTGCCTCACCTGCTGAGTTCCTCCAGCATTTTGGGTATATCACACTTTGGACTAATACCTTGTGTATTGGCCACCCACTAGCAGGATTGTTGTGGATGGGGAGAAGTGGTTTAAAAAATAGGAAAATCATTGTTGATGATCAGGTAGCCTCTGTGGAAAGAGAAACCATTCATGTTTGGGGTCCCAGACACTTTGTGAGTACCTGGGAGCAAAGAAAGAGAGAAATTAACTTACATTTCAGCTTAGAAATGTTTTCTTTTATCAACACATTAGACAAGCATAACTGGCCCCCAACTCCACTATTTGAGAGATTCTCTTTATTCTACCAATTGCTCTCCCAGCACCGCTACTAGGAAAAATAAACTGACCTTCCAGAGTAGGAGGTACTCATTAGGGCAGGCAGGGGAAAAAGGTCCACATTTTGAGCCAAGGCTCTTTATCAGGACAGGACCTGATGAAGGGTTGTGGCCTTAATTGTCAACTATTTATTCATTTCTATAGATGCTGCCTGACCTGCTGATTTCCTCCAGCAGTATGTGTCTGTTGCTTTGGATTTCCAGCATCTGCAAAATCTCTTGTGTTTCTGATTTGCTGACCTTGTTCAGGGTTAGTTGAAGCGTGTTCTTTAGCAGCTACAATTATGAGAATCATTGTTCAGGAAGATGTAATTTGATTGGAGTGGACTCCGTCAATTCAGCACAGCAGTGATCAAAGATCCTGATGTGTAACCATGTGCTGTTCCAGCATTTCATGAATGAAGCATTATTTTTCTGTTACAGAATTGTTCCTGTACAGTCAGTCAATGCACTCAGTCAGTAGATAACAGCAAAGTCCGGCCCTTCCCATTAGTATTGTACCCGTACAGACAGTGGCGGCACTCAGTCAATGTTCAAGCAGCACAATCTGGCCCTTTCAAAGATTCAATTCAAAGTACATTCATTTATTATCAAATTACGTATGCAGTACACATTGCTGAAATTTGGCTTCTCAGACAGTCGCGAAACAAAGCACAACCATGGAATCAACCTACTCAAAGAAAAAAGTAAATCTCTACACCTCCCCCCATGCACAATAGAAATAGCACAAATGTCAGCCAAAAAATCGATCAAAAACAAAATATAAATGCTGCAAAACTACAGTTAAACTCACTGTTTGTTATCTGCAGGCCACCCTGATTCAAAAGTTGCCCAAAAATACTAACAAAAAAGAGTGACTGGAACTAGAGCTAGAAACTAGAACACATAATAAACCGGAAGTAGAATCCCAGTCTAAATCCGCACTGATTAAACATTGTTCTGGTACTGTCAGCCGGCGTTTGAGGGGGAGAGAGATCAATCCAACTGAAGGACCTTCTGTTGGGAGCATTGAGAAACTGTCATACATTCACCAGCAGCAGCAAGTGAGAGGCTGGTAGATGGTGCTGAACACTCAACTAGCCTTCTGTACCCGTCTCAATGGTTTTAATCTTCCTTGGCAAGATCGATGAGGGATGGAGTTGATCATGGGTCACATCCCATCTCCTGGCTTCCTGGCTTCCATGCCACAAGTTTTGGTCGCAGCCTTGCGGAACACTCTCAGAGACAACTAAATGCCAGATCGCCCGACCAGCTCGAAATCACACTGCTAGAATATAGATAACTGGCTCTAATTGTAGCAGAACCATGTCTGAAATATAAAGGTGTAAAAGAAGTGAAAGGAGTTGCCTTCATAAACCACCCTGAGGATGTCGTCTTTGGCAACATTGTTCGTTGGTACTATCTTCTTATGAGTTGTACCTGTAAGGCATTCACTGCACTCAGTGTACAAGCAGCACAGCCTGAGCTGCTCCATAAGACCAAAAGACATTGGAATTCACCCATTCTTCACCAGTAACCTCACAATGCTTTTCCACTAACTCTCCCTGCATTGTGACCATAAGACAGAGTGGTCTTGAGAGCAGGCTTGCACTTGTCACTGATCCCTGCTTTGTAACCTTAGCTTATCATGACTTTCTTTCTGCACATCATTTACAAAGCATTTGACAGAAATATATAGCAATGTAACAGAACATGTTGGAAAGTGGTCGAGCAGCGTCTGTGAAGGGAGTACCCTTCAGAGCATTATTTATTGGAACTGCAAAAGAGAGAAAACAGGTTAGGGTTGCAGAGGACGAAAGGTGAGTATCTCTGATGGAGTGAGTTAGCAGTGGAGGTGATTGCACTGCTCTCAGAGCATTCTGCCTGGCAGATTGATATGTACAGTTAGGGAATGAGAAAACAAATATAAAACAGATGCAAATACACCTCAAATCATCTCAGCATTTGTCCTGTAACTGAAGTAAGGATTTTATAATCATTCTTCATTGCCAGTTTAAGACATTCCTAATGCTAGTCACTGTGTGTTTCAGAATTAGTTTTAATATCACTGGCATACTGCATGACATGAAACTTGTCTTTGCAGCAGCATTACATTGCAATGTGTAGTAATAGAAGAAAAAAAACTGAATTTCAGTAAGTGTGTGTGTTCATGGATTCAATGTCCATTCAGAAATCAGATGGCAGAGTGTTCCTGAATTGTTGAGTGTGTGCCTTCACCTCAGGCTCTGTACTTCCTTCCTGATGGTAGCAATGATGACAGCATGTCCTGTGTGATGGGGCTCCTTAATGATGCCACCATTTTGAGGCATCGCTCCTTGAAGATGTCCTGAATGCTGGGGAGGTTAGTGTCCATGATAGAGCTGTCTGAATTTACAACTTCCTACAGCTTCTTTCAATCCTGTGCAGTAGCCCCTGCCACCCCCCTCACGATACCAAATGGTGATGCAGCCAGTTAGAATGCTCTCCACAGAATATCTGTAGAAATTTGCAAGCAACATACCAAATTTTTCAAACTCCTAATGAAATGCAGCTGCTGTCATGCCTTCTTTTTAATTACATTGATATGTTGGGATGAGGTTAGATCCTCAGATATTGACACCCAGGAACTTGAAATTTCTCACACTTTCCACTTCAGATCCTTCTGAGGACTGGTGTGTGTTCCCTCACTATACCCTTTCTGAAGTCTACAATTGATGTGATAAATTAAAAAAAAATCAATCTGAGAATATACTCACCTGCATTATATATCATGAATTTACAGCGGAGAAGTGGGACCCTTGTCCCAGCTTGTCCATGCTAACTGCTTACACTCATTCCATTTGTGCATATTCTCTACTCTGCTCCTGCCCAGGCACCTCTCCTTTACAGTGTTGTAATTGTAAACATGAAATTATGCAGATACTGGAAATCTGCAGCAACATACAGCAAAGTTTCTTTTGAGTTTTGCCTACCCTGCAGTAGTTTAAATCTCTTTGGGAGTTCAGTGACACCCTCCCTCACTGTTACCCCTCTGCAATCTATGCTGCCTTCTGACACCTTGACCTCAATGAGACCCTTTCACACTGCTCCCCTTTTGTGGTCTCTGCTTCTTTCTAGTGAGAAGCTGTTGATGGGGCAGGGTCACATTCAACAGGATGAGGTGGAATGTAGAGGGCAGACAAAATTGAAAAGGGTGAATGCAGGACTGAAGGTGTTATATTTGAGTGCATGCAGTATATGGAATATGGTAGATGAACTTGTAGCACAGTTATAGGTTGGCATCACTTGAATCATGGCTGAAATGAAATTATAGCTGGGAGCTTACTGTCCATTGTATCAAAAGGACAGGCAGGCAGAGGGGGTTGCGTTGCTCACTTGGCAAAAAATGAATAGTACTGGCATGGATGATGGCAGAGCAGCAAAGGCTGGAATTTCTGGAAGCAATTCGGAAAGCACAGAATATATACAGTACATTCCAAAGAGGAAGAAGTATTCGAAAAGCAAGATGACACAACCGTGGCTGACGAGAAGTTGAAGTCAAAGCCACCATACAATCCAAAGAGGGGGCATATAATAGAGCAAAGAGTAGTAGGAAATTGGAGGATTGGGAAGCTTTTAAAAACCAACAGGGCAACAAAAAAAGTAATTAAGAAGGTAAAGATGGTATCTGAAAGCAAGTTAACCAATAATGTTAAAGAGGATACCAAAAGTTCAGATACATAGTATAAAAGAGAGGCAAGAGTAGATATTGGACTGCTAGAAAACAACGCTGGAGAGTTAGTAATGATAGGCAAAGAAATGGAAGACAAAACTGAATAAGTGTTTTGCATCAGTCTTCAGTGTGGCAAACACTTGCAATATGGTGGAAGTTTCAGGTGTCAGGGGTCAAGAAGTGTGTGAAGTTACCATTTCTAGAGAGAAAGTTCTTGGGAAACTGAAATGTCTTAAGGTAGATAAGTCATCTGTACACCTCAAGGTTCTGAAAGAGGTGGCTGAAAAGATTGTGAAGGCATTAGTAATGATCTTTCAAGAATCACTAGATTCTGAAATGCTTTTGGAAGACTGGAAGATTGTAAATGTCACTCCACTCTTCAAGAAGGGAGAGAGGTGGAAGAAAGGAAACTATAGGCCAGTTAGTCTGACCTCATTAGTTGGGAAGATGTTGAAGTTGGTTATTAAGGATGAGGTCTCAGGGTACTTGGAAGCACATGATAAAATAGGCCGTGGTCACCATGGTTTCCTTAAGGGAAAACTGTGAGAAATCTGCTGGAATACTTCGAAGAAATGACAAGTATGATAGACAGAAGAGAATTGATTGATGTTGAATACTTGGATTTTTAGAAGGCTTTTGACAAGGTGCCACACATGAGGCTCCTTAACAAGCTATGATCCCATGGTATTACAGGAAATATCCTAGCTTGGATAAAGTAGTGGCTGATTGACTGGGGGCAAAGCAGAAATAAAAGGAGCCTTTTTTTGGTTGGCTGCCGGTGATTAGTGGAGTTCCAAAGGGGACTGTTTTGGACAGATTCTTTTTACATTTTATGTCAATGATTTGGACAATGGAACTGATGGCTTTGTTGCAAAGTTTGCAGATGATATGAAGATAGGTGGAGATGTAGATATTTTGAGGATATAGAGGGGGTACATAAGGACTTGGACAGATTAGGAAAATGGGCAAAGAAGTGGAAGATGGAAAATAGTATTGGGAAGTGTACGTTCATGCACTTGGGGCGAAGAAATGAAAGGGTTGACTATTTTTTAAAGTGAGAGAAAATAACAAAAAACTGAGGTGCAAAGGTACTTGGAAGCCCTTGTGCAGTATCCCTAAAGGTTAATTTGCAGGTTGAGTTTGGTGAGGAAGGCAAATGCAATGTTGATGTTCATTTCAAGAGGACTAGAATATAAAAGCAAGGATGTAAGGTTGAGACTTTATAAAGCACTGGTGAAGCCTCACTTGGAGTATTGTGAATAGTTTGGACCCCTTAACTTTGAAAGGATGTGCTGAAACTGGAGAGGGTTGAAATTAGGTTCACAGAAATGATTCCAGGATTGAATAGCTTGTCAAATGAACAGTGTTTGATGGCTCTAGGCCTGTATTCACAAGAATTCAGAAGAATTAGAGGTGACCTCATTGGAAACCCATCAAATAGTGAAAAGCATTGCTGGAGTGGATGTGGAGAGTATGTTTCCTATGGTGGGAGAGTCTAAGACCAGAGGACACAGTCACAGTATAGAGGGTTGTCCTTTTAGAATGGAAATGAGGAATTTCTTTAGTCAGAGAGTGGTGAATCTGTGGCATTCTTTGCCACAGGCAGTTGAGGAGGCCAAGTCTTTATGTATATTTAAGGCAAAGGTTGACAGATTCTTGATTGGTCAGGGCATATAGTGAGAAGGCAGGAGATTAGGACTTAGAGGAACATTGGATCAACCATGATGAAATGGCAGAGCAGACTAGATGGACTAAATGAGCTAATTCTGCTTTTATATCTTATGGCCCTATGGTCTTTCATTTCAGTAAGAAGTAAGATCTTCTCTCACTGCTCCCCTTTGTGAGACCCTCTCTCACTGCTCCCCCTCTGTGATTTCTGACTCTTTGACCTCTGTGAGACCCTCTCTCACTGCTCCCCCTCTGCTGCCCTCTGTGAGACCCTCTCTCACTGCTCCCCCTCTGTGATCTCTGACTCTTCAATCTCCTTCCCCTCCCCCACCCTCTTATTTTTGGCACCTTCCCCCTTCCTTTCCAGTACTGATGAAGGGTCTTGGCCCGAAACATCGACTGTTACTAATTTCAATGGGTTTTGCCTGACCTGAGTTCTTCCAGCATTTTATTTTGTAATTTTATCTGCTTCCGCCACCACCCCTGGAAACTCATAGCCAGATATTCACCAACCTCTGTGTGGAAAACATACTCCTCAGATCGCCACTTTACCCTTAAATCTCTGCCTCTAGATCAAGATTTTCCTGTCCCAGGAAAAAGGCTATCTTTCCAATCTATGCCATAATTTTGTAAACCTCTAAGGTCACCCCTCAGACTCTTGCATCTTAATAAGCGTAAACCCTTCTCATCCCTCCTTATAGCTACAGCCCTCCATTCCAAGCAACACCTTGGTGAATCTCTGCGCGCTCTCACTCGGAGGGTGGTGTGAGTGTGCATCCTGGTAAACCACACCTTCACTCAGGGTGGTGCGAGTGTGCATCCTGGTGAATCCCTTCAAATCCACTGAGAGGGTGGTGAGAATGTGGAAAGAGCTGTAGAATATGTGGGTTTGATTGCAACATTTACGAGAAATTGGGATAAGTATGAGTACAGAAGGGTATGGAGACCCACGGACCAGGTTTGGGTTAATGGGACTAGGCGGAATAATAATTTGGCACAGGTGAGGTGGGCAGAAGGATCTATTTCTGTGGTGTAGTGCCCTCTCATCCTTCCTATAGAGTGGCAACCAGTACTGTACGCAATTTTCTTAGTGCCTGAGAAGGCAAACACAATGTTTGCTTTCACCTGTGTTACCATTTTCAGAGAGCTATGAACACCAAAGGTCCTTGCCATGTACTCTGCATGTCTACGAGAATCTGACTTTCCAAACTATATTACTTTTTGTTGGTATTGAATTCCATCCATTGGTGCTCCGTTAACTACCTAAATGACCTATATCCCACATTTTCTTTTCAAAACCGTTAACTTCCTGAAAGAATTGGCCAGATTCCATCTATGTTTTTATATGATACTACTGTAGTAGGCTGAATAACAGGCATGGTGTGATGACAGCGACATTTCAATGAAAGCAAACAAAGGAGCTGGTTGTTGACTTTGGGAAGCGGGGTCGTGCACACGTTTTCACAGCTTGGTATGGCCCGTGTTCTGCCCAAGACCACAAGAAACTACAGAGAGTTGTGGTCAAAGCTCAACACATTACAGAAACCAGCCTCCTCTCCATTGACTCTACTGACACTTCTTACTGCCTTGGTAAAGTGGCCTGCATAATTAACCTTGGACATTCTCTTTTCTCCCTCTCCCATTAGGTAGAATATACGAAAGTCTGAAACCATGTACTGTTATATGTTTTCTATCCCACTGTTATAAGACTAATGAACAGTTTCCTTGTAGGACTCTTGAACTCGCAATCCACCTTATGATTTTGCATCTTATTTGCCTGTCTGTACTGCATTTCCTCTGTAACCATCACACTGTACTGTGCATTGTTCTTTTCCCTTGTACTGATTTGATTCACTGACGTGATGAAATAATCCATTTGGATGGCTAGAGAAACAAGCCATCCTTTCAGTTTACCTCAGTATGTGGAATAATAATAGAGGAATTAACAAATGACAGTACGTTTTCCCAGTGATGGTACATTTTCCCATTGTGGCATTTACCAGTGGTGGTGTGTTTACTAATGCCATTAATTTACCAGTTTGCAGCTGTGTTTAGTTCTGTTGGCAGAACTGTAAATACTTAAATAATCAGAATCAGGTTTAATATGTTGTGAAATAATGAAATGTATATTAACGAATGCATTAACCATCTCTATGAAAATAAATCTCAATGTCCGGTAAAGGCTTAAAAGGACGAGTTTGTTAAGCTGGTTTATTTTGATTTACCATAGTGGAAAAGTGAAACATCTAAGAATGGAAGAAAGACTGAAGCCAGCAAGTCCAAAGGTGACCTTGTACCAGCACAGCAAGCTGGGGAGATCTCCAGTGTCAGCCCACATGGCCACAGCTTTCTCTACGGCTTCACCCCAGCCTTCTTCACCAAAACTTAAATCCACATTGAAAAGGTTGGTACTGACTTAGCAGAAGTTTTGAACATAATTTGATTTTCACTGTGAAGTGTATTTTTTTGTGTGCAATTTGTTCCATCCAACTTTACATTCACATTTGATTTCTCACCACACTTGGCACTTTAATACATTAGCAAGTAAACTTGGTAAAGCAGAAGCACACATGAGCTGTGAACAATTTGGCTTAGAATCAAATAGATCACCATTGAACGTGTGCTTCAAGGATTGTTGTCGGAAAAAGGCTTCTAATTCATGAGGATGCACTAGGACTGAAGAAAGGGAGAAGATCAAAAGGACAAGTTTTAGCTGAAGCAAACTGAGACCAGCATGTAAAGAAATTGATTTACAATTATTGTAAATGAGCCTTAAAGATGAACAGTGGGAGAAAGGGCTTAGTTAAGGGGAATGTTAGAAATTTAACAAAAAGATGAGGCAATGGATAATGGTGAACTCTGTGACAGAAAGTACAACCAACAAGAAAGTTAAAACTAAAGACTCTTTATTTAAATGCATGAAGCAACAATAGCAATACAGATGAAATAGGAAAATAAACAAAGAGAGAGACTCAGTGTGGTCAGCACGATTTACGGTAGCCACAATGATGAAATGAACATTCCGTGGTATTTGACACTTCCGAAGAATAGGCAATTAGAAAGTGGTGATGGGAGCGTGAGAAGCTCCTGTAATAAAGGATTACATTAAAACTATTGAGAAAGGATCTTGGCTCAGATGGTCAGCAAGTTCAGTGTGGAGATTAGAAACACCAAGAGACAGAAATCTTCTGTGGGAATAGTTTTGGATTTGCTAGACAAGTTATTATGTGAAAAGAAATAATTACTAAAACAATAATTATGGGAATTTTTTAGCCTCGAAGATAAGCTCACAATGCATTTGTAATAGTTCCTTGGACCATATGTTACAGAGTCCATCAATGAACAGTCTAAGATCTGGCCATGTGTGATGAGACAGAATTAATTAATGACCTTGTAAAATGAGAAAGATTTTCTGTGGAAAGGTGATTGTAATAAGACCATAAGACATAGGAGCAGAAATAGGCCATTCAGCCCATCAAGTCTGCTCTGCCATTCCATCAGGGCTGATTCTGGATCCCTCTGAACCCCATAAACCTGCCTTCTCACCATATCCTTTGATGCCCTAACTGATGAGGCACTTCTGCCTTAAATATACCCACTGCAGTCTGGCAGAGCATTCCACAGATTCACTACTCTTTGGCTAAAAAAATTCCTCCTTGCCTCTATTCTAAAAGGTTGCCCCTCAACTTTCAGGCTCTGCCCTCTAGTTCTGGATACCCTCACTGTAGGAAACATCCTCTTCACATCCACCCTTTCTCGTCCTTTCAGATTTTGGTAGGTTTCAATGAAGGTCTCCCCCCACCCCGCATTCTTCTAAATTCCAGTGAGTACAGGCCCAAAGCTGCCAAATGTTTCCCATATGTTAACCCTTTCATTCCTGGAATCATGCTCGTGGACCTCCTCTGAACTCTCTGCAATGACAGCACATCCTTTCTGAGATGAGGGGCCCAAAGCTGTTGACAATACTCCAAGTGTGGCCTGACTAGTGTCTTATAAAGCCTCAACATTATCTCCTTGCTTTTATATTCTATTCCCCTTTAAATAAATGCCAACATTGCATTTGCCTGCTTTACCCACAGACTCAACCTGTGAATTAACCTTTTGGGTGTCTTACACGAGGACTCCCAAGTCTCTCTGCACCTCTGATGTTTGAACCTTCTCCCCCATTTAGATAATAGTCTGCACTGTTGCAAAGAGTTTAACTTCCAATTTTAAATGGAAATATTCATTTTTCTGCCATGGTTATTAAGCTTGGAATTCTCTCCCAGTGAGATTCTGAGATCCCTTCACAAGAAACAGAGTGGAGATTTGAGGATGTTCACCAGCAGCTTCTCAAAGGAAATTAGAATAGGTAACAAATGTAATTTTGTAACCAATATCCACATTCTAAACTTGAATTGAAAAACATTGATTAGAAAAATGTTTATAAAGGGTGTGCAAAGACAAGGATATAGTTCAGTTGGCCATTGGCAGTTGGATTTTAATCCAGACAAGTGTGGGGTAATTCATTTTGGGATGCCTAATACTGACAGTATATTAGAAGGGACTTTGTGTGTAGGCACAGATGGATAGTGTCATGAAGAAGCCATTTGGTATGCTTCGCCCATGGGCTGAGGCATTGAGAATTAAGAGTTCATTGTAATTTCCATTCATGCATTTAAAGTTGGGCTCTCCTGTGATAATCATTTCCTAGTAAGAGTCTTTTTACCAGCCACCAACAGTATATTCATTATATATTTATCCCTTTTCAACCATTCTTGAGGCATATATCCAAAATATATGGTCTTACTCTCTTCACACTTAAATGTCATCTTCACATTTAAAGATGTCTTGTAGGGCATTGTGTATCCCCCTCCAATAGTTTTTGATAACAGGGCAGTCCCAAAAAATATGATAATTTGCATTTTGATTTCCACAATTTCTCCAGCGAACAGGGAGGTTACTATCATAATGGGATTTCTGAGAGGGTGTAATAAAATATCCTATCAAGTTTTTCCATCTAAACTCCCTCCATTTCTGTGAACTGGTACATTTTCATTGATACTTCCATATTATTGTCCATTCTTCCTCAGATATAACTATCCCTCCTTCCTTCTCCCATTTTGTTTTAATATATGAAGTCGAATGTGTTTTAAGATTTGACAACCCCTTATACATGCTTGAAATGATTCTACGGCTGTTATGCTGGAACAGTTTGATTCATACTGGGGAAAAATGGTTTAACTACATAATGCCTCATAGGCCTGATTTTATTCTCTCAAATCAATGAATATGTTGTTAAAAAAAAAGATCACTCCCTACTTGTACAGTTTTTTTCCTTTTGCTTGTTTTTTTCTTTCTGCTCTTTTCTATAAGTGTATACCTCAGGCAAATAGTTTGTGGAGGTTTGTGATATATATGATTATATGATATATATGTACAATGTCTGAAATACATCTTATGGAAATGTTTGTTTGATGATGAACTTCTATAAAAAATAAATTACAGAAAAAAAGAGAATTAAGAGTTCAGACTTCACGTTGCAGTTGTACAAGGCATTGGTCAGGCTGCACTTGGAATATTGTGTACTATTTTGGTCACCTCACAGCAGGAAGGTTTGTGATAGCAATATAGAGCATGCTAAGCAGATTCATCAGGAAGTTATCTGCAACTGAGGGCTTTAGTTATAGGGACAGGCACCTATCATTTTCTACTAGACCTGCCTCAGAATTCTCCTTTAACCTCTGCCCTCTCAGCTTAAACCCATGCCCTCTAATGTTTGGCATTTCCACCGTTTGGAAAAAATTCAAAGTAAATTTCTTGTGGGCATTCATGGTAAATACAAAGAAACGCAATAGTCAATGAAAGCTGCACACAAGATGGGTAAACAACCAGTGCACAAAAGAACTATGTAAATACAAAAAGAAAAATAAATACAGAATAATGATTGATAAATAAATAAACAATAAATATTAGAACATGAGATGAAGAGTCTTTGAAAGCAAGTCCATATGTTGAGGGAATAGTTTAGTGATGGAGTGAGTAAAGCTATCCCCTCTGGTTCAAGAGCCTGATGGTTGAGGGGTAATAACTCTTTCTGACCTTGAGGCTTCTGTACCTTGTCTCTGATGGCAGCAGTGGGAAGAGAGCATGACCTGACTGGTAGAGGACCTTAATGATAGATGCTGCTTTCCTCTGACTATCCCATCTCTTCAAAAGATGCTGATGACCCCTTCTGTGGCTCTTATTATTTAGTAGTGAAGAAGGGTCTGTCCTGAAATATTAACTATTCCTTTTCATAGATGCTGCCTGACCTGCTGAGTTCCACCAGCATTTTGTGTGTTACTAAGTATGTTTTTGGTAGATTTGCTGGTAGTACATTATATATGAAATTATATTGTGAGGAAGCTCAGTATCTGCAAAGGGATTTGGATAGGTTAAGTGCAGGAACAAAAACAAATGATGTGAGCTTTTTCTTGGCCTTGACACCCTTCCCCAAGAACATGGTCAGATTGGATGCAGAACTTAATGTGGCCTCAGCAGAGTGAACTTTTTTTAGCCCCCTGATTTAACTATGGATCTTGGGATTCCATTGGCCTCATGAGTCTAAATGAAGTTTTACACTGGACCTTGGAATAGATTCCAAATACTTGCCATAATGTGCAGTAAAGTAACAGGACTATAATTGCTTGTTTATCCCTTCCTCTTATTTTAAGTAAAATGGTTAAAGTATTACCTTATCCTCATGTTCAGCTCCTCATTGAGCTGCTTGTCTTCTGATTCAGTACTTGATTGGTACTGTGTTATAATTACACTCATTGATGGAGCTCATCACACATCTGGCTCTCACTGTTGTTGCATGAACAAAGTCATTGGAGTGAAGTCCTGGTAGCTATGAAGCAGTCTCTTTATTGGACAAAATGAGATACAGCAGGTATCAGGTGGAGACCCTTTCGGAAGACGGTCTGCCTAACCCAATACTACATGACACTTTATATGCGAAAGATCAAATATAATTCCATATTAATGATTCCTTTGAACTACACACCACCCTTTTCACAGCCACGCGACAGACACTCAAATAACATTTAATCGGCATTGTTTTGTCTTCCAGTTAACCGTAGTGACTTCCAATTAGCTATGCTTCACTGTTTTAGGAACCCATTATCAGAGCTGCATTTTAGATTCAATCCACAATTTATTTTTGAATCTAAAGACTAGTGGCTGAGGTCAGTTGCTGAAATTATTTGCTACATATATGCTAACCCCAAAAAACACTCTAACATCCCTAATCTGTTACATGCCTGCCTCCTTACTCCTCTGAGCTCAAGGCTGTGGGCTACCCACAATGTGGAGTGCATCGTGCAGGCATCCATTGCCTCCATCATGTTTTCAGGGGTTTACTCCTGTTGTCTCCGAGATTAGAAATCTCAGCCTTGGGGTTTAACCATTTTGAAGCCTTCTATTACATGCAAGGTTTTCCAGAAGTGTTAACTGATCTAACAAACTTTTATCACCTTTTAGAAATACTCATTCAGTTGTTATCCTGACAGATATCGCTATCATATTACTTTTTATGTAGTTTTGCCTTCCAGTTTTTAGTTTAGATTTGGACACCACTTTCCCAGTATCATCATACTTCTGGGTTCTACACTGTTTGAAATCTGCACTCTGTGCACTGTCTAGTAATTTAACAGTTTTAAATACCAAAGCAGTACCTCCTCCCTCTATTTCTCTGATTTCCCAATTTACCAAATTTTGGTTTTTGCTCTCTTGAAGTTGCACTCATTTATACCAATGCTTATCTGGCCTGGCATGTCCTTAATCTCCTCTTACTGATGTGAATAAAATGTAGATCATAATGACCCATTTCACCTTACTCCCAACATCACATTTGCTGCAGTGTTGAGGTGACTATATGATATTTAGAAATGGCCATTTATTTGTGTGAAACAATTGCCTTTGTTAGGTCATCTTTCTTTAAATTTACAATAATTTGGACATTTAAACAGAGCAGATAAAGGAAAAGCAAACCCCCGAGAGCCGGTGGAAGTGTCTAAACCAACTTCAGTTCAGCACAGCTTCCTAACGGACGTCTCTGATGTGAGAGAGATGGAATGTGGATTGTTACATTTGCTCAAAGATTTTCACTCTGGGAAACTACAAGCTTTTGGTAAGTTTGGTTGACAAAAATGTGACATTTAAAAATTACGAACTTAAAGGTGCAGAAAGCATGTGTCAAGAAAAAAGAAAGAAGCAATTGATGAAGCTAAGTGCTTTTTTTTATTATAAGGTAATGGAATACAATGGTAAACTAATCTTGTATAGGTTTTTGGCAAGATCTCATTTGGAGCAGTGTGTAGTTTTGACATTCTAACCTAAAGGAGAATATAATTATCTTGGAGTTGGTGTCTAATGAATAAAGTGATTCCTGCAGTGATGAGATCTGTCCTGCGAAAGTGACCCAGTAATATTGGTTGAAGTTCACAAAGTCAGAAGGTGTTCTCTTTAAGGTCGCCAAATGGTTCGGGAGGAGGAGGAGGCCTCTGAGAACAACCTAGTTGTTGGAAAAGGCCACTCCCTGCCACTTGCTACAGAGACTGAAAGTTCTTTCCTCTGCCTACTTGTATGCCTCTGTTTAGAACTACAGTTTAATCTGTATACTACCCTGGCTGTGAATCCCAGAACCTTAACCACTTTTTAAAATAGAACTTTTTCTTGTATTAGCTATGATTCCTTTGCCAAGCATTGTCATTTGGAGTTCCGTGGTTGGCAACACCTCTGTTGGTGGGAACAGTTTCTTTCTATGTGAAATCAATATCCTTCTTCATTTTAAACATACCCTATATATCCTCTCAACATGCTCTTTTCCAAAAAGAACACATCTACCTTCTCCATTCTACTACACAAATGTCAAGAATTTATCCAGGACATGCCCTCTTCTTACTACCATCAGGGAGGAGGTACAGGAGCCTGAACATTCACAGGTGGTATTTTGTATAAAAGAAATAAAGTTAAGGAAAATACCATACATATTGAAACAGCCACATGTAATTTTTTTGCATCTATCACAAGCTGCATCTGTAGCAGAATGTTGTTCCTGACTGAATCTATGAATCCACTTTCGTGACACAGCTAAATAGACTGAAGTGAAAGCAGATTGAAACCATTTGCAGCATTTCAAAGCGACAGGTCAAATTTAACCCAGTTTTGGTATATGTTTTTATATGTGAGTGAACTTTATTAGGACTGAGAGCATTGCAGTCTGCTCAACTTCATGCAGTTAATTTTTGCAATTGTAAAATTGCTTGATCTATCTTAGGGAAAGAATGCTCCTTTGAACAGATGGAGCATGTGAGAGAGATGCAGGAAAAAATGGCCCATTTACACTTCAGCCTGGATAGCCATGTGGAGGAGCTCTCTGAGGATCAGAAAAAAGTTGTATCAGATAGGAATCTTGAACAGCTTCTGATCAACGTGAGTATATCTTTTTTTCTCTGATGTCAAATGTGATATTTTGTAATGGTAGCAACACACACAAAATGCTGGAGCAATTCAGCAGGCCAGGCAGCATCAATGGAAAAGAGTATAGTCAATGTATCAGGCCGAGAACCTTCATCAGGCCTGTATACTCTTTTCTATAGATGCTGACTGGCCTGCTGAGTTCCTCCAGCATTTTTTTATGTGTTACTTTGATTTCCAGCTTCTGTAGATTTTCTCTCATTTGCTATATAACGGTGTCTGCTGCAGAATGACAACATCTGAGCATAACAGTTAAAGATGTTGAAGAAAGATTCAGAAGGGATATCAGATTGGGATTACTTAAATTTGATGTTCTGGAGATGAGACCCCCTACTCTTTGTCTAAAAGCTTTTCAAATCTTTGAACATACTTCATATTTCAAAGTTCAAGGTACAATTATTATCAAAGTATGTATACTATATACAAACAAGAGAAAATCTGTAGTTGCTGGAAAACCAAGCAATATACACAAAATGCTGGAGGAGTTCACCAGGCCTGGCAACATCTATAGAAAAGAGCACAGCCAATGTTTCGGCCAAGGCCCTTCATCAGGACACATCAGGTACATCAGGCTGTACGTGATGCTATATACAACCTTAAGATTTGTCATCTTTCAGGCAGCCACAAAAACAAAGAAACCTAATAGAACCTATTTTTTAAAAAGTACCCAATGTGTGGGGTACAAATCATACAAACAATAAAAAATTAACAAGTAACACAGAGCTGAAGTTCACAAAAGTGAGTTCATTGCTGCAGCAGGTCCAGGAGTCTGTCAGTAGCAGGCCACAGCCTCAGTTCAGCATAGAGATTAGTAAACCTTGCAGAGCTGCGAGCTGAACACTGGTCCATCTCTCGTCTCTGGCCCTGACACTCTGACCTTTTTAATTTGTTGAGTTCTGTTCATTTGGGCTATGTAGGTAATTAGTTGGGATGTTCACAATCACTGTTATGGACATGCACATGAAGGTGGGGGTGGTGGGTAAGAAAATGGCAGCCTTGTGTACCAAACGTGAAAAGAGAAAGTAAAGTTGTTAAAACGAAAGAAAATCTTGTCTTTGTTTTTTGAACATTAATGTTCAACGGTAGTAGAGGATGGTAACCAACTATAGGATCTTGCCACTATTCAATGAGAACAAGCCTTAAGAAAGTGGAAAATGAAATTGGAATATTGATTCTGTTACTGAGCTAGATGATTGCCCTTACAGTTGTACCATTGCTTTCAGAAAGAGTGAGAAAGACTGTGATGGGAATTTCAATGGAAGACTTAAACAACAATGACGGTATTGTAGGCTTTTGCAAATAAAACTGGCGTAGGCCATTTGTGTTTAAGAAAAACCACAACAACTCATTTATTGTATTCCAAATACAGAACATAAAGCACGGTAAGAGTACTTTACATAATTATGTCAGACCAGCCTCTTGAAGTGAACTCCAACTCAATGCTGGTAGCTGTGAATTACGTTTCCACCAATGACATTACCCTACAGTGTGACTACACTAATAAATGCACTTGACTCAGTTTTCTGAGGAAAGAAAAGGATTGAATTTATGAGGCATATTCAGACTTTGACAATATTTCCAGAGACAGTTCTACATATTGTTGATTTTGAACTAAAGTACAGTTGCATGCGTAAGTACAAAATGGAACTTCCTGACACAGTATTAGCTTTCAAATTTATTGGATATGGCGTGTCTCGACACAAAGGATTAATTTACAGAACTTGCATTTACATCTATCGGCACTGAAGAGGATTTTTGGAGAAAGGGCTCCCAAGACAGCAGTTAGAATTAATGCAACACACATAAAATGCTGGTGGAACACAGCAGGCCAGGCAGCATCTATGGGAAGAAGTACAGTTGAGGTTTCGGGCTGAGACCCTTCGTCAGGACTAACGGAAAGAAAAGATAGTAAGAGATTTGAAAGGGGAAGGGGGAGATCCAAAATGATAGGAGAAGACAGGAGGGGGAGGGATGCTGATCTCCCCCTCCCCCTCCCACTTTCAAATCTCTTACTATCTTTTCTTTCAATTAGTCCTGATGAAGGGTCTCGGCGCGAAACATCGACTGTACTTCTTCCTGTAGATGCTGCCTGGCCTGCTGCATTCCACCAGCATCTTGCGTGTGTTGCTTGAATTTCTAGCATCTGCAGATTTCCTCGTGTTAGAGTTAGAATTAATGAGTCAGGAAACTGCATACTTTACTCAGCAAAAACGAGAGGAGCAAGCATAGTTCCCATAGTGACCAGACGAGGGCACCATTAACTGGCTCAAATCCACCAGACAAGTACAGCAGGAGATTGAAATGTGCTGTTTGTCAGAGTACTTAACACTTGGGCAAAAAACTGTCCACATAGAACCAATCACATTAAGCTGAGTGAAGAAAATAACAAATCTAAAGATGTAGGAGAGTGTCATATATCATTGTTTGCAAAGGAATCACCCTCCAATGCAGAGACATCTGATGCAGAGGTTTTGATGATAGAATCTCTAGGATCTGCTGTTACTGCTACAACATGCACACACACAGTGTGAGGAAAGAAATAGCTTGATAGCTTTGTAAGAGAACTAAACCAGAATGAAGTGCATAAACTGGTGAACAGATACACCCAGTAACAAAGCATTAAAATTTGGCGATGGAAAGATTGTACATTCCACCAAAAGTGTGAAAATTCTTGCAAAAATAGGGAGACAAAACATTACATGAAATGGAGGTGTTGCCAGTGAACATTACATTACTGGAGTAAAACATCACTAAGGAATGTGGGGGGCAGAAATGGATATGGAGAATGGCTAAGCAACGATATTTCAGCATGTTAGTGTCTTTTGAGCTCACCAACTCTGGACATTACTGTGTGAACATTCTAGATAAAGACATTACTGAAAACCAATGTGAAAGTGAAGTACTAATTGTCACAGAGATCATGATCCCAGATGAGAAACGCAAAGTGTTGCTCAAGCTTCACAAGCAGTTTGGACATGCTTCAACTGATAGACTTAAGAAACTGCTCAGGAGTTCTGGAAACAAAGATGCAGATGATTTTTCCATTCTACAGAAGATAATTGACAACTTTGAGATGTGCCAAAAGTTTGGAAAGCCCAAGCTTGCTGTTGGTCTGTCACCTACATGAACTGGAGTAAGGATTACGGTATCTCCACATCATTGATGAATTCACACATTTCAGTGCTGGTAGCATTGTAAATATAGAATACCCAGAGACAGTTTTAGGAAAAAAAACTTCATCCATTCCTGGATAAGTGTGCATGGCTCACCTCTGAAAGTATTTGTGTCAAATTTTATCATGATGAATTCAGAGATATGGCAGAGAATTTTAACATTGAAACAAAGACAACGGTATACAGTCCTTGGAGTCATGGACTTTTAGAGCAATATGATCAAATGATTACTGAATGATGCTGAAGGTAAAGAAAAGCATATCATGCACAATGTATATGGCTACAGGCCATATCAACTTGTGTTCTGCCAACATCCAAACCTTCCCTCTGTAATGGTTAACAGGCCACTTGCTCTAGCAGGCACTACAAGGAGTGAATGGCTTGGGAATCATATTTCAGCATTGCATGCATCAATGGAGGCTTTCAATGAAGCAGAGTGTTCAGAGAGAATTTGAAGAGCATTGAGGACACAGCTCTGTCCTACAGGTGAGAAATATGAGATCAGGGATAAAGTGTATTATAAAAGAGCAGTGTACGGAATGGAAAAATCCTGGAGTTGTCATTGGTCAGAATGGAATTGTGGTATTCATGAGAAATGAAGGTATATGTTTGAGAGTGCATCATTCCAGACTATGTAAAGCACATACTGAAGATCAGAACTGTATGGAGAATGACACTAAAAATGACAGGCTCTTACCTGATACACTGTCACGTAGCACCAAAGGTGTTGAGAGTGCAGCAGAGGGCCTACAAATGGTCCTGCAGGGAGTGCAGTTAAGGACTGAATCATCACAAGTTCAAAGACAATATGGAAATTTCAGTCTTGAAACAGGACAAGTAAGCTTTGTAGACCAAGACACTGGTATCTCATACAAAGCTGAAGTCTTCGGACGAGCAGGCAAAATACTGGGAGAAACAAAAGATGGTACAACTTGGATAACCTGGAACCATGTCACATGTAGATAGACTTCATTTTGAAACAAGTAAACATAAGGCTGACCCTTCTGAGAAATGTCAAGATGAAGATGTTTTAATAACTAAGGAGGTGCTGTTTGAATTTGCAAAACAGGATGAAATCATTAGTTGGAGAAAGAATGGAGTGTTTGAGGAAGTCAGAGACATTGGCCAAAGGACGGTGTATACAAGATGATAAAAACCCTGCAGGAATTGCACCAAAAGCACACCAGTGGCTGAAGGTTTTGAAGAACTGAAGATAAAACAACTCCAAAAAGAGTCACCAACATGTGTGTCAGTCTCTCCAACTACTTCTCATGGTGTTACGTCAAAAGCATTGGCAACTCCATTGCATTGATATAAAATTTGCATTCTCTCAGGGAATGGAGCTGTCACGTGACATTTATATCCCTCCGCCTGAACACTGTATATGGTCTAGCAGATGCATCACTCTACCTGTATAAAAGAGTCAAAGAAATAATGTTGAAAGTAGGTGGAAAAATGTCGCAAGTGGATCCAGCTGTTGTTTTACTGGCAAGATTCATAATGTCATATGGCTGGAGTACTCACCTGTCATACAGGTGACTTCATATGGGGAGGATCACAAACTTTGCCGCAACAGTCATCCCTCAGCTAGAGTCAGCCTTTCAGGTTGAACGTGAGGAACATTATAGACATTTAGGGCTAGATATCTTGCTGTTGATGGAACAGACAATGTGCATGGAATCCTGATGTGCCACACAGCAGGATGTACCCCAGTGAAGCTGAAGCTCAGCAACTCAGGTCAAAGATAGATCAGATTCTATGAGTAGCAAGACAAAGCAGACCTGACATCATGTTTGATGACTGCAACTTGGCATCCAGCACAAAAAATGCCACAGTACAAACTTAACATGAAGCAAACAAGATAACGTGCATAATTCAATCTGAAAAAATAGTCTTGAAGTTTCAACAGCTTCTGAAAGATGGCTTTTGGAAGCTCGTTGTCTTCAGTGATGCCTCACTTGGAAATCTCCTTGATGGAGCTACACAAGGGGGACATTTTATTGTACTGATGGGAGAAGAGGGAAGATTTTCACCTCTGGCAATTAAAAAGGATCTGAAGAGTTGTACGTGATAAGCTGGCACAAGAAACCTTTGCAACACACACAAAATGCTGGAGGATCTGAGCAGATCAGGCAGCATCTATGGAAAAGAGTAAACAGTTAATGTTTCAAGCTTGAGACCCTTCATCAGGACTGGAAAGAAAGAAGTCAGAAAGTGGGGGAGGAAGAAGTACATGGTGATAGCTGAAACTGGGGGAGGGGTGAAGTGAAGAGCTGGGAAGTTGATTGATGAAGGAGATAAAGGGCTGGAGAAGGGGTAATATGATGGGAGAGGATAGAAAATTCCATGGAAGAAAGGGAAGGAGGAGCACGAGGGAGGTGATGCACAGGTAAGGAGAAAAGATGAGAGATGGAAAGTGTATAAACCCTTGCAATATCTGATGGTATTGATAATATTTGGCCTCATTCTATTCTGAGCTTGTCCATGGTGGCCTGAAAGACTGAAAGAAGAACACTACAAATAACTTGTGGCACAAGACAACTACTCTCTGGTTGATGCCATCAAATCCACCAAGTCTGTTACAGAGAAGAGTCTTCATCTAGAGATAAGCAGCATCAAGGAACTTATCCAAGCACAGAGAATTCATCACATGATTTGTTCAACTACAAAGGAACAACTAGCTGACCGTTTCACTAAAAAAGGGAGCATCAGCTCTTGAGCTGCTGAAAGCACTTAGTGAAGGCATTTGGAACCTTAAGAACTGTATCAACATCAAGGGTTAGAACTAATCCCCATGTCCTAAAGGACATTCAAATGATGAAATTAATTCACATATCCTAAAGGATATTTGAGTTGATACTTTCTAAAAATTTTGTAGTAATCTGAAGGCACCAAGCGAGGTTATAGGGTATCTTCAGAAATTTACATGGCCTAACAACTACAGGTAAAAGCAATACATCTAAACCAATGGGCATTTAATTTTTTTTATATACATTGAAAGGATGGGAGATGGTAGAGTTCTGTTCATGTAGAATATGTAGGCATTTAGTTGAGATGTTCACTTTCCCTGTTATGAGCATACACAAGAAGGTGGGAGGGAGGATTGTAGTTAAGGAAATGGCATCCTTGTATACTAAACATGACTGGAGAAAGTAAAGTTGTTAAAATGAAAGAAAATCTTGTCTAGTTTGAACATTTAACATCAATAATCTGGATGATAACATGGTTAACTTGATTAGCAAATTTGCAGGTGACAGCAAGATTGTTCATGTAGTGCACGGTGAGGAAGACTGTCATGATGTGCAGAGGGTTCGGGACCAGCTGGATAAATGACAGATGAAAATTTAATGCAGACTAATGTGAGGTGTTGCACTTCAGTAGGACCAACTGGGTAGGTCTTACACAGTGAACGGTTGGGCATCGAGGAGTGCTGTAGAACAGGTCTATAATTCCTAGAAAGTGGTGTCACAGGTAGATGTGGTCATAAAGAAAGCTTCTGGCACATTGACCTGCATAAATCAAAGTAGTGAGTACAGGAAAGATGTAAACAAGGTTGAAAGAGTACAGAGAAAATTTACAAGGATGTTGCTGGGACTGGAGGACCTGAATTATAAGGAGAGATTGAATAAGTTAGAACTTTATCCTTGGAATGTAGAAGACTGAAGGGAGATTTGATAGAGGTATGCAGAATTGAGGGGTATGATAGGGTAAATGCAAGCAAATCTTTTTCACTGAGGTTGGTTGCAACAACTAGAGGTCATGGACTAAGGGTGAAAGATGAAATATTTAAGAGTTACATGAGGGGAACTTCTTCGCTCAGAAGGTGGTGAGAGTATTGTACAAGCTGCACAAGTAGTGCATTTGGGCATGATTTCAATGTTTGAGAAGTCTGGAAAAAGACATGGATGGTATGGAAGGCTATGGTCCTAATGCAGGTTGATGGGAGTAGGCAGGTTAAATAGTTTGGCACAGACTACATGGGCCAAAGGGCCTGTTTCTGTGCTGTATTTTTCTATGACTGTATATGTTCTTCAATAATAAATTTAGACCATAAGGCATAGGAGCAGAATTAGGCCATATGGCCCATTGAGTCTGCTCCGCCATTCAATCATGGATGATCCTTTTTTTTTTCTCCTTAAACCCAGTTCTCAGCCTTCTCCCATAACCTTTGAAGCCATGTCCAATCAAGAACCTTTCAATCTCTGCCTTAAATACACACAATGACCTGGTCTCCACAGCTGCATGTGGCAACAAATTCCACAAATTCACCACACTTCGGCTAAAGAAATTTCTCCGCATCTCTGTTTTGAAAGGACACTCCTCTATCCTGAGGCTGTGCCCTCTGTCCTAGACTCTCTCATCATGGGAAACATCCTTTCCATGTGTACTCTGTCTAGGCTTTCAACATTCTAAAGGTTTCAATGAGATCCCCCCTCATCTTTCTGAACTCCTGCAAGTACATATGCCAGAGCCATCAAATATTCCTTGTATGATAACCCTTTCATTCCTGGAATCCTCCTTGTGAATCTCCTCTGGCTCCTCTCCAATGCCAGCACATCTTTTCTAAGATGAGTAGGCCAAAACTGTTCACAATACCTCAAGGTGAGGCCTCACCAGTGCCTTAAAAAGCCTTAACATCACATACTTGCTCTTGTTTTTTAGACCTTTTAAAATGAATGCTAACATTGCATTTGCCTTCCTCACCACTGACTTGACCTGAAAGTTAACCTTTAGGGTATTCTGCACTGGAACTCCCAAGTTCCTTTGCATCTCAGATATTTGGATTTTCTCCCTATTTAGAAAATAGTCGGCACATTTATTTCTACTACCAAAGTGCATGACTATGCACTTTCTAATGCTCTAACCATGTTAGTAACTTCCCTGTAATACCATGGGCTCTTAACTTGGTAAGCAACCTCATGAGTGGCACCTTGTCAAAGTCCAAATATACAACATCCACTGCATAACTATCCTACTTGTAATCTCTTCAAGAATTCCAACAGGTTCGTCAGGCAAAATTTTCCCTGAAGGAAACCAGGCTGACTTTGTACTGTCTTTTGTCCTGCATCAACATGTACTCCATCATCTCATCCTTAACAAATGACTCCAGTATCTTCTCAACCACTGAGGTTAGGCTAACTGGCCTATAATTTCCCTCCTGCTACCTTCTTCCTTTCTTAAAGAGTGGAGTGGCATTTGCAATTTTCCAGTCCTCTGGCACCATGCCAGAGTTCAATGATTTTTGAAAGATCATTTCTAATGCCATCACAATCTCTAACACTACCTCTTTCAGAACCCTAGGGTGCAGTTTATCTGGTCTGGGTGACTTGTGTACCTTTAGGTCTTTTAGCTTTTTGTGCATCTTCTCTCTTGTAATAGTAACTGCACCCACCTATCTTCCTTCACACTCTACAACATCAGGCATACTGCTAGTGTCTTCCACAGTGAAGACTGATGCAAAATACTCATTTAGTTCATCAGCCATCTCCTTGTCCCCCATTATTATTTCTCTTGCCTCATTTTCTAGCGGTCCTATATCCACTCTCATTCTTTTTTATTTTTAACATACTTGAAAAAAACTTTTACTATCCACTTTGATATTATTTGCTAGCTTGCTTTCATATTTCATCTTTACCCTTCTAACGATTTTTTAAGTTGCTTTCTGTAGGTCTAAATCATTTTACTTTGAACTTTGAAGATGAGTTGGCTAATAGAGCCCGGAACTGGCTTTCTGGTAGGAGGCAGAGGGTAGTGGTGTAGGGATGCTGTTCTGGTTGGAAGTCTGAATAGCGATATACAGCAAAAGTTGATACAACAATTCCTACTCTTGATGTTTCTGTTGGATAGTTAAAGCAACGTGGATGTAAACATAGGAGGTATGCTTAATGAGTTTACAGATGACATGAAAGTCGGTGGGATATGAATATATGGGGATGTTGGACCAAAAGGCCTGTTAGCATATGATAGACATCTAGTATTTAATGGCTCTGTGATGCTGCTCCTTCCCAGGTCTCTTCAGATTGGGTGTCCTGAGAGAGCTTGTATGGCTCGCACCACAGACTCTGAAGAATTCAATGACGCAACAAGGGACAGGTGTAATGATGCAGAAAGTTATAAAATCAGTGAATGGCATAGACCTCCAGTCAGGACCCACCTTCCAACCTGAAAAGGTGGTTTGTTGTGGTGGTGCTTCTCTAGTTAAGTATAAACCAGTTCAACTTTGGAGAAATACCTCTCTTGGATATGGATTGCTGGCCATGAAGGAATTAAAATTTGGAAGAAAACATTGAACTGGAATGGGTCAAGGTCAGTGGAAGTAGGGAAACCAGATGTCTTTGTTCTTGCTATGTGCTTAGAGTGGAGGCTGCCATTTTGTGAAGCTGCTCTGTAATCTCCATTTTGTGAACTGCTTGACGTACTAATTCATGCTCTGGTATAACTTAATCAGAGCAAATGAATGTGAGAACAGTGTGTTTCTACTACTGATCTGCTAAACCTGAGATCCTTCTCAGATAAGCTGTACAATGGCAGGTTTGCAGAAGTTCATTCGTTATCTCAGGCCAGTATCTGGGTAACCCAGTTTGACTAGTTTGAACCACAGTCGAATAGAACAAAAGAAGTCACCTAAAGTATAAAGTTGTGTAGCTCTTAGAATACATCCAATGGGAATCTAACACGGGTGAGTCAGATAACTCAAGCCAACAAGATTGAAGTACGACATTTGAACTGCTAAGGGAAGACTATAAGAATTAGGAGCTTCAGATGCAAAATGGCGAGAACTTCGGAGACTAACTAGGAATGGAAGAACCCACATGCCAAGTGCAGAGAGAAGAAAGGATTGATTGGCCAATGGGAGATCTCTATTTCAGCGTTCTGAATTAGAGAATTGTTCTGAATGAGTATTAATACAGATGGAACAGTAGAGTTCATGTTTTAAATTGTTGGCCTGGGGTTCAACATATTTACATTGTTGTTTGTGCAGGGACAATAAAGTGTAAGCTTTGATTAAAAAAGAGTTGTCTAATTTAGATTAATTTATGTAGTCAACATGGATTACCAACTACTGTGATAAAAATGTGCTTTTAAAATGTCTCCCAATTTCATTTGAAGTTACTGTTACATAAATTTCACTGATGGCATCAAACAGATCACTGAGAACTATTACTTTTTAATGATTTATTCTTTGCATTAATTATGATTTTATTACCTTACAGTTGGAAGAACTTAGTACCTCAATGTATCCTTTTCAAATGATTTCTGTGCCTGTAATTAATTATAGTTATACAGCACTGAAACAGCCTCATCATGCCCATGTTGACATTCAACAACCTATTTCTGCTCATCTCCTCTACTAGCACTTGGTCCTATGCCTTGATGTTTTAACTGCTCATCCAGGTACTGCTTATATGTTACAAGGATAGACATATCCTTATATGTTAGCTTCTCAGGTGATGCGTTCCACATTTCAATTACCCTCTGGATGAAAAAAAATTCTTCTTCAGATTCCCTCCAAATTTCTTACTCCTTACCTTAAACTTGTGTCCTCTGGTCTCACATAGCCAAGACATGAAGAGACGTTTTCATACTGTATACCTTAACGCCTGTCATAATGTCACATCCCAGGGAAACAAACCCAGCCTATGTACTCTGATTCTAAGTGAAATAGGGGTAGGATTTTACTGCAAGCAGCAGGGTGCAAAGGATTATTTATTTATTGAGATACAGTGCACAATAGGCACTTCTGGTCCTTCAAGCCACACTGCCAAGTAACCCTAGCCTAATCATGGGACAATTTGCCATGACCAATTAACCTACCAACATATACATCTTTGGGATACGGGAGGAAGCAGGAACACCCAGAGGAAACCCACCAGGAGAACGTACAAACTCCTTATAGACAGCAGTAGAAATGAACCCCGAACAGCAAGCTTTAGTGCATATTTTATTGTCCACTGAGCTATTTGCAGGCAAGGTAGGGGGCATGTAAGAGTTATTACGTGTTTATTGTTTTTGGTGAAAAGAAGAAATGATCCTTAATAAAAAATTAAGACAAAAACTACACTTGGCAGAAAATCAAGAACTGCCAAAAGATGAAGAGTTGAAATCATCTCCTACCTAGAAGTAGTTGAAAATGAGACCCAAGGGAAGATGGCCAGCACTGCTCAGTGAAGGCCCCCCTTCAAGAGCAAGATATGTTACAGCAACTTCCTGTTTTGTTTAAGCTTGGGAGCCCAATTTTACAACTAACTGCTCAGATTCTACAACATGTATATATTTATTGACTTTCTCTCCTGCCTGTAAGACTGTAGAGACTGACTGCATTGTGTTTTGAGCATAGACAGTAATTTTCAGTAGGTGAGCATTAGATGAGCTGTCCCATAACTAATTATGCAGTGAGGAGGCACAAAACCGTACAGCTCGAAGAGAGGGCTTTCAGCCACCATTGTGCCTATCTATACTACTGCTGTTTGTCTACACTAGGTTTGTATCTTTTTAAATCTTGCCTATTCAAGTGCCTGTCAAAATGTCTGCCTCCACTGTCTCCTCTGCAATCAACCACAGGGGGAAAACGTTCTCCTCTGATCACTTCTAAATTTCCCCCCAAACCTTAAAGAGATTGTAAATGCTGGAATCGGGATGAAAATTATGATAAACAAGGTTAAGGTAGATAATCAGTCTTTTTTCTTTTTGGGACAAAAATATCAAATACTAAAGGGCATAGCTTTAAAGTCCATATCCCTAAACCTTCCTTATCCATCAACCCTTACGAAAGTCTTTTAGATACTGCAATTGTACCTGCCTCTACCACTTCCTTTGGCAGCTCGTTCCACATATCAAACATCCTCTGGAAATAGTTGCCCCTCGTGTCGCTTTTAAATCTTTCACTTCTTATGCTAAATCTAGTTGTAGACTTCCCTACTCTGGGAATAATTTGCAATTACCAATTAACATACAAACATATACATCTTTGGAACGTGGGAGGAAGCAGGAGCACCCAGAGGAAACCCACCAGGAGAACGTACAAACTCCTTACAGACAGTGGTGGAAGCAAACCCCGAACAGCAAGCTTTAGTGCATATTTTATTGTCCACGGAGCTATTTGCATCTTGTCTTTCTCGTCCTCGAGGTCAGTCCTCGGCATGGTTTCCTCTAAGCTGCATAGGTATGTGGCCACACAGTAACTGAAATGCTCTCGCATACATAATCTTTCCCACAGCTGGAATTTTCTTTTATATATTGTTTTATTGAAGTGATGCACAGTTTTCAGGCTCTGTAAAAAAAAAAACAAAAAAACAATTTCCTGCTTAGAGCAATGTTTGGTACATGTGTCCGGTGCTCCCGGGTGTGGCCTTTAATATATCATATATTGGTGAGATCTGACGCAGACTGGGGGACCATTTCACTGAACACCTACGCTCTGTCCGCCAGAGAAAGCAGGATCTCCCAGTGGCCACACATTTTAATTCCACATCCCATTCCCATTCTGATATGTCTATCCATAGCCTCCTCTACTGTCAAGATGAAGCCACACTCAGGTTGGAGGAACAACACCTTATATACCGGCTGGGTAGCCTCCAACCTGATGGCATGAACAGTGACTTCTCTAACTTCCGATAATGCACCTCCCCTTCTTACCCCATCCCTGATATATTTAGTTTTCTTCCCCCCCTCTTTTTTTCTCTCTCTCTGTCTGTTCTCCATCTCCTTCTGGTGCTCCCCTCCCCCCTTTCTTTCTCCCTAGGCCTCCCGTCCCATGATCCTTTCCCTTCTCTAGCTCAGTATCCCTTTTGTCAATCACCTGTCTGGCTCTCAGCTTCACCCCACCCCCTCCACTCTTCTCCTATCATTTTGCATTTCCCCCTCCCCCTCCTACTTTCAAATCTCTTACTATCTTTCCTTTCAGTTTGTCCTGACGAAGGGTCTTGGCCCGAAACGTCGACAGCACTTCTCCCTATAGATGCTGCCTGACCTGCTGTGTTCCACCAGGATTTTGTGTGTGTTGTTTGGTACATGCATCTGTTTTTTAAAAAAAGGGAATGTTAGTCCTCAGCCTCCTTCATTTCAAAGGAGAACAGACACAGCTTGTCCAAACTTACTTTATAACTCATGCCCTTAATTTCTGACAACATTCTTGTGACTCTTTTCTAAACCCTCTCTAGTTTAGTTACAATGTTCCTTTAGTATTAAAATGAGAACTTTCCACAATAGTTCAGCTGTGGTCTCACCAATGTCTTGTACAGCTGTAACATGACATCCCAACTCAGTGCCCCTAACCATCAAGGTGAGCAAGACTGTATGCTCACTTCACAGGCACCCCCCACCCAGTCAATGTATGTAACCACTTTTGGTGAACTATGCACCTATACCATTGGGTCTCTCTGTTTTACAACACACCCTGGGCTACTCTGTACCTGTACTCCTTGTTCTCTCTGTTCTACAACACACCCCAGGGCCCTGTCCTTACTGTTCAAGTCCTGCCTTTTTTAACTTCTCAAAATGCATCACTTTGGGCTTGTCTAAATTAAATTCCATCTGCCATCCCTTTTCCCATTTTTGCAGTTGGTCTAAATTCTGTTGTAACTTGAGGTAACTTATTTCACTGTCCACCACACCACCAATTTTGGTGCCATCTACAATCAAACTTGCTAATCATTCTCAATAAATTGTTAATACATCATGAAGAACAGATCTCCACTCTGAAAAGCAATCCTCCACTATCACCCTTTGATTCCAATCATAGATGAAATAGAGGAGGATTTGGGGGTAATGCTGCAACAGGTTTGGAATAAGAACTGTTCCATATAGCCAGTGATATTAACTTGATTCTGATTTAGAGCCAACAGAAAGGCCGGCCAAGCTGTGGCCCATAGCTACCTCTTAAATATGCAAAAAGTTGAGGAATTAAAATAAATTATTAAGGGTAAGTGTAAGTTCTGTGAAGTTGCTGTGAGTGTTGGAGGGGCAGTGGTTGGGACTTTCTTAAGATCTTGATGCGGGTTGGTGGTGTATAGAGACTCAGAAAAATGATACAAGGCACAAATAGTGTCCTGGATACAAGTTGGGGAAAAAAGTCTGGACCAGGAGAGATGGTATAGATTCCAGGCAAAAGAAACAAATTCAGTGGGGCAAGATCAGGTATAAACAGTACACTATGGGCAATTCTTGTTAATGATCTTTTACCGAGTTAAGGGATAAAAATACACCTGTGTTCTCTTCTTTGAAGAAAGATTCTTTATGTGCCTCTGATAACTTTATATACCTCTATCAGGTCAATCCTTGGCCTCTTTTGTTCTAGGGAAACCAAGCCCTGCCTATCAAATCTCTCCCAGTTACCAACGCCCTCCAGTCCAGGCTACATCTTGGTGAGCCTCCTCTGTATTGTCTCTGACACAATCACTTCCTTCCTATAGTATGCATAACAATCACTTCCTTCCAACTGCACACAGTATTCCCAAGTGCAGTCTAAGCAAAGTTCTCTAAGTCTACAACATGACATCCCAACGTTAATATTTTACACCCTGCCAACAAAGGTAAGCATGCCATCACCATGAGTATCCTAATTAACAGGGCTCCCATTTCCCAAGATCAAGTGCAGTTGTCTTGGATGGAGTTACTGCTGGTTTAGTTCCAGAGTTTAGATTATTTACAAAGTACTGTGAGCTGGTGTTTACAGGTTCTTTCCATTTCAAAGAGCTGTATGAAAATTGAAAATAGTTTCTGTAGTGAACAACTGGAAAATGTACAAAGTAAATAGCTACAAGAGGACAATTTTCAGTGGTGGGTTGGTGGGTAAACCCCAGGCTCTCTGTTGCCCTTAAGAGTTTTCATTGCTGAGCCCTTTCAGAAATCTCTGAATATGTAACTGAATGACAGAGCATTTAAGAAATGTTGGTAAGTTGAAAACTCCTGCTCTTGGAGGTTTTATTCCACGTTTATGTGTTTGCAGAGAGTAATGTTAGCAAATCCAGAACTATGATGATTTTGTCAAGCCTGCATTTGTGTAAAATGTATCATGGTGTGTATGGTGATTTATGTGAAACTGTGCTTAAATGTTTTAAAGATTTCATGAAATTGCTTTAAGTATTATCATTCTTTTCTTTACCTCACATTGTCTAGGAGTCGGTTCCACATTTTCACCTTGTAGGTTTATAAAGTTATGAGTTTTCTACCAAAATTTATACAAAACTTTGCTACTAGAAAATTACTTAGAAAAACAGTAAGTTACTGATTGCAATTATTATCCATTTATGTGAATCTAATGTAAACTCTTGGATATAATTAATATTAAATGTTGTACAAGCTATCTCATTGTATTCTTGTTTGAATAATTACAGAACGTACTGGAAGCAAATACATTGACCCATAGGCAATATAGCTACTGCAAATAGAGCACATAAAAGCCACCAATTCAGGCCAGCTAGTTTTGCCAATAATACATTTTTGCACTTCAAATTCCATATTCCAGAGTACTGTGCAAAAGTGTTAGGTACATAGATACCTAAGGGTGCCTAAAATATTTTGCACTGTACTGTATTTGTCAACATGGAGGAGAGAGAGTGTTTGTAAATGTGGCGGGAGCAAAGAAGATTCGGAATGGTAAGGGTAGAGTGCCATGGGAGGAGTATGGAATAGGTTGCAGAGCAGGAATGCCAGGAACGGGGAGTGGCGTGAGTGCAGACGCGCTTAGCCCTGAGACAACAGGCAAGGTCACTTGATTCCAAATGATCGGTTTATAGAATGTTTCTGTAGTGCTTCCCACTCCCTTCCCCCTTTCCAAACCATGATTCCCCTCTCCCTGCCCCCTTTCCGCTCTCAGTCCACAATAGAGACACATCAGAATTGGTTTTATTATCACTCATGAAATTATTATTTTTTCAATACAGTGCAATACATAAAATTACTACAGCACTATGTAAAAGTCTTAGGCACCCTAGATATATAGATATATGTGCCCAAGATTTTTGCATAGTACTGTAAGCAAACACTTCGCTCCAGAATTCTTAATACCTACTTTACACTTGGGAATTTTCTCCCTAAGTATATCTTTGTAATCTTTTAATTCCAACCTAAAACCCAGCAATTCACCAGCTGTTCACCACACGAACCTAGTAAGAATTAATCAGATTCTTCCTGTTGCAGACCCATTTCACTTGCTTCACATGTAAGATAATGGAACAAATGGTTATAGGAAGTTTTTCTTATTTGTGGGAAGTAATGGAAAATTAGCTGTATATCAATGTGGATTTCGTAAGGGAAGAACGTCCATGGACTCAGTGATACTCTTGGAATCTGATACTTGTAAGGCCCAAGTTAATAAAGAATCAGTGATGGCAGTTTTCTTTGATGTAGAGAAAGCTTTTGATATGTTATAGACCAAAGGATTGCTGATTAACTTGGACAAGATGGGAATAGGTGGTAAAATGTTCAATTGGATTCAAGATTTTTTTATGTAATGGGAAAATACAAGTTAGGGCAGGAACATTGTTCTCAAAGGAGTATGCAATAGAGAATGAAACTCCACAGGGGAGTGTGTGCAGCCACTCCTTTTTAATATTATAATTAATGATATTTTCTTAAATGTTGGCTGAGATATTTCTAAATTGTTATATGATGGTGCAGCATGGAAGAGAGGCAGAAATGTATAGAGTTAAGAAACTGCAGGGAGCTATTAATTAGAGAAATGAGGATGTCAATGGAGGTTAAAAGCAAAGAGGTGATGCTGAGGCTTTTTAAGACACTAGTCTGGGTGTACTTAGAGCATTGTCAACAGTTTTGGGCCCCATATCTCAGATAGGATGTGTTGTCATTGGAGAGAGTTTAGAGGACATTCATGTGGATGATTCTGGGAATGAGGTAATGGAGGTGTTAACATATGAGGAGTGTTTGGCAGCTTTGGGCCTCAACTCACTGGAATTTAGAATTCTTGGAGGGGGGGGGATGTAGAATCTCATTGAAACCTACCAAATATTGAAAGATCTAGATAAGGTGGATGTGGACAGGATGTTTCTTGAATTAGAGGGCGCATCCTCAAAATTGAGGGGCAACCTTTTAGAATAGGACTAAAGAGTAATGTTTTTAGCCAGAATTGTGAATCTGTGGAATGCTCTGCAGTAGACTGCGGTGGAGGTCAAGTCCCTGGGTATATTTAACTCAGAAGTTGATAGTTTCTGAATGGTCGGGGCATCAAATGATGTGGGAAGGAGGCAGGTGTATGGGTTTGAGTGGGATCTGCGATCAGCCATGATGGAATGTTGTAGCAGACTCAATGGGCTGAATGGCTTAATTCTGCGCCTATATCTTATGGTCTAAGAGATGTTTGAATGCAGTTCCTATCAGGTGCAAAGGAAACAGCTAATTGTTAAATTGAGATCTTTGGGATAGATAAAAACACAAAATGCTGGCAGAACTCAGCAGGCCAGACAGCATCTATGGGAGGAGGTGGTAACGATGTTTCAGGCCAAAACGTCCTCCTGATGAAGGGTTTCGGTCAAAATATCATCACTACCTCCTCCCATAGATGCTGCCTGGCCTGTTGTGTTCCACCAGCACTTTGTGTGTGTTGTTTGAATTTCCAGCATCTGCAGATTTCCTCATGTTTGCTCTTTCCATTGCCATTTGTATTTCTTCTCAAAACACCCAATAAAAGAGCAACATGTATGTAGAAATGTATCATGTTCGACTTTGTGTTATTTAGTTTAAAAGGTAGTCTAAACTATGACCATGTGTCTTGTGGTATCAAAAAGGCTTGTCTTGTTCTTGTTTTTGGACATTTGTGGAGGAGTGGGTATAATGTTAAACTAGTGTAAAAGAGATGTGAAGCAATGTTTTAAATCTAAACAAAGAATCTGAAGCAGCACATGCGCATACAAAATAGTGGATGACCTCAGCAGTTCAGGCCAGCATCTACATGGAGAGGAACACAATAGACTTTAAGGTATGAGAGAATTGGCTGAGACTGAACGGAGGAACATGGAAAGGAGACCTGCCGCAGACTGGGAGACCGTTTCGCCAAACACCGACGCTCAGTCCTCCAGCAGTGGCGGGATCTCCTTGTGGCCACACACCAATTCCACAGACCACTCTCACTCCGACATGTCTGTCCATGGCCTCCTCTACCGTCAAGATGAGGCCACATGCAGGTCGATGGAGCAATACCTTATCTCCCGCCTAGGTAGCCTCCTACCTGCCGGCATGAACATCCAACTTCCAGACCTCAAGTTGATACCCCTGCCCCCCCCCCTTACCCTATCTATTATTTTAGTCTGGTTCTCTTTCTCTCTCCCCCCCCTCACTATAATCTCCCCCAGCCCTACCTTTCTTTCTCTTTTATTTCCCATAATTCTCCACCTTCCCCTAGCCCATTTCCCTCCAGCCTATCACTTCCCAGCTCTCTACTTCACCCCTCCCCCCCTTCTTATTCCCCCCCCCCCCCCCCCCCCCCCGACCATCCCATGTTACTTCACTCCTGATGAAGGGTTTCGGCCTGAAAAGTCGTCACTACCTCCTCCCATAGATGCTGTCTGGCCTGCTAAGTTCTGCCAGCATTTTGTGTTTTTATTTATTTCCAGCATCTGCAGATTCACTCGTGAACGTGGAAAGGAAACTGGTTAGCATTTAAAGAAGCAATGCAAAAAATATTGCAAAATAAATATTTCCTCCAAAATATGAAAATTCCAATACCAAAAGCGATTCTTCCATGATCGAGGACAGAAATGATAGATATTAAATTAGAGGGTTTAAGACCATAAAATATTGAAGCAGAAGTAGGCCATTCGGCCCATCGAGTCTGCTCTGCCATTCAATCATGGGCTGATCCAATTTTTCAGTTTCATTCACTCCCAATTAACAAAAGAGTAGACCCACGCGTTGGGAATAATTTGGAATCAGGTAAAGGAAGTACACGCAATTGATAGCGAAAGGATGTAGAATGGTAAAAAATAGGAAAGCAGATTGTAAGATCACCTGCTTGTATATACAGAAAAACCTGTGGACCCCTTATGAATGAATGGCGAAAAATGAAAAACGAAAAAAGTAAATACTTTGCATCTGTGTTCACAAGACAAACAGAGCAGTTGGGCTGTATTAAGAATAAAGCGTCAAGCAATAGCAATGTATTGCAGTAACTAACCATTTGTGAAAGGACTGCAGAAATTTGTGAGATTGAACGCCAGAGAATCCCACGCCCAGGGCCGCGAACCGGGTTCCCGCCTTGCAGAGCGATGAACACTAAATATGGCGCTCCTGAGATCAGCTTCAGCATCCGATCATGTGGTCAATGTGTTGCCCCCTGATTGGATGGTTTACGGAGGCAGGTTTTGACGTCCAGTTGGCGCGCGAACGGACGGCGCATGCGCAAAAGACGCAGAAACAAAGACGGTGGATTGTCGGCATGGCGGATAAAGAAGGTAATGGGCCGGGCCTTGCGCCTTCGGTCCCCGCCCCGGCTCTCTCACCGAGCTGGGTTACGGCAGTGGGCCGCAGTGGCCCTGGGGAGGGGGTGGGAACTGAGTGGGCCCGGGACGTTTGTACCCAAAGGAGGGCCTTACTCGGGCATTGGTGTCTTGTGCTGTGTGGGAGGGAGAACCGCCGGGAGGGCCGAGATTGGGAAGCGGGGTGTGAGACCTGGAGAAAGGGGAGGAAATGGGGTTGAGCTCTGGGTTTCAGAACTGACAGGGTGTTCTTTCGCAGCGGATTCGAGGGTGCGTGAACCCTTTGGGTGGTCCAGGAGAGGCGTGTAGAGGTGTCAGATTGGTTGGTTGCAGGTGTGCGTGGTGCATGGGGGGGGGGGGCGGTAATGAGAGTTTTGTTGGATGAAGTGAGAGTATCTAAGGAACAGTGGTGAAGGGTGGGTGCTCTGGCTTTTAAGGACGTTTGGAGTTAGATGTTTTTTAGATGGAGGTATGTTGTGCCTGTGTTGGTGTGTCAGGGGAGTCCTAGGTGGTTGGAATCAGGGTAGGTTAGGTAGTGGGTGAGGAGTTGACAATAGGATGGGGTTAGCAAAGGGGTGAAGTAAGGGTGTGGGAAGGGGTGGTGGTGTTAGCTGAGGCTGTTACTGAGTGCGGTGGAAGTCACGGGCATAAGAATAGTGCTAAGTGGAGGTGGGGTGAGGATAGTGGAGAAAGAGGTGGGTTGGAAAAGGTTGGTTCAAGGGGAGTAGGGCCTGGTGAAATGGGCATTGTGTTGGGTAGGATGTACTGGGGTGGGCAATGTCATGTGGGGCTGCTGTAGTGTGGAATTGGCTCGTGGGTGTGGATTGGGGATATGCTTGGGTAGAGGGAGTTGGGAGGATGAGAACAGTTGGATTTAGGGCATTAATGAGGATTTGGAGCAATGGTGTGTCGGCCAGTTTGGTTGCCCTGAATGTGCAGGTTGCGGCTTCAAGTGCCCATGTTGGAGAACAGCTTTTTCTTTGGTATGGCAGTTGCATTCCAGCTACTGTGCATGGCTCAGTTGTTGGTTTGGATTGTGTTCTTGGTTTGTGATGGTTTGTTTTAGCTGAAATTGGAAAGAGGGTATACATTGTTCCATTTGGCCTCGTAGCTTTGTTTCTGCACTAGGTGACTGGCTAATTCATACAGGGTTAATTGAAAATTTGCTCAATCAAAACTTGTATTTAGTCTGTATATTAAAACTACTTATCAAGATATCAATAAAGGTAATTATCACTTTTATTTTCATTTCATTTCTTATTGTGATTAAGTGTAAAAATATGAAATTACAGAATAGCTTGTGTGAAAGTTTTAAAGTGAACTTGTTTCCCCACTTTGTCAGTTGAGAGAGTAGCATGTCACTGCTCTCAGTGCTCCTCTGCTTAACAATCAGCAGTTGCTTTGAGAAATGTGGAAAGGAATACCACTCCAGCACTTCTCGTTTCTTTAGTTGAGGTTAATGTAATCCCTGGTTTCCTCCCCATTTCAATCCTCTACTTCCTCAAAAAAAAGGCCTCAGCATGAATATTGGACTTGAATGTCAATGTCAATTTTATGCTTTGGCAACACTCTATTTTAAGGGGATATGAGAAGCCATTTGCAA
Organism: Hypanus sabinus; assembly: GCF_030144855.1. Taxonomy (NCBI): domain Eukaryota; kingdom Metazoa; phylum Chordata; class Chondrichthyes; order Myliobatiformes; family Dasyatidae; genus Hypanus; species Hypanus sabinus. The sequence goes on from NC_082729.1 coordinate 597,478, forward strand.
TGACTATAATGTATGCAAGGTACTCTGTAAATTTGTATCCCTGTAAACTGCATGTACTATTGTCAGAATGTTTAGATTATTTCTCTTTAATTTTGCACCTCTAGCATCAGATGCCCATTATGATGTTACACCTGTGACGTCACACACCCACTGTTCTTCATTACTGACGGCCGCCTCACCAGTGCAGTCCACTCATCTCGACACGACGCCAGCCATTTGTCATGAATGGAAACGAGGAAAAAAAAGTACCTTGTATATATTATACACAATAACAGACTGTCAGGAGATGAATTAGAGAAGTGCGTGGGAGACTCCATTAAATTGTGGTCTTGTAGTGGCTGTAATGTGAAATGCCCACACTTGCCCCATTTCAGTCAAAGCCCTAATACACATCTATAATTCACCTCATGACATTGATTACTTGATTTTAACATTGTAAAACGTGACAGCTGTGCATTAAATGTACTTTAAATGATTTATACTGTATAAATTATACTATTTTGTGCATCTCCCCTTAAAATTAAGTGGTTTGTAAATTTGTTATATGGCCCTCTTCAATTTGACTTGTGTAATTGAGAAAGGGTGATAGGATTTTAGATATGCACTTCACAGAAATTCTTAATTGTAGGTGTTGGAAAATATCTTCCATCTTTCAATTAGACTTTTAGAGACTTCAATATTGCTGCTATTTGCTTTTTTGTTGAAAACTCTAAATACCCTCAGGGTGGAATGTGTTATTTTCCAGTCTGATCATTATAGCATCTGTTTTCATCATGAATGATGAAGTTGGCTCTTCTAAGTTTGTTCACATCATTTACCACTCAAGTTATCTGCGAGATATCAGGGGAGGGTGAACAGCCAAATGTTGTGCTAGATCTAGATACCAATGACGTTGAAAGGATAAGATCCTGCAAAATTAACCTTTTGGATCCAAAATTGGGCCTGACAACAGAAAGTGGGTGGTAATGCATCTTTACTAAAAAAGGTGTAAAGCACTCTATGCCTCCGCTTGCCTGCAGATCACCCTTGGGCAATGTGTAGCACCTGCTTATTCCCCCCCCCCCCCGGATCAGGGTCACGTGAAGTCACGGGAGCAGCTGGTGCATATCACAAGTCCTGGTTATGTGACCGCTGACACCAGGCAGTCTGATAATGACTAGGGTCACCCATCTTGTAAAAACACTGCTCAGAAGAAGGCAATGGCAAACTACTACTGTAGAAAAATTTGCTAAGAACAATCATGGTCAAGATCATGATTGCTTGCTTCACATGACACAGCACATACTGATAATGAATAGGAAGCAGAGGGTGGTATTAAGAGTTTTTATGTGATTGGTTACCTGTGACTAGTGGTGTCCTACAAGGATAGATACTGGAATCCTTGCTGTTTGTCATATGTGAATGACTTGGATCTGGTGGCACAATCAGTAAGTTTACAGATGACACAAATATTGGAGTTTGTGGAAGGTAGCCTTTGGCTGCAAAGAAATATCAAGGAAGGGAAAATAGTTGAGGAGCCAGAAGACTGGAGGGTGGCTAATGTGCGTTTATTTAAGAAAGGCTGAAAGGAAAAGCCTGGGAGCTGCAGACCAGTAAGTCTATTGCCACTGGGGGCAAGGGACAGGAGTATGTGAAACAGAAAAGGCCAGCACTGATTAGAGATGGGCAGGATGGTTTTGTACTTGGGGAATGAAGAGGTGACGAAGAAAGGGATGAGGGAGATGTTGCCGATTTGTCTTCATGGGCTTTGGTGATCTTTGACTAGGTACTACATGATTTGGTAGGCTAGTCCAAAGCTTAGATCACATGGGATCCAGGGCAAGCTAGCCATTTGGATACCAAATTGACATGATGGTGGAAGACAGGGTTGTGTTTCAGATTGAAGCACTTTGGCCAGTGGTGTGCTGCTTGGGTGAAAATGTATGGTTAGTTTGCAGGTGACACTAAATGGTGGATAGTGATGAAAGTCATATAAGATTACAACTTGATATTAACAAAGTGGGTGAAGGAATAGTAGATGGAGTTTAAGTTGGATAAAAATATTATATGTATTTTTATAAAATCCAACAGGGACAGTAAATGTAAAATAACACTTGCACACTACCCCTAGCCCTGAGGAGTGTTGTAAAGCAGAGAGACCTGAGAGTGCAGGTACATAGTTTCTTGAAAATAGCGACTCAGGTAGGCTGGTGAAGAAGGCATTTTGACATGCCTGCCTTCATTGACCAGGAGTTGGAACATCTTGCTACAGCTGTGCAAGGCATTGATAAAGTCACAACTGGAGTAGTGCACAAAGTACTGTTTGCCCTGCTTTTGGAAGGCTGTCATTAAGCTGGAGAGCATGTGAAAAAAAAAAATTACAAGTACATAAGTTGAATTGGTGGGTCTAAGTTAAATGGATAGGCTTGGGCTTTTTTCTCTGGAGTGTAGGAGGCTGAGGATGATATTAGACCATAAGATAAAGGACAGAATTGGGCTTTTTGGCCCATCAAGTCTGCTCTGCCATTTTATCATGGCTGATCCATTTTCCCTCTCAACCCCAATTTTATGCCTTCTTCCCTCCTCCCCCCGCCCTGTATTGTATCCCCTCATGCCCTGACCAATCAAGAATCTATCAATCTCTGCCTGAAATATAGAGCTATAAAGGGTTATCAAATCATAAGGGGTGCAAACAAGATAAATAGGAAAATTATTTTCTCTGGTTTGGGGAGACCAACGCCAAAAGGCATAAATTTAAAGCAAAAGGGAAAAGATTTAAAACAACCTTAGGGGCAACTTTTCCCATATAGAGGGTGGTGATTATATCAAAAGAACTGCCAGAGGAAGTGTTGGAGGCAGGTGTAGGTTAGCGGCTTATGACCGTGTGGGTGTCTTCCAGCTACTCTGGTTTCCTCCCACATTCTAAAGATGTGCAGTATAGGGTTAGTGAGTTGTGGGCTTGCTATGTTGGTGTTGGAAGCATATCAGCAGGAGCAATTTGCTCTCAGTACAACTTGAACTGTGTTGGTTGTTGATGCAAGTGACACATTTCACTGTTTCAATGTACATTTGATAAGTTACGGTAGTCTTGCAGGGTTGAGAATTAAAAGGTATTTTGACAGTTACGTGCTCAGGAAAGGATTAGAGGGATATGGGACTTGCTCACTTCAGCATTGGATCAGCGCAGACAAGATGGCCCATTGGGCTTGTTTCTGTTTTTTTGACTCTATCATTATATTATAGGAAGTGTGTTACAGTAGTGCAGTATGTAGAACACTTCATGGATGGAACAGTTCAATTATGAAGAGAGACTGGAGAAGCTGGGTCTGTATCGCTGGGTTGGAGGAAGTCGAGGAATATGACTGTCCTATCTAAAATTACAAGGAATAAACTTAAGGAAACTTTTCACTATCTCAAAGGTAGAGAACATGGGTGTATGGTAATGAGTAAGTGGCTTAGAGAGGACATTGGGAATCCCACTTTGCCTACTGAGTAGTGAACACCTGACTAGTTGAAGCTGAGCTGCTGACAGTATTTTAAGTCATATCTGGATTAGTATTTGAATTTCTTAGCCACAGAAGCCAATGAACCATGTGCTGGGAGATGGGATCAAAATGGAAGGGTATCCAGTGTTTTGTGTGGATGAGTTGGACCATATGGCCGCTTTTCATGTTATATGATACTATGACTGGGACCAGGAAACCAATTAAAAAGCAGCACCACAATGGTAATCTCTTGATTGCATCTGGCACCCTGAGTTGGTTGAGTGTCGGAGTGGATGATAGTCAATGTATGTAGGAGAATGGGGTTTGTGTTCCTGGATCATTGCAACTATTACTGCACCACGTGGGATCTGTACAAGTGAGGTGGGTTGCTCCTTAGCAAGGATGCCAGTTAGATCCTGGTTGGGAGGTGCGCGTGCACTGTTGTGGAAGATTTAAGCAGAGTTAATGGTTGTTCAGATGGAGAGGTACAGTCAGCCCTGAGGAAAAATGGTAACTGGGACCGGTAGGCAGAACAAAGGAGTAAGGGCACATTCAGAAAATTTAAATTGTGCCTAACTTACAACAAGGAATATTAGCATTAAATTATAACTCAACTATAATTAACATGGGGGTTGACAATGTTTTTGCCATCACTGAGATGTGGCTGAAAAACAGACAGGACCATTAATTCAATATTCCAGAGCAAAGAATTTCAGGCAAGGCGAGAGTAAAAGGAAGCATTGCACTGTTAGTCAAAAATTGCATGACTTCAGTGGAGAAGGAGAATGTGGGAGAAGGCTGTTCAGATGAAGTCATATCTAGAGATTTAAAACCAGAAAGGGTGTAAGCACTTCACTGGAATGTATTACAGACCTCCAAGAGTCAACAGGAAATGGAGAGCAGATAAGAGGTCCAATAAAATAGGGATCTCATTTTCCCAAATATTAACTAATGTCCTGGGTCTCCGTAGGCTGGAGACCCGTATTCCTACAAAAGTTATTACCATCCAAAAGAAACTAAATATTTCTTAACAGAGCCTCTAATGACATTGTCTAGCAGCTTTAGGTATATTACAACATTTCATGGAAAATTAACAAATAATAAAATCAAAGTATCACAAAAACTGGAAACTTAACTTCTGCATTGGTTTTATCCTAGCTCTAAGTAACTTGACCAATTAGTCATTAAACACTACAGCAGAGAAAGAGATCCTTCATTCCATCTAGTCCATGCCAAAGTGCTATTCTGCCTAGTTAATTGACCCACACCTGGTGGGCCATAACCCTCTATTACCCCCCCCCCCAACTCAGCTATGTACTTATCTGAACTGTTCTTAAATGTCGAAATTGAACCTGTATTCAACATTTCTGCTGCCACAATTTCACCACCCTCTGAGTGAAAATGTTCCTCCTCATATTTCTCGTAAATATTTCATCTTTCACGTATAGCCTACTGTATGACCTCTAGTATCCTACCCTGGTTGGTCCTACCAAAGTACACCTCACACTTGTCTGTATTATATTCTATCTGCCATTTTCCAGCTGGTCCAGATCCCACTGCAAGTTTTGATGGCCTTCTTTGCTGTCCACTACACCCAATCTTGGTGTCATCTGCAAATTTGCTGATCCAGTTTACTGCATTATCATTCATATAGATGACAACGATGAACCCACCACCTATCCCTGTGGCATACCACTAGTCACAGGCCTCCATTCAGAGAGGCAACTGTGTATCTTCTCCCACAAAGCCAATATCTAATCCAATTTGCTACCTCATCCTGACTGCCGAGCAACTGAACCTTCTTGACCAACCTCCCGTATAAGGCTTTGCTGAAGTTCATGTAGACAACATCCACTACCTTCATCATATTTCCTGATTAACTCCTGAATAAACTAAAAGATTGGTTAGATATAACCTACCACACAAAACCATGGTGACTATCCATAACCAGGTCTTGTTTATCTAAGTACTTTTATATATCCGGTCCCTTAGAATACCTATCTATAATTTACCCATGACTGACGTCAGATTATAATTTCCCTAAATATTTATTGACTATCATTGACTATCCTCCAATCCTTTAGCACCTAACCTGTGGCTAATGATGTTTTAAATATCTCTGCTAGGGACCCTACAATGTCTGCACTAGCCTCCCACAAAGTCTTTATCAGACCTCCTGTAGTCCATGACCTCTCTAGTGTTTTTCACAATTTTGTGGATTCTTTATTTGTCTCCCGAGTAAATGCAAATATATCCATTTAAGATCTCCCCCATCTGCGCGTAGATGACAAACTGATCTTCAACTGGACCAGTATTATCCCTTGCTATCCTTTTGCTCTTTATACACTCCGTAGCCACTTTATTAGGTATACATGCACATTAACACAAATATCTAATCAGCCAATCATGTGATAGCACTCAATGCATAAAAGCATGCAGATGTGGTCAGGAGGTTCAGTTGTTCAGACCAAACACAACAAAGAGGAAGAAGTGTGATCTAAGTGACTTTGAACATGAAATGTTATCTTAGTGATTTTGACCAGAATGGTTTGAGTATCTCAGAAACAGCTGATCACCTGGGATTTTCACATACAACAGTCTCGAGTTTACCGAGAATGATATGAAAAACAAAATAGCCAGTGAACAGCAGTTCTGTGGGTGAAAACGCCTTGTTAAAGAGAGTGGTCAGAGGAGAATGGCTAGACTGGTTCAAGCTGACAAGAAGGTGCCAATTTCAAATAAACCAGGTGTTACAACAGTGGTGTGCATAAGTTCATCTCTGAATACACAACACTTCAAACCATGAAGTGGATGGGCTACAGCAACAGATGACGATGAGCACACATTCTATGCCCACTTAGTTTTTCTGTAGAAACCCTTCAAATTCCCCTTTACCTTGTCTGCCCTCCTGATTCCCCCCCCCCCCGTTCTCTTGCATTTCTTGTTTTTCCCAAGTATCTTATTAGTACCTTGCTGTCCACACCTGCTATGCAACTCCTTAATCAGGGTTTCAGTATCCTTTGAAAACCAAAGTTCTCTAAACCTGTTAGCTTTGCTTTTTATTCCAACAGGAGCATGCAAACTCTGTACTCTCAAAATTTGAGTTTTGAATGCCTCTCACTTACCAAGCATCCATTTTTTTTTTAGAAAACAACCTGTCCCAATCCACACTTGCCAAGTCCTTTCAGATGCCATCAAAATTGATTTGTTTTCATTTTAGAGTGTGAACTATTCCTCTATTCTTAATTATTTTGAAACAAATGAAATTATAATCACTGGTTCCAAAGTGTTCCCCTATACATGCTTTTGTCAACTGCCCTTGTCTCCTTCCCTAATAGAAATCCAGTATCTCACTCTCTCTAGTTGGGATGTCTGTATATTATTCAAAGGAACTTAATGCATTTGACAAACTATCCCATCCAGCTCTTTGACAGTATACGAGTCAGTCAAAATGTAGAAAGTTACTATTACAACTTTGTTTTTTCAATTTTCTGCTATCTCTACACATTAGTTTCTCTAAATCCAGCTGATTATTGGGTGGTTTATAATATAATTCCTTTAACATGGTAATCCCTTTCTCATTCTTAATTTCACCCATATAGCCTCTGTAGTCAGCTCCAGTCTGTACTGTCTGACACTGGCTTGACATTGTCATAATTCCACATACTGATCCATGTCTAAGCTCATCCGCCTTGCTTCGTGCATTGAAATAGAAACAACTCAGGGCATTAGTCCCACTGTGCTCAACCTTTTGGTTCCTGTTTTTATTTGTAGGCTTAACATCATCTTTCTCCATAACCGCTCCACTATCTGCCCTGGCACTTTGGTTCCCATCTCCCTACAACTAATTTAAACCTCTTCCTGGAGCAGTACTAACAAAGGGAATTATGTAAACCTTCCCGCAAGGATATTGGTCCCCTTCCAGTTCAGGTAGGGATCATTTTGGAGATAATAATTCTGGTTTCAATTTTTTTTTTAATGAACCTTGGAAGCTAGTTTTCTGCTATTTAATTGAATAATTGCTGATATATCTTAAATTCATCTTAGGAGTTTAACTCTTTTGCCCAATATTCTTTCCAGTCTGTGACCCATTCCGCAGAGCTAGATTTTCACTCCCTTTGTATGGAGAAGTGGTTCTTTAACTGTCTAAAGATATACGGGAGTGGTTCTTCAGTTAGGGAAGTTTTATAAGTCCTGGACCTTGCTGCCAGAAAAATTGATCACTGAAAATTATCACCTTAATCACTTCGGTTGTCTTGATTAGGACTCTGCATGCATGCAAGTACATTGAAGCCCAATTTTTGCAATATGAGGCACAAAAGAGTGCAGCTGGTGGAATCTGGAGCAACATCTAATCTGCTGGAGGAACTCAGCAGGTCGAGCAGCATCTGTGGGGGGGTGGCAGGATTGTTAATTGGTTGTAGTGTTTCGATCTAAAGCGGTGACAGTTTCTTTCCTCTCACAGGTGCTGCCTGATCTGTTGAGTTCCCCCAGTAGTTTCCCTGCAACACATCATTGCATTTGAAGCCTTTAAGTCTGGCATTGGTCTGTATTGTAATTCTTTAAAAGGACAATACATCCTTCCAACGGTGCTGTACACTTTGAAAGAGCCGTGACTAGACTTGTATACATTTGACATAACTTTGAAATATAAAAAATATTCTGTGTAATTATTTCTGCAATTGGCTTCACAGTTATCGCAGCTGCTTCACACTTCTAAGGGTCTTGGAGAGCTGAATGGCACAGAAACTGAACCCTTGGCCCAATCTGTCCATGCCAGATGTGATGCCTATCTATGCTCATCACATTTGTCTGTTTGGGGTCCATGTACTCCTAGTCGTTTCCTATCCAAGTACCTTTCCGAATGTCTTAAACAATATCGTATCTGTCTCTGCCACCACCTCTGGGAGCTGTTTCTGTGTAACCACCTCTCTTTGGGGGAAAACCTGCCCCTCGGATCTTTACATTTCTCTCTTCTGACCTAAAACTGGCTCTCTTGCTAACCTGAGAAAAAGATTGACTTGATGTTTCTTCCTCTTGTGGAATATCAGAATCGGGTTTATATCACCAGCATGTGATTTGAAGTTTATAAACTTAGCAGCAGCAGTTTAATGCAATACAAATATAGAAGAGGGGAAAAAATATCAGTAGTGGGCAGATGTAGTTTCAGAACAAATGTCCTTCAAGGTGAAGATGGGGAGGAATATCATCTGAAGGTCTCAGATCTTTAAAATTCTGCACTATGGAATGCTGAGTCATTGAATATATTCACACAAGCCTGTAAGATCTTTTGTCTGTGAATAGAACAGGCACAAAGTGAGTTAGATGAAGTTGTGGCCTTGGCAGAGCAGCCTGGCAGGTTTCAGGGAACACTTATTATTTCTTGTGTTTGTTGCTCAAAGTTCCTCAATTCTGTTGCCAGAAGTAAGTAGTTTGTTCACTCATGAAATTTTGGGTTGGTGCAGTTCATGAGGTAGATTGTTTAGAGGGAAGTTCTCAAATCTTAAATAAGATTCTAGTTTTTTTTAAACTGCTTGCAGTTTTAAAAAATATATAGTTAATTTCTAGTTATGGTAGTCACTGCCTTAGCTCCTTGTTGAGACAAAGGGTAATCTTTTAACACTTAATTTCATTCCTTTAGCTGACTATATTCTCTGAGTATTCTTTCCCTGTTTCTTTAGCCAACATAAAAATTCAAAAGTGTTTTACCTCACTCAGATTTTGTAAGTTTACTGTTATTTGGTGACAAGAAATGCTGCTTGTTTTATAATCTAATGAAGATTTGCAGTTTAGAATCAATCTAATGAGAGTTGTGCAGTATAACAACAGGATGTTAATTTTATTATAAGTAAAACAATATTTCTGTTTGGTCGGGAATAAATTGTGGGTCAGTGGTAGAATATCAGTAAGCAATATAGATTGTGGAATTTTTGTTTGCCACTGATGACAAGTTGTGTATTTGCAGCAGCCTTTGATGATGCTGTGGAAGAACGTGTCATTAATGAAGAATACAAGATCTGGAAGAAAAATACTCCCTTCTTGTATGACCTGGTTATGACTCATGCTCTGGAATGGCCAAGTCTGACTGCCCAATGGCTACCTGATGTTTCCAGGTATGGATCTGGCTTAAGGAAGGGTAATCATATAATTGGAGATTAAACATTGTCCATTAAACATGTCTACATTTAAGTTCCTCTCTCTGGTAAAACTCCATTAATATATGTTACTCCTCTTCTTTTTGTGACCCTTAATTTCAAGCAAAACTTACGATTTTAGCTCATCTATTCTTAGTGTTCCCAATGGCTGAGAGATACTGCTTCTTCTCGAATTACCATCACATAAACAAGACTTAAGTCTGTTTGTCTGAATATCCAACGTATAGCAAAAGCTACTAAGCCCGTCATCATCTCAGCTGTTGTACTGATGATCTGTGCTTCAAAACCAGCTTTTAGCCAAGGTGTTCCATACAGTTAGAATGCTGGTGTCTATTCAACAATGTATAGGGTTGCATGGGTGTAGCCTATTTACCTGAATCAGGGCAAATTTAATATGGATAATTAATGCACCATCAGTTTACCCTCAAATAATCTTTTGTGATTAGCAGTTCAACTGAATGAACTAGAGAACCCAAGAGAGGACAATGATTTGTCCGCTTGTTCAAAAAAGGTTGTAGGGATAGTCCGGGTAATTGTAGACCAGTGAGCCTTGAGTCTGTGGTGGGAAAGCTGTTGGAAAAGATTCTTAGAGATAGGATCTGTGGGCATTTAGAGAATCATGGTCTGATCAGGGACAGTCAGCTTAGCTTTGCGAAGGGCAGATTGTGTCTAACAAGCCTGGTAGAGTTCTTTGAGAAGGTGACCAGGTATATAGATGAGGGTAGTGCAGTGGATGTGACCTACATGGAGTTTAGTAAGGCATTTTACAAGGTTCCACATGGTAGGCTTATTCAGAAAGTCAGAAGGCATGGGATCCAGGGAAGTTTGGCTAGGTGGATTCAGAATTGGCTTGCCTGCAGAAAGCAGAGGGTCGTGGTGGAGGGAGTAGATTCGGATTGGAGGGTTGTGACTTGTGGTGTCCCACAGGATCGGTTCTGGGACCTCTACTTTTCGTGACTTTTATTTACGACCTGGATGTGGGGGTAGAAGGGTGGGTTGGCAAGTTTCCAGATGACACAAAGGTTGGTGGTGGTGTGGATAGTGTAGAGGATTGTCGAAGGTTGCAGAGATACATTGATAGGATGCAGAAGTGGCAGATGGAGTTCAGCCTGGAGAGGTGTGAGGTGGTACACTTTGGAAGGGCAAACTCCAAGGCAGAGTACAAAGTAAGTGGCAGGATACTTGGTAGTGTGGAAGAGCAGAGGGATCTGGGGGTACTTGTCTACAGATCCCTGAAAGTTGCCTCACAGGTAGATAGGGTAGTTAAGAAAGCGTATAGGGTGTTAGCTTTCATAAGTCGAGGGATAGAGTTTGAGTCGCGAGCTAATGATGCAGCTCTATAAAACTAGCTCTAAATTACTTATAACTTAAGAGATAAATATGAAACATTTCTGAAAATTTGGTGCCCTTATTTACAAAAGATAGGACTAAGTGTATAGGTGCTCCGAAGATAAAATTACTGGTTATTTGGGGAAATAAATAAATATATGTACTAAAGTTATTATGAACTCCATGGAACATGTGGGGATCTTCTGATATCCAGGCATTCTTTCTTTCTTTTTTTCTTTCTTTCTATAGGGATATGTTAGGGGGGGAGGGGGGAAGGGTTGATAATTTTTTTTTTCTTTCCTTCTATAATCATTTGAAAATTCAATAAAATTTAAAAAAACAAAAAACTAGCTCTAGGCCACACTCGGAGTACTGTCTTCAGTTCTGGTCGCCTCACTATAGGAAGGATGTGGAAGCATTGGAAAGGGTACAGAGGAGATTTACCAGGATGCTGCCTGGTTTAGAGAGTATGCATTATGATCAGAGGTTAAGGAAGATAGGGCTTTACTCTTTGGAGAGAAGGAGGATGATACGCAAGATATAAAGAGGAATAGATAGAGTGGACAACCAGTGCCTCTTCCCCAGGACACCACTGCTCAATACAAGAGGACATGGCTTTAAGGTAAGGGGTGGGAAGTTCAAGGGGATATCACAGGAAGGTTTTTTACTCGAAAGTGGTTGGTGCGTGGAATACACTGCCTGAGTGAGTAGTGGAGGCAGATACACTAGTGAAATTTAAGAGACTACTAAACAGGTATACGGAGGAATTTAAGATGTGGGGTTATATGGGAGGCAGGGTTTAAAGGTTGGCACAACATTGTGGGTGGAAGAGCCTGTACTGTGCAGTACTGTTCTATGTTCTATACGAACTCTTCAGCTGCCTGCTAATAGTCCATCAGAAACATCTCCATTCTCCTGACAGCCTAGCAAACTCCTTTGGCCTCTTTCCCGGTTCTGATTACCTGAAATATAAGCCCTGTTTTGCTTCCTACAGATGCTGCCTGACTGGAGTATTTTTAGCATTTAATTTCAGATTTCCCGTGTGTGCATTCTGTTTTTTTTTTACTTTCACTGACTTTTGTACTTGACCCCTTGGCATTCTTTTCATGCTTAGTTCTTCCATTCTGCCTGCCACCACTATGCTCATCTTTTCTGAACATTAGGAGTTGGTCAGTTGATTCCTTGAATTTGCTCTAGCAGTAAGGGCCGTGGTTGCTCTATAATCTCAGCTCCATGTTCCAGTAATGTTTAGCTTTTTGCTTATGAAGAATCTACCAATCTCTGCCTTTCACATAATTCAATGAGTCTACTTCATTGCCTTGTCAGAAAGAGTTCCAAGGAATTTGTATCAGGGATATTAAGTGCCCAGTCATGTGTCTTCTCCAAACTGGGTCTTGATTAATGTCCTCTATCACGATCCTGCATGCCTTAATCATTGCAGTTCACTGACCCTATTCACTGCTCTTTGTGTTTTTATACGGACTCTCAAACAGCTGCTGCATTCTTGGCAATCTGCTCCTAATAGTCAAATATTTTACTATTGCTGTTTAACATTCCTGTCCTGTTTGTTACTACATACTGGTGCTTGTTTCCCCTCCCCAGTGATTTGCCCATTGGTCCTAGTTTTGTTTAGGTGAGACCTATCCCTTGTGAATGCATTGGATGGAACTGTTTGTGCAGCTAGTAAAACGGCTGTCTCACCTCGCTAGAGATCTAGATTCAGTCCATTTGGAGTTTTCATGTTCTTCCTGTGACCCTGGTGCTCCAAATTAATCCTGAGTAAATGCAAGTTAGTAGGTTCATTGGCCTCTGTAAATTGTTTGTTGTGTCGTAAGTGAGCAATTGACTCCATCCAGATTCTGTGTGAATGAGGAAAGAATTGGAATTAAGGTCAGCACCGACTCATTTGGCCGATGGGTTTATTTCCATTCCATATCTGTCTGAGATATAAAACTATACAGATATATTCCTGGTTCTCCAGGAATCTAATGGCTTCCTGTAGGATATCTTTAGTGTGCATTCAACTGCCTGATCTTCCTATTTTGGTTTTTACTTTTACATGCCATTAAGATCTCACTGCACTATTTCAGTGACCACTGCATTGGCCTGTGGTGCACTACCTCTTCATTTTTAGGGTCTCTTGCTGTTTCTGATATTTGGGTGGCATGGTAGCGTAACTCTTTACAGCGCTGGCAACCTAGGTTCAATTCTTGCTGCTGTCTTGTTAATGAGTTTGTATTTTCTTCTTGTGACCATGTGGGCTACCTCCTGCTGCTCCATTTTTCTCCCACATTCTAAAGATGTGCAGGTTAGTAGGTTAATTGGTCACATGGGTGTAATTCGTATATTACTGTATGGTAACTCCAAATAAAGATAAAATAAAATAAATATTGATAGATTGAGTGAAATGTCTTATGAGGTAGTGGCTTGTGTTTAATGCAGAGTTGCTATTGGCATGCAGAACCACTTGGATGTCCACTTGAGCTGCAAGTCCTGTTCAGAATCTATTTAAATGAAGGAAGCTTGAAAAAAATGCTTTCTTGTAGACTGTTTGACACCTGGCCACTTTGTAGCCAGCAAAAATGGTTTGAGAAAGTGATGGTACATTTGGAGTGTGCTTTTTATTTTATGGTACATTTTTCTGTGTTAAAAGAAAACTTCAATTTCTTGGATGATCTGTTAATTGTAATATTTCATGATCTACAGGCCTGAAGGGAAGGATTACAGTGTTCACAGGTTGGTCCTTGGAACCCATACGTCTGATGAGCAAAACCATTTAGTCATTGCCAGTGTTCAGCTTCCAAATGATGATGCACAGTTTGATGCTTCTCATTATGATAGTGAGAAGGGAGGTGAGATTCTTTAAGTGCAAAATATTTTTGATCTGTAGAGATAGAGTTAAGATTTTTCCGTTATAGTTTGTGACATGGGGCATGTGTATTTGTACAACTTGCATTTTGGTGCTCTGACAGAAGTTTCCTACCCACTTCGTTCCTATGCAACTAATAACTGCAGCTAAAGGCCATGCATAATTCAAGTTAACTTCTTAAGTACTGATGTAAAGTGATTCCCCACTCTATTCCCATGTGTTTTGTCATGTTCTGGGTGAAATTTACCCTGCTGCCCAGTTGGCTGTTCAAGTATGAGTCTTGGATTATCGATTCCAGTTTAATCTAGTTTTGAAGTCACAGAATTTTACAACTTGGAAACTAGTTCAACTCATCCATGCTGTCTCTATCCATGACATAGCTGCCTGCATTTGTCCCATATCCCTCGATGCCTTCACCTTTTGTCATTTTGCCACCTCCACCAGTATGTTTGGCAGCTTGTTTTAGGTACCCAGCACCCACTGCGTGGTAAAAGATTCCCCTCAGCTCCCTTTTTAAATCTCTAATTTTAGACTCCCCTACCAAGGGAGATAGGCTTATCATATGAGGGGGGTTTGATGATCTGGCCCTGTACTCACTGAAATTCAGAAGAATCAGAGGGGATCTCATTGAAAGCTATCAAAAGTTGAAAGGCCTTGATAGTAGAGTGGGTATGAAGAAGATGTTTCCTATGATGGGGATGTCTAGGACCAAAGGACACAGCCTCAGACTAAAGTGTTGCCCATTTAGAATGGAGTTGAGGAGGAATTTCTTTAGCCAGAGGTTGGTGAATCTGTGGAATTCATTGCCACAGATGGCTGTGGAAGCCAAGTCATTGGGTACATGTAAGGCAGAGGCTGATAGATCCTTCGATAGTCAGGGCATAAAGGGACATGGGGAGAAGGCAGGAGATGAGGGCTGAGAGGAAAATGGATCAGGCATGATGAAATGCATAATTCTGCTCTATATCTAATAGGTGGCGTGGTGGAGATATGTCTCTACCCAAGGGGAGTAAGATACTTCTTTTCTCTGATAACCTCCCCTTGGGTAAGGTGTAGCATCTGCTTAACCCCCTAATCAGGATCATGTCAAGCCATAGGAGCAAGTGGTGGATGGTCATATGAGCAGCTGGTGCACATCATGTCCTGGTTATATCACCACTAGAACCGGGCAATCTCTGAAGAGTGTTGATAATGGCTGGGGGTCACCAATCTTGTAAAGGCACTGCCCAGAAGAAGGCCGTGTTAAATGACATGGCACAAAACGATGATTGGGGAAAGGGACTGTGACCATCCTCATTTTCTATGCCCCTCATGCTTTTATAAACATTTATAGTCACATCTCAGCCTCCTAAACTTAAAGGATGAAAGCCACATGCTGTCCAGCCTCTACATCTAATATTCACAAGCATCCAATAAATAAGCATTAGGAAACCAGGGCTAAGCAGGGAACATCCTAACATGTCTCAAGACCTTATCTACTGATTGCAGAAAATATGGGAATTGAGTGTTTTCTAAGCACTGAAAAGTCATAAGATATAGGAGCAGAATTGGGCCATTTGGCCCTTTGAGTTTGCTCCACCATTTCGTCATGGCTGATCCATTTTTCCTCTCAGCCCCAATCTCATGCCTTCTCCCTGTATCCCTTCATGCCCTGACCAATCAAGAATCTATTAACCTCTGCCTTAAATATACATAAAGACTTGTCCTCCACAGCTGCCTGTGGCAATGAATTCCACAGATTCAACATTCTGGCTAAAGAAATTTCTCCTCATCTCCTTTCTAAAAGGATGCCCCTCTATTTTCAGGCTATGCCCTCTGGTTTTAAGCACTCCCACTAGAGGAAATGTCCTTTCCACATCTACTCTATCAAGCCCTTTCACTATTTGACAGGTTTCAAATAGTTTACTGCTCATTCTTCTAAATTCCAGTGAAAATAGGCCCAGAGACATCAAAAGCTCTTCATTTGACAAGATGTTTAATCCTGGAATCATTTTCGTGAACCTTCTTTAAACCCTCTCCAGTTTTCGCACGTCATTTCTAAGATAAGGACCCCAAAACTGCACATAATATTCCAAGCGGGGCCTCGACAGTGTTTTATAAAGTCTCAACATAACACCTTTGCTCTTATATTTTAATTCTCTTGAAGTGAATGCTAATAGCGCATTTGCCTTCCTCACCACAGACTCAACCTGCAAATTAACCTTTAGGGAATCCTGCACAAGGACTCCCAAATCCCTTTGCACCTCAGATATATGTATTTTTCTCTCCATTTAGAAAAGAGTCAACCCTTTCATTTCTTTTACCAAAGTGTATGACCATACACTTGTTGATGCTATATTTCATTTGCCACTTTTTTGCCCATTCTCCTAATTTGTCTAAGTCCATCTGTAGCCTCCCTATTTTCTCAAAACTACGTACCTCTCTACCTATCTTCATATTGTCTGCAAACTTTACAACAAAGCCATCTATTCCATCATCCAAATCATTGACAAATAATGTAAAAATAATTGGTCCCAACACAGGCCCCTGCAGAACACAACTAGTCACCGGCAGCCAGCAAGAAAAGGCTCCCTTTGTTCCCACTCTTCGCCTCCTGCTAATCAACCACTGCTTTATCCATGCTAGATTCTTCCCTGTAATACCATGGACTAGTCACTTATTAAGCAGCTTCATGTGTGGCACCTTGTCAAAGGCCTTCTGAAAATCCAGGTACACGACATCGACCGATTCTCCTTTGTCTATCCTGCTTATTGTTTCTTCAAAGAATTCCAACAGATTTGTTGGGCAAGATTTTCCCTTGAAGAAACCATGCTGAACACAGCCTATTTTGTCACATGCCACTAAGTACCCCAAAACCACATTCTTAACAATTGAATCCAACATCTTCTGAACTACTGAGGTCAGACTAACTGACCTATAATTTCCTTTCTTCTGCCTCCCTCCCTTCTTGAAGAGTGGAGTCAAGCTATGTTCAGTCACACTTGCTTTTTTATTCTGTCACAGTTTACTGATTACTTGAAAGCTCCAAAATGGTGTAGTTTGTGAAATTCTTTCAAGTATCATGGATTAATAACATATGCAAACTTTAAATTAAAAAGGTACCAGGTACCATCTTGAATATTTAAAAAGGCTCTTTTTACTGTCAGAATATCTTGGAAGTTCGAAGGAATCTTTGATTTTGTATTTGTTAGGATTGATGAATTGGCTATGTTAATCTTTTCTGTTTGTAAATTGTTTCTTTTGCAGAATTTGGTGGATTTGGTTCTGTTAGTGGAAAAATAGAAATTGAAATTAAAATCAACCATGAAGGGGAAGTGAATCGTGCACGCTACATGCCTCAGAATCCTTGTATTATTGCTACAAAGACTCCCTCCAGCGATGTGCTGGTCTTTGATTATACGAAACATCCTTCCAAACCAGGTAAATATAAGCATTGCATGGAGCAATGGTGCTTTAATGCCACTCAGCTTTGAATTGATTTCCAGCATCATCTTTATGGAAGGGGTAAGAACCAACAGCATTGCTGAAATGCAATGTACTGTTTTGGTTCACAGTTGACAGATATGTTTTAAAGCAGTCCAAGTTAAGTTATTAGTCTAAAAGTTAGTAGACTGATCTTGTATTGTGAATGGTTTCCCATGATCCTTTCAGGCAGCAATTATCAGAATCCCTCTGCCTACCTATCTAAACCTGTCCTCATCTTATAGAGTCCATATGATGTTCCAATGTTTCTTCTTTGCAAGAATTACCTAAATATGGTACATAGGACAATAATAAATCAACTATTGATGACTAGATGTGGATTTAATTATTGGTCTAACCTTGGTCATGGTGTCCACTGGCCCAGTGTACACTGGCCATGTTTGCCAATGTTCCTCTAAACCTTTCCTATCCACGTACTTACCCAACTGTCTGTTAAATATTATTAATGTAACTGCCTCAGCCACCGTCTTGCAGCTCATTCCTTATGTGCCTGCATGAAGAAGTTGCCCCTATAGTCTAAATTTCACCTTCTAAAATTTTTACCTCTCACATTAAACTTGTGTCTGTTAGTTTTTGGTTCCCCTTCCATGTGGGGGAAAGAATATGTGCACTGACCCTATCTATGCCACTCATGATTTCAGACGCCTCTATAATAAAGTCTAGCCTGCTCCAGTACTCAAATCTGCTCTGCATTCATTCTAGTTTAATGATGTCTTTCAAGATGACCAAAAACTGTACACCGTATTCTCAAGTGCAGTCTTACCAACATCTCTTGACTCTTGGGTTCACTGCTCTAATCGATGAAGGCTAACGTGCCATATACTGCCTTTACCACCCTGTCTACCTGCCTACTTTCACTCTCTAACCTAGCAGTCCAATGTGAGATAAAAGGAGCATTGAGTTCTATTATCGAATGGATTAATACAGTTCAGGAACATGGTCTTCAGTCCATAGTGTTGTCTGAGCTAATTAAATAATCAATTCCTTTTACATAATGTCTATATTCCTCCATTTCCTACACATTCATGTGTTTCTTGACTACCCCTAGCATTTTTGCACCCACCAGCACTTCTGGCATTGCATTCTAGGCACCCAATCACCTTAAATACATGCATGAGAGTGTTGGGCATTTCAACCCTGGGAAAACAATATTTGCTGTCTGAACTATCCATGTCTGTCTTATTCTTGGAAAGCGCTATCAGAATTCCCCATAGCTTTTGGCACTCTAGAGAAAACAACTCTTGTCCAACCTCTCCTTATAGCCCTCTAATCCAGGATATATTCTGGTAAATTTGTGGACTGGTCATTGAAACACCTGGATGAATGAAACAGTGACCTGGCTTTTGATTCTAACATGGCAGCTGTGGGATTTAAATTGGCTTGATGATCTGGTCTCTGTGGGGATGGTGCAGAGGGGAACAACTAATCTTATTGATAGAATTATACAGCACAGAAACGAGCTCTTTCAACCTAACTTGTCCGACTGACCGCAGTGTTTTCACTTGCCCACATTACACCTGTATTCCTCTATGCTATCAAACATCTACCATTTTAATTATATTCACCTCCACTAGCTCCACACAGCACATTACAGATATTCACTGCCCTCTGTGGGAAAAATTTACTCCCCTCCCCATCCAATTTTTTGAAATATCTTCTCTCCTCTCCCCCCCCACCTTAAACCTGTGCCCTCTAGTTCTAGACTCTGTCCTTCATGATTTTATAAACTCCTCAACCTCCTGTATTCCAATAAGAATGAACAAATAAAAATATCTACAGCCCTCCATTCCAGGCATCAGACAAGTGAATCTCCTGTGCATGCTAAAGTGTGGTAAATAGAACAAGACAAAATACTCCTAGTATGGTTTAACTAATATTTGGTACTATTGCAACATGACATCGCACAGTAATAGTGACTCACTGGCCTGTGAAGGCAAGCAGAAATGCATTTATCATAACCTTATCTACAATTCCTTGTAAAATTTTTCAGCTCCCACAACTATTTTCACATTTTACTGTCTCGATTTCTAAATTTAAAATGTATCGAAGTAAGCTTGAGTCAGTCTGGCCATTCTTCACTCATAGAACTGCCACGATGTTAATTTGTTTGTTTTTGCACCATTCTCTGTAAACTCCATGCTGGGGTTCCCAACCTTTTTTATGCCTTGGACCCCTACCATTAACTGAGGGGTCAGTGGACCCCAGGTTGAGAACCCTTGCTCTAGCGAAAGTGCATGAAAATCCCAGGAGATCAGCTGTTTCTGAGATACACAACCCACCTCATCTGGCACCAGCAATTATCCACAGTCAAAGTCACTTAGATCACATTTCTGTCCCATTCTAATATTTAGTTTGAACAACTGAAACTCTTGACCATGTCTGCATGCCTTTATGCATTGAGTTGCTGCCTCACGTTTGGCTGATTAGACGCTTGCTTTAGCGAACAGGTGTACCTAATAATTTGACCACTGAGTGTAAATGTTCTGTTTGACTAGATGAATAATATTAAAGATAATAAAGCTCTACTCCTAGTAAATAGATTTTATTTCATAAGACATTTGGCCCATCAAGTCTACTTTGCCACTTCATTATGGCTGATCCATTTTTTTTCTCTCAGCCCCAATCTCCTGCCTTCTCTCTGTATCCCTTCACACCCTGACCAATCAAGAAACTATCAACCATTGTCTTAAATAACGTACAGACTTGGCCTCTGCAGCTGCCTCTGGCAATGGATTCCACAGATTCACCACCCTCTAGCTAAAGAAATTCCTCCATCTCTTTTTTCTAAAAGAACACCCTTTTGTTCTGAGGCTGTGTCCTCTGGTCTTAGGCACTCCCAGTAGAGGAAACACCCTCTTCACATCAACTCTATCAAGGGTTTTCACCATTCCATAGGTTCCATTTGATAGTTTCAGTTTTTTTAAAGTCTGTTATCCACTTCCGAATAGATCAGGATTTTTGACATGTTTGACTTATTTATCACCACACAGATCCTTCTGGTGAATGCAATCCAGATCTTCGGTTGCGAGGACATCAGAAGGAAGGTTATGGGCTTTCTTGGAATCCAAATCTTAGTGGCCATTTACTTAGTGCTTCAGATGATCATGTAAGTATTGTCATTAATGCTTTAAGGATTCAATTGACAGTATTGCTTTGAGTGAAGGTTGCTACTACAGTGAGTGCTTCACACTGATGGTATAGATATGTTTGTGGAGGTATATTTAGGCATATAGGGGAGAAGGGAATAGAAGTTATTGACACATAAGGAACCTTTGGGGGAGGGTTGGGGATTTGATTACAGTTTTTGTACTGTTCTCTATGTTCTCTATTCTGCAACTTAATTCTTACCTACCTAATAATTCCTACCTACAGAATATCTATATACCTATATCTGCTCTTATGCAATTTCAGAGCCAAAGATGAATTATTGTGGTAAATGTGAAATTGGTAGTTTAATGCATTTACTGATAGTGCCTATTAATTTTGACTTATTAATATGACTGTTGTATTTGCTACAAAATGATCTATTCCTAAGCATCTGCACAATATACCTGAGTTCTATTTAGTTTTCTGTTGTTTTTTTCATGGGGATGAAAGTGGTTTAATGTAACATGAATATATAGAATGAGCATGTAGAGCAGGAAGGTGATTTACGTGTGGTAGATTTGATATTTTGCTATTTCTCATTCTCAGACCATCTGTTTATGGGACATCAGTGCTGTGCCTAAAGAAGGAAAAATAGTTGATGCAAAAACCATCTTCACGGGTCATACGGCAGTAGTGGAAGATGTATCGTGGCATTTGCTACATGAATCTCTATTTGGTTCTGTGGCAGATGATCAGAAACTCATGATGTAAGTTGATCAATTTTTTCTTGATAAATGAAACATATTAAAATCCTAATGCACAACTCTTATTTGTAGTAACGGGTACATATCCACAGTTATGCTTTAGAAATTGCGATGAGTAGACGCATGTGTTTAACCAAAAGCAAAGTACTCCAGGTGCTACAAATCTGAACTGAAGCAGTAAATGCTGGAATTGCTTAGTAAGTTCAGTGAAATATGTGAGGTGACCAGCTGAATAATTTCAATTTTTTTGAGATTAAATCAAATTCTGCACAGACAATTCCATGCAAGTAGGATGCCTTGCCATTTCTAAGGGTGATCTCTTACCAGTACTTCATTAATTAATGGCTGTATAATCAGAATGAATTACCCATGTATCTGTTTAAAGGTAATGATTACTAGTGTTCCCTAACAAGGTTCAACATTCTTTCCAGTTGTGGATCTTCTTATTTTGCTATATATGCAGCTATGCAGGTCCCTGGTCAGACCCCACTTGGAGTACTGTGCTCAGTTTTGGTTGCCTCACTACAGGAAGGATGTGGAAACAATAGAAAAGGTGAAGAGGAGATTTACAAGGATGATGCCTGGATTGGGGAGCATGCCTTATGAGAATAGGTTGAGTGAACTTGGTCTTTTTTCCTTGGATTGACGGAAGATGAAAGGTGACCTGATAGAGGTGTATAAGATGATGAGAGGCATTAATTGTGTGGATACTCTGGCTTTTTCCCAGGGCTGAAATGGCTAGCACGAGGGCACAGTTTTAAGGTGCTTGGAAGTAGGTACAGTGGAGATGTCGGCTAAGTTTTTTATGCAGAGAGTGGTGAGTGCGTGGAATGGGCTGCCGGCGACAATGGTGGAGGTAGATACGATAGGGTCTTTTAAGAGACTCCTGGACAGGTACATGGAGCTTAGAAAAATAGAGGGCTATGGGTAACCCTAAGTAATTTCTAAGGTAAGGACATGTTCAGCTCAGCTTTGTGGGTTGAAGGGCCTGTATTGTGCTGTACGTTTTCTGTGTTTCTAAAAAAATAGTGTCATGCAGTGTCATCTACTTTCTGAATGTTGGTATAGTGCAGTCACGAGATTCTTCATCCAGGAGGAATCCCCATACAGAAAATTAGCATATTCTGTCTGAGAACATTCAAAGCTTCTGGACTTGCTTTAGAATTTAATGATTTGGGAAACCTGCTATAAAATTTGGATTAGAACTGGCTGCTTATACCATCCACTTGCAATATTAGCACTGTTAAGTATTCAGGCAACAATAAATATATGAGTTAGGCAAGGGTTTATATAACAAATAACACGTTTATTAAACACTGAAAACAGACCCCCCAAAAGTAAACAAACATTAACGTAACCGGAAATCAGCTGCTGTGCGGCAGCTTAAACAGTTCTTAAAGCGATGTTGCAAAAACAGTTCTTTAAAGTAGTATTGCCACAAGTTCAAAATGCTCACAGTCCATTTAAGGGAGAGTCTTTTTAAGACGATTTAAATTCTCTTTCACGTCACTTTGCTTCAGTCCCCGAAGTCGAACTTTTCCCACGAAGAATTTACGAAACGTAACGGCTTAAAGGCACTGACCTTTCCTTTATCACACTGTCCTCAATATTTTCTGCTATCCCGCAGAGATTAACACGAGAACAGTCAACAAATTCCTTCCGAATAAGGATCAAACAAGGTCGAACCCGTTTCACCGTCAAAAATCGATTCTCCTCGATCTTTAACTCCCGAACTCCGATCTTCACTCTCCACTGATTCTCAACTAGCAGTATTGTAAAGAAACTGCTGGCAATGACCTTTTAAACTTTAGGCATTAGATAAAACTTCATCTTTCAACTAAACTGCGTCATCACATTAAATCACGCAGTGGCATGAAGTCAACATGGCAAATCCCACCACGAACTGCCCCTCCTCACAGGGAGGGGTCCTCCTTTTATACCCTGTAAAAAAAAACACCCCTGTCACATGATCTCTACTGGCGGGAAAATGACGTCACTCCACCATCACAAGACCATTACCTCAAGTCCAGTATAGCTTCAACCCCAGTCACGTGACAAGGGTACCACTGTCATGTGTCACGAGTACGTAACACCTCTCTCCAAAAAAAAAAACATTTTTGGTCTGACAAGAACAAAAATCTTTAACAATTGCTTACAAGAAAAACAAATATATAAATTTTATAACATACACAATATACAATACCATCATATAACAGCTTATAACTCACAATACAATAGGAGTGTTACAATTAAAAAAAACACTCCATAAAAAAATTTACATTGTACATTCAACATCGAGATAGACAATCAGCAACCATATTATCTTTACCTTTAATATGAGTTATCACAATATTGTACTCTTGTAACATCAAACTCCAATTTAATAATCTTCTGTTTTTGTTTTTCATCTTACTCAGAAAAACTAACGGATTATGATCAGTGTAAACAATAAGTGGTTTTTGAGTTGTACCAACATATACCTCAAAATATTCTAAAGCTAAAACAAGAGATAACAATTCTTTCTCTATTGTCGAATAGTTTCTTTGATGCTTATTAAATTTCTTAGAAAAGTAAGCTACTGGATGATCAACCTCATCACCCTCATTCCTTTGCATTAATACTGCTCCCGCAGCCTCATCACTAGCATCTACAGCTAATGAAAAAGGTTTTTCAAAATCAGGTGCCTTAAGCACAGGTTGTTGACATATCATTGTTTTCAATTTTTCAAATGCTTCTTGACAAGGCACTGTCCACACAAACTTCACATTCTTCTGCAGGAGGTTAATTAATGGAAGGGCAACATTAGCAAAATTCTTACAAAATTTTCGATAATATCCTACCATTCCCAAAAATCTTCTGAGAGTTTTTTTCCCCGTTCGAGTGGGAATCTCTAAAATTGCCTGAACTTTTGCCTGAACAGGAGCTACCTTACCTTGACCCACAACATAACCAAGTTAAGTCACAGTGGCATGTCCAAATTCTCTCTTAGATAAATTAATAGTTAAGTTAGCTTTTGAAAGCCTTTCAAACAATTTCTCCACCACAATAATGTGTGCTTCCCAAGTATCATTTCCTGTCACTAAATCATCAATATAAGCATCAGTATCTTTCAATCCCTGAATCACAGAGTTAATCATCCTCTGGAAAGTACCTGGGGCATTCTTCATCCCAAATGGAAGAACATTATATTCATATAACCCAGATGGAGTTACAAATGCAGAAATCTCTCTACCTCTATCTGTTAATGGAACACACCAATACCCTTTCAATAAATCAATCTTTGTAAGGAACTTTGCTTTTCCAACTTTATCTACACAATCATCTACTCTAGGAATTGGATATGCATCTGTTTTTGTTACAGCATTCACCTTCCTATAGTCCGTACAAAACCTAATACTGCCATCTGGTTTTGGCACCATAACACATGGTGAACTCCAATTCAAGTTAGAATGTCTAATAATAGTATTCTCTAACATATATTCAATTTCTTTCTCAGCAAATTCCCATTTTTCTGTGTTCATCCTATATGGATGTTCGATAGGTTTGGCATCTCCAACATCTACATCATGTGAAGCTATAGTAGTCCTTCTCGGAACATCTGGAAACAAATCCTTATATTTAAAAATTAATTCCTTCATCTGTTGTTTCTGCTCTAGCTGTAAATGTGCTAATTTCTCATCAATATTTTCCAGAATGGTTGAATTTGGTAACCTAACAGAAACAATGTTGGATTTAGAATGAAAGTCAGATGAATCATCTATCATGTTCCTAGTTAAATCAAACTCATTCTCATTAACCACAACAGTCACAGTATCAGATTGTTTCTCAAAATATGGTTTTATCATATTTATATGGCAAAGTTGTGTTAACCTTCTACGATCTGGATTTTTTATCACGTAATCCACATCATTGATTTTAGACACAATTTCATAAGGACCATGAAATCTAGCTTGTAAAGGATTCGTTTGCACCGGGAAAAGAACCAACACCTTATCTCCAGGCTTAAACATCCTCATCCTAGCTTCTTTCATACCAAGTTTTCATTTTCTCCTGAGCCAACTTTAAATTTTCCTTGGCTAAGCTACAAGCTTTATGTAACCTGTCCTTAAATTTCAAAACATAGTCCAACAAATTAATGTGTATTTCCTTACTAATCCACTGCTCTTTCAATAAAGCTAAAGGTCCTCTAACTCTATGCCCAAACACAAGTTCAAATGGACCAAAACCCAAAGATTCCTGTACCGATTCCCTTACTGCAAATAAAAGTAAGTTTATACCCTTATCCCAGTCACTTTCATTTTCCACACAATATGTCCTAATCATATTCTTGAGGGTAGAATGAAACCTCTTCAAGGCACCTTGCGATTCTGGATGGTATGCAGACGAAAGGATTTGCCTAGCTCCCGATTTATATATCTGTTGAAACAATCAGACATAAAATTACTGCCTTGATCAGTTTGTATCTCCTTAGGTAATCCAAAATAAGTAAAGAATTTTATAAGGGCCTTTGTCACAGTTTTAGCTTTTATATTCCTAAGTGGTACTGCCTCTGGAAACCTAGATGATGTACACATGATAGTCAACAAGTACTGATAACCAGTTTTTGTCTTTGGTAATGGACCAACACAATCTACATAACTTTAGAAAACGGTTCACCAAATGCTGGAATAGGTTGTAATGGAGCTACTGGTGTAACTTGATTTGGTTTACCCACAATTTGACAAGTATGGCACGTTTTACAAAACATCGCCACATCTTTTCTTAGACTAGGCACCAGGCCAGTAAAAATGTTTTAAAATCTTGTCCACAGTTTTCCTTACCCCTTGATGTCCACCTAAAGGCACACTATGAGCTAAAGTCAAAATCTCATTTCGATAAACTTTAGGGACAACTACCTGGTAAACAACATTCCATTCCTCACTTGCAGGAATTGTAGGCGATCTCCACTTCCTCATCAACACTCCTTTTTCCAAGTAATATCCTACTGGCACCTTCTCAATTTCACTATCTAATAAAGCTTGCTCTCTTAATTTTATAATCTCAGAGTCTCTATTCTGCTCTGCTATCATCTCCTTCCAAGACAGAGATAAATCTTCATAGTCAGACTTAGTCCAAGAATCTTGTTCAAACAACGAAGATAAGAAATTCTCTGACACATCCTCAAAACTCGAATCCTGAGTTGAACAGTCCTGAGTAACAACCTCATTCTGCACATCAATCTTTTTAGCCATAGCTCTAGTCACAACACAGGAAGAAACTGTGTTAGAATTCAACTCTGGTTCCTCTGACTCCATTGTCAAATGCACTTCAGGAAAAACTTGTCCACCTGCCAAGTCATTACCTAACAATAAAGAAATACCCTTCACAGGTAAGCTATGCTGTAATCCTACTTTAACAAATCCTGTAACTAGCCCTGACTTTAAATTTACTTTATGTAAATGTACAGGCATAAAATCACTCCCAACACCTCTTACATAATTTACCTCACCAGTGTCAGGCTCTTCATTAAACTTCAACACACTGTCTAACATCAGTGATTAAGAAGCTCCAGTATCCCTAAGGATTTTTATTGGCACCAGAGTAGATCCTCCTTTCAAGGATACAAACCCTTCAGTTATAAAATGATCATATCCCTTTTTAACTTGATCAGACTCTAACAAAGCCTCATTTGTGTTTATCAAACCCTGTAACTTTACAGGTGCTTCAGTATGTTGCACACAAGCATCTGGAACTGCTTCCTTCTCCTTCTTTTTCAATCTAAAACAGTTAGCTATTACATGGCCAGGCTTCTTACAATAGTTACAAATAAGACCAAACTGCCTTTCCTTCATAGGTTTTCCTTCCTCCTTACCTTTCTCATTAACTTCTGATTTAATTTCTGATTTACTTTGAGTCTCCATGTTATTTTTCCTCTTAAAAATTCTACCCTGAGGAAATTTATTCTTATGAATTAAAACATACTCATCAGCTATTCTAGCACAGTCCTGCAATTTATCAGTATCTCTCTCATTTAAGTAGGTCCTTACTTAAACAGGAATGCTTCTTTTAAATTCCTCCATTAAAATCAGCTCTCTCAATGTATCATAGTCCCCATTTACATTTTTAGAAGAAGCCCATCTCTCAAAACACACAGCTTTATCATAGGCAAATTCCACATAGGTTTTTTCCACAGACTTTTTCAATCTTCTGAATCTTTCTCTATATGCTTCTGGGACTAACTCGTATGCTTTTAGAATATGCATTTTCACAATATCATAATCAAGTGCTTGCGTAGCAGTTAAAGCTGTGTAAACCTGCTGTGCTTTACCTTTAATTACACTCTGCAACAACACTGACCATTTATCTCTCGGCCACTCTGACATCCGAGCAATAGTTTCAAAATGTTGAAAATATCTTTCCACTTCTGTTTCACTAAACGGAGGGACCAATTTAATTTCTTGACTAGCAACAAACGGCTTTCTAGAACCAGAAGACTGATTCCCAGACCTTAATTCCTCCATTGCATATTCAAATTTCCTTTTCTTCTGATCAGCCTCCAATTTACAATGCTCCAACTTCATTTGTTCGATTCGCAACTGCATCTCCAGATTACTTATTGGAAACGACTCTAAAATCGATTCATCAAAACACCCGAATCCACATAGTGTGACGCGATTTTTCTCTGTATCACAGCCTTAGATGTAGTCTGCAAAATACCTTTAAGTTGCAATTTACTAGCTATCTCATACACCTCAGATTTTTTCGCCCTCGCTAACAACTCCACGCCTGGCGAAACCAGAAATTCATCAATATCCATCGTTGCCGAACACCACTCACAATTCAATCAAACAAAAGAATCAAGTATCCCCCGTTTCCAAAACACAGACTCAAAATTCAACAAGCATTTAAACTCAAATGATCCAATCCCGGATGAGCCCCCATATTTATGTTACGTATTCAGGCAACAATAAATATATGAGTTAGGCAAGGGTTTATATAACAAATAACACGTTTATTAAACACTGAAAACAGACCCCCCCCCCCAAAAGTAAACAAACACTAACGTAACCGGAAATCAGCTGCGGCAGCTTAAACAGTTCTTAAAGCGATGTTGCAAAAACAGTTCTTTAAAGTAGTATTGCCACAAGTTCAAAATGCTCACAGTCCATTTAAGAGAGGGACCTTTTAAGACGATTTAAATTCTCTTTCACGTCGCTTTGCTTCTTTCCCGAAGTCGAACTTTTCCCACGAAGAATTTACGAAACGTAACGGCTTAAAGGCACTGACCTTTCCTTTATCACACTGTCCTCAATCTTTTCTGCTATCCCGCAGAGATTAACACGAGAACAGTCAACGAATTCCTTCCAAAAAGGATCAAACAAGGTCGAACCCGTTTCGCCGTCGAAAATCGATTCTCGATCTTTAACTCCCGAACTCCGATCTTCACTCTCCACTGATTCTCAACTAGCAGTATTGTAAAGAAACTGCTGGCAATGACCTTTTAAACTTTAGGCATTAGATAAAACTTCATCTTTCAACTAAACTGCGTCATCACATTAAATCACGCAGTGGCATGAAGTCAACATGGCAAATCCCGCCACGAACTGTCCCTCCTCACAGGGAGGGGTCCTCCTTTTATACCCTGGGGAAAAAAACCTGTCACATGATCTCTACAGGCGGGAAAATGACGTCACTCCACCATCACAAGACCATTACCTCAAGTCCAGTATAGCTTCAACCCCAGTCACGTGACAAGGGTACCACTGTCATGTGTCACGAGTACGTAACAGCACAATTATTCTCTCTCCAGTAATGTGGCTTTACATACTAGCCATTCTCTACAGCTTTTCATGTTGCAACAGATATGTTCCTTAGTGTTCTTTCCCTCTTTCTCCCCATCTTCCCCCCCCCCCCCCCCCCACCATCTCACTAATATACCCACAGAGTGTTTCCATTATTTTCTGTTTTGTTTGGTTTGGTACTTGATTATTCCAAGTTCTTGGGGACACTTGAGTAAGAATGTTGCTGGTCAAACACTGTCATTTGTATACAGAGTTGAATTTGACCAGAAATATGGATCAAATATTCAGGAGTAGTGCAATTTGCTTCTCAAGCCTTTTCTGTCATTCAATTATGGCTGACAGATAGACCCAATCCTTGCTTCTCTCATACGTTACTGAAGAATTTTATAAACCTTTGTGTGTGCTTAGAGCCCTTGTACTTTTAAGTACTGTTGACACAAATTGCCCCTCCTCCCAATGAAATGAGATAATTCTAGATAAGGCACCAAATCTCAACTTGAATCACAATTTCATTTTTCGAACTATTAGCTATACTTTCTTCAACTGGCAGAAATTGACAGAAAATAAAAGGCTCAGTTGGTAATAATCCAATCAGACACTGTCTTTGAATGAATAAGCCAGTGAAGTATCTTGTACTGAAGTGATTGTGAAGGGGCTATCTGAGACCCAGCAGAGGGGCAATTGGCTGTACTGATTGATCAGAGCAAAATGCATGGTTCAATGACTGCCAAAAGTTGAGCAAATATTTGTCCTTCCAGTGTCTGCCGAGATTGGTTTTGTTCTTTAAGTTTCTATCTTTAAGATTGGGTTTTTCCCTTCCTGTTTGAAACATGGAAACAGAGAAAACCTACAGCACAATACAGGCCCTTCGGCCCACAAAGCTATGCCGAACATGTCCTTACCTTAGAACTACCTAGGCTTATCCATAGCCCTCTACTTTTCTAAGCTCCATGTATCTATCCAGGAATCTCTTAAAAGACCCTATCATTTTTGCCTCCACCACCGCTGCCAGCAGCCCATTCCACGCATTCACCACTCTTTGCATAAAAAACTTACCCGACATCTCCTCTGTGCCTACTTCCAAGCACTTTAAAACTGTACCCTCATGCTAGCCATTTCAGCCCTAGGAAAAAGCCTCTGACCGTCCACACGATCAATGCCACTCATTATCTTGTACACCTCTATCAGGTCACCTCTCATCCTCTGTCGCTCCAAGGAGAAAAGGCTGAGTTCACTCAACCTATTTTCATAAGGCATGCTCCCCAATCCAGACAACATCCTTGTAAATCTCCTCTGCACCCTTTCTATGGTTTCCATGTCCTTCCTGTAGTGAGGCGACCAGAATTGAGCACGGTACTCCAAGTGGGGTCTGCCCAGGGTCCTATATAGCTGCAACATTACCTCCAGACTCTTAAAGTCAATCCCACGATTGATGAAGGCCAATGCACCGTATGCCTTAACCACAGAGTCAACCTGCATAGCAGCTTTTGAGTGTCCTATGGACTCGGACCCCAAGATTCGTCTGATGCTCCACGCTGCCAAGAGTCTTGCCATTAATGCTATATTCTGCCATCATATTTGACCTCCTGAAATGAGCCACCTCACACTTAACTGGGTTGAACTCCATCTGCCACTTCTTAGCCCAGCTTTGCATCCTATCCAATGTCCCGCTGTAACCTCTGACAGCCCTCCACACTATCCACAACACCCCCAAACTTTGTGTCATCAGCAAACTTGCTAACCCATCTCTCCACTTCCTCATCGAGATCATTTATAGAAATCAAAAAGAGTAGGGGTCCCAGAACAGATCCCTGAGGCACACCATTTGATGTATTTGATAGATTTTAAAGAGCTGGGTACTTAACCTCCTCAGAATCTTGACAGCAGCTTTAATGACCCACTTCAAATACTTGGCAGACATTTTCTGTCATAAATTAGTCAGGTTTGTTATTACTCATACATAGTGTGAAGCTTATTGTTTTGCAGCAACAGTACAGTGGAAGATACATGGCATAATTAAGATGAACCTTGAGGTCATAAATTCAAAAGAACAAATGCATGGTTTAACTTTTAGCCTTTGACCAAGATCTGGCGAATTTCTCTATATACAGTGGATACTGGTTAATTGGAGCAGCCATTTATTTGGAGCTCTTAAAGAATCAAAAATAAATTGAGAAAATATCCAGGATTCCCTTTGTTTATTTGGAAAATTGTGCTGCTTAATTGGGACAGAAGGCTTGCATCAGTTGCATGCACTGTGTGGTTGTTAGACTCTATACTAGTGGTCACCAACCTTTTGAAGCCCAAGATCCCCTACCTTGGCCTTAGTGAAAGGCAAGATCGACTCCAAATCGATTAGTTGCTCACATCCTCACCGGGCAGAAAAGACCGGAAGTAAACCCCGCAACCCAAAAGTAGAAATAATGTATGAGCACCAGGGGATCACCATCCTTTTTTTTTCTGCACTGCGGACCGGTTTAATATTGACAATATTCTTGTGGACCAGCCAACTGGGGGGGGGGGGGGGGGGAGGTGTTAAACACGATGGGAATACAGTGATACTCAAAGCAGGTTCCTTATGTCCAGTCTATTCCGTAATTTACTTTACATGGCTGTCAGCACTTAGCTGCTGTCCTCCTTGCTCACGTTTTTAATGCTGAAAACTTTAAGTGCAGAATGCTTGGACTCAGGGTACCAAAGCAGTTCTGAGGGCTTCATTGCCTCATTAGACTACCTCCGGGTCCGAGCTCCAACCTCCCACCCGCCGCCTTGGCCAGGTGCGGCTATTCCTGTGCCAGGGCCGCAGCAATCGCAGTCCGGAGAGAGCGAGCAAGGAGTGTGACAGGACACCCGCCTGCCCTTCCCCCCCCCCCCCACCCCCGTAAGATCTATCGGCCGACAGAAATTTGTTTCAGTAGATCGCAGTAGCTGCTCTGCTACTTACAAAACCCTGAGCCCAAATTAGGTTGTCTGTGAATATTTTAGCACCAGGTTCCCCATGTCATTTGGTGTGCTAGACAGCTTTAGAGGCGGCATCCATCTATCCGCACTCCAGGCCAGTAGCAACGACACTTCTCGCCGGCCGCACGAAGCGGCTGGTTACCCAAGGTCAACCAGTGATCCCTGGCCCTAGGGTATCACGGCGTTTAGGTGACTGATGACCACACGTGCGTTCAAGTTCAACAGTGGCCATGACAGGGAATGAGGAAAGGTGCAGCTGACTCATTGCTTTCCTTGCGGTCCTGTGGTTGGGGACCAGCGTGTGGCGGGGGAGCTACATGCATGCACACTGGGCAGAAAAAACAGAACTAAAACCCCGCAACCCGGAAGCAGTCTCTCAACAGTATTTGTGTATTTATTTTTCTGTTTTTTTTGGGGATCTACTGGAAAAGTCTCACAGATCAACCAGTTGATCGCGATCGACAGGTTGGCGACCAGTATTCTACACCGTGCTTAGAGTGAACAGTTTCTAAATAGAGTTAGTTGTGTGTGTTTGTATTCAAAAAACAGCGATTTTAGTCACTGATGACTGGCAAGAAATAAGCAGCGAGACAACTGTGGTTTCAAGCATTTCTGTTTGAAGGTGTCAGAAAAGGCTGCAAGTAGAAATGAAATAATTTCACTATTTCCACAAGTTAGGAACTACGAAGATTTTGAAGGTATCAAAAATCATCTTGAATGTTACAATGAAAATGAAAGATTTGGAGGATGCAATAGCTGATAGTATTGTATGAAGGCAGTACATTATCTGTGTTGATTTTGTCCATTTACAATTAGAAGAACATAGGGTACACTATATTAGGAACTAATGCACAGTTTTATCATGCTGTAGAGGTGTGAATGTGTTCTAATTTGTTCTGTATTTAAATTTACATGGGGTGATTGATAAGTTTGTGGCCTAAGGTAGAAGGAGTCAATTTTAGAAAACCTAGCACATTTATTTTTCCACATGGTCCCCTCCTACATTTACACACTTAGTCCAGCGGTCATGGAGCATACGGATCTTGGACCTCCAGAAAGTGTCCACAGCAGGGGTGATTGATAAGTTCGTGGCCTAAGGTAGAAGGAGATGAATTATACAGCTCTTGTTACATGCACATGCAGATCCACTCTTTGAGTGATTATGCAGAAAGTTTGAATTTAATAATTCATCAGGGGTGATTGATGTTCATGGCCTTAAGTACAAACGTTTGTAGAAGGCGATAAGTTATAAACTTCAAACTTTCTGCATAATCACTCAGAGAGTTGTCCTGCATGTGCATGACTCCTCCTACCTTGGGCCACGAACTTATCAATCACCCCTCGTATAATTTGTTACTCAGTTAAATGGTAGTTTGTTTTGTCATACCTTAATTTATTTCCATGAAACTTTGCTTATTTCGGCCAAGATGTACTGTTTCCGATGTGTGTCCATTAAAACAGAATCCACTGTATTATCTTCCAAGTTGCTAGTCTTGTAGGATGTATGAAATCATCTAATATCATGGCATAGTATTTGAGAGAAAGAAAAAAATAAAATGTAACTTTATTAATGTTTTTCTCCAGCTGGGACACCAGATCTAATAACACATCCAAGCCGAGTCATTCAGTTGATGCACACACTGCCGAAGTGAACTGTCTCTCCTTCAACCCTTACAGTGAATTCATCCTGGCAACTGGTTCTGCTGATAAGGTGGGACTTTGAAGCTAGTTCTCCCTCTTTAATTCAATGTAATGAGGTGAAAGGTATTATACGTTTCTCTGTACCTCATCATAATGCTTATTTTGATGATGAATTGACTCTGCATCAGTGAACTTTTCAAATGCATATTTGCCTTCCGTTTGTTCCTACGTGTTTTTGTAATGAAAGTGCTAAATTATTCATTGGTAGTAATGGATAAATACAATTGTCACGATACCATCATCACAACCTACAAACGTTTGTATTTATATCACTGGCAAATTTAAAAATCTTACATTTAATTCCTTCTCCAGGTCATTAATAGCAAACAACAGTGAAAAATACTTATTTTTAACACAGGAGATGCTTTTAGTAGCTACCTGGCTGTGTCCAAGGAAGTATGTTTGTGGACACATCCGGACAAAAAACTCATTCAATAAGTGATTTTTGGAATGATTTTCAATCAGGGCCAGATAATAAATAGATTGGAGCACTAAAATAAACTGAAGCTAAGTAATATTTAAAATTTTAAGTAGTGGGAGGACCCCATGGAATGCACCTAACCGTGCGTGAAACAGAACTGAACTTTCCTGTGTTACAATATAACAAACTCACATGAAACTTGTAATATTCAAAATTAAGGAGGAGCAGCTATCTGTTCTTTGTTCTGCATGTTTGTTCATAGATGAGCCGTTGGCAGGCCTAATTGGGAGTACTGTTTTTAGTTTTAGACACCTACCTACAGGAAAATGTAAATAAGTTAGAAAGAGTACATTGAAAAATTACAAGGATGTTTGCCTGGAGGACAGGAGTTAAAAGGAAAGATTGAATAGATTAGGACTTTATTCCTTGGAATATAGAAGATTGAGAGATTTGACAGATATACACAAAATTATGAAGGTTATAGATGGGGTAAATGCCAGCAGGCTTTTCCCATTGAGGTTAGGTGGGACTACAACCAGGGGTCATGGGTTAAGGGTGAAAGATGAAAAGTTTAAGGGGAACATGAGGGGAAACTTCTTCACTCAGAGGGTGGTGAGAGTGTGGAATGAGCTGCCAGCATGACTGGTGCATGCGAGCTCAATTTCAACATTTAAGAGAAGTTAGGATAGGTACATGGAGGGCTATGGTCTGTGTGCAGGTTGATGGGGGTAGGCAGTTTAAATGTGTTTGGCAAGGACTAGATGGGCCAAAAGGCTTGTTTCTTCGCTGTACTTTACTATGACTTCATGACCCTAAAAGCAAATGTGTAAGCTTACAAGAATTCTGGAACTAATGCCTGGATTACTGTTTGGAGCATTACTTTTTATAACTTTTAATCTTTTCTGTATGAATATTCATTACTTAATTTTGCTTTGCCTTGCTGTCGTTGGTAATCCAAAAGTGGTCATCATGTTTTTCAGACAGTTGCACTATGGGATTTAAGAAATCTGAAATTGAAACTGCATTCCTTTGAATCACACAAGGACGAGATTTTCCAGGTAAAGCTGTTTCATTTGTGCTGCAATGCTATTGTTTAAATATACTGAAGTAGTCAGCCCCTGGTTCAGGCAGTTGTCCCTTCTGAGTTTGGTCTTGCTAGGTTTAAAGATTTTCCTGATTTGCATCCTGGGTAATTAGGCAAGTTGATCCACGTGGTGTTAAAGGTCAACTTTGTACTGTATACAGTGATATGGAATAATGGGGTGAAATGAACTGGATTTGGCCCCCATGCCTCAACATGCCACCTGCAGTTTCCACCCTTCTGCATTCTTCTGGGGTAAGTGTTGAGGAGTAAATGAGTTAACTCTGGATCATCTTGGCTTCTGGAGAGGCATTATTGAGGCTTGTGCATTGGAAAAATCTCTGACGACATAGAACATAGAATAGTACAGGCCCTTCCGCCCACAATGTTGTGCCAACTCTGAAACCCTGCCTCCCATATAACCCCACACCTTAAGTTCCTCCATATACCTGTCTAGTAGTCTCTTAAATTTCACTAGTGTATCTGCCTCCACCACTCACTCAGGCAGTGCATTCCAGGCACCAACCACTCTCTGAGTGAAAAACCTTCCTGTGATATCCCCTTGAACTTCCAACCCCTTACCTTAAAGCCATGTCCTCTTGTATTGAGCAGTGGTGTCCTGGGGAAGAGGCGCTGGTTGTCCACTCTATCTGTTCCTCTTAATATCTTGCATACCTCTATCATGTCTGCTCTCATCCTCCTTCTCTCCAAAGAGTAAAGCCCTATCTCCCTTAATCTCTGATCATAATGCATACTCTCTAAACCAGGCAGCATCCTGACAAATCTTCTCTGTACCCTTTCCAATGCTTCCACATCCTTCCTATAGTGAGGCGACCAGAACTGGAGACAGTACTCTATAAGTGTGGCCTAGAGCTAGTTTTATAGAGCTGCATCATTACCTCGCGTCTCTTATACTCTGTCCCTCGATTTATGAAAGCTAACACCCCATAAGCTTTCTTAACTACCCTATCAACCTGTGAGGTAACTTTCAGGGATCTGTAGACATGTACCCTCAGATCCCTCTGCTCCTCCACACTACCAAGTATCCTACCACTTACTTTGTACTCTGCCTTGGAGTTTGTCCTTCCAAAGTGTACCACCTCACACTTCTCCAGGCTGAACTCCATCTGCCACTTCTGCATCCTATCAATGTATCTCTGCAATCTTCGACAATCCTCTACACTATCCACACCACCACCAACCTTTGTGTCATCTGGAAACTTGCCAACCCACCCTTCTACCCCCACATCCAGGTCGTTAATAAAAGTCACGAAAAGTAGAGGTCCCAGAACCGATCCTGTGGGACACCACGAGTCACAACCCTCCAATCCGAATCTACTCCCTCCACCACGACCCTCTGCTTTCTGCAGGCAAGCCAATTCTGAATCCACCTAGCCAAACTTCCCTGGATCCCATGCCTTCTGACTTTCTGAATAAGCCTACCGTGTGGAACCTTGTCGAATGCTTTACTAAAATCCATGTAAATCACATCCACTGCACTATCCACTATATACCTGGTCACCCCCCGGTATCAGGCTTGTTAGACACGATCTGCCCTTCACAAAGCCATGCTGACTGTCCCTGATCAGACCATGATTCTCTAAATACCCATAGATCCTATCTGTAAGAATCTTTTCTAACAGCTTTCCCACCACAGCCGTAAGGCTCACTGGTCTATAATTACCCGAAGTATCCCTACTACCTTTTTTGAACAAGGGGAGTACATTCGTCTTCATCCAATCCTCCAGTACCATTCCCGTGGACAACGAGGACATAAAGGTCCTAGCCAGAGGCTTAGCAATCTCTTCCCTCACCTCATGGAGCAGCCTGGGGAATATTCCATCAGGCCCTGGGGACTTATCCATCCTAATGTATTTTAACAACTCCAATATCTCCTCTCCCTTAATATCAACATGCTCCAGAACATCAACCTCTCATATTGTCCTCACCGTCATCAAGTTCCCTCTCATTGGTATACATCAAAGAGAAGTATTCATTGAGGACCTCGCTCACTTCCATAGCCTCCAGGCACATCTTCTCACCTTTATCTCTAATCAGTCCTACCTTCACTCCTGTCATCCTTTTATCTTTCACATAATTGAAAGAATAGGGGTTTTCCTTTACCCTACTCGCCAAGGCCTTCTCATGCCCCCTTCTTGCTTTCCTCAGCCCTTTCTTGCTACCCTATATTCCTCAATAGACTCATCTGATCCTTGCTTCCTAAACTTCACATATGCTGCCTTCTTCCACCTGACGACTAGATTTTCCACCTCACTTGTCACCCATGGTTCCTTCGCCCTACCATTCTTTATCTTCCTCACTGGGACAAATTTATTCCTAACATCCTGCAAGAGTTCCCTGAACATCGACCATATGTCCGTAGTACATTTCCCTGCAAAAACATCATCCCAATTCACATTTGCAAGTTCTAGCCTTATAGCCTCATAATTTGCCCTTCCCCAATTATAAATTTTCCTGTCCTCTCTGATTCTGTCCTTTTCCATGATAATGCTAAAGGCCAGAGAGCGATAGTCACTGTTCCCCAGATGCTCACCCACTGAGAGATCTGTGACCTGACCCGGTTCGTTACCTAATCCTAGATCTAGTATGGCATTCCCCCTAGTCGGCCTATCAACATACTGTGACAGGAATCCATCCTGGACACACTTGACAAACTCTGCCCCGTCTAAACCTTTGGAACTAATCAGTTGACAGTCAATATTGGGGAAGTTAAAGTAACCCATGATAACAACCCTGTTATTTTTGCACCATTCCAAAATCTGCCTCCTAGTCTGCTCCTCAGTATATCTGCTGCCACCAGGAGGCCTCTAGAATACTTCCTGTTCCTGACTTCCATCCATACTTCCTCAAAAGAAGATCCTGCTATATTACCTACCCTTTCTGTAGCTGTAATAGTATCCCTGACCAGTAATGCCACCCCTCCTCCCCTCCCCCCCCCCAATCCCTTTTAAAACACTGAAATTCAGGAATATTGAGAATCCATTCCTGCCCTGGTGCCAGCCAAGACTCTGTAATGGCCACTACATCATAATTTCATGTATGTATCCAAGCTCTCAGTTCATCACCCTTGCTCCTGATGCTTCTTGCTTCAAAGTACACGCACTTTAGCCCTTCTACCTTACTACCTTTACACCCTTTATTCTGCTTCTCTTTCTTCAAAGCCTCTTCATATGTTAGACCTGGCTTTACTCCATGCACTATACTTGTAGTTCTCACATGACCTTTATCCTCCTCCACCTCACTATCTGCTCTAACACTCTGGTTCCCCTCCCCCTGCAAATCTAGTTTAAACCCCCCACCCCCCCCCCCCCCCGGAGCAGCACTAGCAAACCTTCCTGCAAGGATGTTAGTCCCCTTCCAGTTCAGGTGCAACCCATCCTGTCGGAACAGGTCCCACCTTCCCTGGAATGAGGCCCAATTGTACAGAAACATGAAGCCCTCCCTCTTGCACCAACTCCTTAGCCACGTATTTAGCTGCATTATCTTAGTATTTCTAGCCTCACTAGCACATGGCATGGGTAGCAATCCTGGAGGTCCTGTCCTTCAACTTTGCACCTAACTCCCTAAACTCCCTTTGCAGGATGACCTCCTTCTTCCTACCCACGTCATTGGTCCCTACATGGACCACGACATCTGGCTTCTCACCCTCCCTCTTGAGAATACTGAGAACTCGATCCAAGATATCGTGGACTGTGGCACCAGGGAGGCAATAGACCATCCAGGATTCTCGATCTCTCCCATAGAACCTCTTATCTGTCCCCCTAACTATCGAATCCACTATCACTACTGCTCTCCTC
This sequence comes from Hypanus sabinus, assembly GCF_030144855.1. Classification (NCBI taxonomy): domain Eukaryota; kingdom Metazoa; phylum Chordata; class Chondrichthyes; order Myliobatiformes; family Dasyatidae; genus Hypanus; species Hypanus sabinus. The sequence goes on from NC_082729.1 coordinate 636,392, forward strand.
TTTTCCCTCCTTCCCTTTTGAGCTGAGGGTTCAGTCTCAGTGCCAGAGACACGCCCACTGCAACTTGTCCCTGGTAGGTCGTCCCCACCAACAGTATCCAAGGTGGTATACTTATTGATGGGAACAGCCACAGAGGTGCTCTACTTATTCTGTCTATTCCCCTTCTCTCTCCTAACAGTCACCCAGCTACCCATCTGCTGACTTTTCAGGGTGACTATCTCCATGAAACTCCTGTCTATTTCTGTCTCTGCCTCCCGAATGATCCGAAGTTCATCCAGCTCCATTCCCTAACTCGGTTTGTCAGAAGCTGCAGCTGGATGCACCTTTTACAGGTGGTGTCATCAGGGACAATTGTGCTTGCCCTGACTTCCCACATACTGCAAACAGAGCACTCGACTACCATAACTGCTGCCTCTATTACCTACTTCTAAATTAATCAGATTAATTAAAGGAGCTTACCTGGCCTTGCCTCACTGGGAGCAAGCTCATCCTCAACTGCTGCTTGCCGAAGCCTCTCGAGCCAAAGCCTTCCTATTCTGTCTCCCACTACTCTGTCGCTTGCTCCATTAATCTGCTAGTTTTTTAAACTCTCCCGCTGTTCTCACAGGCTGACCTTCACGCACTTTCGCAGTCATGCCCCGTTCAAACTGCCGAAGAAATGACCTGTGTCTGAGGCCAAAGCTTCCCAAGCATTCTTTGGGAATATGGAAAGAATAGGTTAAAAGAAAAAATGGGAGGAACGGGATAGCTCTCTGAACCAGCATAACGTACATGGGGTGAACGTTGTATGGAGATTTGGACAGGAACCCAAATTTGCTCATCTGTAACCTAGTTATAGATGGCTATGCTATGGAAAAAGGTTTCTTGCTATCTTGTCCCTCGATTTTGTACACAATTTGGTTGCTTCCTTGTTCTTCTCAGCTGCAAGGAAAACAAACCCAGGCTAGCCAGAATGTTTTAACTGCAGTGTTCTGTGCCATGTAAGTCTCCTCTGTAATCACACCGTTCCTACACTAGCAAGCAGAAGTGCCCACAAGACTGCACAGAGGTTCAGCAGATGTCACAGCTCCAGCATCCTGAGTTGTGTCCCAATCTCTGCTGTCATTTACTGTAATTGGTGTTCCTGATGAAGCTTCTGCTACAGCAGTGTGACCTGACATAGATTGGGGACTGCTTCATCAAGCAAACTCATTAGCCAGGATTTCCCATGACCACCAGTTTTAATTCCACTCCCCATTCCTTTTCTGACATGTGGCTGTCTCTACTGCCATATTGAGGCCACTCTCTGGTTGCAGGAGCAACACTTCATATTCCACCTGAAAAGCCCCCAACCTGGTGGTATGAACCTTGATTTCACTAAATTCCAGTAATTCTTCTCTCTTTTCCACTCCCTATTTTGGCTCTCCTCTTACCCTGTCTCTTCTCATCTGCCTATCACCTCCCTCCCTTTCTCCCATGGTCCACTGTCCGATCAGATTCTTTCTTCAGCCCTTTACCTTTCCCCCTTTCAACTTCCAGCCTCTCACTTCATCCCCACCCATCCAGCTGCCATCCTCCTGACCTGGCCTCTGTTAAACCCTGCCAGCTTGTACTCTTCCACCCCCCCCCCCCACCCACTGGTTAGTTTGTCACTAAATAATAACCCAGTTTGGAGATGCAGTGGTAAAGTCCAAGGGGCGTTGATGAGAATGTTGTGAGAATACGATGGGATTAGGAACTGAGTACTTGTTGGTAACCGGACTTGAAATGCTGAAGGGCCTTTTTTCCTTCTTGTACAACTTACTCCATTACGGTTAAGTTAATATTTTCTGTAGCAGTTCCAGAGTCTTTCTGGGTACTATGTGCAATATTCCATATGCTGCCATAATCATATGTAGTTAAGGGTCTTTTAAGAGATGGTGATCATAATGTGGTGGAATTCCAGAGGCAGTTTGAGGTTAAACACATCCTCTCCAAAAATCAATATCCTCGTTTTAAACAAGACCAGTTACAGAGTCAGAGTGGTACAGGCAGGGGATAGAGGGATGTGAACCTTAAAAAGAATATACTTGCATTAGAGGTGAACCAGTTGAGATTCAAGATGAAAGGGTTCTCCTATAATGGATAGCTTTTAATGAAGAAAGATAAAATCCGGGTTCTTAAATTGAGAAGAATGGAGGTGGGGATGATTATATTGAAACACACTAGATCCTAAGGAGGATGATAAGGTGGACCTTTCAGAAGTGTGGTGCATCTCCAGAATTCTTTACTCCAGAGGACTGTGAAAGGTAGGTCAATGAGAATATAGATGAATTTTTGAGGACATTGTGGGACTGGCACAGAATTGAGGCCTGGAGCTGATCATATTGAGTAGCAGGGTAGGCTTAAGGGGCCCAGTGCTCCACTGCTGCCATTTTGTGTATTGTGTTCTTTGGGAACCCTTCATCCTTGAACATGGACATTGAGATCTCTCTGTTCCTTGATATGATTAAAAGTTCTAATTTTGATAGACTTCTCATAAAGTAATACCTCACAATTTTTTGAATTAATTCCCATCTGCTATTTCCCTGTGCACCTTTCCATGTCATTGTACAGTTGAAGAACACCCTCCTTGCTATGTTGTTCCATTACTGTGTCTTGCATGTCTTTCCTCCTTTCTGGAAAATGTTGATCCTGATCTTTGATCAGCTTGTCTACAAACATCTTGCACATGTCAGATAAGGCTATGCCATGGCAGTCTGGGATAAATCTCATCTGGCCATGGGATTTATCCATCTTTAAATCTGTTAACACTTTTATTTTTATTGCTGCTGCTTTGTAGATTGTAATTTGTTTCAAACTTTCATTTTCCCTGGATTCCCAGTTCTAGAGTCTATTTCCATATTGAAAATGGATGGGAAGAATTCATTTAAAACCAGCTCCAAGCACAGATCACCGCTATGATGTTCCTACCCTAATATATTTTTATCAGGATTTTGCCTGCAAGTACCAACTCATACATGCTTTTCTTCCCCCCCCCCCCCCCCCAACCCCGAGTCCCTCCTACACATTCTGTCGTCTTGGCGGTCCTTTTGTTTAATATTCCAAGCCCTCTGTAAGTTACCATTTTTTTAACCCCTGTCATTCACCAGCACAGTGAAATGCTAGCCTGAATGCTCACTTTGATATTTATATCCCTCCCACTGATTGGGAGCAGCTACTTACAGGCAGTCCACTTTAACAGTCTTTAGTTGCCAGGTGTAATAACGGCTTTTAAGATGTTCCTTTGGAGAATTTACAAATGGTTTTAATTAGTGAATCTGAATTTTTCAGTATTCAAAGAGTTGTAGAGAAGTGCAGCATAGAAACAGGCCCTTCGGCACAACTACTTTGTGTCTACTCCCATCAACTTGTACTGGGACCATATTACTGCTGTTAATGTACCTATCCAAACTTCTCTTGAACATTGAAATTGAGCTTGCACCTCCTGTGAAAGAAGTTTTCCCCTTCTCACCTTTCACCGTTAACCTGTGACTGCTGGTTGTAGTCCCATCCAACCTCGGTGGAAAAAGCCTGCTTGCATTTACCTTATCTATACTCATCCTAATGTTATATACCTCTATCAATCTCTTCTCAATCTTCTACAAGCAGATGTATAGGAACCAGAGGAGATGTGTGTCTCTGACATCAAGGCTGACGTCTTGTGAAAGTTGCCCAAATTCACTTGTTGTCAGTTGATACTCCCAGCCAACAGTGACCTCCCAGAGCCATGTTGGCTACTTGACATCTCTCTGGCTGCTACTGCATAAAGATGCAGTTCTTTTAAAGCTGTTTATTTTCATCTATGATGAGATTTATGTTAATACCATCAGGTTCAATGGTCTCCACACAATGAAACGATTCTGGCATCAAGTGGGACAGATCGTAGGCTGAATGTATGGGATCTGAGGTAGGAGTTACCCTTTTTGTGATCACTACTCCTGATTTGTAACTTGTACCTTGAGTTGCCTGTTCTGATCTTGGAGGCAACATAATACTGAATGAAGTTTTATTAGTTATGAAAAAATGAGAGAATTGAATTTCCTTGCAGCTGGTGATGTGCTGGGGACAGTGCTTGTATTTTATTCTCCTAAGGAAATAAAGATAAATCTTCAATATAGTATTATTTTAATAAAGTGAGTAGTGAATTGCTAGTTTGCGCCTTGGCATAAACATCCTTCCTCACATATCCCTGCATCTTATGCCAATTACTTTAAATCTTCTGTACTGGTTCTTACCCCATCTGCTGGTGGGATTGATGGCTGTGTAGCATGTTGTTTCAACAGGTTGTGCCAACCTGAGGTAAGGGGTATGAGAACTATCTCCAAATGTCATGGCCTTAGGAAATAGTTTTTCAAGCTTTTATCTTTAATGTAATCAGGGTATATAAAGTTTACATTTCAAAAAATAAATGCATATTAAAGTAATTTAGTAGATAAATGACATTAGTTAAGCAATATGAAATAAATCCCAAACTACTTGAATGTATACCTCAAGATTTAATTTGTAACAAAGGTGTGTTATTAGACTAGCTCCTTTGATGGTAAGGTCCTTTAGAAAAATCATTTGGACTCTTTGGAGGTTTTTGAAGCTATTAGAATGAGAGGTGACCTTATTGAGACATGAACAGAGAGGAGGACAGTTATTCTGCATCCAACGTTGTTCACCATGTATGGAGGCGGCCTCGGGATAAAGTGGAAGCTTTAACTCATTCCTGATCAAACTTTCTAATACTTCCTCCACTAGAGGTAGGGAACTTGTTGGAGAAGATTCATATGGACAAGATATACTTGCATGTGGAAAGTTATGGGCTAGTTACAGTTGGTCAGCATGACTTTATGATGTAATTTTGGGGAGGTGACAATGATGATGCAGGGCAGTGGATGCTTTGCACATGGACTTTAATAAAGCATTCAACAGATCCCCCATTCTAGGTGAATCCTGAAAACTAAGGCATGGGGGAGCCATGATATCTTGGTACATTGAATTCAAAATCAACTTGGCCATTAAAGGATAGTGGTCGAAGGATGTTATTCCGACTAGACCATTGGTTTTCTGCAGGGGTCAGTGGTGGGACTTATCTTCTTTATGATATAAATTATTTGGATGAAAATATTGGTGGGCTGATTAGTAAGTTTGCACAAATGTTGGCAGTGGTGATGGCAACAAATGTCAAAAGATTCAGCAGATCAGTTGGAAGTGTGGGCAGAGAAATGGCAGATAGTTTCATCTGGATAGTGTGGGATGATATAATTTGGGAAATCAGATGTAACAAGAAAATGTACTGTGAATGACTGAGCCCTGTTAGATCCTGGTGATCTTGTGATCCAAAGGTTCTTTGGAAGTCAAAAATGAGGCATGAAACGCTGCTTATGGCCATTTATTGAGTTACAAGAGCAAACAAGAATAAAAATAAAAGTAATGGTCATTGTATAGAGAAACTAGCTCAGACTAAAACCATAACAAGACACTATGATAACAAATAACTAGTTTCAAGAGGCATGACATGACACCTCCTGCAGGAAAACTTAATGATTTTCTAGAATAATACAGAAGAAGCAATATCACAATAACTGGAAATTTCACTGAACAATTACATGTTTATGGATGATTATATAAAAACAATCAAACATAGAAGAGATTAAACTCTGAGGGGGAAAAATAATTTTTTACACTCTTGCCCAACAACCCTAGGTATAGGTGTACAGAGGGATCTTGCAGTCTATAGCTCCCTACAAGTGGCAGCAAATAGATGGAGTGGTAAAGGTGGTGTACGACATACTTGCCTTAATGGGTTTTGGTGCTGAATATTCAAGTCAGCAAGTTATGTTGCAGCTGTATGAAACTTTGGTGAGGCCACATTTAGAATCCTGTCCCTTCTGATAAGGATGTTTTATTTTCCCCATAGTGTGGAGGGTACCAGGGAAGGTTGCTGGCTACAGATACTCAGCAATGTTTTAAGAGGCACCATAGAGTAATATAGCATGAAAACATGCCCTTTGGCCCATCTGCTCCATGCTGACTACAGCATCCTCCTGGTTAATCCTAGTTGCCTCCTTTCAACTCCTAACACTCTAAGCCCCTCCCCTGTGTACCTATCCAAATGTACCTACCTCGACCATTTCCTGTGGCAGCTCATTCCAAGTACTCATGACTCTTTTAAGTATCTCCTCTCTTATCTTGTACCTGTGCTCTTGGTTTTGGATTTGCCAGCTCTGGAGAAAGCATATTATGACTGTCTTAACATATCCATATCCCTCATGATTTTATCAGCTTCTATGAGGCCATTCCTTATTCTCCTGTGCTCTCAGGAATAATGATTCAGCTTGGCCAACCTTTCCTTGCCTCAGCCTTCCATCCAGGTGCTTTTCTGCACGCTCTTCAGCTTGACAATGACCAGAACTCAGCATAATATTCTTCAAGTGTGGCCTCACCAGTGTCTGTATAACTGCAACACAATGACTGATGAAAGCCAGTGTGTGAAGCCCCTTCTTCACCACCGTCTACTTGGTAGTTGCTTTCAGTGAACTGTCCACTTGTACTCCTGGACGCTTTACGCTTTGTCCCATAACATGTATGGGCGCCCTGCCATTCATGGTATTAGTCGTATCCTGGTTTCAATGTTCAAAATGCATCACCTCACACTTAGCTAAATTGAAATCCATTTTCCATTCCTTAGCCTATCTCCCTAACTGACCAAGATCTGTACACAATTTATTGTAACCTGCTTCACTGTCAACAAGACCCCTTACTTTAAAATCATCAGCAAATTTGCTAACTGGGCCATGTGTGTTGTATCCAAGTAGTTTACATAAATAATTAAATAACAGATCCCAGGACTGAATCATGGGGTACTTCACTTAGTCACAGGCCTCCAGTCTTCAGCTGTCACCCTCTGCTTCCTATCATTGAGGCAAGTCTGAATTAACCTCATTCTCCCTGAATCTCATGCAACCAACCCTCCCAGATCAGCCAGCTACCTCTGGGACCTTACTGTTCGGTATGTTTTATATCCACTCTTTATGGTTGTTCACTGATCTCTCTCCCCCACTCTCCACTCTATACAAGTTTTGTACTGTTTGATACTAATATTATTGCTTTGTGGTTTTTGCTGTAGTAAAATTGGAGAGGAACAATCCCCAGAAGATGCTGAAGATGGTCCTCCAGAGTTGCTGGTCAGTGACATTAATGTATCAGCACAGTCCTTTTTGTTACTAGTTTTGATTTTCTATTACCAATTCTCATGCAAACTTTCTGTAAAAATGTTGACAGTGAAGCTGTTTAACTCTGAATCCTATTAGAGCCAAACTCATTGCTGTGATTCAAAGCAACAAAGAAGTATTTCAAAAGCATCAGACATGGATACTATGGCAGACTTCCACACACAAAATGCTGGTGGAACGCAGCAGGACTGGCAAAGGGTCTCAGCACGAAACGTCGACTGTGCTCCTTCCTATAGATGTTGCCTGGCCTGCTGCGTTCCACCAGAATTTTGTGTGTGTTGCTTGAATTTCTAGCATCCGCAGATTTCCTCGTGATGGCGGAGTTCCACTCTGTTTTGCATTCCCATATTGTGATGTGCTCTTACCTAAGCCTCTTTCTTGGCTGAAATCGGGGAAATTGGTGTGGACTAGAGACCAGTGATCAAGCAGGAGAGCCTCTTGTCAGTGCATGAATTGAACCCAGGACTTAATACACAGTTGCTTATTGGCAAATCCCATCATCCCTTCTCATCTACAGATGGCTGCCAGAACAGTTCAGTCAGCTCATTTTCTTTGAAACCAATTCCAGTTTTTGTATAACACTTTTTTTAAGATGCTGAAAAGAACTTGCATTTTTGATTTCACTTTTTCCCCCAAGTATTTTTATTGGAATGTACCTAATGACATTTTAAACCATTTGGAGCTTACTATACTCAAGTTGTTGATGACACCATGCTTAACAAAGCAGTCTATCAAAAGACCAACATTTTCCTTACTTTAAAGTTTTGTGTTGGCATCAAGTCCCTGTAATTTACCAGCTCTGATTTATCTCTCACACACCAGTGAGTGCGGCAACCAGCTCTACTTTCTGTCTCACACATAGTGAGTGTGACAGTCAGCTCTAGTTTATTTCTCACATACTAGTGAGTGTAAAACAAGATCTTTTGGGTGCACTGATTAAGGTTTGTATTACTGATGTAAAATGTTTTTTTTAGTTTATTCATGGCGGACACACAGCTAAAATTTCAGACTTCTCTTGGAATCCAAATGAACCTTGGGTAATTTGTTCTGTATCTGAAGACAACATCATGCAGGTGTGGCAAATGGTGAGTTTGGACTCTTTTCTCCAACATGTAAGAATGTTTTGCATCTTGGAAAGCAAGAATGTTGAAATTGAATTGATTCATTAAAATAACAACAATAGGAGGGGGTTTACCTATCCTCTAGCATGTTGGAGCTAATCCCACCTCCTTGTTCTCAGTTTGTAGTTTTGTAAATTAACAGCTCATTGTGTTCACCTGGTTTGAAAGTGGGGTGAGAGTTTTTACACTTAACACCCTTTCAGATAGCAAGTTCTGCACCTCTTCTCTTTCTGGGTGAGAATATTTGTTTCTCAACTCCCCTCGAATCCAGTAAATGTACCTATCTGTGTCATTGATACTTCTATCAAGGAAGATGCCCTTCCTATTTATTCTCATTCAGCCTCTCAACCACCTCTGTTCTGTATTTTATATTTCCCATCTCTTTGTGTCTAACAATTGGGAAGCACAACTAATGTGTTCAAAAGTCTGAAGCAGTACATACTGTCTACAGAGTTAATCCATCTAAGTTTTAAATTTCTCAATAAGATGAGAAATAGGAGCCCACTTCTGCTTTGCAGAGTGAAGTTGATCAATTTCATTGGTGTCTGTCCACTTGGCCCTATTCCCAGCTACTGTGAAATGCCATGGGATACGTTACTGCCACATTTTTACAGGAAGGGAGTTCCCAAGGGGCACTCGTGCGAAATGTTGTTTAACTTATCAACGCACTGACATCTTCAGTCTTTTGTATAAAAGCGACATGTGCTAGGGTTTTCAAATGGTTTGATTTCTGTTCATCTTTTCAACCACTGACAAGGCAGCTCTGCAAGATATGTATTTGTTCTTCATGGTAGCAGTCAGGGCGATAGTGGAGAGTTGTATTTCAGCTTGGAGGTGTGTGTCCAGTGATGTGCTGCAGAAATTGGTGCTGGCTCTGCTATTGCATGTCATGTATATTAATGACTTGGATAAGAATGTAGTTAGTAAAATTAACCACACTACACCAGATAAATCAGTAACCAAAGCTTTTTCTCTTCATTTTTACCCTCTGTCCACACTAAAGCGGCGTTTTCGTCCCCTGAAAACGGAGCTTTTCAGAAACGCTTTCCAGGGTGGGTATTTTTGAAAACACTGCTCGGGCAGATCAGTGTGGACTGGGTAACTGGAGACTTCTGAAAATGCTATCAGACAGCAGCGTGCTATTTCATTGTTTTCTTGAACGCAGCCTAACAATTTCAGAACAGACAGCAATGAGACTGAAGCCAGAAGAGTTAGAAATGTATTCACCAAATACTTTGACCCATAACTTATTGAATAAATAAGTATACTCACTGTTTTCTGTCCTTGCTCATATGAAGGAGGTTTACCTATTTATGCTAGTACTTCTCTGACAATAGATGTGTAACAGCCTAATGTAACATTGTATGGAAATACAAGATAACACTGATGCAGACATGTTTTATACATTTAACAAGGTGCTTTATTAATGCAACAGAGTTAGTCAGTTTTTTAATGTTCGTCGTCAGCCGGATCAATCTGTCCATGAACTCCCTGTCGGTTACTTCCGTAAGCTCCAATATTTGTTTTTTTTTAAATTTAAGTTCTCCTGCACAAAAGCCACCAGCTGTCCGTCGTTTTAAGTTTTTCTAGTCTGTAACTACACAAACGCACATTTTTACAGCAAGATTTGACACCAAACATGTCGCTTGTTTTCAGTAGATGTGTCCTGCACATGCCCAGTAGGAGGAGATTCGCCGAAATCTCCGTTTCAATGTGGATAGAGATATTTTCAAAAACGCACAGTGTGGACACCTATTATTTGTATGCAAAACCGGTGTTTTCAAAATTATCCGGTCTAGTGTGGATGTAGCCTAATTTGATGAATAGCATCAGAATTGATAGTCAGTGAAGATTGTCCAAGGTAGAGGTGACGATGGTGTTGGAGGATTGGCATGTTGCTCATGTGGTTCCATTGTTTAAAAAGAGTTCTAAGAGTAAACCTAGCAATTATTGGCCTGTAAATTTGACGTTAGTGGTGGGTAAATTAATGGAAAGTATTCTTAGAGATGGTATATATAGTTCATCTGGATAGGCAAGGTCTGATTAGGAACAGTCAACATGGATTTGTGCGTGGAAGGTCATGTTTGACAAATTTTATTGAATTTTTTGAAGAGGTTACTAGGAAAGTTGACGAGGGTAAAGCAGTGGATGTTGTCTATATGGACTTCAGTAAGGCCTTTGACAAGGTTCCACATGGAAGGTTGGTTAGGAAGGTTCAATCATTAGGTATTAATATTGAAGTAGTAAAATGGATTCAACAGTGGCTGGATGGGAGATACCAGAGAGTAGTGGTGGATAACTGTTTGTCAGGTTGGATGCTGGTGTCTAGTGGTGTGCCACAGGGATCTGTACTGGGTCCAATGTTGTTTGTCATATACATTAATGAACTGGATGATGGGGTGGTAAATTGGATTAGTAAGTATGCAGATGATACTAAGATAGGTGGCGTTATGGATAATGAAATAGGTTTTCAAAGCTTGCAGAGAGATTTAGGCCAGTTAGAAGACTGGGCTGAAAGATGGCAGATGGAGTTTAATGCTGATAAGTGTGAGGTGATACATTTTGGTAGGACTAATCAAAATAGGACATACAAGGTAAATGGTAGGGCATTGAGGAATGCAGTAGAACAGAGTGATCTAGGAATAATGGTGCATAGTTTCCTGAAGGTGGAATCTTATGTGGAGAGGGTGGTGAAGAAAGCTTTTGGTATGCTGGCCTTTATAAATCAGAGCATTGAGTATAGGAGTTGGGATGTAATATTAAAATTGTACAAGGCATTGGTGAGGCCAAATTTAGAGTATTGTGTACAGTTCTGGTCACCGAATTATAGGAAAGATGTCAACAAAATAGAGAGAGTACAGAGGAGATTTACTAGAATGTTACCTGGGTTTCAGCACCAGTTACAGAGAAAGGTTGAGCAAGTTAGGTCTTTATTCTTTGGAGTGTAGAAGATTGAGGGGGGACTTGATAGAGGTATTTAAAATTATGAGGGGGATAGATAGAGTTGACATGGATAGGTTTTTTCCATTGAGATTAGGGGAGATTCAAACAAGAAGACATGAGTTGAGAGTTAAGGGGCAAAAGTTTAGGGGTAACACTAGGGGGAACTTATTTACTCAGAGAGTGGTAGCTGTATGGAACGGGCTTCCACTAGAAGTGGTAGAGGCAGGTTTGATTTTGTCATTTAAAAAAAATATTGGATAGGTATATGGACAGGACAGGAAAGGAATGGAGGGTTGTGGGCTGAGTGCAGGTAGGTGGGACTAGGTGAGAGTAAGCGTTCAGCATGGACTAGAAGGGCTGAGTTGGCCTGTTTCCATGCTGTAATTGTTATATATGTTATAGTAGGAGCTCTATCAACTGGGAAGGTGGGTGGAAGAATGGCATATGGAATTTAACTTGGGCAGGTGTGGATTGACATTAAACCAAGCTGCCATGTACACAGTGAATGGAAGACCCTGGGGAGTGTTGTAAAACGGAGAGACCTCCATGTACAAGCATATAGTTCTTTGTGGTTTAGCCACTTCATTGGACATGGCATACACAGTGAATGGAAGACCCTGGGCAGTGTTATAAAACAGAGAGACCTCCATGTACAAGTATGTAGCTCCTCGTTTAATCACTTAATTGGATATGACGCTGAGTACGAGAGTTACGATGCTGTAGAAGAGTACAGTGACCAAGTAGACTTTTTCTAAAGCAATGTGTTTATTTAGTTGGTGACACTTGGAAAGTGCATCTTTTAGCCAGTAGGTATTAATGTTTTTCTAGTTTCAATGCTGCTTTAATACTTAAACAAGATTGTTTTCCCCACAGGCTGAAAATATTTACAATGATGAAGATCCGGAAGGAGCCCCTGATCCTGAAGGCCAAGGCTCGTAGCTGGTTCTAGCTTTCAAATGCCTTTTTCTACACAAACTTGCTATTCTGTTAATGCTGAATTGGGAGAAGCTGTCGGTGTCTAAGCACCATCTCCAAATGCAGGAGTTTGGATAAAAGTATGTCCTCCAGTAAGGACCCCCTTTTCCTTTTGAAAATGTTTGCTTCTATCCCACAAGCCTAATGTCCCATTTTGCAGACATGACTGCATTTCTATTTGACCAGTAGAAGGAAGCAGCTTGTTCTCCTGTTGTGTACAATACGTATTTAAAGGCTTTTGCCCCGAATGCTGCAGCATTTACATTGTTTCCTTTGAAATACAATCAAATATTCTCTGTGAGAGGGTCTTGCTAAATATAATGTGCATCAATCCCAATAAAAATATGTTTTTCTACACAAAATATAAAGTGTAAATTTCTTTGCATTATTGGAAGTTGATTCTATGGTGATAAGGGTTTGATGGAGTGAAAAGCTATCCAAAGCTGCTGTTTGATCTAATGGTGACCAGTAAAACTGCATCAGTTTTAAGCAGCAGGTTGAATCATCATTCTGACCTCTGGTTAGAATGAACAGCATTAAGGATATATCCATGATTCAAGGGCTGCAGCTGTTTGAGGAAGTAGCTCTGCCACCACCTCCTTAAGGGCAGTTAAGGGATGGTCATTTAACACTGACTCAGCCTGTGAAGCCCACATCCATTGGAAGAATAATAATCAAAACAGTATGTATAATTGCATCCTCCCTCATTTAATCTGTCTGGTCTTAGTATCTAACTTCTAAAGATACATTGCGAACTCTTGAAGGCTGGAGGGTGACGACTGTCCTGTCTTTATTTAATTACGTCTTGAAGACAATATATACTCGAAGATTAATATTACTCCAAATGACAAAGGTTTAGGTTGTGTTATTTTCCTCAACATCTGGAGCAGAGACATGACTGGAGGTGGCAGATCTCCTGCCTTAATTGAAAAGCATAAGGACAACCTAGGGAATTACAGACTGGTGAGCCTTAACATTAGTGGTGGGAAATTAACTGAAGGAAAGGCAAGGAAGTCTTAGGAATAGTCAGTATTAGCTTTGTGCTGGCAAATCATCTTTCATAAATGTAGTGCAGTGTAGTAGATGTTGTCTACTTTAGTAAGGCCTTTGACAAAGTGCTGTGTAGTAGGCTGGTCCAGAAGATTAGGTCACATGAGATCCAGGTGATCTTAGCAATTTAGATACAATTGGTTTGTGGTAGTTGGAGCAGTGCTTTTGGACTGGAGCTGACCAGCAGTGAGCCTCAGGTCAAGGTTGGGTACATTGTTCGTTCATCATCTGTATTAACAGTTGCACGGAAGTGTAAGTGTAGGTGGCATGGTTAGTAAGTTTGTAGAATTGGTGGCACAATAGAACATAGAACAATACAGCACAGGAACAGGCCATTCAGCCCACAATGTTGTGCTGAACCAACTATAAAGCAAATCAAAAATGTCTGAACACTAATCCCTCCTACCTATACAATGTCCATATCCCTCCATCTTCCTTACATCCACGTTTGAACTACTTCTCACCTTCAATGCACTCCCTCTGGTATTAGACATTTCAACCCTGGGAAACAGATGCTCCCTGTCCACTATTTATGTTCTCATTCTCCTATAAACTTATATCAGATCTCCCCTAAGCCTCCGCAGTTCCAGAGAAAACAACCCAAGTTTATCCAGCCTCTCATGATAGCACATGTCCTCTAAACCAGGCAACATCAATGGACAGTGATGTTTGAGGTTGAGATCAACTGGGTAAATGGCAGATGGATTTTAACTTGGAAGTGTGAAATGATGCATTTTTGGAAGTTAAACGAAGGCAGGACTTGCACATTAAATGCCAGAGCCCCGGGGGGGGGGGGGGGGGGGGGTTTGTAGAACAGAGACACCTCAGGGTACAAGTATGTAGTGAGGGCACTTAACATGTTTGTTGGCACTGATCAGAGTTGAGATGTCACTTTATAAGTGCACACAAGGTTGATGAGACAACACTTGGAATGTTGTGTGTAGCTAAATGAAAGCTGTCACTGAGTTGGAAAGAGTATGGCAACAGTAGCTGGGACTGGAAGCCTTCAGTCATAAGGAGAGACTGGCCTTTTCCCTGGAGTGTGGGGGAGCAAAGTGTGATGTAATAGATCTATAAAAGAATGAGGAACATTGAGAAAATGAAAGGTCACAGTGTTTCCCAGAGTGTGAGAATCTAAATTCAGGGTGAGAAGGGAAAATTTGAAAAGGAATCAGTGGGATAACCTTTTTGTGTATGGCAGTGAGATGGAGCAAGCTGCCAGAGGAAGTTTTGGGAGTGGGTCCAATTGCAGTGTTTGTACAGGAAAAGTTTAGTTGGACAAATGGGACTTGCTGAATTGGACACCATGGTTGGCATGGATAAATTGGGCCAAAGGGGGTGCTTCCACGCTGAATACCTTGAAGTACACATCTTTACAGCTGTTGATTCATTTAGGATTCAAATTCTTTAAATCTGCCTTGTCTGAAGAGTCAATCAGACTTCCACAAGTGGTCAAACACTCCCTGCAAAGAAAAAAAAAATTTCAGCAGATCCACATTTCTTCCCAGGGAACTGAGGCAAAGGGTAGCAACTTAGTTTAGGAAACGGGCTTTAAAGGCAGCTGGTGGGCGCTGATATGTATCACTTCTCAAGTGAGATTTAATGCAATTGGAAATAATAAGCTGAAGAGAAGTAAATGGTTATAACATTGATACCTCAAATATTAACAAAAGAATCATTAAAATTGTTTAAACACAAGAAAGGCTTTGCCAACAAAGAATGCAGTTCTAAATGAAATGGGACAACAGTTATAAAGTCAAAAACCACATGGAAACTTAACAAATACTGAAAAATGTGTTAATAATGATGTGTCCCATAATGGTAAGCATGGATGCAGAGAATTGGTCATGGAGTTCCACCACAGGAAAACAGGCCCATTGACCAGCTGGTCCATGTCAAGCAAGGTACCACTCCTAGCATTTGGCCTATACATTTCTGAATATTTCTAATCCATGTGCCTGTCCAACTGCCTTGAAAGTTGTTGTTCCTGCCTCAACCACTATCCCTGGCAGTCCATTCCACATAAATTAAATAAAACTTGCCCCTCAAGTTCCTCTTAAATCTTTAAATGTCCTTGAGTTCTTGATACCTCAGCTCTGGGAAACAGACTGAGGAGGTTGTGGGCTGAATGGCCTGTATCTAATTGACCCAATGACAACAGAAGGGAGTGTTTCTTTATTTAAATTTGTATTTCTAAATTTTGCTATTATGGAGTCACAGAGCAATACAGCACCACCATAGTACCAACCCAGTGAGTCCTGATTTCCTGCATTCAGCCTATCTCCCTCCAAGCCCCTCTCTCCATGTGACTACTCTCATACCTCTTCAATGAAACTATTTCACCTGCCTCAACCACTCTAGCATCTCGTGCCATGTACTCACCACCCTCTGGGTGAAAAAGTTGCCCCTCAGGTCCCTTTTAAATCTTTCCCCACTCACCCTGTCTATGGCCCTTTGTTTGAAATTCTCCTACCCTGGAGAAAAAAAGCTGACCATCCATCTTACCTACGCCTCTCCTAATTGTAAATCCTACTTTAAGGTCACCCTTCATTCTATATTCCAAGGAATAGAGACCTAAGCTGGCCCTCAAGTCCTGACAACATCCTGGTAAGTCTTCCCTGCATTCTACAGTTTAAACATCTTTATTATAACAGGTTGACCAAAACTACACAGTGCTCCCAGTGCAGCCTCACCAACAGCCTGTATAACCACAACATAATGTATCTACTGTACTCAATGTCCTGACTGAAGACAATCATGATCTGTTACTTTTTCACCATCCTATCAACCTGTGATGCCACTTTCAATGAACTCTGTGTTTGTACATAGTCCCTCATGCACTCCCTCGTTCCCTACCTTTCATAGTATAAGTCCTAAGTTGGTTGGACTTTCAAGACTACATCACCTCACATTTATCTATTGAAATCCATTTGCCATTCCTCAATCTACTTCCCTAGCTGATCTACATCACCTTGTGATCAACAGTAACCTTCTTCACTATCAACAATACCTTCTAATTTTGACATCCACAAACTTACTGATCAAGCATTGTGCATTTATATACAAATCAATTATATAAATAACAAACAAGAGTCCCAATATCGGCCCCTGTGGCACACCACTAGTTATTGGCTTCTATTCTGCGAAACACCCTTCAACCACCACCCTCTGCTTCCAACCTCTGACTCAATAGGTGCAGGAGTAGGCCATTCGGCCCTTCAAGTCAGCACCACCATTCAATGTGATCATGGCTGATCATCCACAATCAGTACCCCGTTCCTGCCTTCTCCCCGTATCCCTTGAGTCCACTTTCTTTAAGAGCTCTATTTGACTTTTCCTTGAAAGCATCCAGAGAATTGGCCTCCACTGCCTTCTGAGGCAGAGCATTCCGTAGATCCACAACTCTCTGGGTGAAAAAGTTTTTCCTCAATTCTGTTCTAAATGGCCTACCCATTATTCTTAAACTGTGGCCTCTGGTTCTGGACTCCCCCAACATCGGGAACATGTCTCCTGCCTTTAGTGTGTCCAAACCCTTAATAATCTTATATGTTTCAATCAGATCCCTTCTCACCCTTCTAAATTCCAGTGTATACAAGCCCAGTCACTCCAATCTTTAAACATATGACAGTCCTGCCATCCCAGGAATTAACCTTGTAAACCTACGCTGCACTCCCTCAATAGCAAGAATGTCCTTCCTCAAATTTGGAGACCAAAACTGAACACAATACTCCAGGTGTGGTCTCACCGGGGCCTTGTACAACTGCAGAAGGACCTCTTTGCTCCTATACTCAACTCCCCTTGTTATGAAGGCCAACATACCATTAGCTTTCTTCACTACCTGCATGCTTACTTTCAATGACTGATGTACAAGAACACCTAGATCTCATTGTACTTCCCCTTTTCCAAACTTGACACCATTCAGATAGTAATCTGCCTTCCTGTTCTTGCCACCAAAGTGAATAACCTCACATTTATCCACATCTGCCCACTCACCCAACCTGTCCAAGTCACCCTGCATTCTCCTCATCCTCCTCATATTTCACACTGCCACCCAGCTTTGTGTCATCTGCAAATTTGCTAATGTTACTATTAATCCCTTCATCTAAATCATTAATGTATATTGTAAATCGCTGTGGTCCCAGCACTGAGCCTTGCGGTACCCCACTAGTCACTGCCTGCCATTCTGAAAAGGACCTGTTAATCCCTACTCTATTTCCTGCTTGCCAACCAATTTTCTATCCATGTTAGTACCCTACCCCCAATACCATGTGCTCTAATTTTGCCCAGTAATCTCCTATGTGGGACCTTATCAAAGGCTTTCTGAAAGTCCAGGTACACTACATCCACTGGCTCTCCCTTTTCCATTTTCATAGTTAAATCCTCAAAATTCCAGAAGATTAGTCAAGCATGATTTCCCCTTTGTAAATCCATGCTGACTCGGACTGATCCTGTTACTGCTATCCAAATGTGCCGCTATTACATCTTTTATATCAGACTTCAGTATCTTCCCCACCATTAATGTCAGGCTAACTGGTCTATAATTCCCTGTTTTCTCTCTCTCTCCTTTCTTAAAAAGTGGGATAACATTAGCTACCTTCCAATCCTCAGGAACTGATCCTGAATCTATAGAACATTGGAAAATGATTACCAATGCGTCCACGATTTCTAGAGCCACCTCCTTAAGTACCCTGCGATGCAGACCATCAGGCCCTGGGGATTTATCAGCCTTCAGTCCCATCTGTCTACCCAACACCATTTTCTGCCTAATGTGAATTTCCTTCAGTTCCCCCGTTACCCTAGATCCTCGGGCCACTATTACATCTGGGAGATTGTCTGTGTCTTCCCGGGTGAAGACAGATCCAAAGTACCTGTTCAACTCGTCTGTCATTTCCTTGTTCCCCATAATAAATTCACCTGTTTCTGCCTTCAAGGGCCCAACTTTGGTCTTAACTAATTTTTTCCTCTTCACATACCTAAAGAAGCTTTTACTATCCTCCTTTATATTCTTGGCTAGCTTACTTGGCTGACTTAATCTCCTTGGACTCATTGGGATCTAACCTTTCAGATCAGCCTACCATGTGGGACCATTTTGAAGGTCTTGCTAAAGTCCAAATAGACAGCATTGATGTCCTACCCTCATATATCTTTTTGTCTACTTTTCAACAAACCCACAAGCCTGTGCGCCACTTACACTGTGACCAATTAACATGCTGATACTTTCTCTGACTCTTCTGCTCAGCCTGAGAACTTGACTTTGAGAGAAGAGGAAGAACTTTGTGAGGTGCACTCTGATCATGCACTCAAGATAAGATTTACCGACCTGCCCCTGGAAAAGTTCTGGATTTCTGTGAAAGTCGATTATCCTGTCATTCATTGGAAAGCAATGAACATTTTACTGCAGTTCTCAACTTGTTACATGTGTGAGCAAGCTTTTTCTTGTTTAACAAACATCAAGAGCAAGGATAGACATCATCTCATTTCAGTTGAAGGTGAAATCCATGTTTGCTTACATAAGAACATAAGAAATAGGAGCAGGAGTAGGCCATCTGGCCCATTGAGCCTGCCCCGCCATTCAATAAGATCATGGCTGATCTGTCTGTAAACTCAGCTCCATCTACCTGCCTTTTCCCCATAACCCTTAATTCCCCTACTATGTAAAAATATATCTAACTGTATCTTAAATATATTTAGTGAAGAAGCCTCAACTGCTTTTCTGGGCAGAGAATTCCACAGATTCACCACTCACTGGGAAAAGTAGTTTCTCCTCATCTCCATCCTAAATCTTCTCCCCTTATCTCAAATTCAACCCAGAATAGAGAAATGTATTATGTTTGCCTTATGAGTTTTAGAAATTTATGAAAGAGAAAGAAAGATTAATTTCAAGAAAGGTAAGCTAGGCTTAAGTATATGTTTTTTTTCCAAGGAAGGTTGGCTAAAATTTCATTCTCTACTCAAAAGAGCATTGACAATTATGTTTGGATTATTATATCTACAACTTACTGATCACACTAACTTACTGAGAGCTGTAGATATATTAATTTTTATGCAGGGATTGCCTTCAGGGTGCCGGATTTTTGTGGCTCTGAAGGGTCAAATCAAGGCTGGTCCCCCTGACTGAAGCGACACAGGAGAAACAGAAAACCGGGAGCAGCCGTGGCTCTCTGGGCACAGAGCTTGGAAAAAGCAATGTAACAGACTTAACATCATAGATCAGCGAACTGTTCTTGCTGTGAAATGGGGACACATCTTTTTCCCTTATTAGAGAGAGAGAGAGAGAGAGAGAGATCCTGTGGTATGTGAACAATTAGTCTTTGGGGTCCTGCAAGTCTGTGTCTTTACTGATGCTTTGCTGCCTGCTTGAGCGCTTGGTGAGGAGTGCCGATGCTCTTTTGCAGGTGGGGTTGGTGCCATTGCCTTGCCTTGCCTCTGCTTGTATGTGGGAGGGGGAGTGGGGGGGCTTTGGGGTTCTAATGTTTAACTGTCATTCATTCTTTGGGGCACTCTTGTTTTCATCGATGTTTATGAAGAAAAAGAATTTCAGGAAGTATAT